>NC_133666.1:596783214-597510714 GCF_037893015.1 Macrotis lagotis | reverse complement strand
TAGTTAACTTTTCAGGTGGGATTTGAACCTAGGTCACTGTTTACCATACCACACTGCTTCTAATTGTCCCAATAAAACAAGTATTCTTTAAAGATGTGAAGCATATTTTTCTTTTCCATTCTTTTCCTAGGACCCAGCACAGTCTTTGGCATATAGGATTTAACAAAAGTATCTTCATTAAGGTATAGTTGGCACCATTGCCCAGCATTCCCAGGCTTGTTGAGGCTTCGAACTAGAAGTTCCCTGACTGATCCAAGAACCCTTCTCCATCTGCATAGCCTTGCACAATGAGGCTACAGATCTTAAATGATGAAAATGTTAGTGATGATATTACTGCAGAAACTTGTGACTTATTTTTATCACTACCAGGGCTAACAGATCATCAGGTTTCATGCATCCCAGAAAGAAAATATGCCACCAATACATAGAAAAATCTATGAAAATAACTTTTCAAATTTCTTTATGGGAATCACAGACAAAAAAGAATTTTGAGTCTGACCATGACAAGTAAACTTGTGGAAGATTGTACAGATGATTTAAAGAATTCTCTCCTGCATCATGGCAGCCAAGAAATTTAATAGGAAAACTATGAATGAAGATCCTCAAAGACTAGAAACAAATCCTGCTCCTTATCCAGATAATCAGCTGTCAGTGAAAAGCAGTAGCTCCTCCGATATTGACTTAGATGATCTGGAGAATTTCGATCCATTTGGAAACTTGTTCCTGATTCTGATATTGTCTGAAAGTTTATTAAGGTCTCAAATAGTAACTAATAATTGAAATTGTCTCAGAAAAAAGTAATTGTTATTCATTGGAAGATACTTTTACATTTATTTCTTAGTATTTCCAAGAGTCCTCAGAAATAAAATTGTCTAGATGCCCTGAAAAAATGATGAGTAAAGTTATGATTGGCTAAGATCTGCTTCACTGATTAACGAAAGTAATAATGAAATAGAGAATCAGCCTTAGAGGATGAATTGAATGGTAGTGTGGTAATCCAGAATCTTATAATGAATGAAATGATAACCTAAACTTTGAACTTTGATAATCTGAAGAAACATTTTCTAATGAAGAACATTACATCCCATTTACCAATGTATCTGCACATTTGCTACTTTGTAACTCTGACTTTTTTCAGCAAAGAAAAAAAAATTGAATCTGAATCACCAAATCTTCTGCTTTTAGAAAAGAAGCCTGTGCAAGTGGCTGAGCTTTGAAATGCCAACCTACAAAATTAGAATTTGACTTTTCTGATAACACTACTATCAAGCCACCATCAAGTAAACTAGGGAAGGGGCATGTAATTAAACTTCTTTCCAAAACAACCTTCTGTTACCCAGAAGAGAGTGATAAAAACTTGGCAAAGGGAAAAAAAAGTCAAGATAAAGAAAATATGAACCCTCTTCCAAAGGGATCTTATAATTTAGTTTAGTATAAGCATAATGATCCAAATTCAAACCCATTTGAAAAAGGTCCAAGTCTTCCACTTCAGTTCAGCAAAAATCTACTAATGAAACCACTCAACATTAAGAAAATCACATAACACATAGGGACCTCTCCAAAGAGAAGCAGAAATGTATACCTGCTATTGATGGCATACCTATAAGTCAGCATGTTATTACTTCTATTGCTGCTGTGGAAACTATGCTTCCAGAAGGAATGGAAACTGATAGCAGGGGAATCAGAATAAAATAGAAAATTCTACAGATTCTTCAGTTGACATAAGCTGTTGAGTTAGTCCAACATTAATACTAATTGAACTCCAACAGAAGGATGAATTGGATGCAAATATCAAGATAGAAACTGCCATATTTGAAGAGGACTTCAGGTCTCCATAAATTTTAGGCACAGATATAGAAATTGACTACTTGGAACAATTTGGAAGTCTTCATTTAAGGAATCTGTCTTGAGAAAACTTCCCATATATCTTAAATTTGGGCCACTATTAAAAGAGAACAGGGATAAACTGGGTCCTATTGAAATAAATAGACTTTTGGATATAAGCAAGCAAGCTCAGAAAAATCAGCAAACTTGATGAATGCAAAACATAGTGAATTTGACTTCTTAGGAATATTTTTTTTTAGTTTTTGCAAGGCAATGGGGTTACGTGCTTGCCCAATTTGAACTCAGGTACTCCTGGCTCCAGGGTTGGTGCTCTATCCACTACGCCACATAGCCGCCCCAGGAATATATTCTTATAATAGGGCTTCCTCCTCCTGATGAACTGGAATGTATGAGTACTCCTAAGATAACCACAGATTTGGCTGTTTGAGTAGATGCAATTATAGATATATTGAAAGCTAGTCAGGAAGACATGGATGTGACTATATAAAAAGTCAAACAAGAAGCTAAAGAAAAAATGAAAATTAAAGAATTAGAAGACAAATATTAAAAACTCCATGCAGAGTATTTAGAAATTGTGAAAATTGTGTACGAACATGAAGGGATAATTCAACTGGTGTTGAATGTTCAAAAGTTAAAAGAGGTTACAAAGACTGGAATCCAGATTTCATTAACCCTTCCTCCCAGGAAATTGAAATACACCTGAACTTTTTGGAAAAATCTTTCTCTGAACTCTTCAAACAACTATAAAACCAGAAGGTTTTAGGAATATAAAGGTATGAAGAAGGATTGTAGAAATATGTTGAAGATTATCTACTAAGAATTGAAAAGGAATAGCAGAATTACCAAATTCTTAAAGTTCACATTGAAGAGAAGTTAAATCTGGCAATGAAGAAATTACTCAGGTGTGGAGAATAGCAAAAGCTGAGACTCTATGTTTACAAATAAATTTATGAAAGGAACAAATAAGAGAAAAATATAGAAAATAAAGAAATAGATGGATTAACCAAAATCTGTGATGACATGATTTTAAAGAAAAGGAATTTTGAATTGTTCTACTTTATGTTCCTCCTATCTAGTCCTCCTTTCAGTGTTGTTAATTATGTATATGTGATGTTTAGTTGTCACAGGTACTTTCCTTTGTTTGTTTGTTTGTTGCAAGGCAATGGGGTTAAACGGCTTGCCAAAGGCCACACAGCTAGGTAATTATTAAGTGTCTGAGGCCAGATTTGAACTCTAGCACTCCTGACTCCAGGGCTGGTGCTCTATCCACTGCGCCACTTAGCCACTCCTACAGGTACTTTTCTTAAACTCATTTTTCCTTGTTGCAGATACACTAAAGTCTTTAGTCAACTGAACTATTTCTAAAACTGTGCTTGAATAAAGGTTAATAATCTTTAAAAAAACATGCTGATTGACTAATTGTTTAATTGTTTTTTCCATCATATCTGACAGCAACCCCATTTACAGTTTTCTTGGCAAAGATACTAGAATGGTTTCGTATTTCTTTCTCTTGTTCATTTCACAGATGAGAAAACCAATGCAAACAGGGTATAGTACCCAGTCTAGGGTCCCAGGGTTAGTAAGTATCTAAATTTGAATTTTCCTGATTTTTAACCTTGGCATGCTATGCACTGTGTCACCAAGGTTGACTAAAACAATATTGATATGATAGGAGAAATGCCTCTCTATAATATTTATCTAGTCTATAATATTAAAATTAAATAATTTTTGAGTTGGAGGGGTTATCTTAGAATTTATCTGCTCAATTCCTTTCATGGATAAAGAATTGAGGTTAAGAGATTTACAGAGATCCATCCAGGGGCAGCCAACTCACAAATTTATTAGGCAGGATTTGAATCCCTTTTCCAAATAAGTATAATCCTCTATGCACCATACCTAACTAGTTCTAATTGTCTAGGGTGAAGTTGATGAGTAATATAGGGAGTTATCATTTGCCTTTTTGACCAAGAATCACATAACATCTGAGCTGGGAGAAAACTTAAGAGGCCATGAGGTTCGACTCCATTTTATAATTGAGGGAGCAGAGGCCCCCAAATAAGGGATTCTCCAAGTCCATTATTCTACATCTTTATTTCATCCTGTTTCCCCTCACATATCAAAACAGAAACTCTAGCTTCATCTCTTTTGCTACATGCCTTTCACTCATCTCATCACCCCCCCACCCTGTAGTCTGCTCAATATTGCTTCCTCCCATTCATTTCCAGAAGTCTTCATTTTTCTCTTTAATGCAGTATTCTTGCCCTAATGCATTTCCTCCTGAGAAATGCACTTGTTCATATTACCCTGGATAGGAACCGTGGAATTGGATTACACAGTAAGAGTGCATTCAGATCTTCAATTATTAATAGCAAGCGTCCAGGCAATTAACAAGTCAAGGTACATTTGCTGAGAAGTGGATGATGGTAATATTTTTATTCAATGATCTGAACAACAATTTCTACATTTCATCTAAATGTCCACAAGTGGAGAATATTACTTTCCCAGTGGCATATCATCTTGATCCATCTTTATACTCATTGACGCTTGGCAAGTTATTTCGAGATCCAAGAGCTCTCTGATGATATTTTATTGGATTTCACTCACTCATATTCCAGGCAGTGTTAATAGCATTGTACATGAGAAAGCTCAATAAAAGAACAATACTGGTGAGATGAGTTGGCAAACATTTGCTCTCCCCACCAATAGTGGTGACTGAAGTTCGTGCTGCAAATGCAGAGTGCTTTTTTGGAGTCATTGATTTTCGTTTCTAACAAACCAGAAAAATCAATGAGTTGTTTTTTAATCTCTTTTCATGGTAGATCCAAAACTAAACAGTCTATTTTCCATCTTTACTGCCTCATAATCAATGAAGACAAATGAAATGAAGCTTTACAGTGTGTCCAGAGTGACCTTATTGCTTTTGGGTACCCATAGCCAGAATTCCTACTTTGGCAAGGTAATCAGGGGTTTGCATTTGGGAACTAAAATTTAGAAGGCAATAAATAACAACAGCTGTAATGCTCAAATAGGCAGAAACAATGACTAATTAAAGTAAGAAGCTAACAGATGGCAGACCTCTTCCCTTATACCCTAATGAACATCTAGGTGTACCCTTAACCATCCTTATCCACATTGTGGTTTTCACAGCAGTGATATCCTCATATTCTAGGATCTCTGTCATCCAGGACAACATCCAGGTGAATCTTTCTCTTTACCATTATGGCTTGGTGTTTTAAGTTAAGTTACACTTCTGCATACAACCATTTTAAAAAATTAAGTTCCATACCATAAATATATATACATATATATATATATATGTATGTATATACACACATATATATTCATTAATCAATTTGAATGCATTGATAAGGAAGCCATCAAATGTCATACACTATGTTAAGGCTTGGGATACAAATGCAAAAGTGAAAGTCACTCAGGGAACTAACAGGGAGACAACAAGTAAAAATAAAGGTAAATGTAAGATAATTATGGGGTGGTAAGTACTAGCAGCTGTGGGGACCAGAAAAGATTGTCATGCAGAAGATGGTGACTGAACTGACTCTTAATTATGTGTTATTAAACACCTCCTCCATGAAGGGCTTTGTGCTGGGCCCCAGGAGAAAGATAAGAATAAATTTAAAATCTAGGAGAGGGGAGATATGCAAATAACTATGATACCAAGTAGGCCAGTCACATTAATAATAATCATTTACATTTCTATAGTGCTTTTAAGATTACAAAATGTCATCTTCACACAAACCTTGTAAGAATAGGCATTATTCCCATTTTACAGGTGCTCAAATGCAGACTTTGAGACTGGGTGATTTAAGCCATTCTCTTGATTCCACCACCAGTATTCCATGATCCATTCTGCTATGAAAGCAGTAGCAATTCTTTTGCATTCATTTGCTCTCTGCCCAACTGCTGAAAAGAAAAGGTCCCCATGTATGTGGCATTTATTAGTTCTCAAAGCACTGCTTTCAAATACCATTATTTAAGCTTGGTTATTCAAAACACAGAGCAATAATGATTCATATTCTATTATGTTTTAAAGTTCCTGAAGCACTTTCCTCACAATGGTCCATGAGATAGAAATGAAAGCATTTTTGTCATTATTTTAGAGATAAACTTATCCATAGTCACCCAGATAATAAATAACCAAAGTAGGCTTGGAGCCTACATCTCCTAGTTTCATGGTCTTTACCTTTTCCACAATACTGTAATAACTTCTTAAATGGCTCAGAGACACCTATTATGGCTAAAGCTCAAATTTAGAGCTGGAAGAACCTAGTGTAGCAGGGTGATTGGCATTTGGATTCTCTATTAATTTCAAATCAAAATTGGCTACATTAAGTTTCCTAGTTTCCTGAATAACAAATAATACCCCTGGGTTGAGGCTACTCAAACAAAAAAAAGTCCTGCTGAATTCTGATGAGAACTTTCCTCTAATTTCCCCATAAATTATGGTATCTGGAAATTTTTCTAATGTTTTTGCTTTTTACCATGTAATGTAATAAAATATCACTGAACTTGATGGATAATGTTCACAAGGACTGGATGGCTGTCTTGCATACTCCATGTTTATACAATTGGCAGATAGCTACATGGCATTACTTTAAGAATTTGTAAATTTTTCACCATTTGCATCACTTTTGGTCCACTCTCATGATAATTACCATTATGTCTCAAAAAATGGTCTCATTGATTTGCTGTGGTCCTGAATTTCTCTCTCCTCCATCCTGAATTCAGGAAGTTAGTTGGTTCTCAGTTCCTAGCCTGTGCTCTGAAATAAGCTTAGCACATGATGCTCTATATCTTTATGCATGTAATCATGATTATGCAATAATAAAACTTCTCTTTGATCAAGGGACAAGCATTATATGTCAGATAAACTTTAAAGGAACTTTATAAACATAAACTATAATAATTATTATTACAGAGTGTGATGTGAAAGAAAGAATATTGAAACAGAGAGCTGACCTCAGAGATAGGAAGACTGAGATTCAAGTCCCATCTCTGACACATACTAGCTGGGTCATGCTGGGGAATTGATTTAACCTCTCAGTACCCTGGACAAATTTAATGACATAATGATGAAAAAGTCTCTACCTGCCTAGGTAGAGAGAATATAACAATGCTATCATAAGTCCAGGTCTAATCTATGATACGAAAATCAAAGAGGGAAGGTTCAGATAAAGTACTTAACAATTCTGAAGGAACAAAAGTTCACTTTAAGTTGGAGAATAAGGTTTCCTGGAGCACAGAAGACCCTAGACCTAGGAAAAATTATCAGAAAAGATAGATAGATAGATAGATAGATAGATAGATAGATAGATAGACAGATAGAAGTATAGAAGGATAGATATGGATATGTCGATCAATATATACATTTTTCAACATAGATATAAATACAAATGTGTCTATGCACAAATATACATATATCTACACAGGTATATTACATAACATATAAATGTGTATTATATATGAAGTCCACATATGTGCATCTACTTATGTATATATATGCATAGTATATATACATTATATATAAATGTAACAGTTATTGGCATAGTGGATAGAAATAGAATTAAAGTTAGGAAGACTTGAGTTCAAATATTACCTCAGATGCTTATTAGCTGCATGATCCTGGGAAAGACACAATGTATTTAACTTCTCTCAGTCTCAGTCTCTGGACTCTTTAAAATTGTGAAAATACTAGCACCAAATTTATAGGATTGTTTTATCAATTGAGACAAAGTATTTAAGGTGTTTTTAAAATCTTAAAGCATTATATAAAAACTAATTATTGTTTTGCAATTTTTATTCACAGTGCTTTATATAAAGTAAGCACTTAAATGCTTTTTTCACTCATAATTGCTAAAATTATATAAGGCATTAAGTTTTTCATAATGTAATATAAATACTAGCTATTAATACAATACGTATACACATAAAATAACATTCAGTATATATATTTGTTTATATAACACAGTGAGACTTGCAAAGTGTTTTCTACTGAGGATGAGGGCTTTTAAGTGGTTTGCCCTAGGTCACAGAGATTTGTCTGAGGTAGGAAGCAAAGCCATGCCTGTCCTGATTTCTAAACTCAACACTCTATTTTGCTATGTCTTGCTGCTTCCTCTAATACCATAATATACACATCTACTTCTAAATGTGTGCATATGCATCTTTGAATATAGGGGACACACATATGCCTACAAGAAAGAAATCACTGTTGTGAGTGAAGCAGAATTGCAATAGCTCAAAAGAACTGAGATGTACAAGTTTTGAGATATCTCTACTTTAAATATTTATGTGGACTATTTGTTCCAGACATGTGGCAGAGCTTTCCAAATTTGAAGTGGTCTGATAAGTCACAGTTGGATACAACAGACCTTGACTCCAACATAGTGATGTCATTTGTTCCTCTTTGGGAATGAAGGACTACAACTAATAAATGTTACATATCCATATCCATACTACAGATACACATAGGTAACACAATCAACTATCTCTATGTGTGTGTAAATATACTTATGTATTCCATATAAGCAAATATACTTATAGTTGCCTCTGAGATATTCAGAGAAGACTAGAAGACTAACACTTCTGGTGTGAGGGCTTGCTGAGCCCTTTTCAGGCCAATTCATGCGTTTGCTGTCCATCTTCACCTAATTCTTACTTATGACTCCAAGAAACCATAGCATGTACAGCAGCCATGCCCTGGAAAAATCACGTTGATAGATGCGTTAAATCAGGTTGATGGTAACAGATAGATCTCAAACTCACTGAAGGTGAGAGCTTTGAATATCTTAAGTATATGAAGATTTCTACTGACTGAATGGGTGAATCAGAACAATATGTTCAAAGGGTCATGGAGATGGCTGAAAGCAGTTACTATGGGATACTTGAAACTTGGTCAGAAATCAAAGATACCAAAGTCATCCACTGAATCCTGGATCATTACCAATTATCCTTACTTTTATTTTGCCATTGAACTTCAATGACTGGAAGAGAAAGGCTGATGACTTTGTACAACTCTTATTTATATATAATTTACATGCAAGTCAAGCTATCATCGGTATCACCCTGAGATGTCATTGGTACTCTTCATCAATGAAGGACAAATAACTACACATATTGCTACCTGTAGCCATCGTTCTGTTGCTCCAAGTTATCTGTCTTATATGATCAATACTGAAAATTGAATTTGGAAGGAATCTCTGAAGTCATCTAGTTCAATCTTTTCATTTTACTAAAGAATGAACTGATGTTGATGAAAGTTATGACTAGCCCAGAGTCACAGAAGTAGTAAATATCAACAAAGGAGATTAGAAACCAGATCCTCTCTCTACAAAGACATCCCTCATTATACCACATGTCAAATTGCATAAATTATTTAAACTCTGTGGCTTTTATTTTCTTCATTAATATGACAAAATATAGAGAATTTTGAAACAGATACCAGTAGTCACAAGTTCAACTGTTCATTAGAGGAATCCTCCCTCATAACAACCAACACATTGTCACTCAGTCTCTTCTTGAAGATTTTCAATGAGGGGGGAGATCTATCACATTTTGAGGCAGTTCACTCCATTTTTGGACTGTTCTACTTGTTAAGAAATCTTGCTTTTCACCGAACCTCAATTTATCTCTTGGATCCTGATCCTGGTTGAATTCTTTGGGATGAAATGATACAAGTCTAATCTCCCCTCTGCAGGACAGCCCTTCAAATAATTCCAAAATACTACAAAATGGGAGAGAAGAACATTAACCTAGATTTCCATTAAGGTCCCTTTTAACTCTTTCATTTATGAATCCAAGTGAGAAGATCTAATGAAATGTAGAGAGTGAGTTTTTCCTATAGGGCAGAGAGTTTTCTAGGTTGCAGTTAATAGAGTGATGGATATGGAGTCAGGAAGACCTGAGTTCAAATCTAGATTCAGTCATTTACTATGACTCTAGATTAGTCATTTGACCTCTACCAGCATCATTTTCCTTATGTGTAAAATGAGGATGATAATAACATCTTCCCTAGAGAGTTGTTGTGAGGATCAAACAAAATTTATAAGCATATATATATATATATATATATATATATATATATATAGACAAAACCTTGAAGATCTATGTAGATGATATGATGACAGAGATGAAGGTGATGATATATAGTGATGATCCTACTTGAATTTAGATAAGTTATTCAAATTCTTCACACTGAAGTTTTCTCATCTGGCAAATGGAGATAATGTCTGTTCTACTTGCTTCCCTGGGGGTGTTATGAAGCTCAAACAGGATAATAGAAACCTAAAAGTTCTGTGACTATTAGCAGGACTGACCCAGTTCTATTAGCAACAGTGGCTAAGTCTCAGGAAAGATGTGTTCTTTGAGACTACCATATCTGCATTGTTAGAAAAAAGATTATGGTATGGAAATGTACTAGTAAAAGAAAACACATTCAGTCAGGACAGAAACACCTTAGCCATTGGGAAGCATATCAAAAACCTTTTTCAGGGCACAGGAAACCATATTTTCTCTCTCTCTCTCTCTCTCTCTCTCTCTCTCTCTCTCTCTCTCTCTCTCTCTCTCTCTCTCTCTCTCACATATCCAAAGTATCTCTGGAATAGCATTGGTTTGAAGGCAGTTAGGTTTATTCATTCTTGCTTTATCACTGCAACTGCTTACATCAAGATCAGAGCTGAAGAGGAAAAAAAATCAAATTTCTATTTGAGGAAACAATATTTGGTCTAATGGAAAGCATATTGGATCATGTGATTAGGGAAAAGAATGAAAGATTGGGAGTCAGAGGACCCCAGTTTAAATCTAATCAGGTAGGGTCAATGAGGAGACCTTGTGAGATCTTACTTTATCTAAACAACTTTTGAATCCTAGCTGCCTCTTTGAATAATTCTAGATTTCCTAAAATATGGTGTAGTGGGGAAAAATTCTAAATCTGGAACAAGAGCACTTAAGTTCAAATCTCAGCCCTGTTCCATACTACTTCCTGGATGTCTGTGGGAAACCTAATTTATCTGACCTCAATATCCTGATCTGTAAAGTGAGGGGTTTGAAAAGGATAACCTCTAGCATTCCTAATTCTAGACCTCTATGACATCTTTTATTTGTTCAGAGCTATTACTAGAAATATATGTGACCCTGAAAATTTGATCTGAGGAGTGTGGTGATGATGGGTCAGAAGATTTTTCAATTGCCAGTGCAACTGCACTGTAGAAGAGGTGACCCATTCCTTCCCCCAGAGAGAAGATCTCAAATACCTGGAGAGGTCAAATGATGGGATCAGTAGAGTCTTAGAGAGAGATGTCACAGAGATAAAATTTCAATTATTTCCTAAAAGAGCACTCACTGATAGACAGATATTATAGGTGTTATTTCCTTTGTCACAGTGGAGGAAAATGGGCCTCAGAAAAAGGGAAGGGACTTGTTTATAGTCAAAGAAGTAGAGAGTATTTTAGAGACTGATTTTGCAATCATACCTTTCTTGACTTTTTCAGTGGATAGTAATGCTAGACTTGAGGTCAGGAAGAGCCGAGTTCAAATCCTTACCAACTGTGTGACTGAAAAGGTCACAATCTTTCTCAGACTCATTTCCTAATTTGTAAACTGAGAATAATAGCACCAATCTCTCAATGTTTGTAAGGAATAACTGGTATATAAATAATTATAGATTTATAGACTTTAAAGCATTATATAAATGCTAACTATTAAGAATTATAAAATTTATCATAATTATATTTGCTGTTTTTTTTTAAAAATATATTTTGCTTTAACTTATGCTTTATAGATGACCTAATATAGATGAGATTGTTGTCAGAGCCAAACATCAATTGTATCTCCTTTGCCTGTTAACTATATTTCCTTTGAGGTTGAGAATTTTTCTATAAACTTAAATGTGGTCACTGATTTGGGCTGCGGATTTTAGATGTGATCACCTAGCTGTGCTAGATATTTGCAATGCATTGGCTTGATACAGCATTAATTGCTGATATGTCATGAGTGTTGTCTCTTCAAAGTGGGCTAGTTTTTTTACCACTACACACTGACTTTTTTATTCTCCAACACTGTATGGTGAGTTCTTGAAAATATTGGGTTTTTTTAAATTTTCTTTTGCTTTCTATCTCCAGCTCTTGGTATATGTAGGCATTTATTAAAGGTTTGATGACTTGACTTGTTGACTTTGTGTATCTACCATATTCTTCCTAATAGTATTTTAAGGTCTTAAGGGGCTAGAATTATACCATTTTTTCATCTGTGGACATATGTTCTGTCTAGGTCAATACCATTTATATGTAAGTGCTAAATCACAAAACATTAACATCTCAAATTTTGAAGGGAGTTAGAATCAGTCAATTATTCAATCAATAAATACCTATTAAGGGCCTTCTTTGGTTGGGCTTAATATTTGCTTTAAGAAAAAAGTCAATTCCTGCCTTCAAGGAGCTTACAATTTAATGGGGGAGACTGTATATATATATTTATATATTTATATATATATATATATATATATATGTATATATATATATATATATAATAACAAACCTAATAAATGGCCATCTAGTTTCTGCTTAAAGATCTGTGGTGAGGGTGAAAGCCACAACCCAAACCTACAGTGGGATAGCTTTATTTCTGAGTTATCTGGATAATCTGTTGTTGCTTGTAAATTGTTTTTACACCAAATCTAGATTTTTCTTCTTTTCAACTTCTTTACATTGCTCCTGGCTTTGTCATTTCAAAGTAAGCAAAACAAGTTTAACCTCTCTTCAGGTGATGTTCTTTCAAATATGTTAAGACAAATATTAGGCCCTTTCACCTCAAGGTTAATGCATAAATAATTTCATTTCCCTCTATTTATCCTCACTTGGCTTGGATTTGTGACTTTTTATCTTTTTACTTGTCTTTCTCTGGACATTCTCCAGGTTACTAATATTAATACTCTCTCAAATTTGGAGCCTAGAATTTAATTCAACACTTTTTTTTTTCTGCCATCAAACCACAGCAAGGTACCCCTGAAATGTCTTTTCTTTAGTCCTGGAGACTATGGCTCTCTTAATCTATCCTAAGATTTCATTGAGTTTTTTCTTTTGTTCCTTATTTCTTTCTTTTTTTCCCTTTGTTTCTTTCTTTTCTGTCTGTCTGTCTGTCTGTCTGTCTCTCTCTTTTCTCTTGTTGTTCAATGTTCACTTAACATTGAGTTCTCCTGGAAAAAAGTAAAGTTTAATCTGCAACATAAACATTTTCACCATTACTTTCTTAAATCTGGATAATCAATGAAACAGTAAATCAAATCTGCATTCTGTGGTATTTGCTTATTTCCCAGGTATGGATGCTCAGATTGAAAATTTATCAGTTTTCTGGAGCAGATATGAGCTGGCTCCAGTATTCTACTGCCTATACATAATTTCTCACTTCCACTGCACTCCAAGATTGAGTTTACTTTGCTATAGATTTTGTGTGTATGGGAAAGTGAAACCAAGAGCAGAGAAGGGAGGAAATTTCTTGCCTTCTTACTAAATGTCTTTTTTGTTTCTTTTTCTAAAATTTTATTTCCTCCTAGTTATATATAAAAACAAGTTTTAACATTCATTTTTTTAGGGTTTTTTTTGCAAGGCAAAGGGGGTTAAGTGGCTTGCCCAAGGCCACACAGCTAGGTAATTATTAAGTGTCTGAGACCGGATTTGAACCCAGATACTCCTGACTCCAGGGCTGGTGCTTTATCCACTACACCACCTATCCACCCCTCAATTCTGCCTTTCTTATAGAGTGTGAGCACTCTCAATGATAGGGGCACACCATGCTGGGCAGTCCTGTACCAGTGTCTCCCCGATATACAATCAATTCTAAAGTCCTTCAATGATATTTTCAGGCCGATATCGCTTCTTTTGACTTCCTTGTGAATTCTTGCCTTGTGTGAGTTCTCCATAAAACATTTTTTTTTGGGTAATTGTACATCTGTAACTCTAATGTATCCATCCCATTATAGTTGCACTCTGTAGTAATGTTAGAATGCCAGGCAGTTTAGCTAGAGAAAGTGTCTAGTATCTTCTCCTGCCAAGGGATCTTTGGAATCTTCCTAAGACAATTTAAATGGAAGTGATTCAGTTTCCTGACATGGTGCTGGCAGACTGTCCAGGTTTCACAGACACCTTCTTTCAGGCCTCCCAAACACTGAGCTAGCTCTGGCAATGTGGATGTCAACCTCATTGTCAATATGTACCTCCTTCGAAAGGACATTGCCAAGGGAAGTGAACTTGTCCACAGTACTCAAAACTTCTCCATTTGCTATAATTGATGGTTCCACATATGGATGGTGTGATGCTGGCTGATGGAGCACCTGTGTTTTCTTGGTGTTAAATGTTAGGCCAAAAGCATCAGAGAATGAATCCATACTTTCTTGCATCTTAGTGCACAATCATCTATAAACAAAGAACATGCCAACACTCCTTCCACTTTGGCGTTGACTTGTAGCCTTTCCAAGTGAAGAATTTGCCATCAATGCGGTAGCTGACCTTGAAGCCATGTTCGTCCTCATTGAAGGCTTTTGATATCATGGCTGAAAACATCATGCTAAAAAGTTTGGGAGCAAGCACAAAATCCTTATTTTACTCCATGATGACTGGGAAATCCTGAGAGTATTATCCACTGTCTAGAACCAGACATGCATGCTGTCATGAGACTGATGCAAAATACTGATGAACTTCTCCCAGCAACCAAATTTTGGCATAAGTTTCCAAAATCCCTTATGACTAATGGTATCAAAGGCCTTGGTCAGAGGTATAAATGTTGTATACATACCTCTGTTCTGTTTCTGGCATTTTTCTTGGAGTTGTCAGGCAGCAAACACAACATTGGCTGTTTCTCTACCATTTCTGAAGCCACACTGGCTGTCAGGGAGGTGACCAACTTCCAGGTGAAGGATCAGTCATAAAACAGGGACAGTGAAGCCTGTAATATTTACCTTGTAAGATTGCTGTAAGAATCAAATGATATATTACATTCAAAGGAATTTTTAAACCTTAAACCATTATAAAAATGCTGGTTTTCTCATTTTTTTCTCCAATTTACTTCCCTTTATGATAAAACCTGCTCCACCTATCCACTAGCTGTCCTTACATACCTAGGGATGACTTGCTTTTGAATCTAGTTAAACTGGTGATTGGTGAAATCCCTGTCCCTGCTCTGTTTCTTTTGTTTTTGCATGGAAATGGGTTAAGTGATTTGCCCAGGGTCACACATCTAAGTTTCAAGGTGTAAGACTGGATTTGAACTCAGGTCCTCCTGAATCCAGAGCCAATATATACCTAGCTGCCCCTCACTCTGTTTCTTGAGAAGAACGATATATTCTGGTCAATTCACTCCCAAGTGGCCTCCCCCAACTCCACTTTTCAGTTCCTATTTATGTTCTTCCTTCATTACATTATAAGTTTCTTGTAAGTAGAAACCATTTTGTTTTCTTATATTTCTATTCAGCTATTAGCACATTGTCTGGCACATATTAAGGGTTTAATAAGTGATCTTTCTATTTATCATTTATCTATCTATCTATCTATCATTTTATATATCTATTCATCATATCTATATATGCCTTTCTATAGAATGATCTCTCTTCAACGTCATTATTTTCTCCTATTGTTAGTGCTGTAGAAAAATATGATTTGGTGAAGTATTTGAATAACAAGTTCCAGCAAAATGTTATCTAGTTGAAATCAAAAGGCCTAGATTTACTAGTTTGTGACCCTAACTAAATACTTTTTTAAATTTTATTTTACCTTTAAAATGAAGGTAGCAACATCTACTCTTCTTACATCAAAGGATTGTTGGAAGGATCAATGGAGATGTGTACTAAAAAACAACTGTAAACAATAATGGGTTTGAAAAATTAAGTGGTTATTTTTGCCTTTTTTGCTTTATTATTTTTTTCCTCATCATTTTTGATGGAATTCTGATAGAAACTCAGGACAAGTTCCTAGTCTACTATTAGTGTTGTCATTTGTCAGTCTAGTCCAACTCTTCTCTTGGCAAAGATACTGTTGTAGTTTGCCATTTCCTTCTCCACTTCATTTTACAGATGGAAAACTGAGGCAAACAGGGTTAACTTATCCAGCAACTAAGTGTCAGAAGATAGATTTGAACTCATGAAGATGAAGCTTTCTAATTTCAAGCACAGAGCTCTGTCCATTGTACCACCTAGTCATTTATATTTAATAATTAAACTACTACAAAGGTGAATTAAATAACTGATTTCTTATAATCTAATAAAAGTACTAGGCTATTAATTAGCTTATGTAGACTCACTGAACTTATCCTCAGTACAAATACAGTAGCAGTCAAGACAGTAGGGGATGATGTAAACTTCATTTTGATTCCCAAATTGGATTTACTCTACTACTTCTTTATGTTTTGAAAGATTGTCATTCCACAAAGGATTGTGATTAGATTTGGTATAGTGACATCTATAAAAAACATTTTTCTGTTTTTATTGATATGTTTATGCAACCGTAAGTAACAGTGATGCTTATTTGTTGACAATTCAAGTATATATATATATCCTGAGATCTCTACTGGTATATGGGAACATGTCTTCTTTTCCTTAATGAAAGGTTAAAAGTTTCAGATTCTAGTCTCTATTATGTCTTGCTAGGTATTCCAGGAGAGCTAAATTTTTACAAATTATCAAAGATATATTTCCTTGTTTGTAGTCATCAGTAAATCCAATCTTCTCTACTTTATGGTGATGATGTCGTAAATTTCTGTTTCTATAAACAAATCAGTATGACTCAGTCATTTGTCAGACACTTTCTAGTTGACATATTGTTGACAGAGTTTGGGTGAATGTTGCCCATGAACTGTTTCACTCACTTTATTCAGAAGTAAGCCACATTGGGTTATATCTGACAAATCCTGTGGAATGTGCCTATGGTCAGCCTTTACTATTTCTCTGTGAAGAAATATCTCTTTATTCAAAGAATAATTCTGTATAATTTTAACTTGATTATCCATGTGCTCTGAGAACATGAATTATGTCTTTTCCTACTTTTTTGATATATGTGTCTTTCTAGAGTTAGCAATCATAGAAATTCAGCAAAATTATACAGTTTTGTGTTGGAATATTTCTAAATTTATTTTTGTCCATTCTATAGTGTATATTAGAATTAACATTAGGTAGATGTTCATTGTGTTTAAGTTTGTTTTCCCATTGTTAATAAGCCTCTTGAATCTTCTTGATATTTTTATATTCAATATGCTGAAGGAAATCATATATTTTCAAGTACTAACATCACTCATTGTTTAAAATTAATCTTGAGCATCAGTCCTATTGTTTGTCTTTGAAGTACATTAATATGTTAATATTTCTTAAATCCACATTTTAAAATTATTGAAGAAGAACTTCATGAGATAAAGATGTTTAATGTATTTTTCTATGAGACTATATAATCTGATGGTATCCCTATACATCTTTCCTCTATATAGTCCTTACAAGCTATAAAACTATTTACTTTTGGATATTCTAGATGGGCGGTGTCCATTTTTATATAATAGATTGTTCCTGTAATCATATTTTGTCAACTTTTGTTATGGTACCATAACACTCTACATATAGCAGGTAAAAGAAATGCTTACTGAATAGTTGATATACAATCTATGAGCCAATGCCACCAACTCTTTATCATTCTTGGGCAAGTATGTAATTTAAATTCTGCATAGAGAAGCTTGAACTGTGGAACAGCTAGAGCCATAGGCCATATTGTCTCGTACCTCCATGTAAGTAAAGCTCTTATTCACTAATTCTACTACAGGGCCTAATCTTATCCGCTATGTGACCCTGGGCAAGTCATAGAAACTTTGTAATCCTTAGCTTCTTTATCTATAAAATAATTATAATAATAACACTTCTCAGGGTTGTTGTGAGGATCAAATTAAATATTTGTAAGGATTTACACAAATCCTCAAAGCACTACATAAATACAATCTATTAATCAGCTCTCTAAAGTACTCTTCAAGTACATTTGGTTGCATGGAATGAATAGGACTTTAGAGTCTGTTCCATTGATGTAAAAATCACAATATCCCTTGAAACTTGTGTGTCAAATGTTCCCTAAATATCCTAATTGGGACTGCATATCCTAGATCCAGAAAATTCTGCACTTTCTAGCTTTTTCTTAGAATTTGAATTTACTCACCCATCAGAGCAAAACATCCTCCTTATTCCAGGAAAAAAATGCTTGCTGATGATGGGATATCCATTGCCAGTCAGTTGACATATGACACCATCTAATCCTGCCAGTAGTGAAAAAATTGATTGATATAAAGGCCATTTCCCTTTAAAGATGTTCTAATTAGAGAATCTCAGGTAGGCTAGTAGAAATACAAGTTAACTATTAGAATTCAGAAATTGATATAGGTTGATTTCATTTGAGAAGGTACACACCACCCATTTTTAAAACAATATTTTTCCCATAGTAACTCAATACCACAATTATTTTAATAGTTTATTTGCGTACTGATGGTAATTGAATCAAGTACTTGTGAAATTCTAATGAAATGAACCAGTTCAATGTGAACAAATTTATTTCAGAATTAATTTTGTCCTGTTTTTTTTTTTTTAGGCAGGCAACAAGTATAGGGAAAATGTAGGTGATATGTGATTTGACATTCAAACTGGGGGATGGGGAGAGATGTTTCCTCATCTTAGTGAGTAGGTAGGGGTTCTGTGAACTTACCTGAATAGTTGCTCATAGCAGGTCAAAATAGTTTTGGGCTGGGGTAGCAGGATACAGAGAAGGGATTATCAATCATCCAGGTTACTAGTGGGGAAATACAAATTAATGGAAAGTTGAGTAAGTTCTAGTTAGATTCCTTAGCACAATGAACAGTTGTGGAAAATAGATATTTAGATAATAGTAATAGTTATAGTAATATAGATATATTACTTTTCAAGACAGCTATCAAAAAGAAAGCAAAGAACTGAGAATATGGAACACAAAGAGAATTTCTCTTTGACCCACAGAGAGTGTATTATATTTGCTTTTCTTACAGTATACAAAGTAACAATCATTGTAGTTACAAAGATCAGTTGGTCTCCATTTCAGAGAAAATAAAGAAAAAAAGATGGAAAAATGCAACTCTAATCTGCAAGTTATCAAAAAAAACCTGAACAAACAAAAAACTTGCTTGAAGTAATGAAAGAATTGTTTTAAAGATGAAACAAAGAAAATATGTGTAAAATAATAGAATTCTGTCCTGGCCCTCTTCTCTTTTCCCTTTATTCTATTTTCCATGGTAGTATCCTTGGCTTTCATGGATTTTATTAGCATCTCTATGCTAATCATTCAAATATCTTCCAATTCTATCTCACTCTCTATACAAACTGCTAAAGACCTTAGCTTAAAAAGGCCAAGGTCTTTCATTGCTTCTAGGGCCATATCCAGTTTTCCTGAACAGTATCTGGCCACTTGACCCAGACTCTAGAAGAGAAAGTTAAACCTATCCCACTCTCATTTAAATCCAACTCCCTTGCTTATCATGGCATTATCTCCCTGATGTCATGGTCCTCTTCAATAAGAAGAAAAATCAACCTCTTAAAGTACTAGGAACTGCCAGCTACCCCCTGCTAGCCTGCTGGGCAACACAGGTCTTTCTCTTTCTTTCTTTCTTTCTTTCTTTCTTTCTTTCTTTCTGTCTGTCTGTCTGTCTGTCTGTCTGTCTTCCTTCCTTCCTTCCTTCCTTCCTTCCTTTCTTTCTTTCTTTCTTTCTTTCTTTCTTTCTTCTCTCTGTCTTTCTTTCTTTTTCTATCTTCCTTCCTTCCTTCCTTCCTTCCTTCCTTCCTTCCTTCCTTCCTTCCTTCCTTCCTTCCTTCCTTCCTTCCTTCCTTTCTTCCTTCCTGTCTTTCTTTCTTTCTCTAGCTATCTCTTTCTATACAATAATTACAGAAATAGAAATGAAAAGTATGATGACATACCAAAATTATAAAGATCAAACAAGATTCAAAGGATTACAAGGACACCCTCAATTAACCCCCTTGTATAGTAGGAGATCCACAAGTGTTGCACATTATTTTTAGAACTTTTTGATGAATTGATCAGTCGTGTTGATTTTTTTTGTCCAAAAATACTATTTGTTATATGGGATGCCTAAAATGTCTGTAGTAAAGTAAAAAAAATAAACAAATAAAAATATTTGAAATCAATCAACCAATCAATATGGACACAAAAAAGGAATATTAAACAAGAATGAGAGGTTAAAACTGCTTACATATATCTACTAAGTCTTATGCCCAAGAAGACAAAAAGTATAAGACTAAGAAGAATAACAAAAAAAGAGCAATTCAAGGAAATAACTATAATATGAAAACTCTCAGAAAATTAATGGTCTTATATATATATATATGTATATATATATATATATATATATATATATGTCAAGTATGAATAATAAAAAGAATAAACCAGAAATTCTAACAAGAGGAGGCAAAATTAAACTTAGAGATATCATTGAGACTTGTTGGGTATGACTCACAATAAGAATTATTTACCTCATTCAAAATGAACAGAATAGATGAATGTGTGAAGAATTAATTTCTTGCCTTGCACATTAAGACAATTTGTGAGGAAATTATAAAAGCCTTCAGAGAGGTTGGAGAGGAAACCATAGTAGAGAGTATTTATATAAGTATATAATTGGAAATTATTTTATTGTAAGAATAAGATAATTGTTTTCTCCCTTTTCCATATTTCTTGCTCTCATTGTGCATCAGTGATGAAAACACAACTTGAGCTCCCTATGGTTTTTATTTTTCTGCCCTTGGGCAGGAAAACTTTATATTCTTCATCAAAATATTCTGGCAATCGTATTTGTGCTGAGATGAACTACCAGAAAAGGGTAGTTTTGATAACTAGGGAGTTTCTCTGATATGTCTTGAATACATACCTTGGAAACCAATCCTTGTGATCAAGCTGACAAATGTCAAGACTTTCCTTTGTCTGATCCCTGCCGAATGATCTCTAACTTTATAGCTTAGGTAATGCTATTAAGTCATTCTTTGTGAGACACATAGTTGGTTTTCCTCAGAGCATTTAGTAACTTCAGGAAGAGACAAAAATAGAGGCAGATGGATAGAGTACTGGGATTAGTCAGGAAGAAATGAGTTCAAAGCTGGTCTCAAACACCTAGGTAAGTCACTCAACTTCTGTCTGCCTCAGTTTCTTCAATTGTAAAATGGACATAATATCTCCCACTTCAAAGACTATTCAAATGGACTGTATTTGTAAAGTTGTGAGGATGAAATGATTTAATATTCATAAAGTGTTTAGCACATATTATTTGTATATATTGTATATAAATGCTAGCTCTTTTTTTTAAATATCCAGTTGTTTAATTGTCCCCTTTCTTCCCTTCACCATGAATTTTTTCCTGCTCTTCTCTCACTTGATAGGAGTCAAGTTTTGTCCCCACTATTTTGGGTCTGTCTCTTGCAATATAACCCAGTTCCAGTTTTTGGCAGAGAGCAGAGCACTTCCTTGTCCTTGATTGCTTGGAGTGTAGGCAAATGTTTCTGTAGACATGTTTTATCTTCTCCTCAAGAAGGCAGGTCAGTGTATACTTAGAACATCTATATCAATTTCATAACTAAGACATAACACAAACAGGATCACAAAACCTATCCTTTCCTTTACATGGATTTTTTCAGTTTAGTTTTTTGAGCTTTTTTTAAAATCTATATCTCACCTTAAAGACCTTCTTAAGACCTTTTTTTTAACTTATCTCCTCATAATCATTTCATAGTGAACACTCAATTTGTTTTCCTTTTTCTCAACAACTTCACAGTCAGCCAGAGCTTCTCTATTTCTCTCCCATGGACCTTCACCAATTTGTCCTACCCAGGAACCCCCTTCACCATTTTACTGATAATAAATGAAAGATCAGAGTGTTAACCACTTACTCAAGGATTTACTTATAGTCACAGATTTAAAAACTAAGCCTGGATTCAAATCCAAGCCTCCTGACCACAAATTCAGTGTGGTCTGAGAACTGGTTTTACAGTTTATTCATGCTATAAAATAGAACTCATCATCTTTACACTCAAAACTTCCCCTTTTCCAAACTTTAACCTTACCATAAGGGAGATCACCATTCTTCTAGTCAATCAGATTGCTAACCTAGAAGTCATTCTTGAATCTTCATTTACTCTCAATCCGTATACCTATCTTTTGGTAAATACCATTAATTTTATCTTCTCAATAACTTTTCTAAATGCTTCCTTCTTTCTTCTAGCATGACCACTACCTGCATACAGATCCCAATCGCCTCATTTCTGTATTATTATAATGAATGGGCTGCTAGTTGACCTCTCACCATTCCAAACCATCCTCTTTTCAGCTGTCAAACTGATTATCTTAAATTGCAGGTCTGACCATGTCATCCTCTTATTCAATAAAATGGAGTGATTCCTTATCTCATCTAGATCAAATGAAAACCCTCTGTTTAGTATTCAAGACTCTTTATAACTTTATAACTTACTCTGCCCTCCCCACCCCCACATGTATTCTGCAATTCAATGACAGTAGTCTTTTAGTGTTCTTTCAAGACACCCACTTCCAAATTCCATTCATTTTTACTATTTTCTATGCTTGGACTTCTCTCCCTCCTCATTTTCAAGTGTGAACTAAGGCTTCTATAAGAAGTCTTTCCAAATCCCCCTTAATGTTAGTGCCATCCTTGCTTTAATTATATCGAATTTATCTTGTACTAGCCTTTTTGCACATATATATCAAGCTTTAGCCCCACTACCTTAGTCTCCTGCTAGAAGAGACTGACACATGTCAAATTTCCCTTCCTCAAGCTTTTTACTTATAATCTATATGAACTTTTTGATATTTTTGGAGTTAACAAGTGGTTATAAAGCCTCTCAGACTCTTTTGTCATGTTTTACCAGTTTACAGAACTCATAATTTAACTATGATTTTTGTCATTCACTTCAAAACAAAGGCAACTTGATTTTTCTCATTCACTGAGTTGAGGAAGGTGTAGTAAATTTTTGCTAGCCCCTGCAAAGACCCCAGTTATGTCCTGATTACATTTAAAAAGAATGAGGAAGTACCTTAAGGTCATAGGAAGCATTCTAGGGCAGCTAGGTGGTTCAAGGAAGATATTGCCAGTTCAGGAGTCATCTTTGTGAATTCAAATCTATGTGACCCCGGATAAGTCACTTGATCTTGTTTGTCTCAATTTCCTCATCTATAAAATGAACTAGAGAAGAAAATGACAAACCATTTTAGTATCTTTTTCTAAAAAAACTTGAAAAATGAACAAAAAAGGAAAACATCTGAAAGGGAAGACATTAGTCAGAAGAAACAGAGCTGTGAAAAAAAGAAGAAAATCCAGAGATGAGACAGATCATATAGATCTTTTTTTCTGATAATTCCTTTACAATCAGGAAGCTGCACTGGAGGATTTAAGAAAATTTCCTGGTATGGACAGAAGGGTTACTGCTCTTATGATTTAGGAAAATTATTTACTTTGCCCGACATTGATGGTGCTGCTGCTAGTGAAATGTAGGAAGAGTCTATGAGAGGAAGAAGCAAGGGAAACTCATATTCAACTGTACTATCAAATCCATTCTTTTAAAACAAACTATTTAACTTGTATTTTTTTTAATGATTTTCCAGAAAGGTATAATTGGCACAGTATTCTGAGAGTTCTCATTACAAACTTGATCCTGACAGTGAGGCCTGTAATGCACATGGCATTGTACATTATTTAGTCCATTAAAATCATTCTCAGATTAGTTTCATTTCCTTTTTTTTTAAATAATATTTTCAGACTTTTTAAGGTTATGATCCTGGATTGCATTTCTGGTGTTGAGTTACTCTCCTTGCCTTTGGGATTGGATCACGCAGAGAAAAGAATTAGCAGGGATACAGGAGATGGGAGAAATGCATTTTTGTTCTGGCTATTCAAGAATTAGGGGCAGCTATGACCTTAAGTATTTATTGTGCATATATTGGACCTAGAATCAGGAAGACTCAACTTCTTGAGTTCAAATCTTGACTCAAATACTTAATAGTTGTATTACTGGGCAATTTATTTCACCCTGTTTGCCTCAATTTCCCTCATTATAAAATGAGCTAGAGAAGGCAAGATTAAATCACTCTATTATGTCTCTTGGAAATTCCCAAATAGGGAAGAGGTAGACACAACTGAAAGGACTTAACAACAATCACTAAGAATTGTATAACCATATATGTATATATATATATATATATATATATATATATATATATATACACACATATATTTCATGTCTCTTAGCCTCAACTTGATCATGTATTAAAACTTAGAGTGATAAAACCCAGTTCTTAGGATTATCAAGATCAATACCAATAAACTTATATATAATTAATGGTTTACAAGGCACAGTATTTTTAAATTAATTCTTCCAGTAAACATTTTTTCTTCCCATTCTTACCTCCAGTTGGATTTAAAAAAAAAGTAAAAGAAAACCCTTGTTATAAATCTGCAGTCAAGTAAATCTTGCCTATATGAGTTTCATATCCCCAGAAAATCATAGATCAGAATTTCAGTAGGGACTTTGATTATCAAGTCAAATCAACAAACTTTTTCTATGTGCCAAACAAGAGTACCAAACTCTGGAACTATAAATACAGGCAAAATAAAAGTCAATCCCTGCCCTCCAGGAGCTAGTAATCAAATGAAAGAAGATAATACATAAGAGAAAGCTGAAAAAGGGAGAGTAAGAGGAGTCCCCACCTTGGAGTAAAATAGAGAACGTCAGGGAGGCTAGGAATGGACCCTGGAGAAGACTGAAGATAGGGCAGTTCTAGGTGTTTTCAGAATCTAGTCAATCATAAGAAAATATTACGAGGTATCAACTACAAGCCCCTCATTTTGCAGATGGGAAATCTGGGATATAGAATAATTCTATGGCTTCCCAAAGATGACTGATATGGTGAAATTTCAGAGCCTGGATTTAGAATCCATGTCTTCTGTCTTCAAATCCTATGTTCTTTATACTTTATCTCAATAACAGATGACTACTCTCAGCAGTTCAGAGAACTAAACAACTCTATTAGATCAGCTATAGACAATGTTATCCCCATCCAGAGGAAGATAAACAAAACAAAGCAAACCAAACAAAAAAACCCCTTCAGAATCCGATGAACACTACATTCACTTTTTTTTTTGGCAAGACAAAGGGGTTAAAGTGACTTGCCCAAAGGTCACACAGGTAGGTAATTATTAAGTAACTGTGGTTGAATTTGAACTCAGGTCCTCCTGACTCCTGGGTCAGTGCTCTATCCACTGTACCACCTAACTACCCCTAATTCACTTTTTTTAGTTTTTTTTTTTATTTTGCAAGGCAAATGGGGTTACATGGCTTGCCCAAGGCCACACAGCTAGGTAATTATTAAGTGTCTGAGACCGGATTTGAACCCAGGTACTCCTGACTCCAAGGCTGGTGCTCTATCCACTACGCCACCTAGCTGCCCCCCAATTCACTTTTTTAAAAAAATGTCTCTTATGTATTTCTTTTCCCTTAATCCTAATTCCTCATACCAAAAATGAGTAATCTGTAAACATGTTTAACAAATGTGTATGTACATTATTAACCTGACTGTTCACTGCTGAGAGGAGTGGGGCCAGAAGGGAAGATGGAAGGAAATTTTGTAACTTAAAACATACATATGCATATGGATGAATGTTGAAAAGTTTTCATAACATATTTGGAAAAATAAACTATCAATAAAAAGAAATCTTATCAGTTTAAAAAAATAACAGATAAGTAGCCTCTGAAATTGATAGTATAGTTGTCTCATATATTATAGATGAGAAAAATGAGACCTTAATAATTTAAGTGATTTGCCAAGGAACATATAGCCACTAAGTAGTACATGGGGATTTCCAAATCCACCAGTGCTATATATACTACATCATTACTGTTTCTATGAAGAAAATGAAATAATATAGGGGCAAGTATGTTGTCAATTATGAAACAGCACACTAGTTTATTGTTGCATTGTGATTAAGAGTATTTCTGCAACAGGGGCCCTTGATCAGTAAAATCTCTGGCACCCTGGAATCATCACTGCAATTGCAGCCACTGGGAATGTGAAAAAGCTGGGAACTTTGCTCATGGCAGAGAAGGGTGAAAAGAATCTCCCAGCTCTCTTGCTGTTCGATATTTTACCCGCTATTTACCCAGACGCAGCTTTTCTCTCAGATAATTGTTGGAAAAATGTTTAAGTCAAAGCTTGCCACCTGCAAATTATAGTACAACAACCACAAAGACTGAAGCAATTACCCAGCTAATTACTGCAGCACAAATGAAGTAACCTCATGGCTTCTTTTTCTTTTCTCATGTACAAATGTGTAGTCCCACCTGCCAAGCAGGTGATAACCATTTATAGAAAATAGAATAATGTTGGTGTCCAGGGATAACTAATTAAGCAGTGCAGGTTCAGGGGGAATGAGTTCCAAGGAACTATATGACCTTGAGCAAATCTCTTCATCTCTCTAGATCTCAATTTCTCCATTTATAAACTGAAGAACTTAGATGATATGATGCTTAAGGTCCCTTCCAGCTCTGGAATTCTATTTCTATGGTTTTAAAAAATCAGATAAACTGGAGAGTCTGAGGAATATAGGTGAGGATACCAGATGGCCAACACTGCCTCAGAGGACCTACCCAGCCACTGAATTGGCATCTTTGTATCTCTGGACAGAAGGTGAAGTTTGTGTTAAGGACAGGTGAGGTGAAGTGGGGCCACTGGTCCAGGTTGTTCCAAGTACACGAGACAGGCTTAAGGCAGCCACTGTCTGGCTTTGCAGATCATGTATTATGACTGGAGAACAAGAATCTGAGGCCATTGGAATCAGGAGCTTATTGCTATATTAGGAGGTAGCATGATGTAGTGGATCGAGCTCAAGATTTCAACTTGTCAAATCAAGCTAATGAGCATTTATTAGGCACCTGCTATGGGCCTAATAAGTGGTAAGTGTCTGAGATACAAAGAAAGGCAAAAATGCCCCTTGCTTTCAAAAAATTCATAATCTTGTGGGGGAGAAAAATACAAACAGACATATGCAGGGAAAATTGTTAAGATAATCTCAGAAGGAAGGCACAGGCATTGAGGGGAAAGCAGAAAATCCTACACTGAAAGTGTGATGAGTCAATGTTAATATTATGAGTTAGAAATGTTTTGTGCTTTAAGGCTTATAAGATGTTTTTCAAATATAATTTGATCTTCACAACCCTAAAGGTAGGTACTCTTCTTACCTTCATTTTACAGATGAGGAAACTGAGGGAGACAGAAGTTAAGTGATTTACTAGAGTCAGACTGTGTCTAAGGATTTGAACTCAGGTCTTCCTAACTCTAGGTTCATCTTTCTATTTACTTGCTACCTAGATGCTTTTAAGACATCATGGAAGTGAGACAGCCAATGTAAAAGAGTTGGAATGTACTGTGTGAAGAAAGGCAAGGAAGTCAACATTACTAGATTACTGTCTATATGGGGAGAAGTTCAGTGTGAGATGACAGCAAATTTAAGAAGGGACCAGATTGTGAAGGAATTTAAAAGTCAAATAGATTCTATAGGAAATAGGGAATCACTGAAGTTTACTGAGTAGGAGGTGATACAATTAGACCTGGGCTTTAAAATTCACTGGTAACTGAATGAAGAATGGCCTAGAGGAGAGACTTTGGTCAAGACAACAAATTATTAAGACTACTACAATTGTCCAGGAATGAGGTAAAGAGGGAGTAATGTCAGAGGAGAGAAGAGGACAAATATGAAAAATCTATTGAGTGTGGAATTGACAGAACTTGGTAACAGATTGGATATGGATGGGGTTGGAGAGAATGAAGCATTGAAAATTCCACCTACATTTGGAACCAAGATAAATGGGGATTGGTGGGGGCCTTAATAGTAAAGTTTGGAAGAACACAGAATTTGGGCAAAAAGACAATGAGTTCAGTTTTAGATATCATGAAGTTAAGATGTTAATAGCATATCTAGTTCAAGCTGTCCAATAGGCTGTGAAAATTTCATCATTCATTCAAGATAAATTATTAAATAATGTTGCATTCAAAATACCATGCTAAGCATCTGTTGAACACAAAATTTAGAGAAAATTTGTTCCCTATTCACATAAAATTTAGAGTCTTAGTAGGATGACATTGGAAGAGATATCTATAAGGTTAGCATTGGATAGTAAATGGCCTGAAGAGGAGAAAACCACTAAACTATGTGAAAAATTGAAAGGGAAGGCCACTACTGAAGAAGTGGATGTTTTTGATAGTTAAAACTTAGTCACAAGAATCCGGGCACTCAGAGGTGAGAGAAGATCCTAAATGCCCACCTCCCTCCCCCCAGAAAACAATATATTTTCCAATACAACAGACTATTCTATTTTGATGAATTTGTTGTTCCCTTTGGACAATGGCTTCTATGGAAATAATTTTTTTCCTTTGACTAGTTTGAAACATTCTCAGCTTTTAAGTTTTTCTGCTTTTCTTCTTTACAATCAAGTTTACCTCTTTAGATTATTTATCCAGTTTATAGATTATTCTCCCAGCATTATTCTTCCTGTCCCAGAAGAAGGTCATTAGAGAAAGTAGATAAAGGATGGAGACTGGACTTGTGATTTTGTTCCTTGTGATGAACTTGATTTTCAAACATAGGTGAATTATTTCTCTATGGCATATAATCGTAGATATTTGATTAGAGCATTGAAAGGTTGAAGGATTTGTTCAGAGTCACACAGTCAATGTTACTCCGAGGAAGGACCTGAAGTCCAGGTTTTCTTGGCTTTGAGGCCAGCTCTCTATCCTTTATGCCATACTGTCTCTTTGGGGAAAGAATAGGACTTGAAAGTCAAAGGAATCAGTATGAATCCTAGTTCTCAGTACTTCTCTGCAGGTGTCCCATAGAGGGAGTCATGAACCCTTGGTTAAAATGGATCTTGGGAGTATTTGTGAGACTTAACTGGGTTGACCATTAAGTATGGTGAAATGCTGAAGGGAAAGAAAAGTAATTTCACAAATCATTTGACACCATTGTGAGCGATACAGATACTATGAATATCCACAGAATGACTTTTGCAAGAAAGTCAATGAGCAACACAGCCTGAGGTAACTTTTTCTTAAAGGACTCACAAAATGGAGAGGATCGCTAAGATTATTTCTATCTCTCAAAGATATTTTATGGCTATAATAAGCTACCTGCATAGGGCCTGAATGGAGTATTAGGAAGCACATTATCCACTGTACTGTAACGGGAAAATCAGGTTAGATCTCTTAAATAAAATTCTTAACCTTTTTGACAAGAAGAATGGTAAGTAAGAGGGAGGAAATGGTAAAAAGTCAGCTGTAGTATTATATCTCCATTTAGAATTTTTTTATGTAATTTCAGAATAATTCTGCTTTCCAATATCACTATATTTATTATCATTCATCATTACCTGAATAAGAAAACAATGTCTATACCTACTAGAAATAAAATTCCCCAAAATATTTTTGTGTCAATGTTTTACTGTCTAATGACCTTCTCTTTTAGATTTACGTGGTCCTTCTGTTAAGTTTTGGAATATATTTCAAAGAATTTCTTCAGCAAAAATAAATTTTTCCAATCTTTAGTACTCTTGTCTTTGTAGTGTTTTGTCCATGATGCATTTTTTTCTTTAAATCAATAGCTAAGAAATGTTTTTTTTAAAACTGCTTTCTCATTATTCTTTCAGCTTCAAAAAGTCTATATCCCACTGTATCCCACTACTTCTCCACTGCCGGGTCCTTCTCAACATCTATTTTGCCTTAATCCTTAAAGACAACAGATTTAAAAATACACTAAGTAAGGCTACAAAACACATAAAGTGTGGCAAAAATTCTAACATTCAACTGAGAGATAATTAATTAAATGGAAGAAAAATTTGTTCAATCTAGTTTCTTCTGATCAAGGTCAGATTCTCAATTAGCTAGAGAAGCAAACACAGAACAGTATAGTTGCATGATAAAAACATAACTAAATCATTGTTTAATCCAAATATTTAGTACATCACTATAGTACAATGCATGAACTCTTCGCTCATCTGCTGTTTTTCTCAGATTATGGCAGAGATAGTAGAATTTGAAGCATCAAACACTCTAGTGTTGAATTTAAACTTGAGAGCTTCTCAAGTGACTATGATAAGAGAATTGGAGTTCATGTAATAGAAAGTTTGGGTGAAGGAAATGGAGAGATTTATTCTAGAAAAAAAGCAGATTTTGAGCAAGAATGAGTTATTTTCAAATATTTAAATGATTCTCTGAGGAAGATGTATTTAAGAACCTTTATGATTATTCTTGAGAAAGAACTAGGTAGAAAACAAAAAAGGAAAATTTGGGACCAATACTAAGCAACAGCTTCTTAATAATTAGAGTTGCACCAAAATGGAATTGGCTACCTCTGGATTTAGTGAGTTCCTCTTACATTGGAGGTATTCAAAGGAAGGCAAGTTAGTCAGGGGTGTTTTGGAAGGGATTTCTATTATAAATAGACAACAGATGAAATGAAATCTGAGGTTTGTGATTCAGTGTGATAAAAAGAACTTCACCTCAATATAAATAAACCACAGAACTATTTTACTGATGTTGAGATTAATAAAGATATTCAGAAAAGATGTAAATTATTACTTAATGTGGATGGGAAAATGAAAATAGAGACAAGTCCAATCTATTCAACATATGTTTCTTTTTTCTACTAAAGAAAGTGATCTGAGGACTGGTTTAAAAAGAGAGTTATTAACAAATTATGAAAATCCAGAATGATGATTTTGAGAAATGGGAGTCCCTTTTCATTAAAGTCCTCAAGCTTTAAGCATTAAAGTCCTAAAGCTCCCCAAGATAGAAGGAGATTCAAACCACGCCTAGATATAAAGGAGTGAGTGTAATGAGGCCTGCATTTATGGGGCCAGTAGACCTTCTTCAAGGTTTAATAAATATCATTTGTTCTAGGAATGGATCTACATATGTCAAGGTCTTGTGACCTTTCACTATATTGATCATCCTCTTCCAGACATTCTCTAGATTCAGTAAAAAACACCACATTCCTAATTTCTCCACAAGGACATAACTAAATTGCACTATAATATCACCTTCCTATTCCCAGGAACAATATCTCTTTTTATGTAGTCCAACATTGCATTAGCTTTCATTAGTGTTGACTCATTGAACTTGAAGTCCAATTAAATGCTTGATTTTTCAGATTATACAAATTGTTTAAATATCTAAATTATTTAAAGAACTGCCCCATTCCTATACTTTCTTCTGGATTTTCCTCTTTAATCAATTGTGATTGAATAGACAAAATTTCATTCTTGGGAGTTTGACATATCTATTGAGAAGATTTTTCTTTAAGAATCTCATGGTCATAGATCAAAGTTTATTTTTTAATTTCAATTGAATTTTGTTTTAATTTAAAAATATTTATTTTCTCTTCCTCCCCCACTATTATTGAAAAGAAAAAAAATAAACCTTTATAACAAAAATACAATCAAGCAAAATAAATTCCAACAGTGGCTAATTTTCACAACGTATGTCTGGCATTCTACAATGTGACCCCTTTATCAGGTGAGTGACATGGTTCATCATTGATCCCCTGGAATAATATTTGATTGTTTTGTTGATCAGAGTCCAAGTTGTTTGATTTCCAATATTGCCATATAAAGCATTCTTCTGTTTCCCTGATATCTCTCTAAATCAATCCAAGTCTTTCCAGATTCCTCTGAAACTGTCCCCTTCATTGTTTTTTATGGAACAATAATCTTTCATTAAATTCATATGCCATAACTTGTTCAGCTATTTCCCAATTGATAAGCACTGCATTAGTTTCATGTTTTTCCTTCCTCAAGAACTGTTATATGTGGGTCTTTTAATCTTTCCTTGATCTCATTGAGGTTTAGTAGTGTGATTAGCAAGTCAAATGTCATGCACAAGAAGAGGGGGTTGATAGAAAAGAGTGTAGATTGGGGTGGGGGTTGGTATAACACTTTTGAAGATGACCAAAGTGAAAGGGGAGAAAGAGCAGAGAAATTGAGAAAATAGATGGAGAGAAATGCTGTTAATAATCATACATGTGAAAAAGTTTTTATAGTAACTTTCTCTGATAAAGGCTTCATTTCTCAAATCGTAATTAATTAATTAATATTGCTAAAAATTTATAAAAATATGAGCGAATTACCAACTGATAAATGGTAAATGATATGAACAGGAAGTTTTCCAACAAAAAATTAAAGTTATATAAAGTCATATAAAATGCTCTAAATCACTATTATCAAGGAAAATACTAATTAAAAAATCACTGTTATTAAGAAAAATGCAAATTAAAAAAACCCATGAGGTTCTGCCTGATACCTATCAGATTGGCTAATATTAGAGAAAACAATGATAAATTGTGGTGGGGATGTGGGAAAATTAAGATACTAATACACTGTGGTGAAGTTATGAACTGATGCAATTATTCTGGATAACAATTTGAAATCAGGCCCCAAAGGCTATAAAACCATGCATACAACTTTGACCCTGAAATAACACTACTAGGTCTATATCCCAAAGAGATGAAACATGAAAAGTAAAAGAATCTAATTGTACAAAAATATTTATAATAGCTCTTTTGGTTTGAGCAAAGAATTTAAAGTTGAGAGAAGGCTCCTCAATTGGGAAATGACTGAACAAGTTTTGATATATCATTATAGTGGAATATAATATTATAAGAAATGATTCAGAAGATTCTGGAAAGAATTATATGAACTGAAGCAAAGTGAAATGTGTAGAACCAGGAGAATTTTGTACATAGTAACACCAATATTGCATGATGATTAACTGTGAATGACAATTATTTTCAATTATATAGTGATTCAAGGCAAATTTGAAGGACTTTTGAAAAATGCTACAAGCTTCCAGAGAAAGAGCTATTGGAGTCTGAGTGAAAATCAAAGCTAACTTTTGTACAACTTTAATTTATCTTGATTTTTTTATTGGTCTGGGTTTCCTGTCACAACCTGACTAATATAGGAAGATGTTTTGCATAACTGCACATGCAATGGTGGGAAAAGGAGAGGAGAGAGAGAGTAAGAATTTGGAACTAATTTTTTTTAAATATCAGAAATTATTTTAAAATGTAATTTGGGAAATTATTAAATGAATATTTTTAAATTCATTTGCACAGTTTGATAATTTTTAAGGCATTGTTTCAAGTTACTTTTAATAATGACTAGACCTTTCAAAACTCCAGCAACAATGTAGTGATTTCATGGTTTCTCTGAAGGCCCTCCAAAATTTTCTATTTCCCATTATTTTTGGACAACTTTGTCAATTTAATTAGTGTGAGGTAAAACTTCAAATTTGCATTAGTTTGTATTCTCTATTAGTGAATTGTAACATTTTAAAAATATGACTATTGAATGTCTTCCTTGGAAAATTATCTTTTGATATTCTTTGATTATTTATCAGTTGGGGTAATGGTTCATTCCTATAGTTTGATTCTGTTTCTTATATATCTTGAAAATGAGAGCTTATCAGTGAAATATTGTAAATTTTTTCAACTTCTATCTTGTTAACCTAATTCTGGCTGCAAAGGTTTTGTAGTTCTGAAACTTTTTAATTTTACATAACAAAATTATATATTTTATTTTCTATATTCATCATTATCTTTTGACAGTCATTAAATAATTTCTTTTCATTTATCCATGTCATCTTTAACAGCTAAGTAATGTATCTATTTGGAAATTACTTTGGCATGTGATATAAGGTGTTGGTTTAGAAGCATAGTTTTCTAATTTTCACACCTAGTGTTTCTGACAAAGGACTCTTTTCTAAAATATATAAAGAACTGAGTCAAATTTATAAAACACCAAGATATTTCCTAATTTATTGTCAAAGGATATGGAAAGACAATTCTCATAAAAAGACATCAAAGCTATCTATCATATAAAAATGCTCTAAATAATTAGAGAGATGCAAATTAAAACAACTCTGAGGTACCACCTCACAACTCTCAGATTGACCAATACAAATAGAAAGGAAAATGATCAATGTTGGAGGGGGTGTGTGAAAACTGGGTCACTAATGCACTGTTGGTGGAGTTGTAAACTGATCTAAAATTTCTGGAGAGCAATTTGGAATTTTGCCCAAAGAACAATATAAATATGCATACCTTTTGATCCTTCAATACCACTGCTGCATCTATATACTGAAGAGATCATGAAAAAGGGTAAAAATCCCTTAATGTACAAAAATATTTGTAGCAACTCTGTAGTAGCAAAGAACTGAAATTGAGTGGATGCCCATCAATTGGGGTATGGCTGAGTGAGGAATTTCAGAAAAGCTTGGAATGACTTTGCATGAACTGATGCTGAGTGAAATGAGCAGAATCAGGAGAACATCATATGCACTAACAAAATGGGATAATATTCACCCATGATGGACTTGTTCATTTCAGTAGTACAATAATCAAACAATTAAAAAAAACTTGTGATGGAAAATCCCATCTATATCCAGGGAAGAAACTATAGAGTTTAAATCAAGACCAAAGCTTATTATCTTCAGTTTTTAAAGTTTTCTTATGTTTTAATGTCGTTTTTTTTCTCTTTAAAGTTTTCTTTCTTCCATTTAGATCTGATTCTTCTTTCACAACATGATCCATGTTTAGCATGGTTATAAATGTAGAGCCTTAATATTAGATTACTTTCTGTCAGGAGGAGGGGGAAGCAAAGGGAGGGAGGGAAAAAGAAAAATGCAAAACTCAAAATCTTGCCAAAAAAGATGGGTGAAAATTACCATAGAATGTAGTTGGAAAAACAAATAAAATGTTAAAAAAAAAGAAACATAGTTTCTGTGACACCTTTCTAGTTTTTTCTTGCAATTTTTGTTGAATAATGAGTTCATATCTTTATATTTATCCAAAACTAGCCTACTATGTTTATATGCTTCTATATGTTATTCATCTAATCTGTTCCAATGCTTGACTTTTCTTTTTCTTAATCAGTATTAAATTAGTTTGATATCTTTGCTGTTTTGTAACATAGTTTGAGACTTAGTACTGTTAAATCTGTTTCTTTCCAACTTTTACCCATTATTTCCTTTTGAGATTTTTGACTTTCATTTCCTCAGATGAATTTTATTTTTCTCTAACTCAATAAAGTGAATTTGGAAAAGAAAAATATTTTGCCAAAAATTAATTTTTATGTAAATGAAAAAGCATTTTAATTTAGATTATTGCCTTTTTATTATATTGACTCAATGTAACTATGAGTAATTAATATTTTTTAATTATTTATATCTGTGCTTCTTTCTGTAAAGATTATTTGTAGCTATATTAATATTGTATCTCTGAGAATCTTGGTTGCTATATTCCCATAAATTTTATACATTGTATATTTATTTTAAATGCTATCTCCAGTAGCAGATGTCTGCTATAATATGTAGCAGATTTTAATTCACAGAAATGCTGATGATATGGATTTTATTATATATCTTGCAATTCTGATAGTTATCAAATGTTTAAATTAATTTTATTTGACTTTCTATGTTTTTCCATATAAATCATCAATTTTCAAAAAAAAGCAATCATTTTATCTTTGCCTCTGTTTATTCTCTCATTTTCCTTTTCTTCACCTATCACTATAACTAGCATTTATAGCACTATATCTAATATTAGAGGTAATAGACATCTTTACTTTACTTGTGATGTTACTAGAAAGGCAGGAGTTTATCCCAAAATCATGATTTAGACTTGGAATTGTCTAGGATCACAACTCTCCTTTCCCAAACACCAAAATTAACTCACCTAAATTCTCTGGTAACATGCAAATATGACCAGAATTCTAGTAAAAACTTCATGATAAACAAGCCTTGTTTTTTTTAAAATTTATTCTCCTTTGTTTCATAATCATGTCCAAAAGAACAATAAGACTTCTTGATTTCTCCACCTTCTGAATAATGAAATTACCAAAAGAAAGTTGAGTCTCTCAGTTCTTCTGTTAGTACACCAAGATCCTCAGTTTATGTTGAAATGGTTGGAAGTATTCTACAACAACTGTGCCCTCCCTTTCTGCCAGCTGTGTGATATGTAACACTTAGTTCATCGCTCAATTTGTAGTCAATAAACATATATTAAACATTTGTGGTTTTATTTAGCATCTAGCACTATGGTTCAGACAATGTACAAAGTACTGGGAATTCCAAATGAGGCAAAAATTAGTTCCTTCCTTCAAGAAGTTCACAATCTAATGGGAAAGACAACAAATAAATATGTAAATACAATCTACATTCAAGATGAATATGAAATAACTTACAAAGGAAAGAATTAAGAGGGGTTGCGAAGATGTTTTGTAGAGTATTGGATCTTGGTTGGGAAATAACAAGAGGAAGTCTCTCTCCCTACTAATGTAGGGAGAGAGACTAGAAGAAATAGGATTCTAGGCATGGAGCATTTCCTCTGGCAATCTATAGTATGCTTAGATACAAAAACAAAATAGATTTAGAAGAGATGCCACACCTGAAAAAGCATCTCCTCTACATAATAGGCAATCAATGGTCATCCACTCTTTGCTTGAACATACTGATATCACCCATGCCATTTGTGTCAAGTCAAAGGTATGTATCTCAGTATCTTCTACTGGCTACTTTAAGTCCCTCCAGGGCCAAGTAGAATGAATCTACTTCCCCTTCAATATGATGACTCATCAAATACTTAAAGACATCTACACTGTCTCCTTGAAATGTTTTCTTCTTCAGTTTAGATTTTTCCATTTCTATCAACTTATCATCACATGGAATGATTTTATGTCCCTTCATATTCTTCTTGCCCTTCTTTGCACATGCTCTAATGTTCTACAGTATTTCCCAAACCCCAGAAGAGAGAGCAATACTCTAGAAGTGATTGATCAGGTAGGTAAGAGGGCTTAGGGGCTATATCATCTCTCTTGATCTGTACAATATACCTCTATCACAATATCCTTCCTGTTTCTCCCTCCTTTCATTCTCACTCAAATATTTTCTATCCTGCCTATTCCTTTAGGTCTATGCATTTCCAGAGAAGTAAATACATTTTTGAAGTGCAATATAAAAACACCTTCCTTTCTACTTAACCTAATCTTTTTAAACAGATTGTGGATAAAGCACCAAAACTGGAGACAGAAAGACTTAAGTTCAATTCTGGTTTCAGACCCTTACTAGATATATACAACCCTATTTTTTCCATTTTCTCTTCTGTAAAATAAGTTCAAGAAGGAAATATCAAATCATCCCAGTATCTTTGCTAAGAACATTTCAAATAGGATCATGAAGAGTCAGAGTCATTTTAAAAATGACTAAGGAACAATTTTTCGATGGTTGTATTCTAGCTAATCAAGTAATCAATAAGCATTTATTAGACATATATTACATGTCTCAGACATTCAAGTCATGGTAATACCTAAAAAAAAACATATTTACCTTTTCTCATTCCTAATGCTAGAACAACTTATCTCTCATCTATAGCCTTAAATAGAGGGAATCTACTAAACACTTCCTGAAAGGGATCCCCCCCCAAAAAAAGCCAAATTCAGAACTCTCAATTAAAGAAGAATATATTGTAAACAATCAGAAAGCTGCAATTCAAATATTGTGGCACTAAAGTCAGAATTACACAGGACCTAGCAGCATTTACATAAAGGGCTCATAGGACTTGGAATATGATATTCTGGGAAGGCAAAAGAGCTTGGATTACAATCAAGAATCAACTATGCATCAAAACTTAACATCCTCTTTCACAGAGGAAAAGATGGACCTTCAATGAAATAGGGGAACTTCACAATTGCCTATTGAAAAGCCCAGAATGGAAAGTTAGATCTTCAAATACAAGACTCAGGTAAGGTATAGAGAGACTGAAAGGGATTTAATGATGTTGAACTGTGTGTATTACTACTGAATGGGAAGAAGACACTGATAATATTCCTATGAATCTTCTCATTTAATAGAGAAGTTAGAAGGAATCTATAGAGACAAGGCACAGGAGAGAGCTGAATATGAAGATATATTAAAGATGAAGATAATTGATGAGAAAGAAATGTACTAGGAAAAAGGGAAAGGAGAGGTAGAATGGGCTAAGACATTTCACGTAAAAGAGTCAAGAAAAAGTTTATGCAATAGAGTGGAATCAGGGGGGAAGGTGAGGAAGAATGAGTGATCCTTCATTCTTTTTAGAAGTAACTCAGAAAGTCACTCACTCACACTCAATATGGAATAGAAATCTATCCTATCCTAGAGGAAAATGAGAGAAAAGCAGTTGGAAAAAGGGGGACAAGTGGGAGGAGGGTATAGGTGATAGAAGAGAGGGAAGAGAGAGTCAGTAAGAGAGGGTAGTCAAATAGAACACACTTTTGCTGAGGAACAGGATGAAAGGAGAGAGAAAATAAAGTAAATGGGAGTGGGGAGGAATAGGATGGAGGGAAATACAGCTAGCAATAGTAACATTGAAGCAACTTTTCTGATGTACTGATGATAAAGAATGTGATCCATCCCAGAGACAGAATTGATGGTGTCTGAACACAGACTAAAGTATGCTTTTTTCCTCTCACTTTATTTTTCTTGAGGTTTTTCTATCTTTGTCGGGTGAGGGGGGATTAGATTTACTTCTACAACAAGACTATTGTAGTAATGTGATTAAATGTAAGGGTTAAAAAGAGTCTTTCATTATTGTATCTTTTGTTAAAATACAGAGATTCAAATTCAGTTTTCTGACACTATCTTCTTATCCAACTGTTTAGTTCCCATCTCCTACTTTCTCTTCTAAGATGAGAACTTTACTTGTCCTTCTAAATCTTTTACTTTTTATGTCAAAAGATTATTTCTTATTTCCTTTTGAAAATCATGGCACTGATGACATATATTAATCCTCAGGACAGAGAATTCTATTATATCCAGAATTCATGTTTTAAGAGAAAGTTAACTTCCTGAATATTCATGCTAGCAAATGACTACTTCAGAACCTCTTAGGAGAGAGTCACCAGGACACTTGTAATATTCTATTCCTTTCTCTCAGTGATATCTGTGAATCTCTCTCTTATCCTTCCATGAAATATAGAAATCTCCTTTACTTCCATTCAATTCTGACTCTCTTGTGGGAATGATTTTATTCCTATTATCTATCTCTAATTTTTGAAGTGACTTTCTCATATCATCCTTTCTCTATTATGTTCTTCAGTCTTCTAATCCAGGAACCCTTTTGAAATGGTTTTGTCTTCTTATGTAATTTTCTTTATTTTTTCTTTTAGAGGACTTCTTGTATTCTCTGATAAGCTAAAGAGCAATTGAGTTTCTTCCCATCCCTTAACTTGCCAGTTTAGCAAGAATTATTTTATTTGTAGTCAGTGCATACAGCTTTAATCATTTTTCATGGCAAAAACACAAAGGTGGCAATATTAGTACAAATCAATAGAACAAGTCCCTCCTCTTCCATACCCACTGAAAGTGGTCCAGCTAGTTGTTCCCATTGCAAATGGCTCTAGCAAACAACCTATTGCTTTCTTGTTGGTTAAACCTGTTTCCAGAGGAGCCTTGGATTGGTTTTTTTTTTTTAATATCTTTCTATGTCATAAAACATAATTAGCTGGCTCCTGCCAATATGTAATTGCTTTTAGTACAAAAAGCAGCCTCAATGAACTGGGCCAAAGCTCAGTCTGCTCCATCTGACGTTCTTCATTTTGTCCTACTTGACTTTTCTATCAGACACTGGCTGGTGGTACTAAACTAGAAAACAAGATCCAAGTTTTTGTGATACTTAATTTGTTGTTCTTGCCTTTATAGTACAATGTCTTAAATAGAATTCTGATGCTTGGAGCATGAATTTGATTTCAAGATCTTCTAGAAGCTAAGCTGAAAGCATGCTCGCTCTAGTGTGGGAATGGACCTTAGAGGTCATTTATCCCAATCTGTAACTGAAGAAAGTGTTTTGTTTTGTTTTGTTTTTTATATAATTCCCTCAAATGGTTACCTAATTTGCTTGAACAATTCTAGTAGGGAGACTGAACTACCTGTCAAGGTATCCCTGGCACTTTTGCAGAAGTGGAATTTTACATTATATTGAGGTCTGAGAGTTTATCTGACTTGTCCTGTAATGTTACCATTTAGTATCTGAAACAGAATTCAAATACAGACTTTCTTTCTCCTGAATGCAGTATGCTCCACTACTACACTGTCTCTCTAAGATTACCTTAATGCATAGGATGGTATAATACATAAAAATAGCCAAGATGTAGTCAGCTAGCTTCTGTCTGAAAGTTTTCATTGAGGCAGTACTAAGTATTACCCAAGGTAGCTTATTTGACTTTTGAATAACTGTTAGGAAGTTTATTTTGTTGTTTGGTTGTGTTCCTGACAGAACTTACAGTGAATCTGTCTCTGCACCTTTTGTCCACTGCCCTTTGTTGCTTTAGGTCCAAGCAGATCAAGCTTAATTCCTCTTCTGTAGCTCTATTTGCTAATTGAATGGAGGCAGGACTGAGATAAGCTACTCAGAAAGGGAAATTAAAGTGTTGCAAAGAAAACCTTGAAAAGTTACCAAAAATATGCTTCTCTAGATTAGAAACTGATACCCAAAGAGAGAGGATAAGTTTAATGTGATTAAGATAAGGCTTCTGGATAAGATCCAGATTAGCATAGTGCTCTTTCCATCAGACATCCCATTTTAGGGATTAATTAACTGGAGAAGGTTCAGAGGTAGACTTATAAGATGGTTGGAAGTCTTAACTCCATATCATGAAGATGGAACCTGGAGAGAGAAGACTTAGTGGTGTAGGGTCTAAAAGTTCTCTTCAACGATTTGAAGGATCATCATGGTAGAATTTAATTTGTATTGTGTTTCCCCAAAGGGCAGAATTAGAAGAAATGAATGGAAGAAGACATATGACATGGATATAAAGAGGAAAATAGATCTTAACAATCTTAGGTCTTCAAAAGTAGAATGGGATGCCTAAGAAAGTGATGGTTTCCTGATCACTAGAAATCATTAAGGGAATTCTGAATGGATCACTACTTGTTAGTTTTGCTTAAAGGGGACTTTTATTGAGGTATTAATTCATATTAAATGACTTCTGAGTATACATCTATGATTCTTCAACAATCCAAGTGTCAGATCTCAAAGAACATCAAGCTACTTATTAGATTCTTGTCCAAGAAGACAGGAGGATTTCTCAATGGGAGAGCTGTGACTATGTATGTATATATATGTGTGTGTGTGTGTGTGTGTATGTATATATATATATATATACATTTGTATAATATATATTTATACATATGTACAAAATTTTGAAAGAAACATTAATATAACTATAAGAGGGACAGAATTCAAGTATTTTCAAATTGCTTTTCTATATTTTATATTTAATGTCAGAGGTTTCACTAATTATTTTTCTATAAGTGGCTCATTTGCTGATCATTTCATGAATTATTCATCTATTAAATTTTGTGTTTAAAATAGTTTGGTATTCATAAATGAATGGCCAGATGTTTATTTATGAAATGACAGAATCCTGCCATTGATTTGAATTCTCTCAGGAAGTCTATTTGCTCTAATTCCCCAAATGGCCTAGCTAGACTGTTGCAGGTCCTCTGACACCTAGCATCAGAATCATCTGACACTATTGCTACCAGGGATATTGCTGATACCACTCATACTTAGATTTTAATAACTGTTGAAGACTGTCACACAACTCCATTAAAATTGAAAGAGATTGAATAATCGCTAAGGAAAGACTAGATGTCTAAGTCCAAGTTTCCTCTCTCATTTCCAGAATTCTTGGGTGAGATCAGAAATGAGGAATGGTACAGTGAAAGGGGAATAGGACATGAAATTAAATAATCTCATTTATAAAGCCTTTTCTGAACTCCTAAGGTGTTGGTGAAGTATAGAGTGTGAGGTAGGGATTTAGATATTGAGATAGGAAGCCTTGGCTTCAAATTCTGCCTCTGATGCTTACAGGTAATGACCCTAGGCAAATGACTTACTTGGTATAGATAGTGGCTAGCACTCTGGGCTTACATTGTACACAAATTATTTACCATCCCTCATCTTCCATTTCTTAATCTATAAAACTGGGACAATGCCAATTACTTTGATTATGTCAGGTTAAGCTAATGCTCTTTGCATCCCTGCTGCATTTCAGGTGCCACATTTTACAAGGACATTAGTCAACTGAAATCTCCAGATGGTTGAAGCCCATGTCATATGGATAGGATGAGGGGATGTTTAACCTATAGACTTAATGGTAGTGAAAGACAAAAGGGTTTGAAACTTTACAAGGATTTAAATGGTTATCATGCTGGAAGGAGAAGTAAATTTATTCAATAAAGATCAAAGAATGCAATATATGTAGTGTTTGAAAACCCTAAACCACTATATTAATGTTAGTTGTTATTTATTTTTAGTAATTACTTAACTTCCCTACACCTCAGCTTTCACATTTTTAAAATAAGGGGATTCAATCTGATTGTTTCTAATGTCCTTCTCAGTTCAAAATATGATATAATAAATCCTTCCTCTTTACCTCAAAGTATCTGATATATCGAGGTGGCCAGGCGGCACAGTGGATAGAGCACCAGCCCTGGAGTCAGGAGTACTTGATTTCAAATTCGGCCTCAGTCACTTAATAATTACCTAGCTGTGTGGCCTTGGGCAAGCCACTTAACCCTATTTGCCTTGCAAAAACCTAAATAAAAGTATCTTATATATTCTAATCTTACACATTCTTTCTTCATATCAGAATATTCGCAAGTTCCTCACAGGAACAGCCAGGTGGCATATTGTCCACACATTAGATGTGAAAGTAGGCATACCTGGGTTCCAAGCCTGGTAAGACACTTACAAGCTGTGTGACCCTAGGTAAGTCACCTAAACTTACTTGTTTCAGTTTCCTTAATTGTAAAATAGGGATCATAGTAGCACCTATTTCCAGTGAGAAACAAATGAAATAAAACTTTTAAAGAACTTAGCATATGCTTTGCATATATTGGTGCTTAATAATTGCTTGTTTCCTTCCTTGAATGAGAAGTTTTTGATTTATTTTGTTTTTAGTTTTGTCTTTGCAGCTATAGGGCTAAGACTAGTACTGTGTTTAATGAATGTTTGTCTAGATAGGGTTGTTTTGAGCTTTATTTACCATTGTCCAAAATGGCTTCATCTCCATGAGTTTCTTTCCTCATCTTTAAAATGGGGATAAAAATGCCTACCCTAGCAGACCCTTATAAGAAACAAATGAAAAAAATGCCAGAGAACTCATAACAAGTGGCAGTTCATTATTATTGAACTGATTCCTGAAAACAAAAACTGCCCCCTTCATCCCTCCAGAGATGACTGGGCTTTATTTACTGATAAATCCAAGACCAGTGGTGGAAACTACTCAAGTATCTACCCAAGAGCCATATATTTTTCTCTCATAAAGATTCTGTGATAGCATGCCATTTCTGTGCCCTTTCATTTGATGAATGTATCTGACTCCCTGTTCCACAAACATTAAATAAGTCCTAATTATGTTTTCTGTGCCAACTGCTTTGAAAAATGGAAAAATTTGGGCTTCGAACTACAATCCCTCTGAAGGAACTGTGATTTTCTACTTCCTTTTCAAGGTGTAATTCAGAGCCTTCCTCCTCTGTGATGCTTCCCCTGACTACTCTAGTCCATCTTTTAGATTGTTGTCTTTACCAGCAAATGGAAAAACAAATTGATTCAATATTTACTGAACACTCATAATACAGAGTCATGCTATTCAACTATGTGGTAGATACAAATATGAGAAAGACAGAGTCCCTGATACAAGGGAAGTTTTTGATTTAAACTTTTTATACATGTCAAGGTTTTGTTATCACTAATCAAATGATCAATCAAAAATATTTGTTGTTATTATTTAATAATTAAGTTATTAATAAATAATTACTGAGAATTAAAAAGTAAAAGTAAAATATTTACTTAAAATAATTATTAATTATATATGCCAGAGGACAGTTAGATGGCTCATCTTCTTGAGTTCAAATTTAGGGACTACTACTACTACTACTACTGCTACTACTACTGCTACTACTACTACTACTACTACTACTACTGCTGCTGCTGCTGCTGCTGCTGCTGCTACTACTACTACTCAGACACTATTAGATCCTGGGAAAGTCACTTCACCCACTGTTTTCCTCAGTTTCCTCATCTGTAAAATGAGCAGGAGAAGGAAAGAGTAAAATTAGACAGACACAGAATCAGATGGGATTAAAAAGAACTGAAAAACAATAATTACTAGGCCTGTGCTAAGGGATAGGGATATAGAAATACAGAAGTGGAATTGTGATCTTATAGATTCAAAGCCTCCTCCAATAATGTGGATTAGGATCATTTATATCCACTCATCTGCGGATCTTGTCCACATCCTACCAAAGAAGGAAGGCTGTATTAATGCTAGCTCAAACTGGCTTGTGAGAGAAGCTTATTAAGTTTTTGATATAGATATTTTTAACTGACAACTCAACTGAGTTCTCTTTTTTTTTTCAGGTTTTTGCAAGGCAAATGGGGTTAAGTGGCTTGCCCAAGGCCACACAGCTAGGTAATTATTAAGTGTCTGAGACCAGATTTGAACCCAGGTACTCCTGACTCCAGGGCCAGTGCTTTATCCACTACGCCACCTAGCCACCCCCCTGAGTTCTCTTTTAACTGAGAGTTCTCTTTTAACTCAGTTAAAAATATTCATACCAGTATACCAATAAAAATATTCATACCAGAATAAAAATATTCAACTCGGTTCTTTTAACTGAAAACTACAAATCAAGCCTTGACTTATTGTTTATTGATTGTCTGGACTTAAAAAAGTGATAGATAGAGTGTGAATAATTCAGATCAAACTCAAATGTGTATCATGCAGTTTCCCCGTCAGAGAGTTAGTGTTGAAACACTGCTACATGGGGTCCAACTAATAAGCTAGAGGCCATCTTTATTTTCTTTTAACGATTCAAAGAGCAGTGGCTACAAGTGGTAAGCTCTTCATACGCATTATACTCTCTATTCCTCTTTGTGTGATATTAGTTTTTAATTCTTTGGAGAATGAAGAATTATATCCCCTGCTTAGTTTAATAAGATGACACTCGTGGAACCTTGATATCAAAAACAAAAGGCTTGTGCAGTCATGGGAAACTAAAGATTCCAAAATAGCATTGCAGTTTTGAAGGCATTCCAACCCTTGCTCATCCTCCCATTCAACTCTGGGGCCAATTTATTAACTCTCTGTACTATATATACATAAAAATTCTCTCTTTCCCATCCAGATGTTTCCTAATGTCAATATTCTTTCCCTTAATGTTATAGTACTTCAGGGCCATCACTGTCAGCATTAATTTTTGTTGGAGATTATAGAGGAGGATATATGGTGCATTGTGTTGAATTTACTGAGTCTATAAACAAAATCCTGTGGAAGCTAATTTTTAAAAATTAAAAAGAAAACCAAACAAATCAGATTCCTCTTCCCCCACAATATTCAATTTTCCCCTCAAATTAAAATTCAGCCGCTGAAAGAAAGAAAGAAAACAATTGGAAAGTTATTTATTATATTTTATTCAAAAGACATTTATGAAGACTTAATCTGATGTAAATGCTGAACAAGGAATTGAGAATATAAGATCCAAAAAGAAGGTAGTCTCTGACCTAACATTGATGATATTCTGCTGGTAGAAATGAAACCTGAACATAGATACATTTAAAATAAAAACAAAATTATTATAAGTTTATTATCATAAATTTATAATTAAAAATTATTATAAAATTATTATAAACATTCTGGGGAGAGAGGGGAAAGAGGAGAAACAAAAAAATAAGCTATGTGAGAGGTACCATTTGAACTGATCATTGAACAGTCAGAAATTCCAAACATTAGAGATGGAGTGAGAGAGGAAGGAGATCAGATATCAATTGTGTTCGGGGATCAGCTAATATACCAGTTTTGTTGTAATACAGGTTTGCATGGGGGAAAGTTAAATGAAATCAGTCGGAAAAGATAGACTGCAAAATAATTGAAAGGAGCTTAAAACAAAAGGAGTTTGTATTTGATGTGAAAGACAAAATTTCTTGAGCAGGAGATAGACATTCCCAGATGTGTGATCTATTCATGTTGATTTGCCAGCTATGTAGAAGATGAATTGGTGAGAGGAGAGAATTATTACAGTGAAATTAAAATTGCAGTTTTCAGATATGAGGCCCTGAACCAGAACACACACACACACACACATATATGTCTACATACACATGTAGAAAGAATCAGAGAGACAGAAAAATAGAGTCAAAGAGAGATGGAGACAGAAAGAAAAAGAGACGTAGAAGTAGAGACATAATGAGTAACAGAGACAGAAAGAGACACACAAAGAGAGATATAAAGAGGAAGAGAGAGAAAAGGATGCAGATTTAGAAGTTTTCAGTCAAAGCACTTTCATAACTATATTTCAATATTATTTGTCATTTTGGAATCATATATATTTTCTTAATCTTAGAGATTTCATTTAATGTATTTAATATATATATATATATATATATATATATATATATTATTGAGAAGAGTCCATGGGTAAGGCTACCAACAAAGGTTCAGCTACACGGAATGTTAAGAATCCCAGTTTTGGAGGTAGAATTGACAGTTTGGCAATTGTTTGGATAAGAGGGGTGAGGGAGAGTGAAGAGCTAAAGAGGGTTCTAAGGTTGTTAATTTAGGTGACAGTCTGGATTACTGCTTTGTCTGCAGAAATAGGAAAGCAATGAAAAGGCTGGTGAAGGGGGAAAGATGATGAGTTCCAGTTTTAAAATTTGTCTAATTGTTTAGGAGGCTCCTGGTTATCCATTGTAATAAAAGTCCCATTAAATGTCACTTATGGTTACAAAACACTTTCATGTCCATTAACTTAATTGACTTTCTCTAATGATAATAATTATCAGCATTCTTCTCCTCTTACTTCTCTTCCCAAACATTTATATATTGTCTGAAGCTTCTAAAATGTTGTACAGAAATTCTGTTTGAAAGGTACAGCAATGTTAAGCATACTTGACAATCTTAATAGAAGCAGTACTTGGATTATATTCATTTTTCAGGTGAAAAAACAGGATTTCATAGGAGTCATTTGACTTGTTCAAAGTCATAGAGTCATTTTCAAGATGATAGGATTAAGAGATGGAAGAACTCTTAGAAAATACCTTGTTTAATCCTTCTTTCTTTACTTCCCACCTATCTAGTTAGGTGCTTAGTGGTTGTTGATTAGAGATCAATTGATAATTGATTTTATAATAGAGAACATTCCAGGGAAAGAAAGCTAATTACCCAAGGCCATAGAGGTAGTAATTGGCATAAATGAAATTTGATTCATGAAATCAAGAACTCTCAGATTAAAAAGGATCTCATATATCACTTATTCCAATCTGCACATGGATAGGAATTCCTTATATGATATCTTTGAAAAAAAATGCACCCTTTGCTTGAAGGCTTTCAATTTGGAAAGAATTCATTACCAGCAAAAGCCACACATTCCATTTTTGGATAGCTCCAAATTCAATTTTCTCAACATTATACCTTACTAGTTTTCTGAATGCAAGCTGAGTGCTCCTTCCCAGGCTTTATTGTATTCTTTTATTATGCATGTGTCTTTTAAGTAAGGATAATATAGAACCAGAAATCATTTTCATTCCATCACTTAGCACAGTGTCTTACAAAGTAGGTACTTAATAAAAGCTAATTGACTGAACTTTTCTTCGCTTTCCAAACTTAGACTCTTTCTATGAAAAAGGTACTATTCAAAAATTGTTCACTTGAAACACTATAGTAGGGACCATTGATGACTTAGATTTTCATGGTTATTCTAGGGATGAAATTTTATACTTTGGGTGACTCTCTTTTTGTTTGTAAAGGTAAAAATGTGAGTTATTCTTTGTGCATGTAGATGTTGAATGCATTAACCTTTAAATCTGAGCTAAGGATACATTAATTTGCCCATTTGAGCCATTGGTTATCCAGCAATATTCCTTATTCCCTGCTAAACAAGTAAAAACTTTGCTCCATATCTGATGATAAAGAACATTAGAGCCCTAAATTAAAGACATGTTTTTAACCTATCAAGATTAATTTCTAGCTTTTTAAGTCACTTTTGATTTTGGCTTATCTTACCAGTGATGAAATTCAAACAGACAATTCATATGTTGGGAAATGACTCATCCTGTACTTATCAGAATATTCTTTCTAAACTTAACTCTGTGATGGACAAATGGCCTTTAACTGTTTTCTTAATACTAATAATAACTCTATGTGATGTATCATAGTTATGATGCACTTTACTTAAATCATTTTATCTAAACCTTTCATACCAAGAGTGTTGACAATGAAATATCATTCCCATTTTATAAATGAGGAAGTTGGAACTCAGAATGGACAAGTAATCTGTCCAAACCCACAGAGGAAGTGAAAGATCTAGGACTAGAATCCTAGGTTTCAGATTCTATTTCCATTGCTCTTCCCACTACATGCTTATGTTGACAAAGTAAAATGGAGAGCTAAGTCAATCTCCAGGGAAAGAGAATCTCATCTGAACTTTATCACAAAGGAAAAGGATTGGGGACAGACAGGTTAACATGATTTAGTGTCTGAAGCTTCTTGGTTTCCATCAAACAGGACCCTCTCAGTATTTAATTTAACTTTTGTTTGGGTAGAGACAACACAAGAATCTTTAGATATAGAAGATATAATAATAAGATGAGAACAATTATGTAAATAATGCAGATTTGACTCCAAAACAACTAAATCCAAACAAAAACGTGATTCATTTCCTCCTTCAGGCATTCAACTTATTATTTGTACCCCCAAATAGAATAACATGCATTGCTATATTACTTTAAAGCTTGTATCTCACTTTCTTCATCCCCAAACCCTTGAGCATTTAGCTGCTGTTATCCTCATTTTTACAGAAGAGGAAACTAAGACTGAGAGAATTTTAACAATTTTCTCACAACTATACAGGATGTGCCAGGGCTAGGTCATCTTATTTTAAGCCAAGAGTCTTTTCAGTAAACCGTAGCTAGATATAAATAGTAAGATTATCTGCAGTGTCTCCTCTGATTATCCTAATCTTGCCACTTATTATAGGATCTGTAGGCATGTCCTATTCATCTCTACTCTACCAGATTGTAAATGCTGAGAATGCCTTAATTGTGCTTATAATCTATTTCTCCCTCTGAGTCTGAGAACAAAAGTAAATGTCAGTTTAATTTAATTGCATCCATCAAAAGAAGAAGAATAACTTTATAAGGATGTCATCTTGATAACCGGCACCCTGCCTGTGCTGTTATTAGCCAGGAAATTTCAATATTTACATTTGAGAGTTAACTTACTTATTTTGGATAAAGTATGAAATCTAGTTTAGCTTACTTGGTAACAAATAAAATTAAAAAAAGATACCCTTATGAAGAATTCAAAGACACATTGGAAAATTAGATGAATTAGTAAAGAGGAAACAAACATAGCCAGAAAAACAATATGCACACTGACTACAACAAAGTAAACAGAAAAGACAATAAAATAAAACAATACTGTGTAATTATAATAACCGATTTTGACCCTGCTTAACTCCCTTCATTCACTGAAGATGTAATATGGCTGTGGCACATTGCATATACTGTCAGATGTGGTTGGTAAGTTGAATGGTTTTGGTGAGTGCTAGTTTTTTTTTAACTTTCTTATAAGTGAAATCTTGGAGAATAGGGAAAGTGAAAGGATATATCAAGAAATGCATGAGTTGTAAAAGACATGAAAAAAATAATATCTACCAAACTGTGGAAAGAATATGTTCTATTTATAAGTATCCTCTTGTGAGCTTTAATTTTCATCACATCCATTTTTAATTTATTGTGGGATATTGTATATAATTATATGTAATTTAGAATATATTATATATGTATATAAATATAAAGTCTAAATTTAATTTTCTCCAAACTGCTTTACAGTTATTTTTCAGCAATTCTTGTCAAATAGGAAGTTCTTAGGTAATTTATTTTGGGGGTTTATTGAACACTGAGCTATTCAGTTCAATTATTTCTGATTCTTCCTTGTCTAGTCTGTTCCATTGATCTAGTATTCTATTTTTAAGCCAGTACTAAATGGCTTTGATGATTAATGCTTTACGCCATAGTTTGAGGTCTGGAAGTGCTATTCTTTTTTTCATTCCTATCTTTTAAAAATATTCTGTGTGACATTTTAGAATTTTTGTCCTTCCAGTAAATTTTGTTATAATGTTGACTGCTATACTACTATATCCCAATCTATATGATAATATCAATAGTAATGTATTACTTATCATATTTGCATGATTCAGTCATGAGTCAAGTTAATGAAAAGAATTTATTATTTGGAGGCACTAAACTAATTGATAATTACACAAATAAAAACTCAAAAGAAAGGCAGACCCTGCCCTCAAGGAATTCACATTCTGATGGAAGAATATGACAAATAAAAGTGAGAGAAAGAGAGAAAGGGGTGGGGGGAAGAGAGATATTTTCATCTGAGGAATGGAAGTAAATCTAGAGAGTCAGAAACAGAGCCAGGAGAGGACATAAGCTTAGCTGTCTAAAACCCTTCCTCAAAATTGAAATTAAGGGAAAATCTGACCAATGAGTGGAAGGGATCATAGGAGCAACAGCAAATTTCTGAGTAAGGAGGCCACAGATGCTAAGGGAACTATTTGATGACAAGGCAGCTGAGGTATGTAGAAGTTCGAGAAAATTAGAAGTAGATCCAGGAAAGAAAAGAAAGATGTCTGGCCTGTATTCTTCCTGAAAAGGGAGTTTTGGGGAGGAATTAAGTACTGTCAATGCCAAAAGCACTGAATGTTTCTCATTATTAAAGTATTCCTTATTTTTTTAAGGACCATTTTTAATTGGATTTTTAAAGATATCAGATTTTCCCTAACAGATCAATTCCTAGATAGATCAATTCCTAGTTGTGGTTGTTGCTTCTTTAAAATATACCTTGTATTCATTCTGAACATACTTGCTTAGATGATTGAGGGAAAATTGCACAGTGGAGAGAGTGCTAGACCTGAAGTCAAGAAGTCTCATGCTCTTTGGTTCAAATTTGGCAGAAGATACTTAACAGCAGTGTGACCCTTGGCAAATCACTTAACCCTGTTTGCCTCAGTTTCCTTATCTGTAAATTGAGCAGGAGAAGGAAATGTCAAACCACTCCAATAACTTTATCAAGAAAACTCTAAATGGGATGCAACTGAACAAACCTGCAACATAAGGATGCCATTTTTCCTAGTTTGGGGGCAGCTAGGTAATACAGTGCATACAGCATTGGACTTGTAATCACGAAGACTTATTTTCATAAATTTAAATAAACCTGCCCTCAAGTGTGTGAACCTAGGCAAGTCACTGAACCCTGTTTTCTCAGATCCTTATGTATACAGTGAAATAGAGAAGAAAATGGCAAACCACTCTAGAATATTTTCCAAGAAAACCACAAATGGAGTCATAAAGAGTCAGACAGGACTGAAAAATTAAAGAAAAGAAACTATGAATTTTTCCCCTACAAAATAGAAATATAGTAGATTTTTATCATTTAGTTTGTAGCCTATTTTTGCTAGAATTATCAATTATTTTAATTAATTTTCTTTACATTTTAATCATTCATTTAATTATATTTAATTAGTTTTTCTTTTTTTGCTGATTCCTCAGGATTTTCTAAGTAAAACATATTATCAGTAAATAGCAATAGTTTTCTCTCCTTTCTTCATCTTTTATGTCTTTAAATTGTTTTCCTTGTCATTATTATAATTAGTATTTTCAAAACTATCTCAAATAATTTTAGAGGAATTAGGAACTTTTGTTTACTCATATGTTTAGGGAATCTTCTAGTATTTCCATATGGCACAGTTTTTGGTTTTAAGAAAATACTATATATCTTATATATGAAAGTTTTTTCTATGAGCATATAGGCTGCTTATTATGAATGAGTCTTGTATATTTGTGTCTCTCTAGTAACATTTTAATTGCAAATTGTAAAATATGTATGAATTTTAGATTCAAGGTACTAGGTGTGGTAAAATAAATTAAAATCATTATTTTTGAACTTACTAAGTTTTAAAGATAAATTTTAGCACAAAATAGTAAGAGTAACAATAATTTAGCAAAATAGTAAAAGTTATGTATTTTTTCTTTTAATAATAATTTTCCTTTAATCTTTAATAATTAACAAGAGATAAAATTTAAATCAAAAACTTTTAACGAAATGAAATTGCAATGAAAAAGTAGCAATATTTTCCAAAGAAATTTGAGACACACCTGCACATGCACACAAAAGAAATCTGAGGCATATTTTCCCATAATAAATTCATCATCAAAAAGAAGATTGTGTACAAAAGGAATACTTTTTTTTGAATGTAATTTATGCTACCTCACTCCAGGGCTCCTAATAACTAGTAATGTCATCAAACTGCTCCCAAAAAATATGTTCTTCATTTCTCTCCTCTGGACATGTAGCCCCCACTGATTGCTAATCTTCTGAAAATTTATTTTGTTACACATTTCATCTTTGCCAAATATAGTTCTTAATGCTGGACATGTAGTTTCTGGCAGATAGTGTTAAAATGATCTTACTAAGCACATAAGTAGAGATGTCATTGCTTCATACTTCTGTCTTCAGTAGGCCCTTGTAAAGTACATTTTCCTCATGGAAACAGCAGATTTTGTAATATTCTTTTATTTCTTTTTAGGGTGGTTATATTTATCTTTTAAAAAACTTTAAAAACTAGCAAAACTACAACTAGTATCAATATTTCCATATACAAAGAAAGAAATATATGAAAAATTATTTTAGTTCTTGTCAACTCCAGGAAATCCAGGGCTTACTTATTTCTTCCAAGATCAAATATAAAATCTTTTGTTTAGCTTTCATTGCTCTTCATAACAATGGCTCTTCTTAAGTTTTTGACCTCTTTATATTTTATTAATTTTTTTTGAAAATTTTATTTTATTTTTTCAATTAAAAAATCTTTTTAATCTTCCTCCCTCAAGCCCTGGCTAACTGAAGAATACAAAAAGCAAAAATGAAATCATTGGAAAAAAATCACAGTAAAGCAAAATAAATTTCCATAATATCTGCATCAAGAAGATATTTTCAATCTACTCCTGAGACCATCATTTGTCTGTCAGGAGAAATATATCATGTTTTGGCAAGGCTCCTCTGAATTTCTGATTGGTCATTTTATGGATGAGTTCAAAAGTGTTTCAAAGTAATTAATTTCTTTAAAGTGTTATTATTGCATAATTTCTTTTTCTGAATTCTCACTTAAACTATATTTGTTTATTCAAATTTTTCAATCAACTAATAAAAATTTATTAATTACCTACTATGTATCAGGTACTGTGCTGAGTATTTAAATTTCATTGTATTCTCTGAAATTATTCCTTTCATCATTTCTTAAGGCACAGTAGCATTTAGTTAAATTCATATAGCATTGATTGTCCAGCCAAGTTTCCAGTTCTTTGCCATCACAAAAAAGGGCCACTATAATTTTGTGCATTTGGATCATTTTCCTTTTTCTTTAATTTCCTTGGGATATGATCAGAGGTGTAGATGAGTCAAAGGATACACACGAGAAGTAGATAGAGGATTGTATCTGGTGTCAGGAAGAATGGAATTCAAATCCTAACTCAGATTTTTACTTTGTGAACCTGGACAAATTGCAACCTCTTCTGCCTCTTTTTCCTCATCTGTAAAATGGGAATAATAATTGCATTGATGTACCAGGGTTTTTCTGAGGATAAAATGTGATAATTTTTGTAAAGTACTTTGCAAACTTTAAAACATTATATTTTAGTTATGATTGCTGTTATTCTCTAATTATCACTTGTCCTCTTTTCTCTTTCTTCTCCTCAGCCATTACTACTACTATTCAAATTCCAGTTCATTTCCCATTTTGAATGGACCATAGTTAAAAGACTAGTGTATTAATGTATCTTTTTTTTATTTTACCAGACCCTGAGAAATTTATTTTCTTTTTGAGGGGGTTAAATTAGATAATCTGAGGGGTGTGAAGTAAAATATAAGATTTATTTTATCTGACTTTTGGTCCAATTATTAGAGAGTTGATACATTTTTTTATGTTACTGAAAGTTTGAAATTTTTCTTGAAAAATGTCTGTTCATATCCTTTGATTATTAATCAATTTAAGTATGACCTTTATTCTGATAAATTTGAATTAGAACTCCATATAGCTAAGTAATTAGATTTTTATCAGAGAATTTTATTCCTAATATCCTTTTGCCAGTAACCTTCTTCTTATTTTAGTTGCATTAATTTTTATGAAAAAATACATAAATTAATCTATTTTTGATTCCCTATATCTCTTTTTTAACAGAATCATGTGATCATAGAATTATTTATTTATTTGTTTGTTTTTGCATCCATATGCACATGTATATTTTTAAGTTGCAAAATTTGTTCAACCCTCCCTTACTACCCACCTCCCCTCAGCAGTGAACAGTCTGGTTAGCATAGCAGATATATATTTTTGATAAGCATATTTACAGATTGGTCATTTTTGGCAAGAGGAATTAGGATTGAAAGAAAGAGCTATATAAGAGATAATTTTTATAAAGTGTTCATCAGTTTCTGAAAGACTAGTTTTTTGTTTAGTTTTGTTTTGTTTTTCTTCCTCTTTTCTTTTTTGTTTGTCTTTTTTTAGGTTTTTGCAAGGCAAATGGGGTTAAGTCACTTGCCCAAGGCCACACAGCTAGGTAATTATTAAATGTCTGAGACCGGATTTGAACCCAGGTACTCCTGACTCCAAGGCCAGTGCTTTATCCACTACACCTAGATACCCCTTACACCACCTAGCTGCCCCTGTTTTTCTTCCTCTTGATGGGGATAAATAACATTGACCACAGCCAAAGCTCTCTGAACTGCTGATTGATTGATTGACTGATCATCTCACAATGTTGTTGCTAATCTGTACATTGTCCTCTTAGTTTTGTTCTCTTCGCTCAACATCAGATGCTGTAAGTCATTCCATACTTCTCTAGAGTCCGATCATTTTTGGTTTCTTATAGAACAATAATATAATATAGTATTCATGCATCATAAGTTGTTTAACTGTTTCCCCAATTGATGGCCATCTTCTCAATTTCCCATTCTTTGCCACTAAAAAAAGAACTGCTTAGAATATTTTGGAACATGTGGACTTTTCCTTTTTTTATAATTTCTTCTGGATATAGACCTAGAATTGGAATTGCTGGATCAAAGGGTATGAACAGTTTTATTGCCCTTTGGGCATAGTCCCATATGGCTCTCTAGAAAAGTTGGATTCATTCACAACTCCACTAGCAATGAATGCATCAATGTCCTAATCCTCCCACAACCTCACCAACATTGACCATTTTCCCTTTTTTCTCATTTTGAACAATTTGATAGTTGTGAGGAGATACTTCATTTTTGTTTTAATTTGTATTTCTTTAGTCAATAATGATTTGGAGCATTTTTTTCCATATGATTATATGTAGCTTTAATTTCTTCATTTGAAAACTGTCTATTCATACCCTTTGACCATTTATCATTTGGGGAATAATTTGTAACCTTATAAATCTGGTGCAATTCTCTCTCTCTCTCTCTCTCTCTCTCTCTCTCTCTCTCTCTCTCTCTCTCTCTCCATATATATATATTAGGAATGAGACCTTTATCAGAATTTCTAGTTGTGGAGATTGTTTCCAAGCTTTCTGCTTTCCTTCTAATTTTGGCAGTATTGATTTTATTAGTGCAAAAACTTTTTAATTGAATATAGTCAAAATAACTCATTTTGCAGTTTATAATGTGCTCTAATTCTTGTTTGGTCTGTGTTTCTTTTTTCTCTCATTCAGAATGCAATGACAACAAATTCTTCTCTTCCCTTGTTTTCTCTTTAAATCTTTTTTTTCCCACAATTCATCCCTATGGTTAATTTTATATTATTTTATGACCAATTTCCTCCAAATCTACCGTTTCCTTTCTTGTCCTTTCTCTGAATTCCCTCCTGTTTCTTCATATTAATTTCTTAATGTTAATTGTGTATATCTTCTCCACTTTGACCAGTTTAGATTGCAAGTAAAGTCTATTTCTTACCCCTTTACCCTTGATTACATTGTCTTCTAGTTGTATATCCTAATTATGTGAGAAAATGTCCTGTACTCACTTCTCCCTCCTCTTCTTTTTATCAAGGATACTTTTAAGTACAATAATTAAAGTTCTATTGTCTTATCCCTCACCCCCAAACCAAAGGATGACACTCTGTATTCTAGGTACATTAATTCTTTGTTGAAAAATTATATCTTTTACCTTTTTTGAATATAAACTTTTATCCATACTCTGATCCTTTATATGATTACTTTAAATCATGTATAATCCTGACCATGACTCTTCAGTACTTAAATTCTTGCTTTCTCATTGCTCTCTGTGTATTTCGAGAGGGTCTAGAGTTTGGCTATGTGGCTCTAGAATGTTTTAATTTTAGACTTTCTTTTAGGCTATGACAAATGAATTGTTTTTTTCATTTTGACCTTTGCTTCTGAGAAATAAGGGTAGTTTTCCTTTGTGGTTTATTAATTATTCTAACTTTGTTCCCATAAGAAACAAACTTATGTTAAGGCTGGGCTCTATATATTTCTAAAAGTAATATTTGAGCCTCACTTAATCTGTTTAATATTCCTTTGGGTCCTGCTGCTGTTTTTAGGAATGGTAAGTGCTTTTTTCTTTATAGATCTTACAGGCAACTCAGAGGTTTCATCTATGGTGAAATCTGATTGATAAGTATTGATCTGAGCTTTGCAAACTTCTGGTTCAGATTTGAAGTATGAGGCATACAACTGTGAGCATGTTTCCTATTCAGAGCTATAGACTACTTCTAGACTTAACCATCAAAAACTAACGATGTATCAGTGCATTCAGACTGATAAAATTAAACGTTTCCTTTGTCTAAATTCTGGGTCCTGGTTATTTCACTACAGAGCTCAAACTTGATTAGGAACTGAATATGAGACCCTGTCTTTTGGACAATGTAATAATCAAACAACTCTCCTTTTTTTTTCATTTGCTACTCTTCTAGTACACAGTCATAGTCCAGCTATCATTCCACACTCTGGTCTACCATAACTAGGTGAATTAAATTTCATTTCCTATATGTTCTATTACCCAGATCAAGTATTTGAATGACAAAACTTCTGGGAAGCACCTATTTCTTCTTATATGATGTCTGGCTCCTTTGTGCTAGATCCTTATTTTCTTCATTCTCCGGTATATTAGCCAGACTTTTGTTCAGTCCTCCTATTTTTCACTTTGCATTTGGAGACATCTCCTCTCTCCCATCATTTCAGTCATGGGGGAGAGTAGGCTCAAACTTATGATTGAATTTATTTATAATATTTACCTTGCCACTTCCATTTTAAATTCATTATAAAGATGAACCAGCAGTTGTAAAACTGCTCAAAAAAGTATTTGGTATTTTTTATCTACTCTCTCTGGTCCACAGAAAATCTAACATATATTTAAGCTCCTAGACTTCTCATGGCTCACTCTCAGGACCTTTTAAGTCTCAGATGGTCTAAGTCATCTCTAAATTACTTAAATTAAAAGTGTGAAAGAAGAGATTCAAAAGAATCAGAAGCCACAAAAACCCCCCCAAAAAACCCATGAGCTATTTCTTGCCAGATCTAAGTGAGAGAGGACCTCATCACCAGACAGGAAAGAAGCAAAACCAAATGAGTCTTTTTTGGTGATTCATGCTTTTTAAATGCCTCCAATTCAGGATCCATATCCAATCAAAAAGATTTTTTTTGATATATAATGAGTGTTATAGAATGTCTGCACGTGTCCCAGATCATGGAAACAGGGTGCTGCTGATACCTATCACTTTATCTTTCTGAAAGTTGTATCCAAAGCTTATTCCAGTCACCTTTGCAGATCAATCCTTTCCTTGGAGAATATTACTAATGGTCATATCACTGGATCAAAGGACTTGTACAATTTAACAACTTTTGGGGTATAGACCCATCTTGCTTTCTAGAATCATTGGATCAGTTCATAATTCTATCATGGATGTGTCATTGGTGTTATTACAGATCTTCTCTAACAATTATCATTTTAATTTTATTTTTTTTTGCCAATTGTCTGGGTATAAAAGGGAACATTAGAGCTGGTTTAATTATCATTTCTCATATCTTATTTATTTGAAGCAATTTTCTACTTTTGCTGATAAAGTTAATTTTAAAAATTGTTAGTTTATGCATTTGTTTTTATAAGCATTTATTACCATTCCTTTTTGCTGCCTTCTCAATGAACAATTTAAAAATAATGGAAAATAAACCTCTCATAAGAAATAATCAACTTGGGGCAGCTAGGTGGCACAGTGGATAGAGCACTGGCCTTGGAGTCAGGAGTACCTGAATTCAAATCCAGCCTCAGACACTTAATAATTACCTAGCTGTGTGGCCTTGGGCAAGCCACTTAACCCCATTGCCTTGCAAAAACTAAAAAAAAAATAAAATAAACTTAAAAAAAAGAAATAATCAACTTTTGTTCATGATTTCCTTCCATATAGTCTATCAAACAAATTCCTCTTATTGATCATATACTAAAAATATCCCACTTCACATTTTAAGATGATTACATCTCTGACAGCAGGAAGGTGGTATATTTTATCTGTAGTCCTTTGGCTTTACAGTTTAGCATTGTAGTAATCAGTGTGCTAAAGATTTTCAAAATTATTTTTCTTTATAATATTGTCACTATATAAATTGTTCTAGCTCTGCTTACTTTGTATCATTTCATAGAAATCTTTCCATTTCCCTCAGCAATTGTCCAATTGTATATAATAAATTAATATTGGATTGCATTTATATATCATGACTTGTTTCTCCTTTTCCAATAAGTGGAAATCCTTTAATTTCCAAATTTTGACTTCTATACAATGAATAGTTACATATGTGTGCATATATTTATGTGTGTGTATAATTGTTCATCATATGTTTTCAAAGATCAATGATAGCATGAGTTTTGTCTTGACTTGTATGTGGATTGAATTTAAGTTGAACAAATTCATCAGTCTCACTCTCTTTTGCAGAGTCATCAAAGTCCTATGGCAAGACAAAATTCAAGATGATTGGTGATGGTTCAGAATGAAGTGAATGACCTTGGTGTTTTTTTTTAACCCTGATCAAACTCAAAGTGCCTGCTTCAGCCACCTTCATGGTTGTTGGGGAATAGATTGTTTTCATTTGTCCATTCACTGCAGGAAGTCTCCACAGTTCTTTAGATAGACCACCCCTCCCAGCTCACCAGTGGTTTAAGGTTTGACATAGTTTATTCATAACATAGTTTAATTTGTTTGTACAGATAGTTTACTGGAGTGAGGTTGAGATCCGTGCTTCTTAGAGTCACAGGTAAGAGTTGGTTGATTTGGGTGATAGGTGAACATTAAAAGTGGATGACAGCCCTGAAAAAGTCTCAGTAAGCTCTCATATCAGAAGTGCTAATAATCCTCCCTGATCAACCCATATACTGTGCATGAGGTGAGGGAGAGGGAAGAGTAAGAATGGCTATGAGGTTATTAACCTGGGCAACTAGGAAGTAGTAATAATCTCATTACAACTACGAAAGTATGGAAGGGGTGGGTTTTGATGGAAAGAGGAAAGAGAGAAAAATCAGAAAATTCATCCTGCCCTCAAGAAGTTAAATAAGATACTCTCTGGTTCTAAACCAGGATATATTTGGAAATTTTCACATTCAAATTCAGAGTGTATTGAATTATCTGTTAGAAATTAGAAATATTCAGCAATTCACAAAAATAAACAGATTATCATTTGAAATGTTATTTTGGAATTTTAAATTTTTTTACAAAAATAAAATAATGTTGAAAGCTTTATATATCTATGTATGTGTGTAAATATATATGCATATAATAGTTTTGTTACATAGGCTTCATATTTATCTAGCAAGATCCAAGGAATTGCACAGTGCAATAACTTTCAGTACATAATTTCAAATTGGTTTCTAGAATGCCTGAATCAATTCATAGCTCTACCATCAGTGTATTGATGTGCTTCCTCTTTGCAGTCCCTCCAACATCTGTCATTTTCATTTTTGTCACCTTTGCCATTCTGATAAGTATGAGACAGAACTTCAAAGTTGAATAATTTGGATTTTCCCTTTGAGAGCTGCCAGCTGATAGCTTTTGACTGTTGACATAACACTGAATATTTCTTGTGCTTAAGTATTTGTATCAATTACTTTTTTTTTTGAGTTAAAATCCATTATTGACCATAGTCAAGTAAAATTACAAAGAAACTCATTAGTACTTAGGTGGAAAACTTCCCCCTAATCACCTCTAAAAATGATCTCACTTATACTTTTCCTTTCCAGCGATGGGGAGGAATTATGGAAATAAAGTGCATCTTTCTAAGTAAGGTAGGGACATTAAGGGAGAAGTATTGGGAGATTTGGAACTATCTCCTACTTTCTCTTCATCTTCTAAGATTTTCAGAAGCTATTCTAGCTCTTAGTTCGGGATCCAGCTCTATGTAGACTGATTCTTTATACTTACTATTGATCCCAGGCTAATCTGATTGGTTTTCCCCTCCCTCTCATCCAAATGTGTATACCCTCTTAGGAGTCATATTTAACAGGTCTGACTCCTCAAAGACATTTACTGCTAATCTATCTGCCAGTCAAATACTCCCAAGGTGTTCCTTGTATGTTTAGTTAACATCTTCAGAATAGATGGGAGGAAACACAGAACATACAATTAAGTATGTCAACTTACAATCTTCTCCAGGATATTCCTCACTCCTATCACTGCTCAAATCTGTCCATATCATGCATGTAAGTTAATGCTTCCTTGGACATGGAGATCATGGGGGGAAAATTACTTCAATAAGAGAATAAAAGTCACTTAATTTCTTTTTAATGTCATTGTTTTTTTTATATGGAATCAACAGTAAAATATTCAGAACTTAAATTTGAAGACGCATCATAGGTATTTGTTATCTTGGAATGTCTAGTACGGGTTTTTTTTTCCTTTTTTTTTCTTAACACAACTTTATCTCATATAGAAAAAAAGGAACAACATTTTCATTCCTTGGAAAGCCAGGAAAACTGAAAACAGTCCCAGATCTCTAGGAAAGAATTAGAGACATAATAAGTATCAAATCCTTGCCTCATATATGATTAATTTCTTACTCAATGGATTTCTAAGCTTTGAAATATTTTATTATCTGCTTTCCCTATATTTCTAAAAAGCAAAAGGGCAGCTCATGAATTTTGATAATATCACAAAAATAGTGTGGCATAGTAGATAATCAGCCAACTTTAAAATCAGATGAATAGGAATGATATTATATAAGTAAAGTTGGCAAGACTTAACAAAAAAAGATTCAAGCAATAGTACTCTAGGGGTAGCCCCAGTAGGCAGCTGATTTGTTTGGAATTAGAGGTTTTGTAGCAGCAAAAAGAGTCTCAAGGAAGAGGTAGAGGCTCTATGGGGAGAGAAGTCCATTAGGCCCCCATCTGCCATGATTCTTTAGTTTTAGTTTTAGTTTTTTCCATCCAAGAAGAAAAACAAAAACAAAATTACCTCTTAGGTACCCTGACAATAAAAGACTACATGCAAATATGAATCAAGCTGGTAAAGTTAGTAAATTCAAATCTTTCCTCAATAAACATATTTCATATATCACTGGATAGGTTCCAGGTGACTCTTTAAATCTTTATATAAAAGAATAGTTGCTATTCTCCATTGGTAAAGGCAGATTCCTCATAAGGATCTTCCTAAAAAGAAGAAATCATAGGTTTGAACGACCACATCAAAAATGCAAGATTCAATTTAGGAAAAAAAAAACTGGGTCACATTGAACTCAGAAAGAGGTTTGTCTTTCATTTATGATAAGAAAAACTCAGAGTCCAATTGCTCATTTCAAGCAAATTATTAACATTTGGGGCTATGTCAAGAACAGCTGAAAGGTTGCTTTTTCATATGTCTGGCATCACGTTTCCCAGAAAGACTAAAGCTGCCTCTTTGTAACAGGGAGACAGACAGGGTTCAAACTGCCATTAAATAGTTAACAACTTTTCTGAGGTCCTCAAGTGTCAATTTTGGAAAGAGGAGCTGGGTCAGTTGTTAATAATGAATCAGATATCCAACACTGCACTATATTGTAAATCAAAGCTCTCTGTTTATCTCTGAAGAAAACTGTGATCAACACTCCACCCTCCTGAACATATTCCAACCCCACCTGACCTATTGTTGGTTAAGAGCTTAATTGTCTCTGAACTATAGGTGCTTTAAGACAACACCTATAGTTCAGAGACACATTTTACCTTCTTGACAATTCTTGTCAATTTTATCCTTGCAGTGTGTCTCCCAACTATCACTTATGGTAGTTAATACTCATTGTGTAGTTCAGGACCTCTTCACTTCATGGTCTTGTTATCTGGGTTAATGCAATAGTTGAGTACAGTGAGGTGACATAGTAAATAGAGTACTGGGTTTGGAGTTACAAAAATTCATCTTCCTGAGTTCAAATCTGACCTCAGACATTTATTAGCTGTGTGATCCTGGGAATGTCACTTGATCCTGTTTGGCTCAAGTAAATGATAAACAACTCCAGTATCTTTGCCAAGATACTGGGTCACAGAGAGTCAGACACAACTGAAAATAACTGAATACTGATGCAATAGCACCCTAATTGGTTTCATTGTTTTCATTACCTTCTCTCCCCAGTTTATCTCCCCAATATATCTCCAATATATCTTCTCTAAAGTTCCCAAAGTGTTGTTTCTAGGTTCTGACCATATCACTCCTACTCAAGTGCCTTTAATGATCTCTTCTTATTGCTAGAATGAAATATAAACTCTTCTACTTGGAATTTGGGGATTATTGCAATCTGGCTCCAACCTATCTTTGGAGAGAAATGATTATTATTCATCTCTGATTTGGGGACTATTCAGGGTTTCTTCCTTTTTCTAAAGAGCTGATTTCAAAGGTTCAATCCCTTAAAAGACATTATTGATAATGACATTGGACTTTTTTTTAACAATCATATTTAGACCTCACTCAGACGGGGAAGCAAAACTCAGGTTTGGCTGGGAATAAGTTCTTGAACAGATTGCCCAAGACTGGGTGACTTAGAAGTAAATTACATTATCAACATTCATTTGAATAGATCCCCTTAATAATATCCATGCTCTCATTGACTGTTAACCAATTAGAGCTGGCTGCCTTCCTGGGAACATCATTCTTCCAAAAGAGCATATAAGCTGTATCTGTCACCATGAATGTCTTTGATTTAAGAGAAAGATCATCAAATGACTACCCTTTTTTAAAAATATTGGTGTCATTAATAAACTGATTAAGTTATCCAGAAATTGTGTCAAGAACAATTTAAACATTGCACTTTCTAGTCATTTATATTTATTCCTTCTTACATCCTTCATTTCCATCCAAAATGGCCTCCTTATTATGATGCCCTATACATAATATTGTGCCCATTTCCTCCATGCTTTTGCATAATCTGTCCCAATATCTTAAATTCTTTAACCTCTCACTTCAATGTTTAAGAATCCTGACTTAAGTTTGGTTTGCCTAGTTTGATCTCTGTTGTTATTGATCTCTTCACCACAAACATTTGTTTTCTTTCTAGATTCTCAGAAACCATCTAGATTCTCAGAAACCATGTTCCTAATGATTTCCCACTATAAGATATTCCACAAGTGGCATATATCCAGCCTATATTTGAAAATTTCTATTGAAGAGGAGCTCACTTTCTGAGATAATCCATTTCATTACAAAATTTTTTTTTTCCAAGGCAATGGTGTTAAGTGGCTTGCCTAAGGCCACAAAGCTAGGTAATTATTAAATGTCTGAAGTCAGATTTGAACTCAAGTACTCCTGACTCCAGGGCTGGTGCTCTATCCTCTGCAACACCTAGCCACCTCAAACCATTTCATTATTATTATTATTTTTTTTTTTTAGTTTTTGCAAGGCAAGGGGGTTAAGTGGCTTGCCCAGGGCCACACGGCTAGGTAATTATTAAGTGTCTGAGGCGGGATTTGAACTCAGGTACTCCTGACTCCAAGGCCAGTGGTCTATCCACTGAGCCACCTAGCTGCCCCAAACCATTTCATTTTTAATAGCTCTAATTGGTGAGATATTTTTCCTCATAACAGATCTGAATTTGCTTTTTTCCAGCAATTAGACATTATTGTTGCTTTTTTGTTCTTTGGGACTAAAATAAACAAATTTAATACCTTTTTCATAACAATCCTTTGACTCGTGACAATTATCATGGTCTCCCTGAGTTTTCTCTTCTGCATGTGTGCATCCCCAATTTCCTCATTCAATTTTTATGTCATGGACTCATGACTTCTTGCCACCCTGTTTGTGCTCCTTTGACCCCCCACCACGATTATTACTATTCTTTATGAATTGACATCCATCATTGATAGTAATATTCCAGCTGTGGTTTGACCCAGTGCAGAGAATAATGGAGTTATTGTGTTCATATTTTTGATATCTGCCTCTCAATGCAGCTCAATATCACATTAGCTTATTGGGTACCCAATTTGATTAGATTGCAGTACTTAAAAATTCCAGTTTTTTTTTCATAGAATGACTTTGTTACTCATGTCTCTCTTATCTTGTATTTGAAGTTTTTTTTAAACCCAAATGTAAGGATTTATTTTTATCTCTATTGAATTTTAGGTAGGAGATGGCATATGAGCTCAACTTTGAAAGAAACTAGAAATTGCAAAATTGAGGGGTAAAAAAAGAGAACATCCCAGGCTTGGAACATAGGTTTTATGAAGGCATGGAGATAAGAAATGGGGGAAATATAATGTGGATAAAGAAAATTTATTGCCTAGACTTTGGTTCTCTACCTACCTGTATACTATCATGAAGATATACTGCAATTGTTAATGAACCCAACTCAGATGATAATGAAGATAATGGGAAGTAATGCTTTTGGGAAATTTCAAAATGTTTCTATTCACTTCTGGCTTATTCCTGTAACAAAGACTTATTCCTCTTAAAGCCAATTGTTCTTTCCTTATGCTCTAAAGACATGAGACAAATAACACTACAGCTTCTAAAAAACTAAAATTAAAATCAACCCAGAGGGCAATGGAGAGGCATGTGGTGGTGATACTAGATTATAATATATTTATATCAAAGAATTATATAGAAGTAATGAGATAAAGAATGACGTCAATGAAACATATGAGTAGGGGGAAAAGATGTATTGATTATGGAAAAAATCAGGAAGACATGATTTAAGGGAAGTTTGAATACTTCAATGGTATTCATTCCACATAAACACACACACACACACACACACACACACACACACACAAGTAAGGGATCCCAGAAGTTGTGAACATACACAGTGATAAATTTATGGAAGAATATATATTCTATTAAAATATAATATTATATTATGCTATATTGTGTAAAATTGCATTATGCAATGTTTTATTATATTATGACAATATGATGTTATATCATATTATATCTTGTGTATTATGCCTTATTAATATGTTAATGTTTTATTAATATTTTAGTGTATTTATGTATGCACACACATATGCACATTATATGTACTTACACCTACATATGTGTATACTATATACACACACACACATAACCTTTCTCTATCTCTACCACTGAGAAACAACCAAAAGATACAGAATGAAGAGACAGAATGATAGTGGTATAATCTGCTGGATAAAAGAGATGGAAAGCAAACCAAATATACAAATAGAGAGACTGGCTTAACTGGAAACCCCCAGCTTTTAATGAGATATTGGAAGAAAGGAAGAAATTGGGGGAGACAATGTTAAAGTGTTTTGAGATGAAGAGGAGAAACTTCATGGTGAATGATGATGGACTTTTTGGCTAAAGTCTGAACTCAAAATCTCAGTATAAAAGGATGAGGGATATTTGATGAGAGAAGCGAAGGTCTGTAATAATCCTAATGGAGAGTAAAGAATCAAATTAGGAAAAGAGAAAGGATCATCTTGGTACAGTGAGGGTCTAGTTTTGATCCAATAATATACTTGTAGTTTCGACACAATCCACAAAATTGCGTGGCTTTTTCCAACTCCTTCCCAAAGTTTCTCTGTAAGACCAGATGAGACAGATGATAGAAACAATCCAGTGATGGACTTATGCAAGGAATGAGTGGTGGTAGGATGAGGAAACACGGTTTTGTGGTTAAAGGATAATGCAGATTTGGATGGATTAACTAATGAGATAAAACAGAAAAGAAGTAAAGTATAGCCAGAGCTGAAATGATGGCCTGGTGAAGTACTGAGGAGTGAGATTATAGACCACAGTGAGGATAAAAAATAGATTTCAGAAGAATAAATAAAAGGGAATAATGGGATGATAGTAGAATTGGATCAAATATATTATAAAATAAAGTGATATGGATGGAAGTTGTTACTAATTTGAGGAATTAAAAAAAATTTAAAGAACAGGTGGTATTTTGATTAGGATTTATATCCAATTTTTTAAATGAAATCAGAGAAGGGAGAGAAAACAATGCAAACATAAGGATCAACCAGCATAATCAAAGTCATGGAGGTGGTATGGCAAGTTCAGGAAATGGGGTAGAGTTAATTTCATTGGAAAGAAAATTATGTGGAATGGAGGTACATGAAATAAAACAAGAAAAGTGAGATAGTCCCAAATTTTGATAAAACTCAAAAGCCCCAGAAAGAAATTTAAAAGTACTAGGTATCAGAGATGACCTTAATCAGGAAAACCTAGATTTAAATCCTGCTTCAAACTATTTGGTTTTGTGTGGCCCTAAGCTAGTCATTTAGCTTCTCTTCATCTGAAAAATAGTTTTTGTGGGAGTCAAATGAGATAACATGTAAAGTACTTCGTTAATCTTAAAGTGATATAGAAATGTTAGCTATTATTTATATTAATAGACAAAAGATTATCCTTGAGACAAAAGATTATCCTTGAGGTAAGGGGAGGGAAAAAGTAGGGGAAAGGAAGAATTTATATAGTTCAAAGTATGAACATGTGCTGTACTAAGTGTTTTTATTTTAAAAAAAAAATATTATCTTACTTTCAACCTCACAAAAGCTCTCAGTTGAGGAAACTCAGATATTACAGAGCTTAAATTACTTGAACAGGGTCACAAAACTAGAGAACATTTGAGACCAGATTTGAGTCCAAATTGTACTTATCAGATCTAGTGCTCTATCTCAAATGCTATCAACTGCCTCTGAGGATTTCTGGACAATGAGGTGAACTATTTATATCTTTGTTTAACCCTTGTAATGATTAATAATTCTTCTATTGATCAGTTTTGGACAATCCCTACAACCTTTCCATGAAATTTCTTTTCCATTGGAATAGATCCTTAACAAAATATGCTGCTCATAGATGGCTAGTAGGGGAGCACCTACTGCCTTCTAAGGCAACCCATTCCACTTTTAAATATCTCTAAATTTTTTTCCTATTAATCCTCAGTTTTTAAAAACTATCCACCATTATACATAATCTTCCCTCAGTCTCCTTCCAGGATATTTTTATCTCAATATGGAGACTTTCCTTAACTCTAGAAATCACTCAGTCTAATAAACATTTATTTAGTACCTACTATGTATCAGTCACTGTACTTAATATTGGGGAGGAATACAAAAAGAGACAACATACAATCCTTGTCCTTAAAGAACTCACAATTTAATGGCAGAGACAAGAAGCAAGTGTATGTCTAAAAAAACTATGGGATAGGCAGGAAATTATTAGAAAAAGATAGGCATCAGAATTAAGTTGTATTGAAAAAAGCAGAAGATGAGATTTTAGCTTGGACTAAAAAAGAGCCTGGGAAGTGAGCAGGCAGAGGTGAGGAGGGAGAACATCCCAGCCATGGAGATAGAAAGAGAAAATGATCAGGAGCAGAGAGATGCAATGTCTTGTTCATAGACCAACAAGGCCAATTTGATTATATCAAAGACTATATGGTGGGGAATAAAGTATAAGAAGACAGGAAATATAGTGGGTTAGGGGTTAGGTAATGAAGGACTTTGAACACAGGAGAGATCCTGGAGATGAAAGGGAAACACTGGAAATTATTGAATGGACAGTATGTATATATGTATGGTAGTGACCTGATCAGACCTTGGCTTTAGGAAAAATCACTTTGGTAGCTAAATGAAGGTTGGATTAGAGAGGAGAATTGAGAGAGATCTATCAGGTGTTATTTTGAGAGGAGGTTCAATGATTTTCTGAGAGTGCACATATTCATTTTAAGAGGATTACACATTATTTCAACTATTCAAAAATGAATATATTTTCTTTGGAATTAGCAAAATCTCTCTCATTTGACAGTCTTTTTGTATATTCTGGTTGGAGTGCTTAAAAGGAATATGGGAGGGGAGATTGTTTAGGAATGGAAAACAATGGATGACCTCGGAAGTCCATTTCAATTCTGAAAATTCTGTGATTCTGTAATTTATGTGAATAAATGCTTCCTTTCTTTCAAATGGTTTAATTGTATCTACCTAGTTCATGGCACTAAGACCACATCTATACAGCTGACAACTTTTTTTTACATGTCAAAGGCAGCAAAAGTTATGAAGAAATACTCTAGTATATATATACCCTGCCAACTCATTGGACTTTGTTATTATTGCCAAAGAAACATCTTTACCCTCTAAACAATCTCCATCCCTGGTCATCATATATATATATATATATATATATATATATATATATATATATATATATATATATATATATATGAAAATAACTTCTTTACCTGTGGGCCCTTCTGATTGAATAGTTTCTTCCAGAGACTTCATTTAAAGAAGTTCCGGGCCAACCATGTCTTCATTTCTCTCCAGGATGTATACTCTTGACTCTCAGGACAAATTCTACTTTGCCCCTATAGGGAGAGAGCTTCTCTCCCCTTTTTAGTTTTCTTGTATATATTGTTTACCTTCACTGAAATATGGATTCCTTAAGAGTTAGACTTCTCTTTCTCCTTATATTGGTATTCCTAGGGTCTAGAACATAGGAAGCACTTAAAAAAACTTAATTTGAGTTATCTTGATTTGAGTAGATTTCTTGCCCACAAGATGTGACTTTATCTAGATGTACAATTTTATTAGTTCAGGGATCTCTCTCTGAGAAATTTCCATAGAAATAAAGACACCTGCTCTGTAACATCTCATAGGCAAAGTCTCTTTCCATTGTCTAGTATTATGACTTGCTTTGAGATAGCCAAGTAAAATATCTAAAAGCTAAGTTTTCACTTGCACTGCATGGAGTTTCCTTTTATAAAATTATTATTGTAATATAAGAATTAAAGAATCTTTTGTTCTTTAATATTGTCTGAGGATCAAATAAAATTCAGCCTAGCTAAATACAAACAACTGAAATAACCTATATTAAGACATGTATTTACACATGTGCATCTGTAGGATGCACTAATTAACTAATGCAATATTATATCTCTTTCTGTACCAGGAGGATTAAGAGAAGTTTTTTAGTTGAAAATGAAGCAATGGAAGGTTGTTAGTAGTCCTCAGAATCATTTTCAAATCAACAGTTTTTTCACGATATGATGCTGCTTTAGAATATCAGTTGATGATACTTCAGATGAGGCTATTACAGTGCAAAATTGTCATATCTTGCCAAATGTCCCAGAGTTGGTAAGAGGCAAACTGAAACTGGTTTTCAGGGCTCTTGACTCATGATTCTATAGTCACGTGATTTTATGTTTATAGGGAACTTCTGGTAAGAAGCTCCCTTAACCAGTATAGGTTGGTGCATTGTCTTTAACAATATTTTGGAGAGTTACCAGTGTATATCAAAAAGTAAGACTCAAATCCATTGTTCCTAGCTCCAGGTTCAGGTTTCCACTACACAGTGCTCCCCCTCTTAATTTACAGGATTCCCATAAACCTTTGTGGAATTTGAAGTTTATTTAAAAACTATTCAAGTTTAATACTTCACTAAGACTTTTGGGACACCCTATAAAAGAGACTTTTGAAAACTCACTAGTGTTGACTACTAATGTTATACATATATTATCTCATTTAATATCCTTCTATTCCATTTCTCACATTTCAATGACTATGTGATTTGATCAAATGGCATTCACAGGTTGACCATTAATTTTATGACTCTAACCATATTTATCTTTTCACTATAACATAGAGCTAGGATCAAGGACAGAAAGCAATATAAAGATTGAATGTAGGATTTGACTGATGCAAATTTCTTGTCAGGAAACTTCCTCTACCAGTATAGGTTGGCACTTTCTTTTCAAGTTATAATCTAAGAAATATCCAAAGAACTGAGAAGTTAAAAGATTTACCCAGGGTCACACAACTAGTATATATGAGAGGGAAAACTCACATCAGATTTTCTAGACTTTAATGCCAATTCCACTGGACATCAGGCTGAACATACAACAAAATGCAATGTGAAATCAAAATTACTCCATGTTAATTAGTACCTAAAGATTTTGAGCTTCTATGAATCTATCAATATATTTACCTGTTTTTAAAATTATATATATTTAATTTTATTATAACAATAACAAATATGAGCATTTCAACAAACAAAGAGAAGGGAGGGTTGCATTTGAAACTTTTAACTTCTATTATAGAGCTCATTTAATTTAAAATAATTGTGATTTAAATTGAACACAATTTACCTTTTTAAAATAATTCATTTTTTTCCCTCCAGCATCTTTGTCACATTCTGCATTTAGCTAAGTACAATTTGAGAATGCAATTACCATTTATGGAACAAAACAGTCCCTGTATTGTGTTATTCCTGGAAGAAGAGGCCTTCAGCATATTGACATTTATGATGTTTATTATTATTGATTATGGCTGGGAAGGTCCATTCTCAGAATGCTAAGTGTGGTTTGATTGATGGTCTACACTAAGAGAATACCAGAAGGAATTTTTCTGTTGTTGTTTGTGGCACATACTCTTATGGGACTGCATCTTGGTCTAGAGAAATGGGTTACACATTGAGCATGAGGCAGAAAGAACAGTGTATCCGGAGGAACTACTCACTCATCTTTGATTTTGATCAAATAACCTTCTGTTTCTACATCTTCATTTCTTGTCATTAAAATGAAGGAATAAAGAGAGATTGTTTCAAAGATGTCATTCAGTTCTACATCCTCATATCCTATGTTGCATGTAAGCATGTATGTGTATGTGCATGTATGTATATATATATATATATACAGAGAGTGTATGTATGTGTATGTATGTGTGTATATATATACAGAGAGTTTTCTTAAAAGAATTGTTTCATTTTAACTGAAGTATAGAGGTAAGTAAATATTAGAAGTAATTCTTGTGGTTCATTTTTTTTCCAATTTTATGCTTCAGTGACCTGCCATCAGTGACAAGCTACTGAAATGGTATTCAACTCCTTTGCTAGCTCATTTTATAGATGAGGAAATAAGGCAAAAAGGGTAAAGTGACTTACCCAGGGAAACACACCTGGTAAAGTCTGAGGTGACATTTTAGCTCAGGTCCTCCTGATTCTGGGCTCTCCACTCTACCATCTATCTGCCATATATTAGCTGTGCAACTGAATAGTTATGTATTCTTTAGAAAGATACTCCAGACTTCTGACCTTTAGTCCTCCTAACTGTCAAATGAGTAGAATAATAAATTCATTACTGCTTACTTCATGTTTCTTTTAAATGAGTCTCAAATGTGATAATGAATATAAACTGCTTTGCAATATTTAGCCAAGAATATTGACTTTATGCAATTCATTCCCCACAAGTAATCTCCTTAATGTCCTTGACTATTCATTTTTTAAAATTTGTTGTATCTCTCTGACACCTCGCATTATGTCTGACACATATAGTAGTTGTTAATGTTGTTCACTCATTTAAGTCATGTATGATTCTTTATGAACCCATTTGGAGTTTTCTTGACAAAGACACTGGAGTGATTTGTCACTTTTCTTATACAGCTCGTTTTACAATTAAGAAAATTGAAGCAAATAGAATAAAATCACTTAGGGTAAAACAACTAGTAAATTTCTGAGGTTGGATTTAATTTCAAGTCGTCTTGAATACAGGCCCAGAGCTCTATCCACTGCATCATCTAGCTGCCCTGACACACATAGTAAACAATTAAAAAAACTTTATTGAATGAACGAAATTTTCACAAGCACATAAGATAAAGAGATATAGATTAAATCAAGAAGACAGTTGATAATATTCTCTCTCTCTCTCACAAACACACACACACACACATGCACACACACACACACACAGATATAATATTGCATTCCTTTTAAGGGTAAAAGAAGCAAATTCATTTCCAAAAGAAAGTGGCTATAATGGTAAGAAAACAAGATATGATACAATACATGGATCATTTAAAAGAACTTGAATGTTTAACTTGAAGAAGAGAAGAGCCTAGGGGTGCATGATTTCTATCTTCAAGTATTTGAATAGATACCAAGGAAAAAAAGAAACTGAACTTATTTTACTTGACCCAGTAGCTATGGTAAAATTCTGAGAAGTATATTTATGCTTAAATTTAGGGGGAAAATTCAAACAAAGCTAATCAAAAATAAGAATAGGTTCACTTGGTAAAAAAAATGGGTTCTTCTTTATTGGAAACCTTCCAATAAATATGGGATCACCACTCATTACCATAACATAGAGGGAGTTTTTGTTCTGTTTGAGAAGTAATCTCTGAATTTGCTTCCAAATCCTAGATTCTATGATTTGAGATTGGCAATATAATTGTTGCAAATCTCTAACAGTCTTTGAATGAAAAACGACATAGTAATTATTTGTGGAATTGACCATTCCACTAAATCGTTGTATATCCTTGGGCAAATCAAATGTCTTTAGACTCAATATTTTCATCTGTCAAATGAAAGAGCTACATTAAATGTTCTCTAAGGTCCCTTCTAGCTCTAGTGTTCTATGATTCAATTATACTCAATGATTAGTAGCTATGCCTGTATTATACTCAATTAATAGTAATATCTCCCCTTAAAAGACAGTAGAAAAAGCATAGTACCTGGAGACAGAGATATCCTCAAGTATAAATTTTGATAATTTAATTTTTAAGAAGTCAAAGAGATACCTTGATCTTCAATTTCTGATTCCTTAAATAGATATAATTATTTGTACCCCTTCTACTCATAGAGATATTGGAAAGATTAAATGATAATTCCTATATACAAAAGCAAACTTATTATTTTGAATGTGGTTTATTTCATGGTACAATTCTGACCAGCAACACTAAAAAGATTTTCAGTTCGTTCAACCGCACTTTTGGGTTAGATTTAACATGTTCCAGTTCCTTTCAATAACTCAAAAATAACTTATTCTAAGCAATATACTAGGCATTGACTAATGAACAAAACTAATAATGAAACAATTTCAGTTCTCAAGGCAGAATATAGTGGAGTGAGTAAGGACAATCAGCTTAAATCCAACCGCAGACACATGCTAGTTGAGTAATCTTGGGCAAAATACTTAGCTTGTGTCTTTCAGTTCTTCACTTGTAAAATAGGGATAAATAATAATTATACTGGGGGCAGAGGCAAACTGATGGAATGGAGGCAGGAAGTTCCTGCTAGATCACTCCAAATGTCTCAAAATGTCAACTCTAACCAAATTCTAGAGTGGCAGAAGCCACAGAAAGTTTGAGAGAAACAATTTTCTAGCCCAAGAAAACTTGGAAGATGCACAGGCAGGGTTTGTTCCATGGGAGTTGGAAAGGGCCGCAGTCTGAGTGGCTCCATGGAGAGGGGTCCTGAAACCCTTCAAAAGCTTGGAAAAGTGCAATAAAATTACATTATAGACTAAGGACATGAGCTAATAACAGAAGAAAAAGGATTTGACCATAGACAATTTGGTCCCCTGGAGGATCAAAATAAATACTTAGATAATAACAAAATCAAAACTTCTATAATCAAAGCCTACAAAAAATATGAATTTTTCTTAGACTGTGGAAAAGCTCAAAAAGATTTTGAAAATCAACTAAGGGATATAGAGGGAAAATTGGGAAGAAAAAGAGAGTGATATGGGAAAATCATGAAAACCAAGTCAGCAGCTTGGTGAAAGAATTACCAAAAAATATGAAGAAAATAACATGTTGAAAACTAGTTTAGCAATGTTTACAACTAGTATTTCTGACAAAGGACTCATTTTTAAAATAAACAGAGAACTGCAACAAATTTTCAAAAACAACAAGCCATTCCCCAATTGACAAATGGTCAAGGGATACACAAAGTCAATTTACAGCTGAGAAAATCAAAGCAATCCATAGTAATTTGAAAAATTGCTCTAAATCATTACTCATTAGAGAAATTCAAATTAAATCACTTCTGAGATACCACCTCACACCTCTCAGACTCAGACACCTCAATATGACCAGAAAGGACAATGATCAATATTGGAAGGGATTTGGGAAATCTGGGACACTAATACATTGTTGGTGGAACTTTGAACTCATCCAAAATCTCTGGAGAGAAATTTGGGATTGTGTCCAAAGGGCAACAAGAATGTACATACCTTTTGATCCAGCAATACCACTACTGGGTCTGTACCCTGAAGAGATTACGAAAAAGGGTAAAAGTATCACTTATAAAAATATTCATAGCAGCCCTGTTTGTGGTGGCAAAGAACTGGAAATTAATGTCCTTCAGTAGGGGAATGGCTTAACAAACTGTGGTATATGTATGTCATAGAACACTATTGTTCTATTAGAAACCAGGAGGGATGGAAATTCAGGGAAGCTTGGAAGGATTTGCATGAACTGATGCTGAGCAAGATGAGCAGAACCAGAAAAACATTGTGCACCCTAACAACAACATGGGGGTGATGATCAGCCTTGATGGACTTGCTCATTCCATTAGTGCAATGACCAGGGTCTATTTTGGGCTATCTTCAATGTAAAATACCCTCTGTATCCAAAGAAAAAATTGTAGACTTTGAACGAAGACCAAAGACTATTATCTTCAGTTTAGAAAAAAAAGTTGTCTTATTATGTAATTTTGCTATGTCTTGTATTTTATTTTTCTTCCTTAAGGATATGATTTCTCTCTCATCACATTCAACTGAGATCAATGTATACCATGGAAACAATGTAAAGACTGACATACTGCCTTCTTGTGGGGGGTGGGAGGAGGGAAGCAAGAATGGGGGAAATATTGTAAAACTAAAACTAAATAAAATCTTTCTAAAAAAAAAGAAAACTAGTTTAGGTCAAATGGAAAAAGCAACCCAAAAGATCAATGAGAATACCTTAAAAAGCAGAATTGGTCAAATAGAAAAGGAGATTAAAAAAAAAGCTCTCTGAAGAAAATAACTCCTTCAAATGTAAAAAAGAGCTAAGGAAAGCTGATGACTTTATAAGAAATCAAGAAACAATAAAACACAACCAAAAGAATGAAAAACTAGATAAAAATGTGAAATATCTCATTGGAAAGATAACTGCCCTGGAAAACAAATCTAGAAGAGCTAATTTAAAAATTATTTGGCTACCTCAAAGTCATGACCAGAAAAAGAGACTAGACTTCGTTTTTAAAGATATTCTCCAGGAAAATTGCCCTGATATCCTAGAAGCAGAGGACAAATTAGAAACTGGGGGAATCCACTGATCACTTCCTGAAAGGGATCCCAAATTAAAATCTCCCAGGAATATTATAGCCAGATTTTAAAAAATCCTAAATTGAGAAAATATTACAAGAAACCATAAAAAAATCCAGCCTGATATACTTAATAATTACCTAGCTGTGTGACCATGGACAATTCACTTAACCCTATTGCCTTAATAAAATTAAAATAAAAAGAGATGACTCAGAGAGGAAATAGCATATTCACACAATAGGATATAAAAATCTATCTTGCCCTAGAGGGAAAAGTATAGGAAATAGATACAATAAAGAGTATAGGGGTAGGGGAGGGGTGTGTAGGTTATAGGACGGAGGCAAAATCATAGGAGATGGCAGTCAGATACAGCACACTTTTGAGGAGGGACAGGATTAAAGGAGAAAAGATGGTCAAAGGGAATAAGGTGGGGGGAAATGCAGCTATCAATAGCAATTGTGGGAAAAATATTGAACAGAATTCTATATGGAATTATGCCCTCCATCTGAGACCCTAGATCCTGAGTAGCAGGGAGCCAAAACAGGGTTTAGAAAGAAGGGTCTTTGCCAGAATTTCCCTCATATTCGTGATTATGACACTGGAGATTCATAAATATCTTGGAGATTAATTCATTCTATGGTTTCTAATTGGTTCCTGCCCTTTTAATAAAAATGTCTTTAACATTGATAAATAATAATAATTCTACCTACTGCCCAGAGTTATTGTGGTATCAAATGAGATGATTCTTAGATAATGCTTACCTTAGTGTTTTTTTCCATAGTATAGTTTTTATAAATCCTTGCTTCTCAAGGAGTTCACATTCTACTGAAGAGGTGTAATTGGGACAACATATTTATAAGAAAGTATATGCAAAATAAGTGCAAAGTCCATTGGGGGAAGGCTTGATGCCTGGCCAGTTCTAAAGTATGAGGATTCTAAAACTTTAGTTGTAAAAGTACAGCTATCACATGAATCAATGGGCTTGAATAAGCTGAGTGATTTGTTGCAGATTTTATAATTGGTTTATAATACAGCTAGGAGAAAAATGCAAATATTATGACTTCTCATCCCATTCATCTTCTACTACATCAAGTCAGAGAGAATCCAACTGGGAAGAGATCTACAACTTTGCTAAGAATAGGAAATGGTAGCCAAGAGGATGAGTGTAGGAAAACAGTACTTTATCTGGGTCATACAAATGATTAGCCAGATTCAGATTACCTGTGATGCTACTATTCTTTTGTCTTTATATCCCTTTGAAGGCTAAAATCCTAAACCCTCATGGGTAGTCAGTAACAGGCTACTGTGAAATAAAAGGCTTCACCTGATGTTACTTGGAAAAAAGGTATGCAGTAAAAATTAGACAAGCAGAGGTTTGCAGTAGAAAGAACAGTTAGAGAGCCCAGATCCATCTAGTCAGAGAATAAGGGTTTGAAATTCCTATTATTTTCATTCTTGCATATGTGATCCTGGGTAAGTTGCTTAGTCATTCTTGACTTTTGTTTCATCTGTAAAATGAAGTACTTTACTTGATGACCTCTAAGGTATCCTCTAGCCCTAAATCTATGATTCTGTAAGAAAAAGGAATAAAAATATTTTCTGTAATTTTAAAGTCATAATTGCTTTGAGAAAGCAAAAAAGACAAGAGAGAAAAAAAGATAAATTATCAAGAAGAGGTTCCTGGTCACAAAGTCAAATAAAAATCAATAATTATATAAGTAACAGTAATCTGCCAACTGAGAATTTGCAAAGATATAACAATCAAAAAATCTTATAATCTATTTCCTCATCTATTTGTAGAGATTTTAAAAATTTATATAGTGATTTATTTTTTCCCAATTATATATAGAAATAATTTTCTACGCTCACGTTCTTATTTGCATATGCAATATTTGCTTTTTGCAAGGTAATGGGGCTAGGTTACTTGCCAAGGTATTTATTAAGTGTCTGAGGCTGGATTTGAACTCCCATCCTCCAGTGCCTGTACCCTAATCATTGTACCATCTAAATGCCCAATACAACATTCATTTTCAAAGTTTGTATTCCAAATTCTCTCCCCTATTCCCACCTCAACTTCTCCCCCCCATTGAGAAGACAAGCAATTTGATATAGGTTACATATGTGTAGTAATGCAAAACATTTCTATGATGATCATATTGTGAATGAAAATATGGACCCAAAAAAACCCCTCAAGAAAAATAAAATTTTCAAAACTATGCTTACTACTATATTCAGACTTCTATATATCATTTCTTTCTCTGGAGATGGATAGCTTTTCTCATTAAAAGTCCTTAAGTGTTGGTGTGAAGCCAATATAGTGGCACAAAGTAAGGAAGTTCCCAGAGTTTTTCCCCAAATAATTTTAAATGAAGGCTCTAAACAGATCCTAAAACAATAGAACCCACAAAAAAGGAGTGAAACAACCTTTCAATTCAAAATATTTTGGAGGAACTTTGGAAAATGTCTGACTTACATGGTAAAAGGGGAGTATAGCCCAGCTTAGGTGGGAGAGTTGGCAAGCCTCTAGAAGGCTCTTAGCCACAATGCAGCTTAGGTCCCATTTTATCAGGTTTGGGGTCCTAATCCCAGGCATCGTATGAGCTTGGGAACATTGGTGAAACAGGAAGAGATGGGTTGTGCTCTTCTAATGTAAAGAATAACTCACAAGTACCTGAGATGCCAGAGTAGGATGCCAGGGATCATACCCTTGACCCCCAGCACAAAAAACTCTGTCTCAGGAACAGATATCAACTACCAAAATGAGGAGGGTGAACTAAAAAGAATACTAAACAACTAAAACAGATAATATTCTGATAGGATGATAAAAATGCCACCTCAGAAGAGAAAAGCAGTGACAAAAGGTTCACATGTGAAGCCTCAAAGGAGTTTATGAATTAGTCTCAACCTCAAAAAAGACCTCTCAAAAGAACTAAAAACGTATTTTAAAAATCAAAGAAGAGAGGAAGAAGAAAAATTGAGAAGAAAACTGAGAATTGTGTGGAGAATTATTTTTAAAAAACTGATGGAAGAAAGCAACAACTTAAAAAGTAAAATTGAACAAAATAGAAAAGGAAAGAAATTCATCTAAAAGTAAATTTAACAATCTGAAAATGGAAATACAAAAACTAACTGAAGGAAAAAACCCTGAAAAATTCAAATTGGACAAATGGAAACTAATGACTATAAGACACCAAAATTCAATCAAACAATACCAAAAGACTTTAAAAAATAGAAAAAAATATACCTTTTAGGAAAAATGATTAACCTGGAAAACAATCCAGGAGAGATAATTTACAAACTATTGTTTTACCTGAAAGCCACGATCAGAAAAAGAACCCGATCAATATCTTTCAGGAAATTTTCTTAGAAAATTGCCTAACTGTCCAAGAACAGGAAGATAAAATAGTCCTTAAAGAATCCATGGATCATCCCCAGAAAGATCATCCCCAAAAAACTTCAAATATTATACCCAAATTTCAGAATTATCAGGTAAAGGAGAAAATTCTGCAAGCAGCAAAAAGGAAGTTATTAAATGCCAGGGAATCACAGACTTGTCAGTGTCAACATTAAAGGATTAGAAGACCTGGAATTGATATTTTGGAGGGCAAAAGAGATTGGTTTAAAACCAAGAGTAAACTACCCTACAAAATTCATCATATTCTTTCAAGAGAAAGATGGATTTTCAATGAAATAGAGGACATTCAAGCTTACCTAATTAAAAGATGAGAACTGAACAGAAAATTTGTTCTTCAAATACAAGACTCAAGAGATGTGTAAAAAAAGGTAAATGACAAGAAAAAAAAGTTAGTAAGACCAAATGTCTGCATCCTGACATGGGAAGACAAATCTCCAAAACCAGATGGATTTAAAAGTGAATTTCTCTAAGCATTTTAAGAAAAGTTAATTCTAATTTATATAGTTTATATGGTGCTGATACCTAAACCAGGAAGAGTCAAAACAAATAAAATTATAGAATAATCTCCTTAATGAATGTCAATACAAAAATTTTAAATAAAATTTTAACAAAGAGATTACAGCCAAGTTATCACTAGGGTAATAAACTATAATCAGGTAGGATTTACACTAGGAATTAAGGGTTGATTCAATATTAGGAAAACAATCAACATAAGTGACTATTTAAATAACAAAATTAATAGAAATCATTTAATATTCTCAATAGATGTTGAAAAGCCTTTGACAAAATCCTATTAAAATCATTAAAGAACATCGGAATAAATGAAGTTTTCCCTAAAATGATAAGTAGTATCTAGCTAAAACCATCAGCAAGCATTTTTTGTAATGAGGATAAATTAAAACATTCCCAATAAAATCAGGGCTGAAACAAGATTACCCATTATCAGCATGATCATTCAAAATTGTATTAGAAATTTTACCTTTAGTAATAAGAGAAGAAAGATAATTTGAAGTAATTAAAATAGTCAATGTGGAAGCAAAAATCTCACTCTTGAAGATGAGATGTTTTATGGCCAGAAATACCTAGAAATCAACTTAAAAACTACTTGAAACAATTAACTTTAGAAAGTTTCTGAATATGAAATAAACCCATATAATCAGGATTAATATATACTTCCCAAAACATCAAAGAGTAAGGCATGGAATGAATCCATTTAAAATAACTATAGACAACTTAAAATACTTGGAACTCTACCTCCCAAGCCAAACCCAGAAACTATAGGAACACAATTACAAAATATATGTCATATAAATTCAGATTTAAGCAAATGGAAAAATGTTAGTTGCTCATTGGCAGGCTGAGCTAATATAATAAAAATAAAATTTTTACCTAAAGTCAATTATTTTTTCAGTGCCATAAAATCAAACTAACAAAAAATTACTTCATTGAGCTACAAAAAAGTAGAAATAAAATTCATCTGGAAAGTCAAAAATTCAAGAAAATCAAGGGAATTAATGAAAAAAACACAAAAATAAAGGTGGTCTACCCATATCAGATTTAGAACCTTATTATAAAGTGGAAGTCTTCAAGACTGTTTGGTACTAGCTAATAATGGAACTGTGGATCAGTGGACAAGATTAGGTACAAAGAAAACAGTAGTAAATGATAATAGTAATCCAGTATAAACCTAAAGAACACTCTAACACTATTTGATAAAAATTGCTGTGAGAACTGGAAAAGTGGCATGGAAAAAACTAGGTATATACCAATATTTCACCACCTATACAAAGATAAGGTCAAAATGGGCATAGAATTTAGATTAAAAAGTATAATAATATAGTGAATTAGGAGAACAAGGAATAGTCTGTCTATATATCAGTCTATGGAGTCAGAAGGAATTGATGGCAAACGAGTTAGAGGACATTATAAATTGCAAAATGGATAATTTTCATAACATTAAATTTAAAAAAAGACATTGTGTAAATAAAACCAATGTAAGCAAAATTAGAAGGAATATAGAGAGATGGGAAACAATCTTCACAGTGTTTCTGATAAAAGCCTCATTCCTAAAATATATAGAGAATTGAATCAATTGTTAAGAATAGAAGTCATTCTCCAATTGATAAAAGGCAAAGGATATGAACAGGCAGTTTTCAGATGAAGAAATTAAGGATATCTTTAGTCATATAAAAATGTTCCAAACCATTAATTATTAGAGAAATGCAAATTAAAACAATTCTGAGGTACCACCTACCAGATTGACCAATATGACAAAAAAAAGGAAAATAATGTTGGAGGAGACATGGGGAAACTTGGACACTAATTTGTGGGTTTGCTAAAAGATCCAATCATTCTGTGGAACAATTTGAAATTATCCCAAATGGCAATGAGATAGTGCATACTGCTTTGATCTAGCAATCCCAAAAAGATCATTAAAAAGGGCAAAAGACTAAAATGGGGAAAATATTTATAGCAACTTTTTTAGGCTGGCAAAGAATTAGAAACATAGGAGATGGCCATCAATTGGGGAATGACAACAATCTGTGGTATATTATTATTATGGATTATTATTGTTTTGGAAGAAATCATGAGAGACCAGGCTTTAGAAAAGCCTCAAAATACTTCAATAAACCAACACTGTGTGAAGTTAGCAGATACAGGAGAACATTGTACACATTAACAGCAACCATGTTAGATGATCAGCTACGATAGTACAAATCCTCTCAAAAATTCAAGCACAATCCTGAGAGACCTGTTATGGAAAATGCCATTCATATCCAGAGAGGGAGCTGTGGAGTCTGAACGCAGATCAAATCACACTATTTTCACTTCTTCAAACTCTTTTATGTTTTTTTCTCATGTTTTCCCCATTAGTTCTAATTCTTTCACAATGAGATTCATATGGAAATATGTGAAACATGATTGTACATGTACACAACCTATATCAGACTGTTTTACTGGCATGGAGAGGGAGGATGATAGAAAAATGTGGAACTCAAAATCTGGCAAAGGGATTGAATGTTGAAAACTAGCTTGCATGTAATTGTATCCTGCTTAATGCACATAGCACAATAAGGACTTAATTGTTATCATGAATCATTATATTGCTGAGAATAAGTGTCATTCACAGTTGAATATCTAACAACATTGCTCTTACTTTGTACACACTATGTTTCAATTAACATTAGCTCATGTAAATCTTTCCAAGATTTTTTGGGGAATATAATGCTCATTATTTCTTATAGCAGAATTCAATGTCATCATTATCAAATACCCACAATTTGTTCAGTCATTGCCCATCTGAAGGATATCCCTTCAATTTATAATTATAATTTATAATATAATTTATAATTATAAGAAAGAATTGCTATAAATATGTTTGTACATAGAGGTACTTTTGCTTTTGTTCAAATGTCTTTTGGGATATAGACCTAGGAGGGGTATTACAAGATCAAAGAGTATGCATGGTTTAGGTATCCTTCCAAATTGTTGTAAAAAATGTTTGAATCAGTTCCTAGCTTTATCATTTGGTGCATTAATAACTCATTTTCCCCACATGCTCTCCAACAGTTGGCATCTTCCTTTACTGACCTATTAGCTAATATAGATATCAATTAGTAACTGAGAATTATTTTAATTTTAATTTATCCAATCAATAGTAAAATAGAGCATTTTAAAAAATATATAGGCTATAGATAATTTTTATTTCTTCATCTGAAAACTGCTCATATCTTTTGATCATTTATCAATTGGAGAATTACAATCCTTTTTTTATAAATTTAACTCACTTCTCTATATGTTTGAGAAATGAGGCCTTTATTAGAGAAACTTCTTCAAAATGTTTCCCAGGTTACTACTGCTAATTATATTTTCCCCCGCATATTCTCTTCTCATTAATTCCATTCTCTCTCTCTCTTTTCACCCTGGCCCTCCTCAAAAATATCTTGCTTCTGACTATACTCTTCCCCAATTTTTCCCTCTTTTCTGTGATTTCTAATTCTTTCATCCCTTCCTTTCTGGCTATCTTATAGGGTAAGATATGTTTCTATACCCAATTGAGTATGTATGTTGTTCCTCTATGAGCTAATTCTGATGAGAGTAAAGATCACTCATTCCCTTCACTTTTCCCTTCTTCCCCTCCACAATAAAACCTTTTTCTTATCCCTTTTATGTGATATAATTTACCCCATTCACCTTATCCCTTTTCCTTTCTCCCAATATATAATTATTATATTTTTTAGATATCATCCTTTCACAATCTTTGTTTGTAAGTTGGGGACAAAATATATTTCAAAGAATTAGGGAATATTGGTTTTGATTATTATTTAGTTGACATTTGTTTATACTGCTTTTGAACTTTTGTTTACAACTTATGTGGCTTTCATTATGTATTAATTTTGTTTCAAAAAAAGACAAGAAAGGGGATATGTTAAGGACTGTTGTATGTGGGAGCACTGTAAACTATTATCACCTGGTGTCCCTGAGCACCAGAGCATTATTTTACTAAATTCCATGGGAGTGGGAGTGGATTAGAGACTGAGAGGGATATTTAAGCATTTGTGTTTTGGTGAATAAATAGAGACCTTGGAGCCCTTGGGGATCATAGAGAAATTTTCATCCTTGTCTTCCTTGTCTCCCACCCCTCCAAGGCTTGCCTGGGGAGAGGGTAAGGGAATCTGAACAGAGATTCAACACTTTTCCCTTTTCCCACTTCTATTGAGTCTTATATTTGATAGTCACATTTTCAATTCAGCTTTGGTCTTTTTATCAGAAGTGCTTGAAAGTTCTCTATTACACTGAATGTCCATTTCTCCCCCAAAGGATTACATTTACTTTTGCTGAATAGGTGATTCTTACCTATACTTAGTTTTCTTAGCTACTTTTCTTATTGAAATATCATATTCTAAATCCTCTGGTCCTTTAACATAGAAGGTGCTAAATCCTGTGTTACCTTGACTATGATTCCACAAAATTTGAATTGCTTCTTTCTAGCTGCTTGTAATAATTTCTTAATCTGGGAGCTCCAGAATTTGGTTAGAATATTTCTTAGAATTTTCATTTTGGAATCTCTTTCAGAGGTGAATTCTTTCAGTTTCTATTTTGTCCTCTGATTCTTCAATATCAGGGAAGTTTTTCCTTTATAATTTCTTGAAAGATGATCTCTAAGATTTTTTTTATCAGATCCTTTATATATTCCAATGAATTTTAGATGATCTCTTTTGCATCTACTTATCAGGTCAGTTGTTTTTCCAATAAACTATTTCACATTGTCTTCCATTTTTCATTCTTTTGAGTTTTTTAATTGTTTCTTGATTTCTCTTAAAGTCATTATCCTCCATTTGCTATCTTCTTCTGCATGTATTTTGATCTTTCTTGTGATCATATTATCTGTCCATAGTAAAATTTTTTACCAATCTATTACTTGACTTTTAACACTTAGTTAAGGTCTCTGCTTCAAGGGTAGGGTGCACTATTCCAAATATCAGGAGTTGTAGGCAGTTGTTTTCAGAGATACTTCTAAGGACCTGCAACTTTTCAGTTCTATCAAGGTATGCAAGGTATCCAAGGAGAGGTATGTAATATTCCCCTGGCTTATGATCTAGTCTGTGAGTGACTACAAACACCCTTTTCTATCCTGAAAATGAGAAGTATGAGTATGAGTAAAGCATGAGTCCTGCCTCAGTGTAAACAGAGATCGAGGATCCTTTTCCTGTGTGCAGACTGAGAGCTCTGGAAGCAGCAGCAGCTGTTGCTGCTGCTGCTGCTGATTCTGTGGCTCCCAGGGGCTGCCACTGGTTTGCTAGGGCTGAGTCTGTGGTGATTCAGCTTGGGCTTGACTGTGCTCCACTCAACAGATTGTTCCTGCTGACCTTCTATTTCGTCTTTAGCTGGAAAATAGTTTCATTTCATTTTTTATGGGTTCTGTCACTTTCAAATTTGTTTAGAGTTATCAGTTGTAGATATAAATGAGGGGTTTGGGGAAATGTTCAGGTGAGTCTCTGCCTTTACTTTTCCTCTTAACTCAGCCTCTATTTCTTTGTCTATTAAAGGAGAACCATATTTATGCTATTTACTTCACAATAAGAAGGAAATAAGACGTAACACTTCTTCTCTGTCAGGTATTATGCTAAACACATTATAAAATGTATCTTATGACTACCCACAAAAATCTTGGGAATTAGGTGCTTTTATTATTCCTATTTTACAGTTGAAGAATTTGAGAAAGAAGTTAAGTGACATGCCTAGGTTCTGAGTTTGGATTTGAACTCAAGTCCTCTCAATCTTAAATTGATAAATATATATTCTTTGCATAAAAGGCTCTCATAGGATAGAAAGGACTCAGCTATATAGAATATTTCACATTTCCTCTGTCTTATTGTTCCTTCTATGTTTTAATTAAAATATTTGATTCAGGCTTTTTATCTTTATATTTATTGATTATTCCTTGTGCCTATCCCCTCCATGAAATAATTTGGAAAGAGTAGGTATGAAAAATGAAGAAACAGATAATAATAAAGTAAAATAAATTGACAAATAAAAGTATCAGATACAGAAACTTTCCATATTGTTGTATATATAACAGTATGTCCTCATATCCCCTACCACCTTGCTGTGAAGAATGAAGTATGTTTTTTGATCTTTTCTCCTAATTATTATTTGGATTTTTTTCATTTGGTTTGATCTAATTTCTGGTGGTTTGACTCCATGTCATTTTGTAAAAATCTTCACACTATTCTCTGAATTCCTCATATTGCTACTTTTTACACAATAATATCCAGTCATAATTTCTTATTCTAAGATTACTGTGAGAACATGGTGACCCTTAAAGTTCTCCCCATGTAATATTTCCTCCCCTCCTTTCTCCTCACTTCCTATCTTTTCTCCTTTTCTCCCTTTTGTTTCTCTTCCCCTTCCATGCTCTCCAATTCTTTAAGGAACAGTAAACTGTGGGAATAATTCTTTGTTCCATAGAGGATAATTATATCCTCATGTTGTGCTTAGCTAAATGAAGAATATGACAAAGATGCTATAGTAAAAAAGAAAAAAGTGAAAGAAAAAAGGTAAATTGTGTTTAATTTAGAGTACAATTATTTTAAGTGAAACAAGCTATATAATAGGAGTTCAAAGTTTCATAAAGAATTTTACTGTCTTTTTTATGTTGAAATATTCAGATTTGATATTTGATATTTTTGTTGTTTAGCTATTTCAGTTATGTCTGGCTCTTTGTGTTCCTATTTGGGGTTGACTTCAAATATACTGGAGTGGTTTGTTATTTCCTTTTCTGGCTCATTTTATGGATAAGGAAACTGAGGCAAATAGGATTAAATGACTTGTCCAAGATCACACAGTTTGTAACTGTCTAAGGTCAAATTTGAATTTAGCTCTTCCTGAATTCAGGCTCAGTATTCTATTCACAGCAACATTTAGCTGCCTGATTTATTATTTTAATAACAAATTAGAACATACACCTTTAAAAAAGATGATATCAACACTCACTAAAGATCAACTTCTTTTTGTTCTTATTTTCAAGTTGTAGATTGTGAGTGACTTCAAATCCAGAAAAACCTGGGCTCAGATCTTGCCTTTCTTACATACTGGTTGTGGGATCATGGACAAGCCACCTAAACTCTCTTAATTTAAAAAGGAAGCGTCAGGATTTTTTTTCTCTCTCATTTTGATGTCCATATACCATTCAAAGCCTACATAAAGTCCCTATTCCACTTTGTGACCACTGAACATGTAGCACAAGACAGATAGAGATGAATTGTAACTTGAACTCATTGTTAGCTATAATTCATTTAGATCTAATCAAAGATCCATTGAAATATTACAGTAATGGAGTAGATGGAGATAAAATGAGATAATATTTGTGCAATATCAAAAGCCAGGATGCTAGTCAATTTTCACTGGCAGTATCTCAAAAGTCTTTGAGCAGTTTTGCTCATATCTATGACAAGTAAACTCTGCTTTAGGCTTCTACTTTGTCTAATAATTCTCTTTTAACCTATAGTTTTGCTGAAGCTTGCTGGTAACTAGTTCTCATCTTCTATTAACAGGTCTTACCTGTTGTGAATTTTAAAGTAGAACACTCTTTTTTCTTCTGGTACCTAATGGAGTATCTCCTGCTAACATTAGTACCTACCTCAGATTCAGAGGCTAATTTGTTAAAGCAATCAATTTATTTTCAGATAAAAATATTTAAATTGAATATTGATTAAAAATATTGTGGTATGTCTTCTAAGTTTTTGGTTGAAATGATTTTTGTCCAACTATTTGCTAGTTTTTCAAACAGTTCTTGTCAAAAACAGGATATGTTTCCCCCCAAGTAGAATATGTTTTGGAACATTTTGTAAAGGTTTCATTTAAAGTGATTTGCTTTTTTTTTTTCTTTCCCAGTCTGTTCCACTGATCAGTTTTTTTTTTTTACTTTAAGAAGCGCCACCTAGTTTGTGATGATTACATTATAGCATAATTTCAAGATTCAAGTACTGCTTCCTCTTCATTACTACATTTTAAATTCTCTTGTGATTCTGAATATTGTGCTTCTTTAAATTAATTTTGTTATTTTTCTATTTCTGTAGAATAATATTCATTTGATTGATATAGCACTAAAACTATAAATTAATTTTTATTGTATATATTATATTGTTATGCATTCTATATTATTTATATCATATTGGCATGATTAAAGCATAAGGCTTACCTATTTTATTGATTTCTTTAAATAGTGACTTCTAGTGTATATATTTGTATATACCTATATAATACATACATATATATGTGTAAATATATATTTTTTCAGTGAGTATTAGTAATTCTTCATTGTGCTGTGTCTAACATAATAATTTTGAATAGGATCTTGGTTTTTGTTCTATAATACAAATGTGTATGTTTTTGTCTCGCACATTGTGAAAGTCAAATATTTCTCTAAATTAGTTTATTTTCTGATTCTATGGATTTTTCTAAATAATAATAATATATAGTAGAAGTTTGCATTTACATAGCACTCTTCCTTTCACTTATGATCATCATTATAGTGTTGCTAGTACTGTGTAGAATGTTTTCCTGCTTCTGCTCACTTCATTCGGCATGCATTTACATCTCTGCCCAGAATTTTTCTGAAAAAAATCCTCCTCATAATTTATTGAAATACAGTTGTATTCCATCACAAGGATTTTTAACTTTTATTTTATTTCTCCCAGTTACATGTAAAAACACTCTTTAATGTTATTTAAAATTTTGAGTTTTGAATTCTCTCTTTTCTTCCCCACCCCCATCTCTCACATTGAGAAAGCAAGTTATTTGATATGGGTTAAAAATATGTAGTCATGCAAAAATTACCATAAGAGTCATGTTATGAAAGTAATTATAGCCCTTCCCCCCAAAAAAGAAACCTCAAGAAAACTAACAGGAAAAAAGTTTGATTTAATCTGTATTCAACTTTGTCTTTTAGGATGTATAGTATTCTCCATCATAAGTTCTAGAGAATTGTCTTGGGTCCCAGCATCACTGAAAAAAGGTAAATCATTATCAGCATATCATCCTGAATTATTGCTGTTATTTTCTAAATCATATATTTCCTTTTGCATCTGCTCAGGTAAGCCTTTCCAGGTTTTACTGAGAACATCCTGTTCATAATTTCTTATAGTAGAATAGTATTCCATCATAATCACATGCAACAATTTTTTCAGTCATTACTCAACTAATGGGCATCCCCTCAATTTCCAGTTCCTTGTTATCAGATAAGAGTTGCTATAAATATCATTACACATATAGGTCATTTTCTTCCTATTTTTCATGTCTTCTGGAAAATAGTTCTGATAGTGGCATTGCTATGTCAAAGAGTAGGCATGGTTTTATGACCCTTGGCTAAGTTTCAAATTGCTCTACAGAATTGTTGAAACATTTCACAACTTTCTTCTTGCTTATTTTGGAGTTAGATTTTTCTCATTCTGAGAAAGGGAAGTTGAGGTTCCCAACTAATACAGTTTTGCTGCCTATCTCTTCCTTTAATTCATTTATCTTCTCCTCTTATAACTTGGATGCTATACCACTGGTACATATATATTTAGTATTGAAAGTACATCATTATCTATGGTACCTTTTAGAAAGCTATAGCTCCCTTCCTTATCCCTTTTAATGAGATCTTTCTTTTGCTTTTTCTAAGCTAAGGATTACCACCTCTGCTTTCTTTTACTTTAGCAGAAGGACAATATATTCTCCTCCAGCCTTTTACTTTACTCTGTATGTATCTCTGCTTCAAATATGTTTCTTGAACATAACATATTGTAGGATTCTGTTTTTAATCCACTCTGTTACCTGCTTCTGTTTTATGGGAGAGTACATCCTTATTCACATTTACAGTTATAATTACAAAATATCTTTATTACCCTCCATCCTATCTCTCCTCCATTATGATTTTCTTTCTCCTTTTACCCTATCCCTCTTCACCAGTGTTTTGCTTCTGAATGCATACTCCAATCTGTCAACCATTCTGTCAGCCCACCACCCTTTTCTTTACCCTTTTACTTTTTTCTTCCTTCATTCCCTCTCTTATTTCAGTCCTTTTCCCCCCTTCCTCCCACTCCTGCTTCCCCTCTGAATTCCTTAAGAGCAAGATAAATTTCTAAAGTCAAGGTAAGATTCGAGCAATTCCCCACCCCTTCCCTTCTTTCTCTAATGTAATTTGTATCTCTTCATGCAATGTAATTTACCCCATTTTTCCTCCCACTTCCTTCTGTCTCATATATTAGGGCATAAAAACTTTACAATTTAATGTAGAAAGGCAGAAATATTAAATGTGCCCCCTTTTTAATGGTGTATTTTTTTTTTTGGTTTTTACAAGGCAATGGAGGTAAGAGACTTGTCCAAGGTCACACAGTTAAGTAATTATTAGGTATCTGAGGCTAATTTGAAGTCAGGTCCTCCTGACTCTAGGGCTGGTGCTCTATCCACTATACTACCTAGCTGCCCCTAATGGCTTATATTTTAAAATCATCTCATCAAAATCAATGTATGTCAATGCCTTCTGTCTAAATAAACTCCCTCTAATAGAAATATAGTTCTCAAGAGTTATGAGCACCACCATTTATGACCAGTTTAATCTAATTGAAAAACATTTTTTCTTTTCACCTCTTTGTCTTTTTATGTATCTCTTGAATCTTCTACTTGGAAAATCATATTTTCTGTTCAGCTCTGGTTTTTCATTAGGAAAAATTTGAAAGTCATGGATTTCTTTATATGTCCATCTTTTCCGCTGAAAGAATATGCTTAGTTTTGCTGGGTAGCTGATTATTGGTTTTAATTCAAGTTCTTTTGCTCACTCCCTTATATTCTCTAATGTTGATGCTGCCAAGTCTTGTGTAATCTTGACTGTAACTCCCTGGTATTTGAATTGATTTTTCTGACTGCCTACTGAATTTTCTCTTTGCTCTGATAATTCTGGTTTCCTTGGATTTTTCATTTTCAGGAGGTAATTGGTGGGTTCTTTCATTGATTATTTTCTCCTCTGGTTCTAGGATATTGGGAGGTTTTCCTTGATAATTTCTTGAAAAATGCTATCCAAGTTCCTTTTTGGATAATGGCTTTCAGAAAGTTCAATGATGCTTAAGGTATCTCTCTTATATCTTAATTCCAGGTCTGTTGTTTTTGCCAATGAAATAATTTTACATTTTCTTCCGTTTTTTTTATTTTACTTGACTGATTCTTGATGTGTCAAAGTCAGTAGTCACCACATATCCCATCTCCTCTAGCCACTTATTTTAACTCTATATGTATTTCTTCCAAATATTTTTCTCCTAAATAGCATATTACTGGATTCTTCTATCTAATCCATTCTCCTAACTGCTTTCTTTTGTATATGAATTCATTTCATTCACATTTACAATTGATTATCAATTGTTCATTTTCTTCCATTTTAAATTCTGACTATCACTCTCTTTAGTTACATTGCTCTTTACATATGTTCTTTACTTATTCTTCCTTGGTTTTATATTTGAACTATATTTCCCTCATTAAAAGAAATGGGTGATTTTGTCATTTTTGAGAATAAATTGCATAGCATGGGTATTTCACCCTTTAGAGCTTTGATGATATTCACCTGTAAATTTTTATGGGTCAGAGAAGTTTTCTTTGTTAGCATTTTCTGCCCTATTCAATATAGTTTTCTGATACTGAAGTATAAAATTATGCTATTAACATTTCCTCTTTTTTATAGATATCTCATTTTATTAAGCTATCACCTACTTCTTTCAAATTCTTGTTTTCCTACCATATAATTGAGTGAGGTACATGCTGCTATTTCTTTAAACCTCTTCTTTGTTCTTATATGATTTTGGCAGTTTTTATTTTATTTGCTTTTCCTTTTTCAGAAACATTAGCTAATGGTTTATTTTTTTAATTTTTTAATCATCTTTTAGTTTTGCTGATAATTTAAATCATCTTTTGATTTTTCATTTGATATGTTTTTCCTTGATTGCTTAATATTTGCTCTGTTGTATATGTGTTTTATTTTAATTTTATGGTATTAAAGTTGTTTATTGTTTATTGTCTCTTTTTCTATTTGTTAACTATTTTCAAGAGATATAATTCTTATCTTCAAGGACTTATTCAGTACTATCTCAAACATTAGTATTTAGCCTCATAATTATCATTCTTTCACATAATTATTAACTATATTGTTTATCCAGTAATTTAATATCTTTTGTTTATGTTCCATTTAGTAACTAGTCCTTATATTATGTTATTATATATAAACTTGGAAAGTTTACTTTTTTAAAAGATTCAATTATAATTTCTTGTATAGATAATACTATCTTGACAAATAAGTATATTGTCCCAATTTAGCACTAAATTCTTCAGTAGTTTTCTGTTTTTAGGTTTCTGTATCTTACTATTAGATTCAACCAACTTTGTAAGAGGAATATTAAATCTTCACTTATTCATTTCTTACTTATTATATCCTTTTGTAATTCATGAGTTTTCAATATATTCTGCTTGTTTAGTAACAAATTGATTTATCGTTCATAGTTTCTTGAAACATAATGCAATTCATATATTTGTTTCATTTCACCTTGTCAAATTTTATTTTGCTTTGCAAATAATATGATTGAAATGCTTTCTTGTCGCTTAAATTTATCACCTGATGCATAATGATGTTTGTTCTAGCTTCTCTTTTCCATCCTGTCTTCATTTTTTATTGCCTTATAAATATAGCAAATTGTTTGGTTTTAAGTTTTTGAGCAAAATATCATTCTCACCTTTTTGGTTTGTGTGATCCATTCACATTAAAACTGTGCTTATGTTTTCTTTGATTTATATATATATATATGTATATATATATACATATATATGCATATATGTATATATATGTATATACACACACACACACACACACATATATATATATATATATATATATATATATATATATATATAGTCTCCTTTTTCTTTTGGGACAGCAATTTATCTCCCTGATTAATTTTGCTAATCTTACATAAATGTTAGCCCTTCTCCATAAACTCTACCCTATCTTTCCACAATCCTCATTTCTATTTGCCTATTCTATAAAACAATTCTCGATTTTATTTAAATGATTATCTTCTTTTTGAAGTAAATATTCATTTCTCCCTCTTTTTTTTGAGCTCTAATCTGTCCTCATATTGTTAAACATTTCTCAAAAATTTTCCCGACTCTACTGTTCTTTCCCAAGTGATATTCTTTTACATGTCCTAGGTCTATTTCATGTCAGATTATTTCCTAATTTGTTCCTTCTTTATTTTCTGTGCTTCTCCGAAATATTGTGCTTCCATATTACCAAATATTATTGTCTTGTATTCCATTTTCTATATTACTGTATTTATAGGCATTATTCCAACCTACCCTCTTTTCCTCTGGTTTTACTTCAATCACAGAGGAATTAATGTTGAACAGAAGTTGTCAAAAGTGACTTCATCCCTTTATTTTCTGAGATGTGAGGTCTTACCCCAGCCGTTTTCTTTCCCATGATAACTCATTCTATGCATCCTCTCCAAAATTATTCTCCAATACTAGTTTTGCTGTTTATTCCCAGTGCAAAATGAGTTTCAGTTTCTAGAAATGAGGGTGTTGAAATTGATAGTCTAAATCCTTTTACAACTGTTAATCTAGGACCCTTTGGTTTCAAGGTCAGATTTTCCTATATCAGGTTCTATTTGTACTCAAACACCCTGAGTATTGGTTCTTCTTTAAGTCGAATCTGTTCTTTCTCCTGGGACTGGAGATTGAGCAGAGATGTGCAAATTTTCTCAGAGAAAGTGGTCATGAGGTGCAAATTTCCCTGGGGGGGAAAAACAAAAACACATATGCACTACAAGATCACTGTGACTTACCTTAGCCACATATTTCCAATATGGTAACGTTCTTTAGTGTAACCTTTTCTCTTTTTCTTTGGTGATAGGCTCTACTTTTCTTCTGCCATCTTCAAAATAGTTCCTTCCTTCTATTTTATCCATTTTCCAATCTTTTCTCCTCTTCTTTGGAGGGGAAATATTTTAAAAGTTTCCTTGTTCACTTATGGTCTATATGCATGAACTAATCCTAGATTTCTGTCTTTTATCTCTCTCTTCCCCATTTGTGTAATTGCATATAGCTCCATACCTTCTGATTCATTAAATTCCCTTAAGCTTTAATCCTTTAGCTTATTTTTGTCTCTCTAAAGTTTGTTCTTTGTTTTTTTCTTTTATTCACCCCAGGTAAAATTTTAAAACCATCTATAAACATGAGAGAATAGATTTAAATAGTATTTTCTTGATCATTGCCAATTTTCTATGCTTTGTGACTCTTTTGGGGGGTGGTATTCTCAAGTTGATTATCCTTAACTCCTCTTTTAGTTTTGAAGGAATGCCTTATACTCTTTTTCTTCTTAGATAATGATTTAGCCCAATTTAGCAATCATTTTACTTTGAATGGTAGTTTGAACTCTTTAGCTTTTTGAAATATATCATTCCATTCTTTTCCTTTATTCTTTAATACTCTGAAGTAATACTAGGATAGTTATTGGATAAACTCCTGATTCTTTCTAAGAATTACATTTTGCTATTAAGGTTTTAACACTGTTATCTCTAATAGTTGAGTGTTAAAATTTATTTTAATAGTGAAACATAAATTTAGTGCTGATTTTTCTCCATGGCCCAACTAGAGATAAAATTTATTAACATTTTCTTTTTCAAAAAAGAATGAATCAATGAAAAGCATTTATTAAATTCTTATATGTGCCATACAGTATGTTAGTGCTGGAGATACAAATACAAACATGATAAATTCAAGAATTTGGGGCAATTTTCTTACATTAATTTTTGTATGATATTTTGATTTTAGCCAGTAATCTTTTTTAATACCATCTTTTAATTCTTTTGGTAATACAAAATTTCCTTTCATACCAATTGCTAATATTTTATGCTAAATTTGGGTCAAAATACAAATTTTGCAAGGGATCAATTATAGTTGCAGCATATGTTAGTTTCTTCCTAACTACTCTATAAATGAACTAGAAACAGCTAATAACAAATAAAATTTACAGAAAACATGTGTTTTTTCAATATAACATACTCCCATATTGAAAAAGTGAATGATTGTATTTTTCTTTTGAACTATTTTGAAGTTTCTTACTTTTGCTAAAGTGGATATAGTGCAAGGTTTGGAATCAGGTAGACCTAAGTTCAAATTGATCTCAGAAACTTACTATCTGTGTGACCCTGGGCAAATCATTCAATCATATTTGTCTCAATTTCTTCATCTATAAAAAAATATAGCTGGGGAAGGAAATAGCAAATCACTCCATTTTATTTGCGAAGAAAACCTCAAATTGAGTCACAAAGGGTCAGACACAACTAAAAAGACTAAACTACAAGAAAAAAACTATTGTTATATGATTTCTAGATATTTCAAATAATTTTTCATTTGAGAAAAATACTTAATAGCACCCGGGGCATTTTCCATCCATGAAGTAGGAATTGGGGCTCTGCACCAGGAGTTTCTTCTTGTGCTTCTGCTTCTCCTGCTTGGGAGAGGGGTGCAGCAGGTCTTTTGCGGGAGACATGTTGGAGCGGGGAGATCTTTACCCCTGGAAAGGCTGCCTTAGTTCATATTAAGGAAGTTACTAGGCAAGATCTGGAGAGAACATGGTATCTCCATTTGAAAGGGTGTAGGCTTTGGAATCAGAACACAAGTTCAATATTGACTACTCTGTTCATTACTATATGTGGTCATAGACCCATCACTTTCCCTATCTTATCTCAGTTCTTCCTCTGTAAAATGAAGACGTTGGATTGGATCTCAAATGCCTTTTCCAGTTCAATGATGTAATAATGATTCACTCTTAATTTTGATTAGAAAGGAGGGAGGAGTTTACTCCTACATTGGCAGGGTGGGATGGGAAACAAGTAATTAAATTGATGGAGGAAAAATATTTTATAGTCAAAAAATTATTTTTTAAGTCCCACAGGAATAATGTATGACAAAGCAGCTATATACAATAAAATTAATAAAATAAAATTAATCTTAAATGTTAATTCTAACAGCCAATAGCTTGCATTTATGCTTTCGTTAACAATTACAAAGAATTTTCAAATAGATTGTATATACATATATATGTGTGTGTTCACATATAAATGCACATATAAGTATGTGTATATAAACATATATATATATATATTCTATTTTGATATTCATAACAGACTTATGAATAATGGGCATTATTTTGCAGATAAAGAAACAGTGTCAGAAAGAAATTGTATGTCCTGGGTCATATAACTAATAATGATAAAAATAGTAACATTATCATTTGATTTTTACTGTTTAGTCATTTTCCAGTCATGTCCAACCATTCAAGATTCCTGGGATTTTCTACTAGATTGCTTTGTCATTTCCTTCACCAGCTTATTTTTACAGAGAAGTTGAGACAAATAAGGTTAAGTGACTTTTCTCAGGATCATGCAGCTAATAAGTGTCTGAAACCAGATTTGATCTCAGCAAGATGAGTCTTCTAGTTCTAGGTCTGATACTCTATCCACTATACCATTTAAGTGCCCATTATTCCATTTGCTGTTTAATCATCGTCATTTATATATCACTTTAAGGTATGCAAATTAGAATACAGATGTTATTACATCTTAATCTCTCAAGAATCCTTGAAGACAGATGCCATTATCATCCTCGTTTTACTGATGAAGAGAAATAGTGGCAAAGAGAGTGATTTGCCCAAGATCACACAGCTTGTCACTGTTTCAGGGAGAGTTTAAACTTAGATTTTCCTGACTCCAAGTCTGGCACATTTTTTTCATCTTAGTAAGTGTTAATCCTGAGGATTCATTTTGACAAATATTTATTAATTTCCTAACAAGTGTTTGATTCCAGGAAAGATATAATAATAATAAAAGAGTACATTGCCTAGGCCCTCAAGGAACATAGAATGTACTAGCAGGGAAAGATGAATGCACAGACAACTCTAATGCTGGTTTTGCAGGATTGTTGCTCCAAGATTATAGCCTTTCTTTACTCTGCCCTAGGCAGGCTACATGTGGCCTATTGCATTCAATTCTAGATTCCAAATTTAAAAAATTACATTGACAAACTGACCTGGATGATGGTAATAGCAACTGAAACTTACATAGACTTTCAAGGTTTACTGAATACTTTTTTATATATTTTCTCCTCAAAACTAGCTTGTGAGCTAATGCTTCAGGTATCATGATTCACATTTTTTGAGAAAGAAACAAAGTCTCCAAGAAGTTTGGATAGAGACACACAGCTAGTTAGTGTTAAAAGTAAAATATGAAGTTTTATCTTTATTATTCTGATCTACCCACTGTGTCCCACTGCTTCCAGGGAAAATAGAACTAGAGATCATGCCATAATATTGTTGTTCAGTCATTTAAGTCATGCCTGACACTTTATGGTCCCATTTGGAATTTTCTTGGCAAAATGACTGAAGTGCTTGCCGTTTTCTTCTCCAGGATATTTTGCAGGTGAGGAAACAGGCACTTGCCCAGAGTCACACAGCTTGTACATGTTTGAGTCTGAGTTTGAGCTCATGAATATGAATCTTCCTGACTTCAAATCTGGCCCTCCATCTACTGAAATGCCTGCTTGTACTCATTCCAATAGAGTTTGGGTCAAAAGAACTGAGGGGGTATTTAGAGTGTAGAAAGAAATCTTGGAAGTAGGGAGAAGTAGGGAGACATGATAGTTGCTTTCAAATATTTGAGTGGATACATGGAGAAGATAGATTATTGCTCATAATGGGCAGAGCCAGGAGAAAAGGATAGAAGTGTCTGAGAGACACATATCAGAGAGTTAAATTTCTGCTCTATGTAAAGAAAAACTTCCTAACAATTATAGCTATAAAGTGAAATGGGATACCTTGGGATACTTCATTGGAGCATTTTTTTTAGTTTTTGTAAGGCAATGGGGTTAAGTAGCTTGCCCAAGGCCACACATCTAGGTAATTATTAAGTGTCTGAGGCCAGATTTGAACTCAGGTACTCCTGACTCCAGGGCCGGTGCTCTATCCACTGCGCCAGCTAGCCACCCCATCATTGGAATTTTTTCGCAGGTATAGAATGTCTACTTGTTGAAAATGATTTAATGATCCTATTAAATAACATTTAAGGTTGTAAAATATTTTACAAGTATTATCTCATTTTATCCTCACAACAATCCTATTGCTATTATTATTTTCATTTTATCAATGAGGAAACTTAGACAGAAGTAAAGTGACTTGCCCATGTTCTCATTCTCTAGAAAAGATCTGAGGGGGATTTGAATTCAGATAACCTTTTCTCAGGTGTGGTACTGTACCACCTAGCTGCCTTTTAGATGACAGTTCAGGCAGGGCTGGGTGATGTCTGAACTCTCTCTTAAGACAGAAATTCTATTGTGCAAGTATATAGGACGAGTCCAAATGGGAAAAAAAATAATGTCACACAGCTTTTTAAAGTTTCTAAAGCTCTTTTCATCCATTTCCTGATTGGAGTCTCACTTTGATGCTACGAGGTGGGTACTATAGTTATTCTCTCCATTTTAGACTCAGAGATTTGAGTGATTTATCCTTAGTCACCAAGCTAGTGTCTAAAGTGAGATGGGAATCTTGTTCTTTTTGTTTCCACTATAAATCCAATATTCTGTCCCCTATCCTCAGCTGACTCTCTCAAGAATAAGATAAGAAGTTTAACCTCTGGACTCAGGGAAGATTTCAAGAAAGACCTGACCTTTAAGAAAGAGAAAAGTTTCAGCAGACAGAGATTTAATTGGGGGTGTTGGTGGTGGGTTGGGGTGGAGAAACCAATACAACTGGGGAAAGGCGATTGCAAAATCATATAGTAGCCAGAAGAAAAAAAGATACTCTGGTGTCTATTGCAATATTATTCCTCTTACTTAACTTTGCAGGATTTGTTTATCTGTGTATATGTTTTTGGAAGGTACTGGGATATGTTGCTTATTGAAAAGTGACTATCAAAGTAGAATATATTAAAAAAAAAGGATATATCAAGAACAATTGGAAAGGTGAGTGGTCTGTTAGGTGCAAACATAGCTTAAAATAGGGAAGATTTGTATAAGTCCCTGAATGCCAGACACTGATTCCAAAGTAAATTTTATTTGGTAGACAATTGGGAGCCCTGAAAGTCATTTGATTGAGGGTTTGGCATAAACTTTGACATAGGGAAGATTACATGGAGGACTTATTGGAATGAAGTAAAACTGAGGTAGGAATACTAAGTAGAAGGCTATCAAAATGATCCATATAAGAGATCATCTGGATCCATACTAGGGCTGTGGCAATGGGAATTGAAGATAGAGGCAGGAAAAAGAAAGTAGAGTTCTCATTGACAGGACTGAAAATTAATTAGATGTGGAAGGTGAACTAGAGCGTATAATAAAAGATGATGCTAAGCCTATGAGCATAGGTGAATAGATGGATGGCAACTCCAGAATTGGAAAGGAGAATGTTGGTTTATGCAAGAAGAGAATTATTTCAATATGCATATTTTTGAGTTATACGTGTCAATAGAATACTCAGGAAAGGCAATAATTTTATGAATTAATGAACCCTGGAATTCTTAGAATAGTTTTGAAAGGCTATGATTCTAGAAAAAAAATCACCTAAACCTTGAAAAGCAAAGTTAGTGTCTGAATGTTCCTGAGGAATGGATACTTCCACAAAAAGGTTGAATGTGAAAAGAATGTTTTAAAAAATAGTGCCTTAGGTTAGTCATCCTGAGGAAAATAAAATCAGTCAAAACTTAGCCTCAAAACCTGGGAGAAAAGAACTTAGCCTGATTAACATTTCTACTGTTCTTAGCTAGGAAAGGGAAGGAAAAAAACTACATATTTTTTGTGTGGCTTATAAATTGCTCCTGGTTTGGGCCTTTAAGCATCTTGCCTAATAGGGGCATTGTAAACATGCCTGGGAGTTTTGCAGAAATATGATCAATGTGAATCATTATCAGGGAATACATATTGAGTATATACCAAATATGAGTCCTCGGGTGTCACAGAGATGGATAAGACATGAATTTCATACTTTAGGATCTGAAAGGAACATGCCAGCTTCTTACAACAAAAAAGGGATCAAATATGATGATATTTTTGTAGTATTTGAATAATACTGAATATGTTCTAGGCTCTTCACTAAATACTTTTGCAACTATCTCATTTTGGACCTCATAATAGCCTTGCAAGTTAATGTTTTTCTTTTCTCCATTTCCTTCTAGTGCCTGAGGAACTGTCCAGTGTCACATAGTTTGTAAGTATCAGAGACCATCTTTGAACCTAGGTCTGCCTGATTCCAAACCAGTACTCTATCAATTGTATCACCTACCATCCCACCTTCAGGAGCTTCAATCCATACCAGATGCCAAATCTATGTCCCTCACTTCTAGGAGGAGCCAAGTTTCAGATGAATAGTACTTGAGTATTATGAAATGACTGCCCCTTTGTGGTTATAGGTGATAACTATCCATTGGGATCTGAATTGATAATAATGGTGGTGATGGTGGTGATGGTGTTGATGCTGGTGATGCTGATGCTGATGATGCTGTTCAAACTGAAGATGATGAAGATATTTGTGGTGGTGATGATGATGATGATTGTGCTGCTTGCTACAGATGGTGATACTATTAATGGTAGTGTGATAATGATGCTTTCTGCTACTGCTGGTAATGATGATGATGATGATGATGATGATGATAATGTTTCTACTCCTAAAGATCATGGTGATGATGATGATGGTAGTGGTGATGCTACTGCTGCTGATAAAGATGATGTTGTTGTTTACTGTATATTGTGTTTTCTTTGTCTGCAGGAGTTGTGGTTTAAGGGAAAGGGATCACTGAATCTACAAACATTTATTAATACAACATGAAAGAGAAAATTCTTGGCTTCAAAGAACTTATATTCTAGAGGGAGATTATTAATAACTTAATAATTATATACAGAATATATAAAAATAAATACACAGTGTTTGGGGGGTGAATATTAACAGTAGGTTATAAAAATCCATTTCTTGAAGACATCATATTGGAACTAAACCTTAAAGGTTTATGAGAGGCAGAGTTGAAATAGAAAGGCTTTGAGGGAGGCATATGCTATACAGTAGCATACTGAATTTAAAACAATGAAGACTTGTTTTCAAATCCCACTTGAATATCAGATGTATGACATAGGGAAAGTTGCTTAACCTATCTGCGCCTTGGTTTCCTTATCTGTAAAATGAAGGAGTTGAAGTCAATGGCATTAAAATTAAGTTTCATCTCCAATGAGGATAATAATAAAAACTCACTTTAAAGTAATTTTCATTTTTTTGAATCCTTGTTACATATTAACAATCAATTCTCACAACAGATACTTAAATTCAAGGCTATAATTGTTCCCATTTACAGTTGAAGTAAGCATGGGCTGAGAGTTAAAGTGACTTGACCAAGTTCACAAAGCTGGTCAGTAATGAAAAATGAGATCTACATGCAGAAAAAGAACCACAGAATCTGAATGCACGTCAAAGCATATTATTTTCACTTTTAAAAATTTGTTTTCTGTTTTTTCTTTCCTGTAATTTTCCCCTTTTATTATGATTCTTCTTGCACAGAATGACTAATATGAAAATATGTCTAACATGATTGTGCATGTATAACCTATATCAGACTACTTGCTATCTCAGGGCAGGGAAGGATAGAGAGAAGGATAGGAGGGACAAAACTTTACATATAATTGGAAAATAGATTAACTCAAAAAAACAAAGAATATTTGAATCTAAATTCAAAGCACATATTGTGAAGTCTGAATCCATTTCTCTAGCCATTTTATATCATACTGGTTAAGAATAATAATAATTACACAACAGTTAGAATTTGTAACTGATTGGATATGGGACAGGAGAAAGAAGGAAATATATATTTTCTAACATATTTTGTATATATATATATAAAGCTATACATATATATATATACATATTTATGTATATTATATACAATGACATTCACAAATAGCTAAAGCATTTAATAAGTGCCAGGCAACATGTTAAATATTGAGGAATTAACTACATGTAAACAAAACAGTTCCAACCCTTAGGAATTTATATTTTAATGAGAGAAGAAAGCATAAACATAGAGAAGGTGATTTCACAGTCTCAAGGCTGCTAGCAAAAAGGTGAAGTTCAGATAATAATTCCAGATAGGAGTGAAGTGGGCATGGGTAGAACCCTTTGTGAAATGGTGGACCAGACTCAAGACTCATCTACCAAGCAGAGTCTCAGGGAAGACCTGTCTCTATGGTATAAAAGCAGCTAGCAAAGAGGAGAAGACCTAAGAATCTATTCAATAAGGTATTAATTGCTCCTTCTATCCATATCCACATTCCAGTCATGGCTTCTGAAAAGAATCAAGATTGTTTGAATAACATGGAGATCTTTAATTGATTTTTTTTAAAGTGATGTTGCCCATATTAGTCAGATAGATGAGACTTAACTTGAAGAAAGTCAGAGAAAAGATGAGGAAGAAGAGAATTGCAATCAAGGAGGAGAGTCAGTGAAAATGTTCAGAATGAGAAGATGGAGGTTCTTCTGATATTCATCATCCAAGGTCAGGTGACTTGAACCTGAGTATTTTTGAACTGTAGAATGAAACTTTTCCTAGGAAACCAGGGCAGAACCTGAAGAGAACAACAGTGCCAAAAACTATTTGGCAATAGGCATTGTGTTGGTTCTACCAATACTACAGGTATTTCATAGCACCAGCAAAGAATACAACCTCACAGCAGCTTCTTTCTACATCCATTATGGATTAGTTTCTGCATAGTAGTGCTGGCAAACCTTATTACTATGACCCTAATTAAATGAATTGGTAATTACCCACCTGCCATCTGGTAAGTAATTAGAAATTAGCCACCTGATACATAAATCTGATTCTCAGTGTTATTTTCTATTCTAGGTTTTCTTCTCCTTCCTGTCTTTCTAACACTTCCTTCATTTTCTCCTCTATATATCTGAAACATTGAATAGAGTATTGAAATTTTAATCAGGAAGATATGAGTTCAAATAATGACTTAGACATTAACCAGTCATGCAGTTCTGATTAAACTATCTAACCTCTATCTGCCTCAATTTCCTCATCAAAAAATGGAAAAATAATAGCACCTCTCTTACAGAGTTTTTGAAGGATAATATGAATTAATGTAAGTTCAAAGTGAAGTGAACCTTGATCTTTTGTTAACCAATAAACTCAGATCCCACTCTCTATAAAAAATTTATCCCCCTTCTCTTTTTAAAGTCTTCTTTTATTAAATTAATGACATTTAATAAATTAGTGCTATTTAAAAGTCAATGATCATGCGAAAAAGTCCTCAATTACCTAATAATTGAAGAAATTAAAACTGCTCATATTCATCAGATTGTCAAACATGACAGAAGAGGAAAATTGAAATTGTTTGAGGAGCTGTGAGAAAACTGATATTGGTATACTACTGGATGAGTTGGTCTAGTTATTCTGGAAAGCATTTTAAAACTATGCTCAGAAAATTAGCAAACTGCATACCTTTTGACTTGGAACCCCAAATAAACCAAAGAAGCAAAACAGAAAAGAATGTGTGTGTGTATATGTATATATATATATATATATATATATATATATATATATATATATATATATATATATATATATATCCCAGTTCTTATAATTACTAGCTGGTTGACGATGGTATAATAGCTTAAATGAAATTATATGATAGGTGTGTAAATATATATATATATATATATATATATATTATATATATATATATACATATGAACTCTTTATACATATATGATATGTGTTTAATAACTTTTCTTTTGATAGCTAAAATAGAGGTATGGGTTGTTTAAATAAATCCTGGTATACACACACACATATATACATATATAAATGTATTGTTGAGTTTGTGATCCCATTTTTGGCTTTCTTGACAAGGTAATGGAATTGTTTGCCATTTCCTTTTTCAACAAATTTTATAAATTGGGAAACTTAGGCAAATAAGGTTAAGTGTCTTGCTCAGTGTCACAGTCAGGATCTAAGGATGAATTTGAAGCAGGTTTTCCTGACCCGAGGCCCTGTGCTCCATCTTTTTGCACCACTTAGCTTCCAAAAGAAATGCTGAAATGGATAATTTTAGAGGAAATTGGGAAAATGGTTAATAACTGTTACAGAGTGAAATGAGTAAAACAAGGAGAATAATAAAACGATAACATTTTAAAGAAAAATATTTTTGAAATATTTTGAAACTTTGATGGACACAATAATAAACTGTTGATCCCCAAGATACTCATCTCCTAAGAGGCAATGAATTTAAATTGTAGAAAGAGAAAATTCATTTTTGCATATGCTCAAAGTGGGAATTTGTCTCACAGGACAAATCATCTGTGTAGCTTCCCTTCCCTTTCCCTTTATTTTTACTTTTTGGCTTTTGCAGATGGAGTTAAGTGACTTGCCCAAGGTCACACAGTTAGGTAATTATTAAGTGTTTGAGGCCACATTTGAATTCAGGTCCTTCTGACTCCAGAGCTGGTGTTCTATCCACTGTGCCAGCTAGTTGCCCCTTCCTTTCCCCTTTTTAACCTAATCTAAATGCCATCTTTAGAGCATGGCATTTTATTAGCTTAAAGGGAAGTAGATGATGTGACATGCTGAATAAAATCCAGAACCTATCTTCTTCCTGAAGACATGAGACTTCAAATCCCACTTCTGATAATTACTAGCTCGTTGACAATGGGTAATGCATCTGAACTCTTTGAGCAAAATGGTGATGAACAACAAGTATAACAGCTTAAATGAAATTAGATGATAGGTGTGTAAAGTGCATGTATAGACTTTCTCATATAACTATCACCTTCCTCATTTTGAAAAATATAACATAGCATTAACAATTTTCTTGTTAGTTTTGCATACTTCTAACTTATAATGAGCACCCCAACCCTATCTTGGTTGTGATGAACTCCACTATATACAGTTTCCTCATACAGAGAAGTTTAACTGTTGAACCCAGGAGTAGGACTTTATGCCTGTTTAGTATGAATTTATATTTATGTCTACCTGGAAGCTAGAGTGCTAGATATGGTGTCAGAAAGACATCTTATTAGCCTTAGACTAGTCTTAGCCTTATTACTAGCTGTGTGACCCTGGGCAAAGTGATTTAATCCCATTTGCTTCAGTTCCACATCTGTAAAATGAACTGGAGAAGGAAATGAGAAAACCCCTCTAGGACACCAAATGGGGTCCAAATAAGTTGGACAGAACTGAAAAATGATGGAATAATAGCAACTACTATTTCTGATTATTAATTATTACATTTGGTGTGACATTTCTCCTATTGGGTAGGAAATGTGGAAGAGAAGTAATAAAAGATCTGGAGTCAGAGGATCTAAGCTGGGATCTTAGTCCTGTCCCTTAATGCTTAAACAGCCCTGAATAAATCCCTTTACCCTTTTGAAACACTTGTTACAATTTCTATGAACTGAATGGTAGTAATAGATGACCTCTCAGATTCTTTGTAACTCTAAGCCAGTGAATTTATGAGAGCTTTTAAAATTCTGACTGATACGAAACCTGCTTGATATCTCTCATTAATCCACATAGTTCAGCCAGGGGCACAGTGTTAAATCTGAGTGATTTAAATCTCATGGGAAAGGGGAAGAGGGAAGAGGTCAGGGAGATAGGATATTCTCTAGAGGGTTAATCTAGAGGTCTTTTCTTCCTGATGGGAAGAAAGTGTCAGGGACAAGTCATATGTCACTATGACATTGAATAATTAATGACTGTTCTTCAGATCTTGGCACTCAAACAGCTTCAAAACCACTTAATTTTGCTATGCACACATTTCTATATCTTGTATGAAAGAATAGCATGAGAGACATTGTTCAGTACATTGTTATAATTAAATAAGCTATATCTGTTATATGTTATCATTATCCTCATCAATTCAGAAAGGAGTGAATTGTACTTTTCTTGATAAAATCATGTGGAATCTTTTATAATCTCTGCTTCCTTTTTTTAAGATTTCTACTAATTATTTCTGCTTTTACAATTTTGGTAGAAAGTGAAACAAAGCAGCTCTTTCATTAGATGGAGTTCTGGACTTAGTAACTGAATTTCAACCAGAGCAGGTAGGTGTTACCTTCTAACTTCCTTAAACATGTTAAGTTTTGATCCTCTAGTAGCCATCCCTAGTGATCCTTTCTAGTTCAAAATTCACTATCTTTAATACAGAAAACAAGCAAAATAAGATTTTATTTTTCTTCTCATTATCTATTACTATCTTCTTATTACTATCCTCTTCTCGACTATCATCATTGTCCCTTCTTTCTCAGATTATCACCCGAAAACCTTCTAGGAACTTCCATTTTTCAACAATGTAGCTAAAAAATAATTCTTTTTATTGCCCTTAGCATTCCTTGCAAGATTAAGATTATTCTAAACTTTAGTGTTTTTGATTCTAGAAACTGCTCCATGATTTTGTATTCTTCAGTAATCTACTCAGGCTTCACCTTCTGTTCATGTGGTATTTAAAAAAAAAGTAGTTAGTAATGTGCATCCACATTAGTTCATGCAGAGATTTTAACATTCTGTTCTCTCTTCAAAATATTATTTTTGAGAGCTTTTCATCGTTCCTATGATAATATCTACTATGAAATTTTTGTCCATTGACTTCAATTGTTTTTCTCTAAATTCTTTTAAATCTATTCTCCAAAATCCTGGGTACATTTATGACTTTGCTTAGCTTTTCTCTGTAATATACAATGCACAAATAGGCCATTTACCATTACATTTCCCTCAAGATCTGAATTTGAATCTAGACTCAGAACTTACTACTGTATGACTTGGGATAGATATTTAATTTCTGTCTTGGTTTCCTCACCTATAAAATGGGGGGGGGGGCAATAAGAGCACCTGTCTCGCAATATTGTTATGAGGACCAGATAAGATAATTTTACACAATTTCTGGCACATTATTGATACTATATAAACACTTGTTCCCTTCCTTTTTCCATGTTTGTTGTGTTATCCATTGAAAATCATTTAATCAGGGCAGCTAGGTGGCACAGTGAATAAAGCACCGGCCCTGGAGTCAGGAGTACCTGGGTTCAAATACGACCTCAGGCACTTAATAATTACCTAGCTGTGTGGCCTTGGGCAAGCCACTTAACCCCGTTTGCCTTGCAAAAATCTAAAAAAAAAAATAATTTAATCTATGAGTGTTCCAAGCTGTAAGGTACAGAAAAGGTACTTACTTGCACAGATAAGGAAATGAAAGTAAATATTCACTGAAAAACATGATGTTGTTTTTCAAAACAAAACATACCAAATCCTAAGATTACTCACTAGCCAAGTCAGTTTACTGGTAATGAATTTCTTTTTCCTTATCAGTACTTGTTTTCTGAACATTGAAGAAGATTTTCACTAGAACTCTGATAGCAAATCCTGCCCAATCATCTGCTCTGCCCTGAAGAATGTCACTGCCATATGGCAAAGAAATGTCGAAACAGGATTTGGGAGGAGGAACTTTTGTGACTATATAACTAATACAAAAAAGGAGAATCAATCATATACATTTTCCCCATTAAAATTATTCAATAGCAAACAATGATTTGTTTTTTTCTCTAACATCACTATTCTATAACTTGAAATGAACTACAAAGGAATCTTGAAATGTGTATTTAAGTTACTGTGCTTTGGATAATAGCTTGCTCCTATTTTAGATAATGGCTAAAGTAATTCAGAAGCACTGGAAAAGAAAACAATTACACTTTGCCAATTTGGCCCCTGAATAATGATCCTAAGAGAAATGATGGTGAAATTCTCAGGGGCAGCTTGCATATCAACATGCCTTGGACTTGATTATTTTTTCTTTGTCTTCCTTTTGCTTTCATTCCACTTCTATGGGACAAAAAAGTCTTTTTATTATGTTATCAAAATGCAGTTTCTTTCAAATGCTCCCCTTTGGTTTTGCTCAGATGTGTTCATTTGCATACATGATATTGAATTATTATTGTCAAAATTTTCTGAAGAAACTGGAAATGTGTCTTGGTGATAAATTTTCACATTTCCATGTACTAGTCATTGCTAAAATCAATCAATCAGTGTCTCTGGTGATGTTGTTTTCTGATCAGCCCTATCTATGCTTGGTACCAGGACCAAGGTCCATGTTCTCTGGAACTTATAGTTTATAAACACTGAAACAAAATATGAGCCCTGAAATGTACCGCAGACATAAATGAATCCAACCCTGAAACTATGAATCCTAATGAGTAGTTCACCAGAATTTCTTTAAATATCTCCAAGGATGATGCAGGAGGTGGGAGCTTGGTCCTCATTGAAAGACATTGAGAGAAAGGAGAGGATTAGGCAATAATTCAGTACCTACCAAGTCTCAGACACTGTGTGAAGTATTTTTCTGGTGTTACTTTATTTGATTAAAGCTGTCCAGTTTACTTTTAGGCACTCCGATTTTGAAAGTCCTTCAATTGATTAATTTAAAATTTATCACTGTGGCTACCAAAAGTTTAGTCTTTGTTTGCCTTCTAAGAATGGGTAAAACTAATCTTTCACATATAACAACTTATTGGAGTCAGGCCTGGATAAGTGATGAATGAAAGTATGTGTAGAATAATTATATGTATATGTGTGTATGTGTATATTACATGTATGCATGAACATGTGCTCAGCATAACTGAGCAATACATTGAAAACATCTAAAACTGTCCTATTTATAACAACTGTAGACCATCCACTCCATGGGGGGAGTTGGGAGAGCTCTCCTATCCCTTTTCAAAATCCTCCTTATTCTTTGAAATGTATAAAATTATATTTCCTTTGATGTGTGTATGTGCTGTTCTTTTCCTTTATATTGTTTTTATTGTGAGAGCTTTTTGTAGTTTTCTTGGTTCTGTTTATTTCCTTCTGCATTAGTTGATGTTGATTATTAAGGAGAAAGTAATGGCTGTGTCTGTCAAGGGACACAATCGAATTCCTGAAGTCATATCTCAAAAGGAAGAATGTTTTCAGAGTAATTCATACCATCACAATATAATAGTAAAATGCCTGGTAAACATTTAGAAAAGTATATAAACAGAAACTTGTTTGATAAAACAGCAGGGCCTAACAACTTCAACATGGCTATAAAAAGGATACTTTCTTTACAAAAATGATCAAGGAGAATAATTGCTATTCTCAGACTGGATTACAAAAAGGATAAAAATTTATTTTAGTATTTCCCAGATAATAATAATTACCCTTTTATATCATTTCTAAGTTTTCAAAATGCAAATGTCCTCTCATTTGATTCTTATGAGAACCTCAGGAGACAAGTAATATTATTATTCCAATTTTAAGAGAATAAAACTCAAACAGACAGTTTAAGTAACTCGTCCAGTGTCAGAGCTAAGAAGTATCTGAGATTAGAATTGATCTCATGTCTTCCTGAATCCAAGGGTGGCACAATGGATAGAGAACCAGGCCTAGAGTTAGGAAGTTTTATTATTGAATCAGTTCAGTCATATTTAACTCTTTGTGACCACATTTGAAGTTTTGTGGCAAACACACTGGAGTAGTTTGTCATTGCTTCTCTAGTTCATTTTACAGAGGAGGAAGGTGAGGCAAACTGGGTTAAGTGTCTTTCCCGAGATCACAAAGCCATTGACTGTCTGATGCCAGCTTTGAATTTAGGTTCTCCTAACTCTAGGACCAGTAGTCTATGCACTGGACTAACCTTGCTGTTGTGGAAAAGGAAATGGCAAACCATTCCTGGATCTTTGCCAAGAAAATGCCAAACCTGTTCATGGAGAATCAGACTTAACTAAAATAACTAAACAACGACACTAAATTATTATTGTCTTCCTGAATCCAGGTCCAAAGCTGTATTCAATAAGCAACCTAGCTAATTTTATGACTTCATAGTGCAAACAAATGCCACTTCACATAGAAAAAGGGCAAGACTGATAATATATTTAAACTGATTGATTTTTTTTTATCTAAGGCAATGAGGCTAAATGACTTATACAGTATCACACAGCTAGGCAATTATTATGTGTCTGAGGTTGGATTTGAACTTAGGTACTCCTGACTCCAGGGCCAGTGTTCTATCTGCTGTGTCACCTAGCTGCCCCCAAACTGATTGAGTTTTTGAAAAATATTTAATATGTTTATTTTAAAATTTGAATTTTATTTTAACAATATTTTCTTCTATTAATAAGCATTTATTTTCTCTCTCTTCATACCCTTCTGAGTAAAAAAATATTTTTTTCTGTACTTTTGCTCAAGGAAATGAAATTAAGTGACTTGCTCAAGTCACAGCTAAGTATTAAATGTCTGAGGCCTGACCTGAACTCAAATCCTCCTGACTCCAGGTCTGGTGATCTCTCCACTGCAACATCTAGTTGCCCCAGAAAAAAAAATCAAATATACATAGTTAATTTAACCAAAGAGAAGTTCCTTCGTTTGCCATCTTCAAAAATATATATTCAATTTTGAACATTTAGTTCAACACACTTTCAGAAGGTGTGAAGCATTGATTTTCATCCATTCCCTGGAGTTGTGCTTCTTATGCATTGCTTAGAATATAAAATCTTATAAGAGCATTTGTCTTTTTAATGTTGTTAATTGACTTTTGAATATAATTAAGACTAGTTTACCATTGAATTGAGCCTTTGAAATGACTAAAATCCAGTCCAGAAATCAAAAGACCATATATAAATGACATTCAAAGGATTTCAACTAACAATATGTTAACAAAGAAACATCAAAATAATGTCATTATTTTTAGAAAAATAGAAGGTTCAGGAGAAAATTAGAAGGTTAGAACACTACTTCTGAAGAATAAAAAAAATTAAGCAAATAATATGTATTAATTAATGAAGACTTTACAAGGAAATGATAGAAACTATGCAACATTAGAGGCTATAAAAATTTAGCAAATATCAATGCCAGACATGATACATGCTCAAAATTATAAACCAGAGGGTAACTGAATTTCATAAACTAAAATAAGACAAATGACTAGACAATCCAATATAAACCTCAAAAAATTCTTGAAGTTTTAATAAATAAAATCTATTTGAACTAGATTATCACTTATTAAATGTTTATCCACGATCAGCCAGATTTAATATTGATGCACAAAAATTTATGAAAAGCGAGCAGCTAGGTGGTGTAGTGGATAGAGCACTGGCCCTGAAGTCAGGAGTACCTGAGTTCAAATATGGCCTCAGATAATTAATAAGTACCTAGCTGTGTGGCCTTGGGCAAGCCACTTAACCCCATTGCCTTGCAAACACCTAAAAAAAATAATAAAAATAATATAATAATAAAAATTTATGAAAAGTATTTTAAAAGATATTTCCTCACTATAGCAACAAAATCCCCTAGGAAAGGATAGAAAGAAATTCCATTTAAATTAACTATGTAATATTAAATATTTGAGATCTATATGTGAAGACAAACCCAGGGACTATATAAAAACAATTCCAAAATATTTTCAGAATTAAGACATGTAGGCCAAGCTGAACCAATGTAATGAAAATGATAACTCTAACTAAGTTAATATGCTTATTTGGAGCCAAAATGATCAAACAAACAAAATTATTTTATAGAGCTAGGAAAAAATCATAAAATTCATCTGGAAGAAGAAAAGTTCAAGATTATTAAAGGAATCAATGAAAACATTTGAAAAAATGTAACCTTGAAGAACCAGATATAAAGCCATATAACAAAGTGCTAATGATCAAAACAATCTGGTCCTGGTTAAGAAATAGAGTAGGGAATCTATGGAGTAGATTGAATACACAATAGTAAATGACCATAGTAAGCTAGTATTTGATAAACCTAAAGGTGCAAGCTTTGAGGACAAAAATTTTTTGATTAAAAAAAATAATGGGAAACACTAAGAAGCAGTTTGGTAGAAACTAGACATAGAAAACATCCCATACCATATACAAAAATATACTAAAATAGTTAATGATTTAGACATTAAGGATGATTTCACAAGTAAATTTGGGAAGAATTGAAAAAATTACTAATCAGATTTATGGACAAAGTAAGAGTTTATGATTAAAGAAGAGATAGGGAGAATCATGAGAAGGAAAATGGATAATTTTGCCTATAAGAAATTTAAAATAAATTATCCCAAGCTAACATATCTAAATTAGAAGGAAAATAGGACACTGGGAAAAATATAATAAATGGTTCTGGTTAAAGTCTAAATTCTAAACTATATAAAGAATTGAAATAAATTTTATTTTAAAAACCAGAACCATTCTCCAAGTGATAAAAGGTCAAAGGATGTGAACAGCCATTTTTTAGAAGAAATCAAAGTTGTCAATAGTTGCATGAAAAAAATACTCTAAATCTCTATTGACTAGAGAAATGCACATTAAAATAACTCAGAAATAAAACCTCACACCTATTGGTTTGACAACTTTGAAACAAGAGAACAATTACAAATGACAGAAGCTACATAGAAAAAATTACAATACTGATGCATTGTTGATATAATTGTGAACTAATCTAACCATTCTGGAATTTGTAACTATGACCCCAAAGTTATAAAACTGGATATATAATTTGACTTAGCAAAACCCAAAGAGCTCAAAGAAAAACTTTTTTTACTGTTTTTTTTACTATTTTTTTCTTTTTTTAAAAAAATATTTAAGGCAATGGGGTTAAAACAAGGTGACAAAGCTAGGTAATTATTAAGTGTCTGAGGTCAGATTTGAACTCAGGTCCTTCTGACTCCAGGGCTATGTTCTATCTGAAGCAAAAATCTTAAACACAATTTTAGCAATGAGACTTATACCAGGTAGGCAGGGGTGATTTAAAATTAGGAAAACACTCAACATAATTAAACATATCAAAAACAAAAGCAACAAAAATCATATGAAAAAAATTGATGAAATCAGAATTGGCAATAAGGAAGCAACGCTTTCATTCTTTGCAGATGATATGGTGGTATATTTAAAGAACCAGAGAAAATCATCTTAAAAACTCCTTGAAACAATTAACAAATTCAGCAAAGTAGCAGGGTATAAAATAAACCCACATAAAACAACAAAGCCCAAGAACAAGAGAAAGAAAGAGAAATTCCCTTTAAAATAACTATAGACAACATGAAATACTTGGGATTCTACCTCTCAAGACAAACCCAGAAACTGTATGAAAACAATTATAAAGCACTTCACACCCAAACAAAGTCAGATCAAAATAATTGGAAAAATGTCAAATGCTCATGGTTAGGTTAAGCTAATATAATAAAAATGACAATTCTACCCAAACTAAATTACTTTTTAAGTGCCATACCAATCAAACTACCAAATAACTACTTTACCAAGTTAGAAAAAATGGTAACAAAATTCATGTGGAGCAACAAAAAGGGCAAGAATAGCAAGGGAACTGATGAAAAAAAGTTAAAGGAAGGTGGTCTAGCTCTAGCAGATCTAAAACTATAGTATAAAGCAACAGTAATTTAAGCTACCTGGAACTGATTAAGAAATAGAATCATGGTTCAGTGAATTTAGACTAGGTTCAAAGGAAACTGCAGCAAATGATTACAGCAATCTATTCTTTGACGAACCCAAAGACATCAGCCTCTGGGATAAGGACTCACTATGTGACAAAAATTATTGGGAAAACTGGAAAACAGTATGGCAAAAACTAGGCAGAGATCCACATCTCCTACCCTATACCAAAATAAGGTCAAAATAGGTACAGGATTTAGTCATAAAGCGTGATACCATAGATAAATTAATAGACCAAGAAATATTCTATCTATCACATCTATGGAAAAGGTATAAATTTATGACCAAACAAGAATTAAAGCACATTATAAACTGCAAAATGAATTATTTTGACTATATTAAATTAAAAAGGTTTTGCACTAATAAAATTAATGCTGCCAAAATTAGAAGGAAAGCAGGGAGCTGGGAAACAATGTTTACAACTTGGAGTTCTGATAAAGGTCTGATTTCTAAAATATATAAAGAATTGCATTAAATTTATAAGATTACAACTCATTCCCCAATTGATAAAAGGATATGAACAGTCTGTTTTCAAATGAAATCATATATATATATATATATATATATATATATATATATATATGAAATCATATGAACAAATGCTCCAAAACATTATTGTTTAGAGAAATGCAAATTAAAACAACAATGAAGTATCTTTGAAGTTATCAGATTGACCAAGTTGAGGAAAAAAAAGATGATCAATGTCAGAGAGGTTGTGGGAGGATTGGGACATTGATGCATTGCTGGTCATCTTGTGAACTGATCCAACTTTTCTGAAGAGCAATGTGGATCTATGCTCAAAAAGCAATAAAACTGTTCTAACCTTTGACCCAGAAATTCCACTTCTAGGTCTATATTCAGAAGAAATTATAAAAAAAACAGAAAAGTCCTACATGTTCCAAAATATTCATAGAAGCCCTTTTTGTAGTGGCAAAGAATTGAAAATTGAAGGGATGCCCATCTATGGGGGGAATAACTAAACAAGTTATGGTACATGAATACTATAGAATATTAGCAACTATAAATGGTCAGACTCTACAGTAGCATGGGATGACTTATGGGATCTGATGCTGAGTGAAGGAAACAGAACCAAGAAAACAATGTATACCCTAACATTGTGAGATGAATAGTTTTGATGAATGGAAACAGCTCCTCTCAGCAGCTCAGTGAGATAGGACAACTGTGTTAGATCAGCTGTGGACAATGTTATCCCCATCTGGAGGAAGAAAAACAAAAGAAAACAAACACACACACACACACATACACAAGCATACAAACTCTTCAGAATCTGATGAACATTTTATAAAACATCTCTTATGTATCTCTTTCCCTTGATCCTAATCCTCAAACTGAAAATAGCTAATTTGTATATATATATATATATATATATATATATATATATATATACACATATATATGTATATATATATGTTTATCAAAAATATGTATATACAATGCTTACCTGACTGTTTGCCACTGATGGGAAGTAGGTTGGAGAGGAGGGTGGAAGGAAATTTTGTAATTTGAAAATATACATGTTCATATGGATGAAAATAAATAAGTAAAAAAAATTATGACTGCTCTTTTTGTGGTGTTGAAAGAATTGAAAATGGAGGAGATGCCTATGAACTAGGGAATGATTGAACAGGTTGTGATACATCAGTGTGATGAAATTACTATTGTGTCATGGGAAATGAAATACAGGATGGTTTTAGAAAACCTTGGCAAGTTTTGTATGAACTAATACAAAGGGATGTGAGCAGAACCAAGAAAACACTTTACACAGTAAAAGTGCTGTTGGAATGATATTCAGCTGTGAAGGTCTTGGGGACTATGATCAAGAAAATGATCCAAGACAATTCCTTTTAAGAAAAATAGGTCTCCATAGAGAGAGAGTTGATTAACTCTGGGTGCATATTGAATCATACATTTTTTAAAAACTTTTTTTCTTGGGATTTTTTAGCAAATATGAAAGTGCATTTTGCTTGCCTTCTCAAGGGCATAGGAAGTGAGGATATAGGAGGAAGGGAGGGGATAGGAAAAGGGGAGGGGAATTTGGAATGCAAAATTTTAATAAAATGAATGCTAACCTTTTTAAATTCAACCAGGAATTCTAAAAGGAATTTATGAATTGTACTCAAATGCAAAACCCTATGGAAGAACTTAAAATGAGTTTAAAAAACTAAAGAAGAGAGGAAGAAAAAAAAGGAAAATAGAAATGAGTCATTCAGGAGAATTATGTAAAATTGCCTGAAGAAATAATCTCCTTTAAATGTGAAATGACCAACTGGAAAGATAAAGAAACTCATCAATAAATAAAATTAACTGAATAGAAAAGGAAAATAACTCATTTAAAAGTAAAATTAACCAATTGGAAAAGGAAAAAAAAACAAAAGAAAACAGAAGAAAACAAAATCCTAAATATTAGAACTGGACAAATAGAAGTTAATGACCATATGAGGCACCATGATTCCATGAAACAAAATCATAAGACTAAAAAAATGAAGAAATATAAAGTATCTTTTAAGGAAAAAAATCTGGAACATAGATTCAGAAGAGATAATTTATATATTATTGGTCTACCTGAAAGCATAAATCAAAAAAAGAGTCTGGAAAATATCTTTCAGGAAATTATCATGAAAAACTGTCCTAATATAACTATATCAAGAAGACAAAAATAGTCCTTGAAAGATTATAAAGAATACCTCCCAGAAGAGGCCCCAGAATAAAAACTTCAAGGAATATAATAGTACAATTCCAGATTTCTCAACTATAGTAGAAAATGCTGCAAATATTCAAAAGGAAGCAATTTAAAAACAAAAGAAACACAATCAGAATTACTATTAGCTCCAACATTAAAGGACTGAAGGGTGTGTAATAAGATATTTCAAAGGACAAAGATCCTTGGATTACAACGAAGAATTAACTACCTCCACCAATCAGCATATTTTCTCAAGGAAAAATAAATGAATTTTCAATGAAATCAAAGACTTCCAAAGTTTTCTGATAGAGACCAAAACTGAACAGAAAATCCAGTCTTCAAATATAAGACTGAAGATATGCATAAAAATGTAATAGAAGAGAGGGGGGACAATGCTAGTCAAGAACATTAAACTGTATACATCCCTACAAGAGAGAATAACACTCATAACTCTTGAGAGTTGTATTTAACTTAGACTAGTTAAAGGGTTGAATATAGTTGAAGGGATTGTAATTAGAGGATATCAGTATAAATAAGACATGAAGTGATGCTGATTATCAGGTTGGTATTTCCTATAGAGAGAGAGAGGGAGGGAGAAGAATTAGAGGTCCTAAACATAATTAAATCACGTAGAGATCTTACTTTACTATATATATATATATATATATATATATATATATATATATATATATATATGTTAGTTAAGGAGAACTGTAGAACAATAGGAACAGAGGATCAGAGTTTACTTAAAAGGGTTAGACATAAATAGATCAGGAAGTAATCTTGTCTTAATCCATACTTTAGCTAACAAAGATTATAGTGCTATGGTTGGAGTGCTAAAGGGAGAGAGAGAAAGAGTGGTGTTCCTGATTACTTTGATTGTAGAGTTGTAGGAATATGGTTGTAGTACTATAGAGACAAAGAAAGAGTGTGTATTTAGAGAAACTGAACATGAAAAAATTATGTAGTAATTTTGCTTTGCTTGATGCTTTGGTTATAATTGGAGGGAGTGTGTTGGGGTGGGGAGATATAAATGAAATTATTTGGCTTTTTATGAAGCTTTGGCTCATGAGGATTGTGTGTTCATGGAGGCAACTTGAAAAGAGGGGGAGGTATAAATCAATTATAATTTGATGTGATTTATGATTCTTAAAAGAGTATTTATAATGGAACAGGAGAGGAGTGTATACTTAGTGACCATGAGGTAATGTTGCTTATCAATCAATGAAATAATCAATCAATCAACGTTTGAGAATAGTACTTTTAAAATATAATATATTTTGACAAAAGGGATCTAAGTATGACAGGGTTAAAACCATAAAGACATAAAACTATAAAAATCTATATAGATTACACTAGGAGAATGCTAGACATCAGTGGATACTTCCCTGTAGAGTAGGATAGATTTTTAAACCCAATTGAGAATGTATATTATTTTCTCTCTGGGTTAAATCTATTGAGTATGATTTATTAACTGTTCATACCCTCCTTTCCTTCCCTCTTCTACAATAGGTTTTTGTGCCTCTTTACCAGGTAAAGTAGAGGGGGGATGGGGGAAGAAAGGTGAAGAAGGGATTGATAAGAGTAAGGCAACAGCAAAAGTAAAAGTGAAATTAAAGTTAAAATTAAAAGTTAAAGGGGAAAGGGAGCAAAATAATGGTGAGGAGGAATAAGAGGAAAATATAAACAAGGAAAGTTAGCATGGAGGGAAAAATATAATTAGTAATCATCTGTAAATGTGACTGGGATGAACTCTCCCATAAGATAGAAGAGGATGGAATGAATTAAAAACTAGAATTCTATAATATTTTGTTTACAATAAACACATTTGAAGCAGAGAGCTATACATAGGGTAAAGGGTAAAAGGTTGGAGCAAAATAAATTAGCTACAGCAAGTGTAAAAAAAAATCAGGGGTAGCAATTCTGATCTCAGACAAAGCAAAAACAAAAATAGATCCCATTAAAAGGGACAAGGAAATAAACTACATCTTATTAAAAGGTACCATAGGTAATGAAGACATATCATTATTAAAAATGTATGCACCAAGTATTATAGTATCCAGATTCTTACAGGAGAAACTGAATGAATTATAAGGAAATTAGAAGCAAAACTAGAATAGTGGAGAAACTCAACCTCCATCTCTAGGAAACAGATAAATCTAACCACAAAATAAAGAAGAAGGAAGTTAAGAAGGTGAATTACATATTAGAAAACTTAGATATGATACACTTCTGGAGAAAACTGTTTGGGGATAAAAAAAAAAGTATAACTTTCTCCCCACAGTATATGGTACCTATTCCAAAACTGACCATATGCTATGGCATAAAAAAATCTTACGATCAAATGCAGAAAGGCAGAAATAATAAATGCATGCTTTTTAGGTTATAATGCAGTAAAAATTATATTAATAAAGGGCCATGGAAAGATAAATAAAAAATAGTTGGAAACTAAATAATACAATTTATAGAATGTGTATCAAACAAGACATCATAGGAATAATCAGCCACTTTATCCAATAAAATAACAAATATTAGACAACATATAAAAATTTATGGGATGCATTCAAAGCACTTTAGGGGGAGTTTTATATTTCTAAATGCTTATGTGCTTAAAATAGAAAAAGAAGACATAAAAGAGGACATAAAAAAGAGGACAAAAAGAGGAATTGGACATAAACTAAAAAAAGCTAGAAAAAGAACTAATTAAAAATTCCCAATTAAATGTCAAGTTAGAAATTCTGAAAGTCAAAGGTGAAATTAATAAAATTGAAAGCAAGTTTCTAATAAATAAAACTGAGTTGGTTTTACAAAATAACTAATAAAAGAAAAAAGCTTTTGTTAATTTGATTTTTAAAAAAGAGAAAGAATACCAGATTACAAATACCAAAAATAAAAAGGATGAACTCAGTGCCAATGAGAAGGAAATTAAAGAGATAATTTGGAGTTATTTTACCCAATGGTGTGCCAATAAATTTGAAAACTTAACTGAAATGGATGAATATTGACAAAAATATAAATTGCACAGATCAATAGAAAAGAAAAGAAAATATTTAAATAATTCCATTTCAGAAAAAGAAATTAAAGAAACCATCAATAAAATCCCCTAAGAAAAAGCCTCAAGTTTCAGATGGATTTATAAGAAATTCTACTAAACATTTAAGAAGCAATTCACACTCTACACAAACTTTTTAAAAATAGGAGAAAAAAGGAGTTCTGTCAAATTCCTTTTATGACACCAAAATAATGCTGATACCTAAACCAGGAAGAACCAAAACAAACAAAATTATAGGCCACTTTCCCTAATGAACATTGATTCAAAAATCTTAAATAAAATTTTAGTAAACAATTATAATAAGTTATTACTAGGATAATGCAGCATGATCAGTTAGGATTTATACCAATTAGGCAGGGATGGTTCAATATTAGGAAAGCAATCAACATAATTGAACTTATCACTAACAAAACCAACAGAATCATAAGATTATTTCAATAGATTCTGGAAAAGCCATTGATAAAATACATCATTCCATTAAAAACAATAGAGAATATTTCAAAGAATGGAGTTTTCTTCAAAATAATAAGTTGTATTTGTTTAAAACCATCAACAAACATTGTACGATGGGGATGAGTTAGAGCATTTCCAATAAGATCAGGGGTAAAACAAGGATTCCCATGTAATGGACTGTTGTGTGGGGACCTACTGTAAACGTTTATCACCTGGTGTCCTCTAGCACCAGAGCGTTATTAACTGGTGGATTGTAGAGTGCCATGGGAGTGGGTCAGGGGCTGGCGAGGATATTTAAGCACTTGTATTTGGTTTAATAAACAGATAATTTGGAGAGCTAGGAGAACTTTGAGGAGAGCTCGCCATTCTTGTCTCCCTTGTCTCCCGTCCCTTCAACATTCCCCAGGGAAAGGATAACTTAGATGGCAGGAACCTAACACTTCCTGAGCCTCTAGTCTAACTGGAAGATAACATGTCCATTACTGCCACTATTATTCAATACAATATTAGAAATGTTAGCTTTAACAATAAGAGATGAAAAATAAATTGAATTAATTAAAACTAGCAATGAGGAAGTAAAACTTTCAGTCTTTGCAGAAAATATTATGTTATCCTTAGGGAACCCTAGAAAATGAACTAAAGAATCACTTGCAAAAAATGAACAACTTCAGCAATGCTGCTGAGGGGAGGAGGGTAGCAAGTGACAGGGTAGAAAAATGTAACATCAATATGGAAATGAATAAATGTTGAAAAACTTTCATAAAAAGCAATTGGGAAAATAGAATACAATATCAATCAAAAAAGACTGAACATAAATAATAACTGAATGTTGTCTTATCCATTGACCATTTCATATCAGAAGAATGAAATGAAGATGATAAAAGTTATAAAATGCAGTTTTGATTCTGTAAAACATGAAGCTATGTTGATAGCTACCTTAGGAAACTTAAGTATTCTTTTGGTAATAACATATTCTCTTGTTATACTCAGATGTACCCTACAGGATTCAAATTTCCCATAATCTCAATAATGATAGGGTCACAATTCCAGGTCCTTGAATTCCTTTTAATTGCATATATTTTATGACATGACTTGGGCTATATATATAAGAGAATGAAAAGTCTATATAAAACTATTCTTCCCATCCTAAAACATAAGCTGATCTCTCCAATTACCATTATAGAACAATAGAGCAGTGTTTTCTTCTTCGGGGATATTTTTTTGGTACATGACTTCCAAATCAGTGTGTCTAGCTGATTTGCCTAATCATTTCAGTCATCTATTTTTCTCTGCTCACAAAAAAAAAAGAAAAAAGAAAAATGGCCCTGCTAGTCTGGTCTCTCATTAAAATATCATTTTCTTGGTTGTCAAATTAATTGCATCCATTCTATTTACTGATAAGAAGGTCATACATGTTTCAGAAGAAGGCTGATACTTACAGAGCTTATTGTCCATTGGAAAAAAAATCTCCATTTCGTATGCTTCTGAAAATTAATGCCACTTAAAAGACATCATGTAATGTTGTGAAGTATGAATTTTTGTACTATACTGTTTCTGAAAGCACTTTCATTAGATCTGAATTCAAGAGAGGCACTGAATGGGACACAAAAGTTTAAATGAAGAAATCAAAGGATGACATATTTTTAGCTGGAGGGCACTCAAGAGATATGAAATGTAATTCCTTCATTTGTAGATGACATAAATGAAATCTAAGAAGATGAAGTGATTTGACTAAAGTCACATACCTAGTAAACCTTGGTTATAGTATTAGAATCCATGTCCCCTGGACTCCAGATAGAGTGCTTTTGTCATTACTGTTGAAACTCCCAGAAAAGTGTCTTTAATTTTTTTTGGAGGGGTCATATATATAATTTTTTTAAAAATCATTGTCAAAAATTCCAATATAGATATTCTATCCACTAAATAGAAATTGTTAGAATTAGAGCATCTTATGAGAAACTGAAAAATTAAGTGATTAGTATTTTTTATTGTTATCGCTAGAATTTATAGAAATATAATTCAAAATAGCATATAATGTATAATTTGTAGAAATATAATATAAAAGTAGTGACAATGGGTAATTTATTTTAACCCAGATCTAATTGAAAAACTCTCTCATCTTTTACAAACAATGAAACAAACCACATTAAGAACAAATCCATTTGCTGCTCTGATTTTCAATGTTTTTTTTGCATGAAGATATATATTGTGAAAATTATTTTATTTATTAATATGACCAAAGTATTTTATTATTTTTCTTATATTTGGTAATTTTCTAAACATTGTACCAATTCAATTATGATGATTTAAATCCAACTTGATTATAAGTATAGTCTTTTTAAAATATGATGCTATAACTTCTTTGCTTATGCTTTATTCAGTATTTTTGAAATGAAATTCTTTGGATATTTTGCTCAATTGTAGCCTTTCTATGACCATTTTATCCATCTTAAGTATCAGGGTTATATTTTTTCTTAAAGAATTATTTCACCTTTATCTTTTCAAATAATTTATATTAAATTGGAATTAATTTTTAATATTTTGGTATTTCTTTGGTATTTTATTCTAAGGCTGAATTATTTAAATTCTCTACTTCTTATTATGATAAGCAGGGTTTTTTTTTTGCTGATGTTCATTGCTTTGGTTATTTGTGGGGGTGTAGGTTTTTGCAAGGCTATGGGGTTAAGTGACTTGCCCAAGGTCACACAGCTAGGTAATTGTTAAGCATCTGAGGCCAGAATTTAACTAAGTTACTCTGAACTCCAGGATTGATGCTCTATCCACTGCACCACCTAGCTGCCCCACTTATGTTGTCCCTAGCATATAATTAGACAAAATATTTTCTAATGGTTTCATAGATGTTGCAATGGATATACAACCGTAGATTTGGTGTCACAAATACAGAAATTTGAATCTGTGTGAAACTGGATAAATCACACAACCTCTCTCAGACTCACTTTATTTGTTTGTTAAATGAAAAGGACTTGATGGCCTGTGTCTCTTTCTACATCCAAATCTATTATCTTTAATTATTTCTTCATTTCTTTTGAATTAGTTTTTCATTTTTATAAAAAATTTGACTATGACTTTTTCTCCTTTAAATAAAATCTACTTACCAGTTAATGTTTTTAGCACTTGCTTTTATAAATAACTAGAATTTTTAAAATTTAATGTCTCTGGGGGCAGCTAGGTGGCACAGTATATAGAACATTGGCCCTGGAGTCAGGAGTACCTGAGTTCAAATCCGGACTCAGACACTTAATAATTACTTAGTTGTGTGGCCTTGGGCAAACCACTTAACCCCATTGCCTTTCAAAAAACTTAAAAATATAAAATGAAATAAAATAAAATAAATTAAATGTCTTTAATTTTTGAAATTTCTATTTTTGCATTGTTTTATTTTAGCTGTAGGCTCAAGTCTTTGATCTGTTTTTTTTTCTTTCTTTTATTAATGAAAGTCTTCTGAGATATAAATTCCCCTTGCCCCAAAGGATTACTTTGACTTAATCCTAAATCTGGCTATGATGCTCTTGTGATTTTCTTTAATTAATATTTTTGTGAGTTGTTCTTTGACTCACTAGCTTTTAGGATTCAATTATTTACTCCATATTTGTTTGAATCTCTTCAAAAATCCCTTTCTTTAGCATTATCACTGTGATCAGTGCATAATATCTTTAATATTTCTGTTTTTCTGCATATTTTATGAATGAATAAAATTATTAAGAACTTTTTATGTCCTAATCATTGTGATAAACACTGGGGGAGAACATAAAAATAAATACTACCCCTCATACAAAGGAGCTAATATTATGTTAGCAGAGTGATTATACATATGACCATAGTAGTCAGGAAAGAAAAATTTGCTCCTAAAATTTATAGAGAAAGTGAATGGGATCTTTGGAGAATCATTTGCATATAATTCATTCCTGAATAATGGAAGAATTAATCTATCATAGTTCATGATTCCAGAACTGGAGATGGTTTGAGGGAAAGCTATAGACCAACTACTTGCAAGGTTGATGATAAAGTTATAAAAGGTAGAGAGGAAAGAGTGAAGTGAAGTATGGCTGGAGCTTCCTTGAAATACACAACACTGAAGAGGCAGCTAGATGGCACCATGAATAGAGTACTGACCTTGGAATCAAGAGGATGGGAGTTCTAATCCAGCCTATGACATTTACTAGTTGTGTGACCTTGGGCAAGTTACTTTATCCTGATTGCCTGCCATCCAGGCCCATCTCCAGTCATCCTGATTCATATCTGGGCACTGGATCCAGATGGCTCTGGAGGAGAAAGTGAGGCTAGTGACTTATCTAATTCTATGCTTATCATTACTCACATGTTTATATATTTTAAGATATTTAGATATTTAGATACACACTCAAATCTAATTCATATGCTTATCATTACATCACCGCCCTGATGTTGTGGTCTTCTTCAAAAATGAAAGACAGACATTATTATTAATCTTGTCACCAATCAGTAGAATGGTGCTCCAGGGCAAAAATGCATTCCAAAAATAAGGTGGTGAAGTCATTTTCATGTATTAACAGGTCAAATTTTGAAAAGTTGTCACGTATGGAAAATTTTTTTTCCTATCTTTTTTGTTAGTTATGTCCCAGTCTGAACAAGGCATGTTGATGTTCCTATAATTGTCAATTAATTCTCATAATTCTATTAATTTTTCTTTCAAGTACTTAAATACTCTGCCACTTGATGCAGATATGTAAATATTCCTATTTCATTATCTTTAGTACTTTTAAAAATTATTTTTAAATTTAAGGCAATGGGGTTAAATGACTTGCAAAAGTTCACACAGTTAGGCAATTATTAAGTGTCTGAGGCAGATTTGAACTCAGGTCCTCCTGACTCCAGGGCCAGTGCTCTATCTACTATGCCACCTAGATGCCCTCATTATCTATAGTACTTTTAATGAAAATGTTTATGCATTTAATTTATGCTTATATATTTTACCTTTCTTAAATGCTGTCTAGTTTGAGATCGTGACGGTTACTTTTAAAAAATCCCCTGAAGCACAAGAAATTATACTTGAGCCCTTCATTTTGACTCTATGTAATTATTTTATTTTAAATATATTTCTTGCCAACAGATAATATTGAACTCTATTTTTTTAAATCTATTCTACTACCTTCCTCTGTTTCATGGGTGAGTTTATGCTACTCATATCAATTGTAGACCAGGAAGAACTTTCTTCTTTTTCCTTCCTTCCTTTCTTTCTTCTTTCCTTATTTCCTTCCTTCTTTCCACAGTTGGATACATCTACCAGCTTCTGTTCCCTTTGTATGAATTTTTGGACTAGATAGAAGAAGAATTCACTTTTTCAATTTCCTTCATTATTGGTCTTTCTGGAATTTGTAGGAGTTTATATTGGAGATTTGAGACCTATGTGGTCCTTTCAAAATAGCATCTTAAATGGAAGACAACCATAAAAAAAAAATCTAAACATTCCATGACCAAAACCACCACCAACAACTCCTTCTGGATACATTTAAAGAAGCACAAATAGTACTTATGTTGGCTCAAGTACATGACTGTTTCTTCTTGACCTTTGGTGAATCACTTAATCTTTGTCAGGCTCAGCTTTTACATCCGGAAAGTGTGGATAATTATAGCACTTAGCTTTTAGGGCTGTTGTGTGGATCAAATAAGACAAATTTATAAAGTACTCTGCAAACCTTAAAGTGAAATATGTGGTATTAGAGAGCAATTTCTTAGAGTTTGAAGGGGCTTCAGAGGACTTGTATTCTGACCCTTACATTTTAGAGATGAAGAAGTGTAAGCTCAAAAAGTTAGTAATATTAGAGTTGACATGAAGCAAAATTCAGTATAAACTGTATCTCATTGATCATATTTATTGTATTTCTGAAAATGAATTTAATTGTATTTTACAGGTTTACTTCCTAAGATCTGATGCTCTATTCTGGTTTCCAGAAAGTCATTTGCTTTTAAAAAATTGAACCAACTAGAAAAATGGATATCGCCATCTCCGGGACTAGTTTGTTTTGAGGATGTCAAAGTTTCAGGAATTTGTTTTCCTTTTCCATAAAAATAACACTCCTTTTGGTTGACAAACGTGGAATCAAAATAATAATTGTATAGCTTTTTCTTCTCTAGTCAATGATTGCTATCCTATAGAACCAAGAAGTTCTTGTCTTCTTTGATTTCCTCAATGTACCTTCTCATTATAATTTTTTTACCTTTCTTCACTTGCCTTAGTATATTTTGAGTTTAACTTCTCCTAATACTGTTTTTCATTGCTTATTGTATGGTATTCATCCTTAGATACTTTACAAATCAGAGCTTGATTTAATGTTTTATTGACTGTCTAGATCAATGGTATGAAATTCTTATAGAAATGAGGGTCACTAAACCATTCAAAAGGTTAGATAAAATTGCTGCTGAATAAAATTACAATTTTCAAAATTTTTATTTTATTTTATGAAATAAAATAATTTTGAAACATATTTTTATGTTAAGGGTATCTAGGTAGTACAATAGATAGAATGTTGGGCATATAATCAGAAAAAAACATGAGTTCACATCTTGCTTCTAACACATACTAATTATGTGGCCCCAGAGAAAGTGATTTAATCTTGTTTGCCTCAGTTTCCTCACATGTGAAATGACCTAGAGAAAAATGACAAACTATTGTCCAATATTTGTATTCTGAAAGGATTCCTGGCAGATGGCCTTTGGGAGTATAATTGCTAAATCAATGAAATTCTTGATGACAAAAATTGCAGTATACCTGTCTCAGTTTTCTGAAACTAATCTAGCACAACCTGTAGAATAAATCCTAATTTCTATTTCACATAGTTAAGCTTGACTTCAATATTTCTTGATATTGGGGGGTCTTTTATCCAAGTCAGTAAGAAAGCACAGCTACCAAAAAAACATAATCTAATCTAATCTATTCCTTTTTGGAATGTGGGAGGTTTTACTGTTTCCTGGAAAGCTTCACTATTTATACTGAAGGTCCCTTCAAGTAAAGATTGATCATCATCTCAACATGATTATACAAAAGATTCAAGATTTAAAGTGAGAAGAGAGTCCAGAGGTCATTTAAGTTTACTCTCTCTTTATACAAGTGGGCAAACTGAGGGCCAAAGAAGGGAAGTGAGCTACCAAATTATATAACAAATTAATCTATCAGTAAGCATTAATTAAGCACCTACCATGTCCTTAACAGTACCTAAGTGCTGAGGATAGAGCTATAAAAAGGAAACAGTCCTTGATCAGTTTACTTTCTTTAAGGGAGAAACTACAAGTTTACAGATAAATACACACATGAGAGAAGAAAAAAAAAACAAACAAACCAATGGAGGCATAGGGAATGATTAACAATTGGAATTATCAGCAAAGGTTTCTTGAAGGAGGTGACAGTTTTAGCTGAACCTGAAAGGGAACTAGAGATTCCTAGTAACAAAAAATGAGGAGAGGCATTCTAGGGAAATTCTAAATGGAAGAACACAGAATTCCAACAGGATTATCAATAGGAAAAGGTTATTTTCCTCAGGAGGACCTTTGTTTATGTCTAGGTGGTTTTCTAGAATTGGTAATTTCTTCCAAACATGGAATTTCGGAGCAGTAAGAGACACATCTACTCTAATATTTTCATTTTAAAAAAGAAGGAACTTGATGTCTATAAAGATTAGACAATTTACTTAAGGCTACATAGTGAATAAGAAGCAGAATTCTAACTTTCTTCTTCCCTTTCAAAAGTTACTCTGTCAACGAAATCTTCCTTAAAACTTCCAGATAGAAGTTAACTTCCTTTCATAAAATTTACACAGATATTTTTGGGGTTATCTCTCATGTATAATCATATTATATTTTCAAAATAACAATCTATGAGTTATAGATCCAACTCTTCTCAATATATAAGGATTGGGTCAGATTTCTCTTAGTATATTTTTCAGTCTCCAAAATAACATCTGGAATATAACAGATGTTTAATAAATATTAACTGAGTACGTGGATGAATGGTTGAATCTAGGTCATCTATTTCCAATTAACTTTTTGGGAGTATAATTGCTAAATCAATGAAATTCTTGATGAAAAAAATTACAGTATACTTGTCCGATGTTTTTAACATTAAAATACTTTTCCTCTTTCATTTCAATTGCCTAATAATTGCCATATGTTTTGAAGTAGCAAAAAGAGAAGAATAAGGACCAATTGGGGAATTTTATTCAAGCTTTGAACAGCTAAGTGGTGAATCAAGATTTGGCATCAAGAAGACCTAAGCTCATATTCAATCTCAGAAAAAACCCTATTTGCTTTAGTTTTGTAGCTGTAAAATGAGATGGAAAAGAAAATGGCAAGCTATTCAATTGTCTTAGCTAAGAAAATCCCAAGTGGGGTCATTAAGACTAGGGAAACAACTGAAAAATGACAAAAATACAAGAGTTGCCAATTACTATTTTTAGGTGAAAATGTCACTTTCTCCTCTCCAGACCAAGTGATCTCCTTGGTTCTTTTCTATACTTGATGTTGAGAATTGTGAAATCTGTTAAATGGGTGGAGGTTCCCACTATTGAAATTCTGCCTCCCTTGAGCACTGTTGATTGTATCCTGTCTCCTCTTGACCCTGTTGTTTGTACCTTATCCTCTATTTCCCTCTTCACCTGACCTTGGCCACAGACACTGGCAGGCAAGAAATAACATATTGAATGGACAGGAAGGGACTTCTGGAGCAGAACCAAGATGGTGGCATGAAGCTAACAAGCTCCCAGAGCCTTTCCCTACCAAAAGTAAATGAAGCCTCTGACACTCGCATTACAGATCCCATCAAACAAAAGAGAAGATTCAAAGAAGTTTTCAACTGTAACATCATGGAGGGTCTTCATTGAAGGTCTGTCTCTTTGGAGGGAAAGGGGAAGAAAATACCAGGAGGCAAGAGAGAGTGGGGGAAAGTCAGGAGGAGGCTTCTAGCCATGGTGTAATCCAGGTCCTGATAGCTTAATAATAACAGAGGCCCCAGCAGCTGGATAGCAAGTTAGTAGGGAGTATCACAATCCCAAACAAAGTCTGAGCCTTGAGAGAACCAGGGTAAAAGACAGAACTGTGTCAGGAACAATGCTCTGTTATGTCAGAACCTGGACATAAAGGAGGGGAGGGATAAAACCTCTGCCAAAGGAAAGGCCTGGACTCCACAGGCAACATCTTGGCCAACAATGAACCAGGGATCAGACCCCAGCAAAATAAAAGTTTGGATCTATACTCTATATACACCAGGAGCAGAATTATAACAACAAAGGTGAGCAAAAAAAACTAAAAGAATTCTCAATTGAAAATGACTTCACATATAAAGATGACAGCAATGCCATGTCCAAAGAAGAAAGCAGTGAAAAATCACTCACAAGAGAATTATCAAAGCAGTCTATAATTTGGACTCAAATACAAAAGCTCATCGAAGAACTTTAAAAAAAATTAAAAAACCAAAGAAGAAAGAAGAAAAATGGAAAAAAGAAATGAAAGTCATGCAGGCAAATTGTGAAGAATTGACCAATCAACCAATTGACCAATCAACACCTTTAAAAAAGGAAACATAAAAGGTAATTGAAGAAAATAAAATCCTAAAAATTAGAATTGAACAGCTAGAAACCAATGAATCTATAAAACAACAATATTCCATCAAACAAAATAAAAAAGGTTGAAAAATTTGAAGAAAATGCAAAGTACCTTCTAGGGAAAATGAATGACCTGGAAAACAGATCCAGAAGAGACAATCTATGAATCATTGGACTACTAGAAAGCCTGGACCAACAAAAGAACCTGGAAAACATCATGCAAGAAATTATAAGGGAAAATTTCCACAGTCTCCTAGAACAAGATAACAAGATAACAATTGAAAGAATCCACAGAACCCCTCCAGAAAGAGACCCCAGGATTAAAACTCCAAGGGCTGTAATAGCCAAATTCCAGAACCCTCAAATAAAAGAGAGAATATTGCAAATGGCAAAAAGAAAACAATTCAAATACAAAGGAAACACAATCAGAATAACGCAGCACCTATCAGCCTCAATACTGAAGAATTGGATTGCTAAGGACCTGGGATTACAGCCCAGAATGTATTACCTTGCAAAATATAACATATGTTGTCAGGGGAAAAGATGCTTGTTCGATGAAATGCAGGACTTCCAGAATTTACTGACACAAAGACCAGAACTGAACAGAGAATTCAATTGCCAAATACATGACTGAAGTGTTACATAAAAAAGATAAATGAAAAAGGGGACTAAAAAAACAAAACTGTTTTAAACAAATGTTGATCCCTAAAAGGGAATATATAACAATTCTAACTCATTAGAACTTTACTTCTCTAAGAATATTTAGAGGGTAAAATATAATTGAAGAGAATGAACCTAAAGGATATGGGTTTACTTCACTCTTGTCTCTCCATTGAAGAGGTCTAAGATCACATCTCTATGTCTGAGACAAAAAGCCCTGAAAAAAAAGCAGGAGAGTTAATTTTCACTTAAGTATCTCATTATACCTTGACTCCCTTTAATCACAAGGTGCTAAGGACCTTATCTAATAAGGGCATCATAAACTGTGAGGACCTAAGACAGTTGTCTCTGTTACTTACAAACAATTGGTGAGGGGGAATAAGAGAAAAGGAAAGAAGGACATATAAATGGAGAAAGATAGCATGGAGGGGAATACAGAATTAGTAATCATAAATGGAAAGGTGAATGGAATGAATTGTCCCATAAAATGGAAACAGCACAATGGATTAAAAACCAGACTCCTACAATATGTTATTTACAAGAAACACATTTGAAGCAAAGAGATACACACAGGGTAAAGGTAAAAGGCTGGAGAAAAATATGCCTCAATGGAAGTAAAAGAATCTGTGGTAGCAATCCTAATCTCAAAGTAAAAGAAAAATCAATCTCTTTAAATGGGATAAGGATGGAAACTGCATCTTCTTAAAAGGCGCCATTGGCAATGAAGTTATATCATTATGAAACATGTAGGCACATAGTGGTATAGCATCTAGATTCCTAGAGGAAAAGTTGAGAGAATTTCAAGGAGAAATAGAGAGAAAAAAAATTAATAATGGGAGAAATCAATCTCCCTCTCTCAGAACTAGATAAATATAACAACAATATAAACAAGAAGGAAGTTAAGAAGGTGAATGAAATCTTAGAAAACTTAGATATGATAGACCTCTGGAGAAACTTAATGGGAGACAGAAAAGAATATACCGTTTTTCCAACAGTACATGGCACCTTCACCATAACTGACCATGTACTATGGCACAAAAATCTTAAAAACAAGATTCAGAAAGGCAGAAATAATACACACTTATCAGATCATGGTGCAATAAAAATTCCATGTAATAGAGGGTCAGGGAAAGATAAACCAAGAACTAATTGGAAATTAAATATTTTTATCTTAAATAATGGGTGAATCAAACAGCAAATAATATAATCAATAATTCTATCAAAGAAAATGATTAATAATGAGAAATCATACCAAAATTTATGGGATGTAGTCAAGGCAATTTTGAAGGGAGACTTTATATCTCTAAATTGCCTATATGAATAAAGTAGAGAAAGAGATCATTTGGGTATGCAACTAAAAAAGCTAGAAAAAGAACAAATTAAATATCCTCAATTAAATACCAAACTAGACATTCTGAAAATCAAGGGAGATATTAGTAAGATAGAAAGCAAAAGAACCATTGATCTCATAAATAAATCTAAGAGTTGGTTTTATGAAACCTCTGGTTTAACCTCTGGTTAATCTGATTAACGAGAGACAATAATCAAATTGCCAGTATCAAAAATGAAAATGGTGTACTAACCAGCAATGAGGAGGAAATTAAAAAAGATAATTTGGAGATACTTTACCAAACTGTATGCTAATTAATTGGACAACTTGAGTGAAATGGATGAATATTTACAAAACTACAAACTTCCCAGATTAACAGAAGAGGAAATAAATTACTTAAATAAAATATCCCATTTCAGAAAAAAAGAAATTGAAGAAACCATCAATAAACTACCTAAGAAAATGTCTCCAGGTCCAGATAGATTTACAAAGGAGTTCTATCAAACATTTAAGGAACAATTAATTCCTGTTCTACACAAACTATTTTAAATAGCAAGAGAGGAAGGAGTTCTACCAAACTCCTTTAATGCCACCAACATGATGCTGATGCCTAAACCAGGAAGAACCAAAACAAGTAAAATTATAGACCAATATCCCTAATGAATATTGATGCAAAAATCTTAAATAAAATTTTAGCAATGAGACTATATCAAGTTATTACTAAGTTAACATACCATAATCAGGTTTGATTTATACCAAGCAGGCAGGGATGGCTGAACATTAGAAAAACTCTCAACATAATTAAACATTTAAATAGTAAAATTAACAGAAATCATATGATTATCACAATAGATGCTGAAAAAAACCTTTCATAAAATACTAGAAAGTATAGGAATAAATGGAGTTTTCCTTAAAATAATAAATAGTATATATTTAAAACCATCAACAAATATTTTCTTTAATGGGAATAAATGGAGCATTTCCAATAAATTCAGGGGTGAAACAAGGATGCCCACTATTACCATTACTATTAAATATACTATCAGAAATGCTAGCAGTAGCAATAAGAGAAGAAAAAGAAATTGAAGAAATCAGAATAGGCAATGGGGAAGCAAAACTTTGAAGATGATTTGATGGTATACCTAAAGAACCCAAGAAAACCATTCAAAAAACTCCTTGGAACAATTAACAAATTCAGCAACATAGTGGGGATATAACATAAACCCATATAAATCATCAGCATTTCTATACAATGAACAGCTAAGTCCAAGAACAAGAGATAGAAAGAGCAATTCCATTTAAAATAACTGTAGATAACATTAAATACTTGGGAATCTACCTCCCAGACAAACCCAGAAACTGTATGAACACAATTATAAAGCTCTCCTCACCCAAATAAAGTCAGTTCTAAATAACTGGAAAAATGTCAAATGCTCATGTATGTCGAGCAAATAGAATAAAAATGACAATTCTACCCAAATTAAATTACTTATTCAGTGTCATACCAATCAAAATACCAAATAAATATTTTACTGAGCTAGAAAAAAATTGTAACAAAATTCATCTGGAGTAACAAAAGGGTAAGAATAGCAAGGGAACTGATGAAAAAAATATAAAGGAAGGTGGCCTAGCTCTACCAGATCTAAAACTATAATATAAAGCAGCAGTTATCAAAATTTCCTGGTACTGGTTAAAAATAGAGTAATGGAACAATGGATTAAGATAAGTTCAAAAGAAAATGCAATAAATGACTATAGCAATCTGTTATTTGATCAACATCAGCCTCTGGGATAAGAACTCACTATTTGACAAAAATTATTGGGAAAATTGGAAAACAATATGACAAAAACTAGGCAAAGATCTACATCTCCTACCCTACACCAAAATAAGGTCAAAGTGGGCAAAGGATTTAGACATAAAGAGTGATAACATAAATAAATTAATAGACAAAAAATTCTATCTGATGTATGGAAAGGGGATAAATTTATGACCAAACAAGAATCAGAGCACCTTATAAACTGCAAAATGAATGATTTCCACTATATTAAATTAAAAAGGTTATGCACTAATCAAATCAATGCTGCCAAAATTAGAAGAAAAGCAGGAAACTGGGAAACAATCTTCATAACCAGGAGTTCTTATAAAGGTCTCATTTCTAAAATATAGAGAGAATTGCCTCAAGTTTATAAATGGTCAAAGGATATGTACAGACAGTTTTCAAATTAAGAAATTGAAGCTATATATAAGCATATGAAAAAATACTCCAAATCACTATTGATTACATACATGCAAATTAAAACAACACTGAGGTATCATCTCACACCTATTAGATTAGCCCAGATGAGAAAAAGGGAAATGATCAATACTGGAGAGGTTGTGGGAGGATTGGGACATTGATGCATTGCTGGTAGAGTTGTGTAATGATCCAACCATTCTGGAGAGCAATATGGGACTATGCCCAAAAAGCAATAAAACTGTTTATACTCTTTGACCCAGCAATTCCAATTCTAGGTCTATATCCAGAAGAAATTATAAAAAAATGGAAAAGTCCTACATGTTCCAAAATATTCATTAAAAGCCCTTTTTGTAATGGCAAAGAATTGGAAATTGAGGGGATGCCCATCAATTGGGGAATGGCTAAACAAGTTATGGTACAGTAATACTATGGAATATTATGCCATAAGAAACAATAAATGGTCGGACTCTAGAGAAGCATGGAATGAATTGCAGGATTTGATGCTGAGCAAAAAGAGTAGAGACAAGAGAACAATTTACATATCAACAACATTATGAGATGAACAGGCTTGAAGGAAACAACCCCTCTTGGCAGTCCAAAGAGCTGGAATAATCATATTTCACAGATTATAGACTATATTATCCACAACCAGAGGAAAAAAACTAAAACAAAACAAAACACACAGAAAAAATATTCCCCTACCAAAAGTGATGAACATGTCATAAAAATTATCTCTCATGTATCTCTTTCCCTTAATCCTAATTCCTCATGCCAAAAATCACTAATTTGAAAATATGTTTAACAACATATGTATGTAAAATGCTAATCTGATTGTTCCCAACTGAGGGGAGGGGGGGTGGAAAGGGAGGATGGAGGAAAACTTTGAAACTTGGAAATATGCATGTACAAATGCCTGGAAATAAATATTTAGATAGATAAATAAATAAATAAAGCAGGGGACCCCCGTGCTTTCTTTCATTCTTGTTTGGGGACTTGGGGGCTGGGTGAACTATCATGTTTTCCTTAGACTACATGTGATTATAAATTCCAAGCCCCATTCCCTAAAGGCACTAGCTGGACTGAAAAAGCCCCAACCTTGGGAGGGGGGAGAGGAAGCAGGCAGATTGATTGGCAAGTCTAGTGGTCAATTAGTTAAAAATAAAAAGGGGGGAAAAAAGGGAAGCCAATTAAAATAACTTAATGTATTCAATTATTTTAAGGAATTTTAACTATTGATTGGCTATTTCAAAATCATAATGAATACATATATACATATACACATACATATGAGGTTCCTCAAGAAATTCTAATTCATTGTAAAAATTATTTTTAAATGGTCTTAATCGGTCCATTCAAAAAATACAATATAAATGTACGTATGTATTTAAACATTTATCTGACTTTTTACATCTCTCCACTGGCCTGGAAAGGTGGAAAAATGTTAGTATATTCTGAGATTTTGGTGTCAGCCAGAGTATTCATAAATTGGTAAATGTGAAATGTATATACAAAAGAATTGTCTTTGTGTTGTGTCTGTGTCTAAATGTGTGTGTGTGTAACTGTGTCTGTGTCTGTGTGTGTGTATTTGTCTGTGTTTGTGTGAGTGTAATTCATATCTGAAATGGTTACAATTCCCTGTGTTAAATATTGCTTCTTTTAGTTTGAATTTGGAATTTAATAGTTTTTTTAAAAGTCTAATAAAAAAATTAATTAAATAATGGAGTAGAATCTGAGCCTACCCCCCCACTAGAAAATTTTCGTACCATTTGTACATTTCAAAGTGTGTAAGTTGCAAGTTTGTGAAATGTTCTTAGCTGTGAGCTAAGTTTTTGTTAACCCAATATTGTTTGACAGCTGTATTCAATTTGTGTTAATTGAGGTTTTAAGGTTTAGGCAATCTAGACTTTCTGCCCTCAAGAGGCTTTGAAAAGAGGGAGGGAAAACCTTTGATAGAAAAGGGCCTCCACCTTGTGTTTAAAAAAAAACTGAGAGAGGAGCTAAATAAGAGTAATTTAGTCACCTTTGAGTTTGACATATTTGAAAGTTCTGTAACAAATTTGAGAATTTATGTGTGATTGAGAAGAATAATATAATTGGGATAAATTATGTCAAGGAATTGGAAATATATATATATATATATATATATATATATATATATATATATATATATATATATGACATTGATTTTGGGGGGAAGAGAAATACTGTACTAAATTTTATAATATGATTTGTGATGTTAAATTAATATTGATAATACATTGTCAACAATCTCACAAGGTCTTTTGTTGCTAAATGAAGAAAGTTTGTAATAATCTTTGTCTTATATGTATGGAATATATGTGCCTTTATACATATATATATATATATATATGACTAAAAGTAAAATCTACTTAATATCTATTATTTGAAAATGAGAAAGTGTATTAACATTGTCTAGCATTTATAGTATTTTGCTCTTGTTCTAAGGGGAATGAGATGTTTAAATAAGAATCTTATATTCAATGTAAATTAATAATATATGTCTAATTTTAAAGAAGTCAAGAATATGAACTTTCTCATGATAACTGCAGACAGCTGATGAGGGAGGGGCTCTGACAGATGACTGAACATAACAGTTGTATGGTTCCTCTGTAAGGTAACTTATTGATGAGTAAGATGTATTTATCAGTTATGTGATATTCTTTTGTAATTGCAAAGAAATTATATTTACAGTATTTATTTATTTCTTGTGGACATATAAACGATTTGAATATTGTAATGTTAAGCCTGGAATTAACATGTGATTTCATTGAAGGGGTGACAAAGGAAATATCACAAATTATGACCCCCTTCTAGGGTAAATTTGTGGATTCATACATAATATAATGATGGAAATATTATTGTGTAAAATTTAATAACTCATGTGTCAATTGACTTGAATATCAGGTTGCTTTTACTATTGTTTTATTGCACTGGAATCACTAACACATGTTAGAAATTTAAGATTACCTAAGATATTCTAATGGTTTTTTAAAAATTCTGAAATTAATAATTTGTATTTTGATAATGGCTAGTAGTTAAAAATTTATATATAGAAGTTTCTATCCATATATTCAAATTGGGACGAAACTGTGGTTGTTTGCATTGAGGGGGTAAGCACCTAGATAACATGAGGAAGATAAAATAATGATGATCATTTTAGATTTTTCTGTGGCAATCTCTAGCCAATTGTTTTGTGAGAAGTATGGAGAATACGGGCAACCTCCTAGCCAAAAGGGGTTGTTTAGTTATTTTTAACATTGTTAATAACTAAATGAGTTCATTGCAAAAAGTTGCTTTCATAAAAAAAATACACTCAGCTCTAGATGTGTTTTGGGATTGTTATGTTTTTACATCTCAAAATCTGTTTATGGCATTTTATTTACAGTACTGTCCTTAGGTACATGAACAACAGTTAAATTATGATTTCTTCCCCGGATCTTTTACCAGCCTGGCACACTCTTAATTCTCCTTAGTTCTCAAGTCACCTGAAGCTCTGGTTATAGGTAATTGCTATATTACAATGTATGGACATCAGGTATGTTAAAATAGAAAATTTGCCAGTGAAGCCATTAGCCCTATGAGGATTGATGTTAATATTACAGATGGAGTGACCTTTGAAAGAATGATCCTAGCCTCAATTGGGGTAGGATTCTCTTAAAGGAATTGCTCACCTGGCAGACCTGGAGCCCGGCTCATTGAAAAGGATAGCCTGTATGACTTCTGCCTGTAAAGGACATCTAATTCATAAAGGAACATGTCCTCCTGTCCCTCTCTGCTCTGTAATAGCAGATTGACATGATCATTCCCAGTGCATCATAATTAAGTATGAGAGTGAGCCCTTGGAAGTCTATCTTTAAAATTTTAAATATTTGGCAGGTATTTTTCCTTGGCTTTTTAACATAGCATGTGACTTTTTATCACAACAAGTTCCCTTTAAGGAAAAAAAAATATTAGAATGTCTGCTAATACCAGGATAATGCCTATTGGTCAGTTTTTTACTGCTTTAAAAAGAGAGATCCATTCTTCAACTAGAATTTTTATTCCAAACATGACCAAAGCAAAATAGAAAATTTTGTTGCAAATTACTTCTTGGACACGTGCATTTTTTAAAATGCTTATTCAGTACATTTGTTTATACTATTTTTGAAATTTTCATTACAACTTGATGTGGCATCCATTAATGAATCTGTGTTATATTGAAATCTATATTCTTATGTAAGGTATTTTGATACTGGCTTAGGATCATAAAGTATAATTCTTGCTCTTTATAGACCTAGTTTTTTCCTAATTATTGGACCTCTGTTAAATAGCCTTTTTGGTTATAATATATCTGGTTTTTGCTTGCTTAAATTTTTTCCCTTGAGTGTCATTTCTCTAGCTGTATATCTCCAAGACCAGCCTCTGCAGGATGCCAGTCAGTTGTATCAGCCAATCATTCTCTGAACTCTGCCTCAATGAAGCTTTTGCTGCAATGCATTCAATGGACTCTGAAAAGCGCAGAAGAATCTGGGTCCCAAGTAATTTTGAGGGGGGAAATGATGTAGAGAATTGTGAATGTAGCAGAAGCAAAATTTGTTAAATGGATGGAGGTTCCCTCTTTTGAGATTCTGCCTCCCTTGGATACTGTTAATTATATCCTGTCTCCCCTTGACCCTGATGTTTGTACCTTTTCCTCCATTTCCCTCTTCACCTGACCTTAGTCATAAACCCTGATGGTCAAGAAATGATGTGTTGAAAGGACAGGAAATACCAGTACACAGTTTGCCATTAGCTGGTTACATGGCTCCAAGGTAAAAGACCGCATCCCAAGAACTACCCTTTGTCCAGCCTCCTATCCAGAAGGATGGGCTTTTCTCTGGCTCTTCCTCAAACCACGTGGAGCTCCATGGGCTACACCATGTGGCCTGGTTACCCCAAGCCCCATGGCTGCCTACCCTTTCTCTTTCTTTATATCTTTTTCCTTTCCAAACTTCAGCTGAGCCTGCCAGTGGACCTGCTGAGATGAATTAGAAATCCACGTGGCTTTTCCTTAAATTCTTCTTAACTTTCATATCTTTCTTTTTGTTTTGTAACTTCTTTAATAAATCTCTATTTTTCTTTTACACCTGCATTCCAGGGTCTGAATTGTGATTCGTTAAAGATAATAATCAAACTCAAGCTAGCAGTTAATTTCTGATACCGTGATTTTTATACTTTGAACAATGCTTAGGCATAGGCCCATGGATGAACAATGGGAAATTCCAGTAGGAAGTATGTGTGCAAGAAAAGGCAGTTTTGCTTAGTCTAGTCAATCTTTTTTTTTTTTTTATGTTTTTTCAAGGCAAATGGGGTTAAGTGGCTTGCCCAAGGACCACACAGCTAGGTAATTTTTTAAGTGTTTGAGGTCACATTTGAACTCAGGTACTCCTGACTCCAGGCCTGGTGCTCTATCCACTGCGCCACTTAGCTGCCCTAGTCTAGTCAATCTTAATTGACCCTGTCAACAAACACTTTTCACTCTTAAGTTGGGAATTCATTCTAACCTTATTCAAGCAATATTATTTGAGCACTGGCTATGTATACAATTTATTGTAAGGTAAAGTAGGGAGTGTAAAGATGAATAGATCATGATTACCATCTTTAAGGGATTTATAATAATAATAATAATAATAGCAACTTACAGTTGTAACGGGGGTGTAGTTTAGTGTAAAGATGATGTAGTGGATAGAAAACTTCGCTTGGGGTCAGGAACTTTTGTGATATTTAGATGGCATGTGGGATTGGCTAAGATATATAACATTTTTAACCATATGATCCTGGGGTTAATCATTATTTCAATCTTTCTTTGCTTATCTGTAAAATGAGAGTCTTATAACACCTACCTCAGAGCGTTATTATAAAGATCAAAACATCAAAAAAATCAAGGAGGGCAGTTAGGTGATACAGTAAATAGAACACTGGCCCTGGAATCAGGAGGACCTGAGTTCAAGTCTGGGCTCAGATACTTCATTACCTAGCTAGATACTGCCCTAATATTTCCTCTACTTTCAAAAATAGAGGAATGAAGAATGAAATATTTAGGGGCAGCTAGGTGGATAGAGCACCAGCCCTGGAGTCAGGAGGACCTAAATTCAAATTTGGACTCAGTCACTTAATAATTGTCTAGCTGTGTGACCTTGGGCAAGTCACTTAACCCCATTGCCTTAAATAAACATAAAAAATCAAGGAGATTATGTATAAAGTACTTTGCAAACCTTAAAAACCATATAAATGTTATTTATTATCATTACTATTTATAAAGCATTTCCTCATGCATTATTCATAATAACTCTGTTAAGGAAGTGGTTTAAGTATTATCCTCTATTCAGAGATAAAGATAATGAATCAGAAAAACTTGCACAGATCTGCCACTAGTAAATTTTGGAACTACAATGTCATACCAAATATTCTGATTCTATCTCAAGACATTCTTCAAACCATGCTAACATTTCAAAAACAACCAGTTGGGTGGGATAGAGATGTCTTACATTCCACTGGGACATAAAATGAAAGCTTAAAATTTACTAGTGGGAAAACTTACAATTTAGGAGGAAAGGAAATTAAGATTTTGTAGAGGAAATTTTGAGTCTAATAATGACCCACTGCTTCTGCCCTAGTTCAGATCATTATTGCCACTTACCTGAGCTGTTACAATTCTCCTCAATTCTGTCCTCTCTTAACCTTTTTCATATTATTGCTAGATTTAGGTATTTTATGTATAGATTTTGCCACATAACTCTGCTAAAACAGCAACAGCAAAACATAATAACCCCAACCACATGAACTCACAATGACATCCTATTGTATCCCGAGTAAAATTAAATCTCTTTGGGCTATCATTTACTTCCTGTTTTTAATAAAAATGTTGTTTAGCTTTTGGAATAAAACAAGCATTTTCATAACATAATACAATAAAAAGGATGATTGCATGTGAAACTGCAAATCTACTGTGCAAAATTTATTCCAAGTCCATCATATAAATTTCTTTTCTTTTTCTTCCTTCCTCTCCCTTCAATATGGCTACCATCAGACACAAATAATTACATATACATATATATGTAAAACTATTCTTTTTTTTTAAGTTTTTTTGTAAGGCAATGGGGTTAAGTTGGCTTGCCAAGGCCACACAGCTAGGTAATTATTAAGTGTCTGTTGGATTTGAACTCAGGTACTCCTAACTCCAGTTCTCTATCCACTGTGCCACCTAGCCGCTCCAATGTAAAACTATTCTATACACATTTCTATTTATCAATTCTTTTTCTGAGTGAGGATACCAATTACCTGTTTTGACAACCTGGAGCTGTCTAGACTTTCCAATCTTATTTCATTCCTTTTCCACACATTCTACACTCAGGAAAAATATTCATCTCTACCCTCCTATAGACCCCCTGGAATATCACTTCCCATTTTACTCTCATTTTACAGATAACCAAGGAAAGATTGAAATAATGATTAACTCCAGGGTCACATGGCTTAAAAGTGTTATGTTTAGATCTTAGCCAATCCCACATGCCATCTGGATATCACAAAAGTTCCTGACCCCAATGGTCAGACTTTTGAGGACTGGAATGCCTTCCCTTCATCTATTGAACTTCTACCCCTCTTTTGAAATGCAATGCAAATGCCTTATCCAAAAGCCATTCAAAATGTTCTTAGTGGGTAAAGCCTAGTACCTCTCAGAATTTCCCTAATAATTCTATTTTTCAAGGTGTGTATCATGCTATATCGTGTATAGGTATCTGGACTAGTTTTATCTCTCTGTTAAACTATAAACTCTTCAAAGGCAGGATTGATATTGAATCAAAGCTTTGTATTTATATCATTCTCAGTACAATTTTTTGCAAGGAGTAGGAACTTAATTACTAATGTGCGATTTAAAAAATTGTTTGGTATTAATCAGTAGAGGTTACTTCATACTATAAATCTGCAATCTCATAGATCAGGAATTCTTAGTGTGTTTGTGTGTGTGTGTGTGTGTGTGTGTGTGTGTGTGTGTGTGTGTTTCTGTGTTATGGACCTCTTCAGCAGTCTGAGAAAAGATCCATACATAGGTTTTATCATAATTATGTTTTTAAAAGCATAAAACAAAGCACAAAGGAAATCAATTAAATTGAAATAGTTATCAAAATAATTCATGGATGCCAGGTGAACAACATCTTATTATCCTATAGCAGGAATATCTATTCTAGTAAAAGAATCAATCCATCAACAAGCATAAATTAAACTCCTACTATATGCCAAAAATTAGTGAGGGCTTAATAATTTATTAACAGGAGCTATCTGTCTTTTCTGGGATTGTTTCATAGGGAATTGTTTATAATCTGGGAGGGGAAGTAGACTCTCTACTGTTGGGGAGGGGGGGTTGTATGAAAATATATCACATTATTTCCTTATTTCAGTGGAAAATTACTGATAACCCCTGGTCTCTTTAATGTTTATTCTATTTTACTTAGTTATATGTGTGTGGGGGGCTTTAAAATAAAAGAAAACACACCCAAACTTATCCAATTGACCTGCCTATTGCCTTTACAGGCTCCTGAAATCCACTTTCCATCCGATTTGGAAGCATTTCAGTGTGCCTGCTCCTTTCTTTATTGCCTTCAGTCTCATCCCTCCCAGACTTGGAGCTGCAGGCAAAGGCAGATTTATTTATAGACAAGTGTATTTTCAGAAATGAAGCCCATCATGCCTTCAGCTGTCCAGTTCCCCTGAAATATGTCTGCCTTCCCCACCCCTACCAATGACCATCCCATTTTTCAATTCTTTCCAATTTCATTTAAATAGCTGAAGGCCAATAGAGGCACTGCTTGGTTAAATTTGAAGTGGAGAGAGAGAGGAGAAGAAAAGAAGAAAGACATTAACAAAACAATGAAAATGTCAAGGGATGGGAGAAAATAATGAATTGAATACCAAGTGATATTTCAACCAGGCCAATCACATCTGCTGTATGTTGCAGGTGATAACAGTTTGGGAAAATTCCATAGCTGAATGATGATGATGACTGTGATTATAATGGTGATGATGATAATGACAATAATACATACTCTAGCTGACATTTATGTTTTTTTGGTTATGAAGAATTTTTGCATATATTATTTTATTCTCATAAAAATCCTTGTGGGGAGTATAGAACCAATATTTCACCCCTGTTTTCCTAATGAGAAAAACTGGGCTCTGGGAGGTTGACTAACCTCGAGTCACATGTCTGGTAAGTGGCTAAGCCTGAAGTCAAACCTAGGCTTTTTGACTCCAGCTACAGCTGTGGTCTAAATAAATCCATGCATTTGCTACTGATTATTCTAACTAAATTCACTAAACCATCCTACAGAAATACAAAATCTCCACAGTCCAGGGAATTAGATTGCTTCTCATGACAAGTTGGTTACATAATTATAGCTTTTACTCAGAGTACTTCAGTACTGTGAGGAAGATCACTGAGTCATGGGTGAGTAAATGACTAACCTTGACTGGTAATAATAGGCTATTTTTATAATAAAAGGAAAGAAGAGACTGGAAAGTGTTGGGTTTTAATATGTCTTTTTTTCCCCCTCAAGCATAGGTATTCATATCATTGAAACATTGCGATTTATGACCTGATTTCGAGTAATGGAAAACTGATTCACCAGAAATGTGAATTTTGTTTTGAACTTTTTTTTAATAGGTGAGATGACTTAGCATTCACTAGTATTTGAGAAATGTGTTTGAATAATGATGATCTGGTTGAGGTTTGTGTAATGGCTTACAAATACTGAGTATAGTGCATCAATGATTCCTAGTAGTTCTCAAAATAGCTCTATGAGGAAGTGTAGGATGAGGAAAGAGATCATTTGCAATACTCAAGGTCACAAAGCTAATAAATGATAGAATTCAGTTTCAAATCCTGGTTATTTCATTTGAAAGTTTTGAGGGGCAGCTAGGTGGTGCAGTGGATAGAGCACCGGCCTTGGAGTCAGGAGTACCTGGATTCAAATCCGACCTGAGACACTTAATAATTACCTAGCCGTGTGGCCTTGGGCAAACCACTTAATCCCATTGCCCTGAAAAATCTAAAAAAAAGTTTTCTATAAGGCCATTCTCTCATTAATTATCTTATTCTTGGTGATGAATTCTTATTGGATAGAAAAATCTTAACCCACTGGTCATAAACAGAGAAACTGATATCTGTCAAGTTCACAAAAAGTGATTTTTGGTGGAATGGTTGATCTGTAAAATGGGAATTATAATCTTCTTTAAATAAAAGTATCTGTCCATAGAAGAGAACCAGTAACAAAAAGTCCAAGCAATGATTGTTGGCAAAAAAAAAAAAAACATGACTGAGGCATGGTTAGGATCTGAAGTAACTTACAGTCTAATGAATAATGTGGAAATGCAAAAAGAGGTATGTATAACATTCTCAGAGATAGCTAAATTAGAAGATGTAGTGAGAATACTTTCTAGTGAAGAAATTACAAAGGACTACCTCAATTTTCACCTCTTAGAACCACCTTCCCCTCAACTTCCTTCAGTGCCCAGTTCAAGGTCCACTTCCTACTGGAGGCTTTTCCTGATCTCCCTACCTTTTGAGTGTGTTTCATCTCAAAATCACTTTATATTTACCTTGTATTTGCTTATACATGTTCCATAGGAACATATAATATGTTCCTCACCAGCAGGAACTGTCTTATAGAACAAGACCAGGGTTTGGGGAAAGGTTGGGGAGCTGCAAAATCATAGAGGGGAACAGGTGAGTTTTTGATTCAGGAATAAATGGATATGACTACAAATTGCATGTTATTGATCAAAATGGTCACCCTAAAACAGGAAGTTGTTTCTTAGTGATTAAAAACAAGGGTCCTAGTGCTATATTGACCACTAGCAAGCTTTAAGTCTTCCTCTTCATATAAAATTACTTGTTTGTAATTTGGGGGAAATTTTTTCCTGGTCTATCTCATAGATTCTTTGAGGGAGAAGGATCAAATGAAATAGGGAGAAGCTATAATTGTGGCAGTACATTTCCTCATATTTCTGCTCAGTAATGGCTATTTGTTTAAGCTATAGAGAGCAACTCACTTTTTGATGTTGATTCTTTGATCATAATACCGGATATTACTGGCACAGGTTGAGATGATGTCAGGGAAGTAAAGACCTGGGTCAGACCCAGAAATAATGAGAGGGAAGATGAAGGACTCATTACTGAAGAGTTCCTCAAAGTATTTCATCTTATGTACTCAGGTTGTACCCAATCTAAAATTCTCTCTGAAGAAAGCTCTCAAGAGGGCATAACCTGTTAAGTGTGATGCAGAGGATAGAGCACTGAGTCCTAAAGTCAGTAAGCCCTGAGTTCAAATCTATCCTAAATATTAATTGTGTGATCCCAGACAAATTATTTCTGCCTCAGTTTCCTTGACTATTAAAGTTCATAAAGCATTTAGGCCCTATAAAAATTCAAGCTAAAATAGTAGGAAGCAGAGAGCTGGTGCAGTGGATAGAGTACCAGACCTGTAGTCAAAAAGACTGCTCATTCTGAGTTTAAATCCAGTCAGTATTTTAGACAAAGGGACAAATAGTAGTCACTGACTCAGATGAAGCTAAACTTCAAGGTTTGTCACTGTCATTTCTTAACTGCACAGAACACTCTTCTTGTGGTCACACTATCTACCTCTCATCTATTTATCTGTCTATCTCTTCCTCCCAATGATTTTATCATAGTTTGCTTTGTTAGAGCTAGATTTCAAAAATTCTAAATGAAAACTACATGAAACAAGAGTTAATCGTCCCAGTTTTGGGGGAAAAAATTCTAGCTCCCAAGCCCCAAGATATCATGTGAAGCATAAGTGCTCAATATGTATATTCCTTTAGACAGAGTACCCATGTGTGGGGGTGTGACTCTGCGCCAAAGAGAGGGAGAAGAGTATGTAGTGACTCCTGTTAGTAGAATTTACAAATTTTTACTTTACACATTTATTTTAGGTTCAGTGCTCACTGCACCACCTAGCTACATTTTAAAACATTACATTCTGAGAAAAAGATTCCTAGGTTTTGCCAGAAATGTCAAAGGATGTCCATGCCACCAGAAAGGTTGAGTTCTTGAATTAAAGGAATTAACCACCTCGGAGACAGTATGATCCACTTTTGTTATGAATTCTCTCCTTATTCTAACACCAATGAGAAGACTGAACTGGCCTTTCTACAACTTCTACCTGTGGCTCCTATTTGAATCCTTTGGAGGAGGCAGCACAGTCTAAGAAAAAGAGTCTATAAAAAAGAAAAGGAAAAAAAGAAAAAGTCTAATCTCTTTTTATGGAACAGCCATCCTTCCTTCAAAGACTTAAATGCATTTATATTATTTTCTCCTAAGTCTTTTCTTCTTCAGGGTTAATATGCTCTATATTATCAAATAATTTTAATAGTCAATGACTGAGTACGTCCAGATAACTGTGTTAAGAACTGGGAACACAAAGAGGCAAAAGATAGTGCCTACCCTCAAGGAGTGTAAAATATAATAGGAAAGACAACATGTAAAAATGCAAAGCATGCTATAGACAGGAAACAGATAGGAAATCTTTGAGAGGGAAGGATGAAGAATTTTAAAAAAGTTAAGGTGGCTTCATGCAGAAGGTAGAATTTTACTTGGAAAGTCAGTAGTCAGAGAGAAGAGAGTTCCAGGCATCAGAGGCAGACAGAGGGAACACCTGGCACTGAACAATAGAGTTTCTTGTTAGTAGAACAACCATGGAGCCATTGTTACTGGAGGGAAGAGTGTGTGTTCCACAAATACAGGAAGATTACACTTGGTGAAGAAATACAGTGGAATGAATGCTCAGCATCCATTTGTCATTCAGCCGCTGACACTGTAGCTATGTCAGTTAAAGGTTCTCTTCCATAGTTCTCCTATCTGTAAAATTGGCATAATGATAATATCTATCACCCAGAATTGTGGAGTCAAAGTATTCTTCAAAATACTTATTTATACTTATGAATAATTATATTCATAAAGTATAATTTTAATATTAAATCTTAGATTTGATATTAAATTATAATTATGAAATGATTATAAATCTGAAGTATTATATAAATGGTAACATTACTATTATGGTCAAAAAAATTATTGTCCTTAAAGTCTTGGCCATCTTATTCTTCTAGTTATTCTCCATGTGAAATGAACAAATTACTTTAGTCATTTTCTGATAATGGCAAAAGCGTAACTTCTCTCATATTTGGCCTTATTGAAGTAGCTAGATAGCACAGTAGCTAGAACATTGGACTGTAGTCAAAATAAACCAGAGTTCAAATCAAGTCTGAGACAGTTAGCTATGTAAATCACTGGGTAAATCACTTATTCTGGGTCTGCCTCAGTTTCTTCAACTGTAAAATTGAATTAATAGTAGTTCCTACTCCTTAAGGTTGACATAAAGATGAAAGAATCTTTGTGAAGTGATAGCACATTGTAGGTATTAAATAAATGTTTTGCTTTCTCCAATAATTCTGGATTATGTATAGCTTCTAATCAAATTAATTCATATGTATTCTCCCTGCCGTAGTGCCCTGTTGATTCATTGTGCAATCAGTACATGAAGAATTCCAGATATTTTTTTTCAGAAGTACCACAATCTAGCCACATATCTTCAAACCTTGTACCTTTAGGTATTTGAACTATTTTCTGTAACCCAAGTAAAAAAGTTAAAAATATCCCTATTAAATTTTATCATATTCAATTTATTCCATCATTCTAGCCTACTGAATCATTTTTTTAATCCTACTTCAGCAATGCAACCAATTAGGTATCCATACCAGTGTTGCGCTTTACTTATCAATTTGATAGAGGTGTCATCTATACCTTCATCTGAACCTTGAAACATCTGTGAAGTCCAAAACAGAGCTCTGTAGAATTCAGTTCTGGTCCCTTCCCCAAATGATTATTAATACATTAACCAATGCCACTTGTATCCAGTCCCTAATCTATCTAACTATATCGTCAGCCATATTTCTCCACTCTTGCCTCACTGGATTATTTTAGGAAACACAAATTGCAAAAATTAATGCATAATAATCCTATTACTATAATTGTGATATTATTTAGGAATCCTGTCCTAGACTTAGTCTATCTTTCCTCCACAAATAGAACTCCAACCCTAGCAGTCTTTCTCTTTCCTTGCCAGAAATAATTTTCAAATGAAAGAATGAAAGAAAGCTTCATGGATGAGGATGATATTAATCAATCCATCCCATCACATTTATTACATACTTACTATGTACTTACAGAAGTTCATGCTAAATTATTGAACAACTCCCAAATACCTCATCATAAATATTGAATATTCCTATGAAATCCAACCTTAATCACAGAAAGGTACTATTTCAGTTCTCTTTTTCAATGTTACGTAGAGAAGCTATTCAGAATCTCACTTGGAACCTATCCACTTACCTTTATAAGCTGTTCTAACAAAGATGTATATCAAATTGCTCATTTAATAAAGAAATGGAAGTAGCAAATTATCACTGTATGGAGGAGGCATGGCTATTTAAATAAGATCTTAATTGACAGAAGCTGAGAACAGCTGAGTTTTTGGGTTAGTAAAATTGCCTTGTATCAAGATAGCACCAAACAATGAACATTTTTCATTAATTCTGTTTTATCATCATTTAGTAAGTATCTGCTAAGTGAAAAGTATTGCCAGTGATGGACAACTACTCATTAGGATTATTACTCTGTTTGTTTCTTTGCATTTAATTTAGGTAAAAATATACATTAACACTTCTTATTTCTTACCTAATATTTCATTAGATAATCCTTTATTAAACATCTACTATAAGTTAGCCTAAGATGAAAATGGCATAGTCCCTATATTCAGGGTTTTACATTCTACTGGAAGGAACATCCAATATGCTCATAAATAATATAAATAGTTTACCATTGCAAAAAAAGGATACAAAGTGTTATCAGACAATGTGAAAAGGAAGAAATAATTTTCAGTTGAAAATATCAGAGAAGGCTTCATTGAAGAGAATGATATTAAACAATCTATCACATCACATTACATGCCCACTCTGAGATAATATGTGCACTTCTCATAATACTTATTTATAATCATAAATAAATATATTTTAAAAAATAACAATTTTAATTTTAAAATTTAGTTTTGATATTGAAATTATAATTATGAAATGATTATAAACTTAAAGTATAATATAAATGATAACCATTACTATATATTTGTGTATATACATATATAATATAAATATAGGTATATATATACATATACACACATGTACATGTACATATACATATACATATACACATATTGCAGAGGATGAAGGGACAAAGCAATTATATTAAGAACTTGATAAGATCTTCCAAACGGAGTTGACATAGACTGGGGTAATCAGTGACTTTAAATCCATAGGAGGATATGAGAAAGATGAAGAAAAGTGGATGGTGACTTCTTTTTTAGCTTCAGAGGGCAGAACGATTCTCTCTTTTCTCTTCTCCCTAATCATTATAACCAAATTATTGCTGTGTAATGATGAGACAAGTCAGTAGATTCCATTGATTCACAGGGCTTGAGAAGTTATGACTAAGGAAATGTTGGAGAAAAGTAACTAGCAAGCAGGTATGGATAGGCTTCTGGCATTTGTTTCAGAGAGAAGCTTAGAGTTATTAAAAGCATTTCATCAAGTAAAATGAACATAATCAAGAGAACACTATACATAGTAAAGGTAATATTATAAGAAAGATGAACTGTAAAAGACTTGGCTACTCCAATCAATACAATGATTCAAGACAATTTTAAGGGTCCAAGAAAATAAATGCTGTTAACATCTAGAAATAGAATCGGTGGACTCTGAATACAAATTGAAGCATTCTTTTTTCCACTTCATTTATCTTGATTTTTAAATAATTAACATGGAAATGTGCTTTATACGATTTCACAGGTTAACCATTCTGGAGATCACTTTGAAACTGTGCCCAAAGAAGCAATAAAACTGTGCATACCCTTTGATCCAGCAATACTGCTACTAGGTCTATCTCCCAAAGAGATCATAAAAAGGGGAAAAACTTACATGTACATGAATATTCATAGCAGTTCTTTTTGTGGTGGCAAAGAATTGGAAATGCCCATCAATAGGAGAACAACTGAACAACATATGGTATATGAATTTAATGACATAGTATTGTTTTATAAGAAATGATGAGCAGCAGATTTCAGAAAAATCTGGTAAGACTACACGATCTGAAGCTGAGTGAAGTGAGCAGAACCAGGAGAACATTGTACACTTTATCAGTAACATTATGTGATGATAAACTATGATAGACTTAGCTCTTCTCAGTAATACAATGTTCAAAGACAATTCTTAAATACTTTGATGGAAAATGCCATCCACATCCAGAAAAAGAATTATGAAATCTGAATGCAGATCAAAGCATACTATTTTCACCTTTTTAATTTGTTTTTTTATCTTTTCCTTCTCATGTTTTTCCCTTTTGTTCTGATTCTTCTTTCACAGCATGACTAATATGGAAATATGTGTAACATGATTGTATATATGTAATCTATAACAGATTTCTTGCTATTGTACAGTGAGAGAAGGGAAGGGTGGAAGGGAGGAGTGTTAATTTTCCCTTCTTCTAAATTACTACTCCAAAACTAGTGAAACAAATATTCAGTCTTGATAGAATTTTGTGTGAAGTCTGACTAAATAGGTGTTGACCAGGGAACTAAGAAATTTTGAGACACATTTTGATCTTAATGGTATTTTTCTTTTCTTTTCCTTTCTTTTTTTAAAAATGACTTGAGAATGTCTTTAAATGACTTTACAAAGATGAATGTTGAAAAAATATCTTTACATATAATTGGAAAAAATTTAAATAAATAAATGAAAAAAGAAAAGTAGTACATCATAACACATTATATGCCTATTATGGCTTATAGAAGTTTATGCTGAATAACTTTCATTTCTTTTGAGAAAATATGCCAGCCCCCTCTTTGAGAGGGTGGAAAAATAGTACTATGGAATGCTTGAGGAGAGAAGTCAAAATTTGTACTACTCCTCGTGGAAAGTGAGTTAGAGAATTAACTTTCTACAGTGATAATTTACTTAGTCTTTAATCTTATCTAGATCATGAAAATCTAAGGTAAGAAATTAACAAGCAAAATGACAAAACAATCTTTTGGAGGGATGTATGGGTTTGGGAGTCAAAGAGGAATGAGAGAAGGAGGAGGCGAGAATTGTTAGAAATGACTAGTTATGGGAAAGGATAAAATAAAAGAACATGAGTAATCCAGTTTCAACCAGAAGGGTCAATGTAAGGTTACCCCAATGAGACAATATAGTGTTTTACATAAATGAATTTTCTAGATGATTTTATAAATATACAAACTTTTTTTCTATTTTAATCACAAATAATGGAAATTTCTCCAAAAATACTTAATATACTTCCTATTATTTTAAATAAAATATATTGAGATAATCCAATTATTCCATGATGGTTCAAGGTAACTATTATAAACACAATCAAGTTATGACATTGTGATAATAAGAATCTACTGAGGTAAATGCAACTATTTAATTCCTCATTGAAGGGCCACAGACTGTCTTTGAAAAATATATAATTCTATTACTTCCCTCCTTATCAAACCATCCTTTATCACTGCTTATTACTGTCAATATATTAACTTGTAGAAATAATGTTCCCTCCTTCTAAATTACTATTCCAAAACTAGTGAAACAATTATTTAGTCTTAATAAAATTTTGTGTGAAGTCTGAGTAAATAGGTGTTGACCAGGGAACTGAGAAGTTTTGAGACATATTTTGATCTTAGAGGCATTTTTCTTTTCTTTTCCTTTCTTTTATTTTAAATGACTTGAGAAGAAAAAGGTTTCCAACTCAGATATGGATGATAGAGGTTCCTAGAAGTATGATCTTTACTTAAACATGCTATTTAAAAATTAATAATACAGAGTATACCAAAAGTCTTAATAGTTTTAAGTTTTAATAGTTGTGTGTCCCAAAAGTCTTATTGCAGTTTTTACTTTTTAAAGCTGAAAGTTACAATTATTCTTTCTACCAACCCCCAACAAATGTAAAGTACTTGAAGGAATGAGTATCTATTACCTTTTGGTCTTTCTATCCTCAGGGTCTAAAATAATTTTTTGTACATAATATGCTATTGTTGTTGTTGCTGTTGATGTAAAGAATTGTGAATATAGCAGAAACAAAATCTGTTAAATGGGTGGAAGTTCCTGCTCTTGAAATTCTGCCTCCCTTGGACACTGTTGATTGTATCTGGTGCCTATTTTTCATTCCACTTCTTTGTCCTGGACGTTGGTGGGCAGGAGATGACGTGTTAAAATTGGAGATCAAGTATCTTGAGACAGGCAGGACCAGTACATGGTTTGCCTTTGGAAGTTACCTGGTCCAAGGTGTATGACCATTCCCCAAAATTAACAGGAAGCACCAGCTCTTTGAGTCTCTTGCCTCCAGCATCCCATCTAGAAGGATGGGGCTTTCTGTGGCTCTTCCTTAATCCACATGGAGCACCTGACTTGAGTAGGAAAGAAGTGAGCTCCTTAGTTTTCTTTTGTTACTGAGTCTCTTTAGTCTCTCCAATCTCTTCAAGTGCTTTTGGTTTCCAGCTTTGAGAGAGATAATGGTGGGTGCAAATCCCACTTCAAGTTGTTGAAAGAAAAGATGGAAAGAAGCTGACATGGGAAGAGTTTCTTATTCCCATTTTGCTACATTAAAGACTTAGAGGAACTTCTCCTTGGGTGAAATCTGGGACTATTGCTCTTGGTTGAACCAAGTTACCTTTCTCCCAATGGGATACGTCCTTCATTCTATATTATCTGTCATATATTTACATATGTATACTTTCTCTGTATTCTGCTTAGATATCAAATTGGATTAATGAGTTTCTTTGATAATTTTTCTTTCTATTCATTGTGGAACTTCCAAGTCATGCCTTGGATATAAATTTTGTTTTGATCCCCCTTCCTAATAGAAGAATGATCAGAAGTTAATTTGAACTTGAAAAATATATTTACTAGACTAATATTTAAGGAAACAAATATTACTACACTACTACTACTACTACTACTACTACTACTACTACTACTACTACTACTGCTGCTGCTGCTGCTGCCGCTGCTGCTGCTGCTACTGCTACTGCTACAACTACTCTAGAGCCCCCTGACTCTAAAAAAAATCAGAATGGTGAAGCGATCTGGTCCAGAATTTTTGCTTCTACTCCTGGAGGGAATTAACCTCCCTTAGACACGTGGGTAGAAAAATAGGCTAGCAATGTCTATTCTATCTCCCTTTGAGCCACACAACTGACACTCTCATGCTATATGTTGGGTAGCCTTTGTTACACTTAAATTCACTTAAATTAGTTGCTTTTATTCTAAAACATAGGTTATTAAACCAAGGCCATTTTTGTACATTTTTAGTTCAAGTTTTTTCCTTATACAAAAAATGTATGCCAGATCAGTAGTCAAAAGAGCAATAAATTTAGAATTAAGGGACTTGAATTTGGGTCCTGACATCAACATTCTTGACTTTTAGCAAAGCCACTTCACTCCCATGAGAATCAACTTTCTCCTCTGTAAAATGTATAACATAATACTTGTACTGTCTCATCTGTTCTTTTTTTGAGAAAAGCCTTTTGTAAATCTTAAAGTGCCACAAAACTCATTACTGCTATATAAATTTAACATGCAAATAAATGCTCTTTAAAATTTTCTAGAGATATTATTATTGAAAGCGATATTTCAATGTACCCTCTTGTAAGAAAAGGAATCTTTTTCTCTACAATGACTAAACACATATTTATATCAATGTTTTATTTTTACATTCTTGTATATGAAATTTGGGGAGGGAAATCTATTTTTGCTTTACTTTACTGTCTTGTTTCCCTTTCTTGCCAAACCTTAGCCATTTTTATTCCATAGTATTTCTTTTACTTGTCCTCTCTCCCCACATTACTATGACCCTAGTTCAGACCTTCAGCATCTCTAGCCTGTAATATTGTCTTGGGTTCAGTTTCTAGTCTTTCCCATCACCATTATATCAAATGTTTAATAATTTAAGTAATCAACGCTCCTCTTAGTAGTTTATTATTTTAAAAAGGTCTTGAGAGAAAGATTAAACATAGTTTTCTCATTCCTACTGGAGAAGGATGTTTCCAAGCATAGAAGAAAGAGAAACCTCTTTTCATTTCCCCCTTTTCAGTCCATTAGCAATTAAATGGAAAAATATAAGAAGAATATTAGATCTAGAATGGACCTTAGAGCATAGCACTTAATAGGCAGAAAGGACTTTAGAAAATAAAATTTTTAGATCTGAGGAGAAACTTTAGAGCATTGAATTCTGCTTCTCCTTTGACAGACAAAGAAAGCTGAAACTCAGAATGATTAACTGATTTGTCCATAGTTATACAAGTAGTTAGTGGTAATACTTCAAGTAAAACACAAGAGTGCTAACTGCCAGCCATATCTTGGGCCTTGGAGAGTTAACCCTCTGACACTGTTCTATATCCATTTCAATGCATTACTATAATACAGCAAAGGTCAAGCTTCACCAAAATTGGGTTAGGTGTCAGAAAATTGACTAGTTCAGGGCATGACTTGGACTGGCAGGTGAGTGCATAGATGCAGTAGGTATCTATGTGAACTTCATTCTACTGCTATCAAAAGAAAACAACTGGATCCCCAGAAAAGGAAGAAAGAGAAGTTTGAAGAGCATTAACATGAGGATAAAAATAACAACAGTGATCAGATCTTGATTTCTGGAGACTTGGAGGACAACTGCACCAGGAGATGGTTCCTCCTTACCATTCTTATTTTAGGGATAAGGCAGAGAGGAATTGTCTTCCTCAGGGTCCCAAAGTTAAGTAAATGCATGTATCTGAATTCAGTCTCAGATCTTTTTGACTCCACATCCAACATCCTATACACTGAAGCACTTAGCCACCTACATGTCAAACAGACTCCATTTTTTATTTTAATCCCATTCCATTTCCTATATGCTGTATATGCTGGCAAACAGCAGTGTTATTGCATATTCTGTTGGATTTGGGGCTAGAAGAAAACAATTTGATTCTCACATCTCTCACCTGCTAATTTACTGTGGGCAAGACCCAGCTCTTCTAATCTTGTTTTAACAAATATCAAATGGGGATAATACTATTATATTAGTTTCTGCCTTGTTTAGTTGTAAGGAAAACATTTTTTAAAATTATAAGGCATTATAAAAATGGGTAATAGAATTCATATATTTAAGATGGGTAGGATGGAATAAAAGAGAAAATTCTCCCTTCACCTACCCAAAACATACATCTTTGGAGGGCCACTTTTCTCAGGTTTCTACAGGATTCCCTTCCCCCTTAGGCTCTCAGTGGTACACAGCTCATTGTTTTATAAGTGTTTTCCCTTCTTGAAACCATGAAGCAATTCACCAGACAAATTTTGCTATTGTTAAGAAGAAATTCCATGCTTTGAGTATTTAATTCCTAATACAAAAACAAAAGAGCTAGTTTAATAGGATAATTGCCCATAGAGGGAAATTAAATGGAATCAAAAAGGAGAAAAAAAAAGATGAACCACTCCATGTTACTGCTTACCAGAGGAAAAAGGCTAATTGTTTTTCACTGTTCTGCTTTGGGTGTTTTATATTTGTCAACATTTGATGGCCTACTTAATTTTGTCAGAAATTCCCAGGTACTGTTATTAAACCACATTTTCTACTTTTTAAAATCTCTAATGAAGGCATTTTAACATTTTGATAGCTATTTTTCAGTATTATCATTTTTTTAATTTATAATCCTACATATTTTATTTCACGAATTTAAAAATATTAGTCTGAGAAGGGCTTTGAAAGTTCCAACAGACTGTCAAAGGGGTCCATAATTTAAAAAAGAGGAAGGAACTCTTGCCCTTTAGTTTTTGACTTCATCACTGAATTACATTACATTTTCCAAAGTTACAGTTATTTTCACATTTTCCAAATTTCAAAGTTATATTCAAATTTTCCAAATAACAAATACTGTTTTCCGTTCCTCCAATGTCCTCCCTCCCCATGGAAAAAAAGGGGGAAAATATCCCTTGTGATGACTATACATACACATGCAAAACAAATTCCCATATTTGCATTGTCAAAAATGTCTTTTTCCAAATATTTAGTTCACCCCCATTCATGTCAGGAGGTAGGTAACATTCTTCTTCACAATCCCCTTAAATCATGGATCATCAGTGTGTTTATTCAATGTGCTTAAATCTTTAAAAGGTTTTCATATTTACAATGTCATTGCTAGTCAACTAGCATTTAAAAAGTGCCTACTATGTTCCAGTCCTCACTTTATTCTTCATAAGTTAATAAAAGTTTTCCTAGATTTCTCCTGTCAGGATCCCCATGCCAAGACCACCCTTCTCCTTTTATTCCCCTCTTTTTATCATTAGAAGACATGCTTTCAGAACTAAGGACCAGCAAGCATGGCATTATACAATCCTTTACACTCACCTTCTGGATGAACTCAACAACAGCAAAATCCCAGAATGGTTTCATACCAGATGGTCTTTGAGCTTGGACAAGCACCTATGATATCTATGTCCCAGTCATGAAATCCTGAATTCAATCGAACATGGTTCATTGTTGTTCTCTCTCATTGTTAGGGCTATAGCTCACTGTATAGCCACTAGTATATTGAGATTTTTATACAAAAGTAATGAGGGTTGCCTCCGAAAGGGATCCTCACATATGGGTCTAGTTCCCTTTTTCCAATGGAGTAAAAATAGCTTTTTGTTTATGACCACTCTTATCTCTTTGATTTTTATTTATTTTTATTCATTTTATTTTTTCAGAGTTAACTTTGGTTGTTTGCAGATTGAATGAGGATTTAGTGTTTTTTAGAGTTAATAACAGTTGCGAAATATTTGTGAGTCTGGTTATTTGTTTTCAGGGTTAACACTCTTAAACCATCCATTTCATTTCTGTTTCACAATATCTTTCTGTTACATTTTCTGTTACATTCATACATAAGAATGTGGTTATCCATTCCTCAACTGATTGATGTTGGGTTAGTTTTTGTTTCTCTTCAAATTCAGTAATTTCACACACATCTTTAGCTACCATGTTAATTCTCTGGAAATATCTCCATTACTATACTAGCCATGGTTCTGATCCAATTGAACCCCAAGAAGTTGAGGCCTAAATATCTATTCCCATCACTCTTCCAAGAAAGAACTGACAGTAACACAGGTCAGTGTCACCTAAAAAAAGTCAGCGAGATTAACTTATTCTAGATATTTTTCTCATTCTTCACTCTTGTCTCGTCCCACTTCTTTTTCTTGGTTTTCTAAAGAGGCAATGTAGATAAGATGCTAGATTTAAAGACATCAAAAGTTATATTCATACCCTACTTCTGACTTTCACATTATAAAGTGGCCTCCATTTCCTATTCTGTAAAACAAAAGGAATAAACTAGATGGCCTCTAATATTCTATGCACCTCTAAATCTGATTTTTTATTGTTCTTTGCTTTTTATTGAGGGTGAGTCATACTCCAAAAAGCTATCTGAAAATAAAAGGAGCTAGTGTAATGTATCACTGGAAAACTCAAGCAAAGTTGGTACTGTAATAAAAAAATTTGCTTTATTATGACTGAAAAGTTGGATTCTAGTCTTGCTTTGGTCAAAAGCAAGTTGTGTGATTTAGGAAAACTAATATCGCTTGAGCAGACAAGAGGTAAGATTGACATTATTTCCTTGAATTCTGAGAATGTTCAATTTTAAGAAACATGTACATTCAGCAAGTTCAATGTTGTTTCATATCTTGTAGAGAGATATTTAATGAAACAATGTAGCACATGTACTATGACCGCAATGATTGACTTGTTTTGACAAAAGATACCAGAAAACTACCATAACATTGCCTTGGTTTTACAGGGTGAATTAGGAAAACACCACCACCAAAAAGTGCATGGACTAACTTTATATGCAATAAATGGATCAGCAAGTCAGTGGATTGCACTCTGAAATGAGAATTTCATTCATAGATAGAGTAATTTATTTTTTAAATGGCTGTTTTCATGGGATTAATCCACCAAAGTAACTTTGGGCCTGAACATATGAGTACATTAAATTATTTCATTACTGATACTGTGAGCTTCATAAACACTTTTTTAATATTAATCAATAAAAATTGATTGAATGATTGATGAAGGTTAATTGTATATTTTGTGAGAAGTATTTTAATATGTTTAAAATATCAATTTAATGGTAGAATTATCAGCCATGATCTATGCATTTATTTATTAACTTATGGATAATATCAGTATTATAGAGTTCATAGTTATTTCCTGCCTCCATTTTCTACTCTTTCTAATGTTTTAAAAATTTTATTTCATAGGCAATAAGAGTTGTGACTTGCCAAGGACCACAGGACTAGTAAAGGTTTGAGTAATTATCAAAACTATTAAAATATTTTATTAACTGTACTATAAGTGGCTTCCTTTATGAGCTTATAAATTTTGTGAATATGGAAATAATGTTCTAAGAATTCAAAGGGTTCATCTGACTCTCAAAGGAGTATATGACACACAAAAAGTAAAAATCAATAGCTTCAATCAATCCTTCAAAGAACTTCTCAATATTTAGAAAATTTCAGTTCTATTCTCTCATTTGAATATATTTAGTAGCTACTCATCAATTATGGGATGAATGAATATATATACACATATATATGAGTGTATGTGTATATATATTTGAAGATTTTGTCCTTCAGATCCTCCCCAAATTTACTCTGAATCATATTTCCATCATTCCATATAACAATCTTCACTTTAATCACTTTTAATTTCAGTCAAAATAGACTGTTTGTAGTGCCACAGACTTTCTTTCTTTCTTTCCCCTGTCTCAGTGTATTGGCAAAGACTAACTTCTCTACCTTAAATGTACCTACCCTATATCTTCCATTGTGGTTAGCATTTTTTTTAAACTTTTGAGTTCCAAATTTTCACTCACTTCTCCTTTCCCCCTTCTTGAGAAGATTAGAAATTTAATATTGATTATACATATGATAACTTATAGAACATATTTCCATATTAGTCATTATGATTCCTATGTATTTGAAGAATAGGCATGTATATTATCAAATATATCTTTAAAGTATAGATGTCTTTAAAAAGTTAAATGACTTATTAAGTGGAACTGGTTTTCTGGGTCCACTCTTATACTTTAAGTAGTACCATTAGTGGGAGGTAGAGTAGATGTACCCAATATGTTGGAAAACTCCTTTTAGGTCTTTTAAAATTTTTTTGGAAAAATACATATTAAATATTAAGCCAGAAGGGATTTTTGGACTTGCAATTGTGATTGGGCACCATAAGAATAGAGAGATAGTGAATTGGAATACATTGATTTTCCATATATTAGAGTAGCAAATTTGTATATTTGCAAGTGCATATTTCTTTGTAAAAGTGACTATAATTAGATGGAATTGGCTTGCTAGGGACCACATTTACACTTGGAAGAACAATATTGATGGGGACTAAAGTCATTTACTGAAAACTTGGACAACTCCAAATTCCCTTAAGCAACCTAGAGAACTTTGAAGGAAGGGCAAAAATGATACCTGGTTCAACAGGTAGTGAGGGTCATGTAATAAATAACAGTATTATATCTGTAATTTCCCATACCCATAATACATCATCAATGCAGAGAAGTCAGACAATGGTAACTGAATGGAGGAAAGACTGGAGTGGAGAGAGACTAGAGACAGGCAGACCCACTAGCAGTCTATTATATTCATTCAAGCATGGGATGATGATTCTATATCAGAGGGATGAAGGTGTCAGAAGAGACAAGAGGTATGTATCATTAAAAGATATTACAAAATTGAAAATGACAGTCTTGGACAATAGATTGGATATGAGATAATGAGGAATCAGTGATGACACTTTGAATTGTGAGCCTGATAGACTAGGAGAATGGAATTGTCCTCTATAGAATAGAGATGAATGGGGAAAAATAATGACTTAAGTTTTAGACATGTTGAGTTAAGATACCTATTGTACATTTAGTTTGAGGTGTCTTAGAGTCATTTGGAAATATGAATCTGAAGATCTGAGAATCATCACCATAGAGATGGCAATTAAATCCTTGAGGTCTTATGTGATCACCAAGTGAAGTAGTGCATAGACATAAGAGGAGAAAGCTCAGGACAGTACACTAATGATTAGAGGGTATAATCTGAATACGGATTCGGCAAAGGAAACTGAGGAGGACATGTCTGGAAGACAGAAGGCAAACCAAGAGTGTTAGTGCCCCATAAACCTCAAGAAAAGAGAATATTAGTAAAAATGATCAGCAATATCTATGGTTTCAGAGAAACCAAAAAGAAGAGACCTTTGGAATTGACAGTTAAGACAACCAATTTACTCCCAGGTACTGGAGCTGGGTGTAGTAAGCCAATGAAGTGAAAAGAAAAGCCAGTTCATTAGAAAGGGAGTCTTCTACAGGTCTGGAATCAATTCAGACCATTTTTGTTGATTCAGAGTTAAATGACCCCTTGGTGGAATGGTAGTACATTACTTTATCCTCTTGGACCCTGTCACAGTTATTTATTGATAAAATATAGATATAGATTTAGAGTAGATATAGATTAAGACAGAAATAGATAATAGATACAGATTAGATATAGATATAGGCAATGGAACCAGAGTCCTGGTCAGTGTTCAAGTACAGGCTTCGTTGAGGGAGATTAAGTGAATTTTCTGCGAATCAGCTTAACTAAATTTCACAAGGTGCATCAGCAGAGTATTGAGTGCAACCTGATAACGGTGGTGGGGAGCTGGGCAATCTATGAAATAATAGAATCACATTAGTGGAAACCATATAGTTTGAAATACTGGCATAAAATATATTATTATTATTATTACCAAGAAAAAGGTCACCAACATATTAAGTAGTGATTATTAAAGTTACTTAGTGTTTACAATACATTGAGATATATACATAAAATAGAAAATATCATCTTGAACAATGAGTATCAAATCCACCTTTCTTTTGCAAATTACTCTGCTCTTTGGAAAATGCTGTCATTCATAACAGAACATAAAAACTTCTAATTTCAGAGTTATCTAAATAGTGTTACTGTTAGATAAATTATGATATTTGATTGATAACCAGCAACTGAGCATCACATCAAACAGAATGTTTTTGCATCCACTTTCATTCTATTCAATGCTGTGCGTGTTTTGAATTTATTAATAATTCTAGGTATATTCATCATTGTCCTGCATACAAAGAATCTTCATGCTGTATGTATTAAAACATGGAAGCTGCAGTGAAACAGGTTATAGAGATACAATTAATTTTACAATTTTCAGGTAAGAAGTACAATTCAGGATATTTTATCTCTAGAGGTTTGGAATGTATTTTTGGGAAAAATACTTAGATGTGAAATACAGTGACATATTTAGTATATTTGAGGTCACTTGGTCCTGAAGAATGACAGAAAAATTAAAGCAACAGACTGGGCCTTTTCTCAGGAGAAAAAAAAGCTTTGGAGTAGTGGAAGGAACAATGTATCAGGAGACTGACTTCAATGTTCACCCTTAATACACTCTGTCTACTCTCCCCCCCCTCACAACTTATTAGCTCTGCAAATTTGAACTAGTCATTTAACCTTTATGAACTTCCATTTTTCATTTGGAAAATGGTGGTTATTAATATTTATACATGATGAAGTATGACATGATAGATAAGCAGCTGGCCTTGGAATCACAAAAACTTGGATTGCAATCCCACCTTTGACACATTGGTCTATGTTACTTGAGATAAGTAATTTAGCCTTTCACTGAACTAGGGAACTTCCTAAAATTATGAATTGCTGAACAGATACCTATCAAAATTGGTGGAGGGGATGTTCTTATCTAGAGTTCATATCAATTTAATTCATAGCAAACTCCAAAAGCAAACAAACCAAAAATCTATTCTATTACTAATTATTTATATATATATATATATACATATATATATGTATATATATATATATATACTGACTTAACAGAGATCAATAAAATTGATTCATTACTACTGCAATCAATATTAAAACCTTAGAGATTGGTAGATCAAGAAGGTAGTGGTAACTCCATTTTATGGATGAGGAAACTGAGACCCAAAGGTTAGGTTATTTGTTCAATTTAAGTAAAATTTGGGTAGCTAAATGAAGTATATTTTCTACAGATAGGATTACAACCCACATGCATATTCATGTGTCATCCTTGCTCATTTCCTCCTATAAATGTTCAGTGCTGGATTACCCAATACACTGGAAAATTTCTTTTAGGTCTTTTAAATTTTTATGGAGAAATACCTGTTGGAAATCAAAAATTCATAGCATATTCTTCATTGGTTTTTGGATTGTCAATTTTTTTCCTTTGAGACTGTCATAATTCATAATTTGTAGTCAGATATCATCACTGGGAAAATATTGGCATGAAAAAATTGGTTTTGAGTCTATGTTTGTGTGGTTATGTTGGAGACATGTTTAGCAACAATCAATCAACCAGTCAATAAGTGTTAATTAAGCACCCATGATATGCTAGTCCTGGTGCAAGATTCTGGAGATACAAATACCAAAGTGTTTTATCAAAATGTATACATTCAAAGAGCATTCAATCACCTGTGATTGAATAGATGAATGGATGAGTAACTGAGTGAATGGATCAATGAAAAAGCATTTATTGAGTGATTACCATGTGAAAAACATTGTATTAAAAACTGTAGATATAGAAGAACAAGACAGCCTCTACTTCCATTGTGCATACAAGTTTAGAAATAGATTATTGAGATATATTTATCTATATCTCTCCACATAAATATATACATATGTATGCACACATATAAATGTCCATATTAACAAATACTATGCACATACATTCATAACATAGCTATTGGTTAAACAAGATGTTTGAGATGGGCAGCCACTATAGCAGGAAGTGGGTTGGTGTGACATCATTTTTCAGTGAAGAAATTTAACAAGTAGATGATTGTTAGTCACAACTAATACCAAAATAAATTTGCTTTTTTGTGACCTTCTATAAGATTTTTCCTGCCTATAGGTCTCAGTTTACTTATTGAGGCTTTGAGATATGGATTTCTGATATTCCAGCAGGGCAAGGACAAAATTTTGCCCATTGTATGTCCAACAAAAAAGAAAATATCTACAAGTATATTGATTTTTTTTGAATAAGAGCCAAATGCAATTAGTACAATAGATAGAATGCTAGACTCAGAGTAAGTACGAGCTACATTTGCATCTCACCTCAAACACTTGCTAACCATGTTATTTAGAATAAATTACTTTATGTCCTTGTTCCTTACTTTCCTCACTTGTAAAAATGAAAGAATTGGACTTGACGAACTTAATATGCCTTTCCAACTTTAAATCTATTAGCTTATTTCTATATTTCTACTATACCCTTGTATACAAATAATGTAGTAATTAGAAACCATTCTTCCCTGTTGATTAAAATAAATCTAACAGGCCTTTTTATTGTTGATTTTATTAAGTTAGCTAAATGGCATAGTGGGTAGAGTACCAGGGCTTGCCAGGAAGATATCTTCCTAAATTTAAATCTGGTTTCATACACTTAGTAGCTGTATGACCCTGGGCAAGTCACTCAAACTTGTTTGCCTTGGGTCATCTGCAAAATAGGCTAAAGAAGGAAATAACAAACCATTCCAGTACTTTTGCCAAGGAAATACTAAAAGGGCTCATGAAGAGTCCAAAACAACAAAACAACTGAACAACACTGTGAAGTTATTTGAAATTGGTGATAGTACATGTCTTCATAAAGAAATGATCAGTAACTATTTTTAAATATGTCCTACAGACACTTTGACCAAAGTTTTACACTAAAGCAGAACATTTTTATCATTCATATTTCCAATTTGTGAAGTTTGACTGTATTCACTCAAAAAATAAAAAGGGCTTGAACCATATAAACATAATGGTGGCAGAGAATTTATTAGTCAATCCATTCATGTTTTGGAAAGAGTTGTAAAGGAAATGACAGATCATTTGTCATTGTTTCCTCAAATTAGAAATCAAAAAGAGGAAAAAATGCTATATATGAGGTGAATTTCCTTGATGAATTGTGATTGACTGTGACCTTTAATGAGACTTTCTCTCATTTTGTCCCCTAAATCATGGTTTGTCATGATTTAGGGACAACCAAACTATTTGTTCTCTGGGCTCTATTCCCTCTCTAGTTTCAGCTCCTTGATTGATATAGGTTCTAAGTAATAGGAAATAATCCTTAATGCAAGCAAATTAAAGCCAAAAAGGGGGGGGGGGGGGCAGGGACCTCTTTGGCTACAAAAAGCAAACACTGGCATGGCAGTTGACAACTGGGACAGACTGGGACTAGCTTTTAATTACTGAGGCCAGGTAGGTTGGGAAAATCATATGATCCCAGGATTCGTTAGCAAGACAACAGGCAACATGCTAGTCAATTTAGTTAAACAAATAAGTTTTTAAGTTTTATCATATACAAGGCATTACAAGAGAATACAAAGAAAATAATGATAAATCAGTTCCCTTTAGGAAATATATTTTCTCCTGGGAGGATACAATATATCTACAAGTTAATTAATACAAAAATTTATATAAAGTAATAAAACAGATAATTTCAAGAGAAGGTGCTAATAAGTTATTGCCTGAGGTTACCTCGAAATACTTGTGTAGGAGGTAACAAGATCTTTAAAAGAAGTTAGGAATTTTAAGGGAAATAGATACCAAAAGAATGTCTTCTCTGGCATGAGGACCACCTTGTTCAAATGCCCAAAGATAGGAAATACGTTGTTTTATATGGGGAAGAAAAATCAGGTTGATTTGACATAAAATAAAACTGAAAAGGTGGGATACATGTTTTGAAGAGCTTTAAATCCCAGTCTTAAGCATTTGTGTTTTATATTAGAGGCAATAGAGAATCATTAAAATTTTTTGAGTATGGAAATGACATGGTTAAATCTGTGTTTTAGAGATATCAATTTAGTAGCTGTGTAGAAGATGGGTTCTAGAGAAGAGAAACTGGAGGCAGGAGTACCTATTGAGTGAGTATGATAATTATCCCAGTTATTGGAGATGATTTCTGGAAGTAACATAGAGGCTGCTTCATAGACAGAAGAGGCTACATGCAAAAGACATTCCCACTGCCCCATTCCCTAGTTAGATAATATCTGGAATACTATATTCACTTGTGGGCATCACACTTTAAAAAGTATGTTGGCAAGCTGGAGCCTGGCTAGGGGAGAAGAAAAAGGAAGTTTGACTTGACTTTTGAAGAAAAGTTAAAGTAACATGAGATATTTAGTTTGGGGATAAGATGTTTGTGGATGAAAGGGGTGTTTTATTATGATTTGCATCTTTTAAAAGAAAGTATATTGTAAGAGATGGAGAGCAATCTTTGGAGTTATGAGTCTGAACCCTACCTCTGACAAATATTCACATCAACTAACTCTGGGAAAGTCTCAATGTCATTGCTGCCAGAAAATTCTTTAGGAAAACAAATTTAAGAAATTACTAATTTGGGAGGGGGATAGCTAATAGAGTGGGAAGAGTACCAGTCCTGGAGTCAGGAAGACTTGACTTCAAATCCAGCCTCAGACACTTACTATCTATGTGAACCTGAGCAAGTCACTTAACCTTGATTGCCTAAAGAAACAAAAAACTAATCTTCATTGGTAGTGTGGACTCTTTAATAAATCTGGTCTTTCACTACTGGGTCTATACCCTGAAGAGATTATGAAAAAGGGTAAAAACATCAGGTACAAAAATATTTATAGCAGCCCTGTTTGTGATGGCAAAAAATTGGAAATCCAGTAAATGTCCTTCAATTGGGGAATGGTTTAACAAACTGTGGTATATGTATGTCATGGAACACTAGAACCCAGGAGGGATGGGAATTCAGGGAAGCCTGGAAAGATTTGCATGAACTGATGCTGAGCCAGATGAGCAGAACCATAAAAACATTGTACACCCTAACAGAAACATGGGGGTGATGATCAACCTTGATGGACTTGCTCATTCCACCAGTGCAACAACCTGGGACAATTTGGGGCTATCTGCAATGGAGAATACCAACTGTATCCAGAGGAAAAATTAAGGACTTTGAACAAATATCAAAGACTATTACCTTTAAATTAGAAAAAAAAATTATCTTATTATGTAATTTTAATATCTTATACTTATTTGTTTCTTTATTAAGGATATGATTTCTCTGTCATCACATTCAGTTGAGATCAGTGTATAACAAGGAATCAATGAGAAGACTAACAGAATGCCCTCTGTGGAGGGTGGGGAGAGGGAAGCAAGAAAGGGGGAAAAATTGTAAAACTCAAAATAAATAAAATCTTTCAAAAAAATAAATTTGTTTTTTACAAAAACATATGGAAGAGGGATAAGATTGATATCCTATAACTTTCGTGGCCAGAAAGAATCTCATTGGGGAGAAGTTACAAGGAAATATAATTTCGTTTCTTTATTAAAAATACTAATATTTTCAGGTTTCTAAAAATGTAATCTGACATATAAGGGAATGAACTTCCTTCACTAAAAGTGTTCAAGCAAAGGGTATGAGAGTTTGGTTTCTTGAATTCAAGACAAAGTTCGACTCTTGGATTCTATGATACCTAGATTCAAGAAAAGTCTCATTTGGTGAATCAATATGAATCCAAATACGTTTTTTGATTGCTACAAATTTCTCCTGGCATATAATATTCTCATAAAAGGAGTAGGGAAATGGATTGAATTGTTGTTTATTTTTTTCAGTCTTGTTTGACTCCTCCATCTGAGGTTTTTTTGGCAAAGATTATGAAGTGGTTTGCCATTTCCTTCTCCAGTTCATCTTACAGAGGAGGAAACTGAGAAAAACAGGATTAAGTAACTTGCCCAAGGACATACAATTAGTGAGTATCTGGGGACAGATTTGAACTCAAATCTTCCTGGTTATAGCCCTCACCTCTAATCTCCTCTTCTTTCTTGCATAGAGAAGAGAAGACTTATTGGGGGCAAAATTACTGACTTTACCTATCTAATGGACTCTGATTGGAATTGCTTCACAAATTTGTGTGTCATCCTTGCACAGGGGCCATGCTAATCTTCTCTGTATTGTTCCAATTTTAGCATATGTGCTGCCGAAGCGAACACCTCTGAGTGGAATTGACTTTTCTAGGTAGCTGAAGAGTACAAAACAAGACCTGTGGGTTTGAATAAAATTTTGAGCTTGATATATGGAAGAATTTCCACTAATTGTTGCCATTCAGTAATGGATTATCAATCAATTATTTTCCCATTATTGGAACTGTTAAAAGTTGAATTTTAATTATCATTTGCTGCTAAGTTTGTAGAAAGAATTCAGTCACTGGAAAGGGAAGTTGGAAAAGATGATCCTTATTTTCACTTCCAAAAACTGAATTTATACTTATAAACATTTATTGAGTATCTACTATATACCCTACACTATTTATCATAGTAATTTTACAATCTCAGCAGAAAAACTCAAATGCATAAAGAATAATAAATTCTGCAGATGAAGAGAAGAAAGAGATGTATGTAGCTGAAGTATTTGAATGAGGAATTTTTGTGAAGAAGTTGAATCTTTGACCTTGAAGGATGAGTAGGATTTAGAAATATGTACAAAAGGGGAAAAATTAATATCCCAGATGAAAAGGCAATCTAAAACAAAATATGGGTAAAAGAATCCTAACTAAGATGGGATAACTAGACCTTTGCCCCAAAAGCCAATATTTAGATGGTACCAACTGTACTTTCTCAGAATATACTCTTCTCATTCAGAGGTTGTACCTTAAGTAAGATTCTACTCATCCATTCTCTTTTTCAGAAATAGTAGCTCCAACACAAAAGTTACTTTTGTCCTTCACTCCCAGTTGCTACTACATAAACTTACCCAGAAAAACTCACCCTTCAACATCATAGAAACAAACTCTCCTGGTACCCACTTTATACCTTTGACATCTATACAATAAGTGAACTCTTCCTTGATCCCAAGTCTCTAGTAATTGTTCCAGGTGCAAAATTAAAATCGTTGTCTTGTCACTGATAAAGAGAAAATAAACTGGTGGGGGGGGGGATAAAGGAAGACAAAAAATAAACTGGGGGGGGGGGAATAAAGAAAGACAGAGAAGAACCTGGATTTCCTGAAGTCAGGATATTTCTTAAGTAAAAAGAAATGAAGAAGTTGAGTTTCTTTTGAATTACTGTTTAGAAATACATGAAAAATTCAGTGCTCACTGAAAAATTAGCCATGTTTTGAAATCGATTTGACTTCTTACTTAATTCAAAGAGTTGATATGAGGAAAACATTTTGTAGACATTAAAAAATCTGGCCAGAAGATTACAGAAGTACAACAGCACAGAATTGAGATTTCAAAGATCCCTAGGTGGCCCTCTAGTCCAACTCATAACTGAAAGCAAGACTATGATATACCATAGAGGAATTCATCCACCCTCTCTCAAAGATCTCAAAAGAAGGAAAACTACTCTATCTTAAGGCAACATATTACAGTTTAGGATCGCTCTAATTTTTAGAAAATTGTGAGAATATCTAATCTGGCTCCCCAATACAAAGCAAGTCCTTTTCATTCAGAGTTGCCTGAGTTAGAAGAATTGCCATTTTGTCTTAAAAGATGTAGAACCACAAACAATTTACATTAGTTAATCACACTTATTTCATTAACACATATTGTCCTAATACCTTCTATATGCAGATCTCCTCAGTGATGAAATGCCCATAATCCCAATAGTTTCCATAATATTTGAAGGCTCACCAGCTACAAAGTACCCTGATGGATTTCCTAATTTTGCTGCCATCTATAATAAGAAGCCCAGCTTCAGTAGCTAGGTAGATTATTCATACATTTGTGTCCTGGGAAGTTACCTGTTGCTACCTGAAGACAATTGAATGGATAAACTAGGACCCAGATGGTTAATTTCACTATTTACAATAACAGTTATCAAAACTTGATTGCCCTGATTCTTAAGAGCATTAGCTTGTCACACTTAGGCATTGTTAATGGACTTTTTAAATTATTTTAATTATTGTGGAAGGCAATTGAAATATGCAAATAAAGTTAGTAAAATGTTTATACCCTATAATCCAGAGATTCAACTGCTAGGCATGCACTTAAAGAAAGTCATTGATTATAAAGACTCCATCCTCAAAATATTTATAGCAATACTTTTTTTGAAATGAAAGAAGTAGAAGCAAAGTAGACATCCATCAACTGGGAAATGACTAAATTTATTTTGATATATGAGAGTAACAGAATAATATTGTACTATAAGAAACACTGAAAATTATGACTATAAACAAGCATGAAAAACATAAATTGATGCAAAGTGACTTAAGTAGGGCTAAGGAAACAATATACACAATGACTACAACAATTTAAATGGAAATGAAAATATCCACAAAACAAGAAAAATTAATGTTATGAAATTACTAAGATCAAGGATGGACCCAAAAAAAGAGAAATGGGAGGGTATCTTCTGTCATTTCTTTGTAGAGATAGGTAGTTCACAACTGTGGAACAATGATTATATTGTTAAGTTAAAATTTAAATGCATGTACTTCCCTAAATAAATAACTCTTACTTTCTTTCCCTTTTGATTCTACAACCACAGGATATCCATAAATTAGACATCCAGGAAACACTCTGCTCAAACAAATACCCTGTATTCTCACTTGTATGTTTTCTCATTTTCCTAATTGATATATGGTATATCTTGATTTCTTAAGTGATGGGAATTGTTTTTTAAAAACCATGTTTCTTCAGCTGTATAACTGGTTTAATAGAATGGGTAATTTGTTCTTACCAAACACATAATAGTCTTTATTTCAAGACAGGATGTAATGCAATAATAATACATGCACGGGGCGGCTAGGTGGCGTAGTGGATAAAGCACCAGCCTTGGAGTCAGGAGTGCCTGGGTTCAAATCTGGTCTCAGACACTTAATAATTACCTAGCCATGTGGCCTTGGGAAAGCCACTTAATCCCATTTGCTTTGCAAAAACCTAAAAAAAAAAATAACACATCCTCTGACCTCAAGTAAGTTGCATTCTATAATGTTGCAGTGATTATTTTATGATCAAAGTATAACAATAGGATTAAATGTTATGTCTTTACTTTGGGATCTTTAATTCACTTTTTTTCTTATCTATATCTTAAATATTGTCACTTCAAGATGCATAGTTTTATATGTTTATTTTGTTTTGATCAAAGTAGATCATAATTCCAAGCTTAGCAATAGGCAATTTAATTCAATTTCTTTGGGAAAAGAAAGAAGAAAGGAAACAAGAGAAAAGATGGAAAAAGAGAGGAATAAAGTAATAGATTAAAAAGGAAGAAAAAAGGAAGAGAGGATAGAAAGATGCAAAGAAGGGAGAGAGAAAAAATGAGAAGGAATTTTTTAGGGATGGGATTTCTCTGAATTTGGTTGGTCTGTTCATTGGAAACTGGACACACAGTCCATTGCTGGTCCTCTTATAGAAACCTTTTTTACTTCACTATGACACAGAAGAACTTGCCTTCACTTGGGCATTATATTTAAGATTCCAGGATGATCACCATATCAGATTCAGATATCAGAAGAGAACTTTAATGGAGTATTACTATTATTATTTTTTCACTTTAAATGTGAATCCTCTCTATCCCATTCCTCTTGCCTGTTTGTTTTTAGTTCTCCTCCCAGTGAGAGAATAGTCAAAGCTTTATAAGATTTAAACAAGTAAAGCGATTGTTTTAGACTAATAGGTCAGTGATTAGTTTCTGATTTCAAAGTATTAGAAATAATTAAATTAATATATATATGCATATATGAGACTAAAGATATTTTAAAACAAAAATTTCTTATTCTCCTGCTGATATGTATACATATATATATATATATATATATACACAGTGCTTTAAGATTTGCAACAATTTTTAAAAATGTATTCATTTTAATTGCACAAGTACCCAATGAGATAGATACTAAAGGTAATGTCCCCATTTTACATATTAGGAAAATAAGAATGAGAACTTGCCCCTGGTCACATGCATATGGAATATTGGACATAGGAACTGAATTCAGAGCAAATTGTCTCCCAGTCCAGTACTTCATGAACTATTCTCAATGCTTCCTGTAGTTAACAAAATTAGGTGAAAATTAGTAGCCTCAAATTCTTCCCTATTTACCCTGTTATTCTGCAAAAGGGAATCCCACTAAAATCAAATGCGCATGGGTAAGATCAGAATTTTCTCCAATTTTGAACAAGTTCACCTCCCTCTTCAGGAAAAGTATGACAGAATTTAAATATTAGGAGAGATCAACCATATTTCTAAAGTCTCCTGGCTATTATACATTCTACAAATTGCCATATGCCTTGACTTGGAGACCTTAACTGAAAACACACTACCTTCAAAGATAACCCATTCTACTTTTGGATTGCTCTAATCCTGGAGATGTTTGTGTTGAAATCAAACCTAAATTTTCTTCTAAGCTACTTTCACTCATTTCTCCTATTTCTGTCAATCAAGGGACAAGTCTAAACCATCATTATTTGGCAGATATCCCAATAAATAGCTGAAGACAACTTTCAGTGTCCACTGTGAGTCTTCTTTTATAACCTAATTATCCCAGTTTTGTTTTTTTTTAACTGATCTTCACTGGCATGAATTTCAGGTTCTCATCATCATCATCATTGAATTGTCTCTAGCTTATAAATTCTCTTCCCTAAATAGCTGAACATATTGTTCCATTTGTGATCTGACAAGGACAGAATACAAAAGTATTATCACTTCCTTTTCACTGGCCACTGTGTCTCTCTTGAAGTGGCCCAGGGTGGCATTAGTTTTTGAGATGACCGCATCACACTAACTCATATTGAGCTTTCAGTGAACTCACTCAATCAATTACTCTGTAAGCATTTTTAAGTACTGATGTGGATGTGTCAGACATTATTCTCAAAATTGTTCCAGGGAAATCAATCTCTTTAATTCAAGTATTAGAATTTACATTTAACTGCATTATATTACATTATACCTTTTTTAGGTTTAATTCTAAGTGTTACCTGTCCAGAACATTTTGCATCAGGATTCTGGCATCTAGTGTGTTAATTATCCTTCAAAGCTTTTAGTTCACTGCAATTTGATTAATGTGCCATCAATGTGTCTCTTAAAAACACTGATAAAAATGTTAATGGAAGGACAAGCAGAGATCCCTGAGGTACTTCATTGAAGGTCTCTTGATGGCCTTTAACTAGTACCTAATATTTCTTTCTAGGCATTCAAACAGATTCAGATCTATTCCACTATAATTTTATACAGTGCAAATACATTTGTCTTTTTTCCAGGAAAATAGTAGAACCTCCTTTAACAAATACTTCACTAAAATATAGACAAAAATGATGCATGGCATTCCTCTGATGGGCCATTTTAGTAATGTGACATTTAAAAAGTTCCAAAGACATAATTTCTGGGTAATTAGTCATTTTATTAATAATACTACCATTTTAATAAAAGGTCAGTGGCTCTCTCAAATGCCAAAGACAATTATGATGGCAGACACACAGCTTATATGCCCTTAGAAGAGGGGCATTCCAAAGGGTGGCAATCAATTGTGATGGGTTGACAATTAATGAGATAATGAATATTAAAATGAGAAACTAGACCTTTTCTAATGAACTTTGATTATTTTACTTTTACTTTTAAATTACCCCCCAGTCTAGGGCAATCTAAAGAAAAAATGTATTTTTACTCAAACATGAGTAGAGAACAATGGGTTTTCCCACCTGGGTGAAGTCTGAACAAGATTGTTAAGAAAATTAATCCAATTTCATTATCAGTAAAGTCTTCAAGGGATTGAATTTTGAAATAAGGACTACAGAAAAGAGGCAACTCTGGATCTCCCCAAATCATTTGCTATTCATAATCATTTCTTTCAGGAATATGTTAAAAGAGGATAAAATTAACCTAGCATGATGTAACTAGACAAAGTCTTTCTGGCTTTTGATTGTCATTCTTTTGAGAATGTTTTCTATTTTATAGGACTTTATAAAATGTGACCAAATCTTATTCATTGAATTTAAGTGTGTGGATACCCTTCTCTTCCTTTTTTGCAACCTGGGACAAAAATTGCTGATTTCCAACCTCCCAGTGGTTTTTCTGCACTTCAGAATCTGTCAAACTTGAATAGGCAAATCCTCAGATACTAACCAATCATCATTGCAACACAGGAATAAGATACAGTGGCACTGCCTTTGTGGAGTTTTCTTCCCCTGTGACTCTGTAATTGTATCTACTAGTTCTTTCAATACCCAAGGATGAGGTTCATCTAGCCAGGTGATTTTAATTTAGTTTTACAAAGGGCAGTAAAGTGCTTTCTTAGTATCCTCTTTTGTGTCTTGAATATCAATTCTTTATTAAACCATTTTTGTTCTATCCTATCCAGTCTAAAGTCATTCTCCTTACCAGAGACTATTGAAGTGATGAATGAATGAATAAAGCACCTCTTCTTTTTCTATGCAGTCAATTATAATGATTCTGCTCATTTCCAAACAGGGCTCCTATTCATTCATTTATCATCCTTGTTTCCCCTCTAAACATTAAATAAAAAAATTGTCCTAAGCTTTTTTTCCCCTAGTTATAATTTCTGTTTCAACATTCATACATACAGCATTGTGCCATGCTTTTGTTGGCATTCCATTTTATCTGTCCTTGCTTCCTCCTTTGTATATTTTTAAAAAACCCATCTAACTTGCTTGTTGAGTTCTCTGCATATACCACACCTTTAAATCTCATTTTTCTTCATTTCCTAATTGCTTCCCTTTGTGTCTCAGAGAAAACTCCACAAGGCAGTGTCATTGGATCTTATCCCCTTGTTGCAATGATGGATAGTTAGTGTCTGAAGGTTGCCAATCCAAGGCTGCATTCTCCCATGTTGTTTCCACAATAAGTCTGCATCTGGCACATTTAACAAATCTCTAGGTCAAAGGACAAAGAGTGGCCTTCCTGTTCTCCTCTATTTTGGGAAGCAAGATGGGTTTATATATCAACAAACATTACTATTATGAATTTAGAAAATGTAAGGCCTATCAGAAGAAAGGAAAAGGAATGTGTATTTTGTCATTCATTATCCCAAACAAAAGCTGACTGACATGTGTTGAAATATATCTACTCTTAAACTAGGGTCAAGATTTAGCTTTATTAAGTCTTGTAAAGAATTTCTTCTGAGTAGAGGTGGGAAGTATAGACAATGAGGTATGAATACCTGATGACTAGAGTTAGAGGAAGCTAGTTCCTGAGAAGCAGGAACTTAAAGAGAAAAGCACAAATATGTGACCATAGTCAGAACAGGGACTGGGTCTGTGATTTATTTCATCAGCAGAGGAAAATCTCAGATGAGGAAACCCTTCTATTGATGAATGCTAGACATGGAGTTATAAAGAATAAATTTAACAATACCTCAGAAACCTGTTAGCTTTAGAACCCTGAACAAGTTATTTAACTCTTTTGTGCAGGAGCATGTTATGTTGAAAAAATACATGCAAGTTTTATTTGTTTCTTAGTAGATTTGGGTTAATTTATAGAGTAGTTGGGAAGAAACTAGCATAAACTGCAACCATAACCGATTCCTTATGAAATTCATATTTTCACTCAAATTATACACAAATATTCAGCATGGGGAGAAAGGGAAAAAATTTTTCAGCATCAGAAGAGTTAATTTCGGCTCCTCATTTGCAAAATAATATCATGATATCACCTATATCACAAGGTCTCTGTTGATGTTCAGGTATGTTAGATTCTTCATGGCCCTGTGGAGCATACTGGTTGCAGAGTTTCCTTGGCAAGGATATTGCCATTTTCCTTCTCCAGCTCATTTTATAGACAAGAACACTGAGGCATTCAGGGTGAAGTGACTTACCCAGAAACACACAGGTAGTAAATATCTGAAGTTGGATTTGAAATTATGGCTTCCTGAGTCCTCACTGGATAACTGAGCTACCTAACTGCATCCTCACATGGGAGAATAAAATGAGATAACATTTATAAAGTCCAAGCCTCTTATATACATATATATATATATATATATATATTAATCATTGTTTTTTGTTGTTTCTCAGTTATAGAAATATTGGCTGAGCACATGTACATTTAAATGAAATTCCTTATAAGTGAAATCACCAATCCTTGATTTGCTGATATAAGTGTGAAATACTGTAGTTATAAAGACAATAATTAAGAGGCAACTAGGTGTTGCAGTGGATAGAGCACCGGCCCTGGAGTCAGAAGGATCTGAGTTCAAATCCAGTCTCAGACACTTAATAATTACTTAGTTATGTGACCTTGTACAAGTCACTTAACCCCATTGCCTTGAAAAAAGAACACGAAAAAAAAGACAAGAATTAAAAAGTGCCTGTCTTCCAGAAGTTTACATTTAATTCAGATGCATCATGTACACAAATAGCTGAATACAAAAATAATTTGACAAGGGAGAAAAAGTATTAACAGCAGAGAATGGAGATGATAGGGAAACTTTCTTGAAATATATGACATCTGGGGTGAGCCTTGAAGGAACATGTGGATTTTAAAATGCAGATTTCATTCCAGGCGTAGACTAAGGCTCATGGTAATGTTAGGAGATAGAAATAATAATAATATCCTATTTAGGGCAACACCCAGTGTACAGTTTGGAAGAAATGTAGAATGTGTGAAAGGAAGGTCAAACACAATTCATAGCTGTGAAGTAATACAGAAATTATAGATTCCAATTTGAAATTATGTTTAGTTCAGTGATTGGTATATAGTAGGTACTTAACAAATTTTTGATTGTCTGAGAGTGAAAAAGTAAAAAAAAATTATTCATTCCTTTTAACCTAGACATCCCACTCCTGAGCACATAGAACAAGGAGATCAAAGGCAGAATGCTTCCTTGTATCACAAAATATTCACATTTGAAGTAGCAAAAAAAAAAGAAATAGATTTTTGTGTCAAATGATTGGGGAATGGTTGAATAAAATGTAGTATTAAAATGTAATGAAATATTGTTACACTGTAAGAAAAGACAAATATAAGGAATTCAGCAAAATAAGGAAAGAATTGCCTAGAGACAACATGAAGAAAGCAGAAAAAGGAAAAACAGCAAACACAATGGATATGATGATGTAAATCAAATAAAAACAAAAAAGGCAACTGAACTCAGATTAATTACAGCCATCAATTGTGGTCCCAGTAAACAGATGCTGAAATAGATTCTCATCTTCCTGGTAAAGATGAGAATGGGGGTGGTTACTGTCTGTGGGCTGGTGCTGAAATAGTTGTTTTGACTTTGTCAGTCAGTAATTTGCTAAACTGTTTTTTTTTTTAATTGTGAAGAAGCATTTGATGGGCAAAGTATATAGGGAAGTATTTCCACTGAAACTTTACTGAAATTATATCCTGCAAAATCATCAATAATTTCTTAATTGGTAAATCTAGTAAACTTTTCTCAATCTCTATCCTTCTTAACTTCTTGGTTTGGTATTGCTGACTAGATGATCGCCCTGGATAATTTCTCCTCCCTAAACTTTGGTGACATTACCATGTCAGAGTCTTCTTCCTTCCAATCTTATAAACCCTTCTCATGTTATCATTTATGTCCTAGCCCATCTTCTTGAGACATGCCAGGGTGATAGATGCCTCAAGGCTCAGTCTTTTACCCTTTTCTCTTTGGTATCTCCAGGATCAGTGATCTTATCAGCTCCAATGAAGTCAACTGTCATTTATATGCAAATAACCTCATAATCTACATAGTTAGCCTTCTTCTCTTGCTTAGGTCCATTACTATATCTCCAAGTGACTACTGAGAATCTCCATTTGCATGCCCCATTGTGGTAAGTCATTTCAGTCATATCTGATTCTTCATGTCTCCATTTGGGATTTTCTTGGTAGAGACACTGAAATCATTTGCTTTTTCCTTCTCTAGCTTACTTTGCAGATGAGAAAACTGAGACAAATGAGGTTAAATGATTTGTCCAGGGTCTCACAGCTAGTAAGTATATAAGCTCAGCATTGAACTGAGCCTATTCATTGCTCCATTTAATTACCCACTAAAAACCAAACCAAAAAAAAAAAAAAAACCACTGATGAAATATGGGGATTTTATTTCTATTTCTTCAAATAGAAACATTTACAATCACATAAGGTTTGAAGCAGGTGGCTTATAAGGATCATAAGAATCTAATGGATATAATTTGGAGACAGGAAATCCTGAGTTTCAACATCTGGTTAGATCTAACATCTAGTTAGAGCTACAGAAATCACTTAACTTCTCTTGACCTCAGTTTCCTCATCTGTAAAAAGAGGATGATAATAGCAACTAGGTCAAAGGGTTATTATGAGAATGAATATGAGAAACATATTAAAACATATTGAAATTTTAAAGTGGTATAAAATATTAACTATTATTATTATCATCATATCGGTCAATTAATTAATTAGATGGTATTGACTGAATTCTTTGGATCCCATAGGATTTCTTATTGTAGATACAGGATTATGTAATTGGAAATGTGGCTCCTCAGACCCATCCATGTGAAAAGGAATTCTTTTTTGCTGGGAGAATTTACAAAGCTTAGATATTGCCCCCACTTTACTTTCCTAATTTCTGGAAAGACTAAGTAAATTTGGTCATTTTCTATTTCCCTCTTTCTTTTGTCTTCTCCTCTGCCCCAACTTTCTGAAAGCATCAGAAATAATTAATTAAGTGTTAACTTGTGTAGATTTAATGGAACTACTACAGAACCTTAAAAAATGGATTGAATTTGAAAAGAAAAGATGAGCCAGGAAATATCTGTAAATGCTTTATTATCACAGCAATCTCTCTCTATGCCACTGATTCAGAAGATTCTTTCAGTGCTATTTCTAAGGTGCATATTTGTCCCTACATGATCTCTGAGACATGCCTTGATTGGGAGAAAATGAAACAAATGTCTACAAGAAAAGTACAAATGTTGTTCCAAGCATGTGTTTAAAATGACATATATGTATCAGGAATAGGAAGTATTTTAGAATAATAAATCCCTTATTCTGCCTAATAGTTGTCTTGTTAACAGACACTGAACCTATAGAACACAAATTTTCCTCTGATCAGAATAGATGTAAGTTGAAATCAAATATTACTTTCAAAACCAATAAAAAAAAAGTAAAAGTACACAGATTAGGTTCTATAGAAGATATTTCCAAAAAAAGAGGGTGATATTTGAAGTATTTCATGGTCTTTCTTCATCATTTATTTCCAGCTTTAACTCTCAATCATCTTTATTTATTTTAATCTCCAGTAAGAAGTACCATAGTCCCATGAGTGCCTTGTCCTTTTTTTTGTCTCATACCTTCTGCCTTAGCTTAGACCAGTAATTTATAAACTATATGTGATGTCCACTTTTTTCAAAATAAAATTTTATTCCTACCTTGTTTCATATAATAATTATATTTCATACATTGAATGAATTGAGAATTTATTATAGTTGTATAACACAGAATAGTCTTTAAAATATGATATTTTAAAGTAATATTCATGAGAACTTATTGATTAAAATAATTTACAATATAGAAGTTTATGACATAAAATATAATTAGAATATCATTAAAGTGTTGAAGTAGGCTTACTATTTTGGCACAAATTGTTTCAAGACATGGTACTATTGATATTACTACCCATAATTCCTTCTCAACCATTTATTGAAACCTGCTTTTTTTTTCTTAGAAGCTGCATGAAAAAGAGATTAGAAATGGTAATAAGACATATTCACCTATTTCCAAAAAATGACATGATTTATTTATTTCTACATTCTACTATTAATCATTATTTTCAAATGGATAAAGAGTAAATATTTTCCAAGACAAATAAGTTCCTTATCCACTATTTGAATCTGAAAAATTGTTACGGTTGAAATCTTCTGAATTTGAACTTCTTTCTGAACCTTTATTCCTACTATGTATTATTATTTCCTTTCCTTTGATTAGGTATCTATTTCAGTGAACTTCTTCTTCAAACCAATTATGCATTTATTGACTATAAAACTATATTATTCCACAATTATAAAATGAGATAAAAATAATATATTTCAAATGATTATAGCATTTCAAGTTATTTTAACTTTTTATAAGTTGCATGTTAAGGAAATTGGATAATTATGTAGTCTTTTAAATCAATAAAAATTGAAAAAAAAGAAAATGTGATATTTTTAGCTTCTTTACAAAGAAGGGCTCAATTCTGTTTATGCACTTTATGTTCAAATGAGGCAAATACAGAAGCAAAAGAACATCTGTGCAATGAATCTATACTTATTGACAGTGAGTGTAGAAGATCTAGCTTGAGTTTAGAAATGTATTTACTCACATTTGATCTCATTTTGAGTACCCTATTAAATGATAGATGTGTATTCTTAGTTTTGCAGATATTTTTCCCATTAAAAATGGGCAGTATATGTAAAACTTTATTCAATAATCTTGGTCACTGATTCAAGTCCCTTTCAGCAGAGGATCTTGTTTCACCCTCCTCCTGGCTACGGTTCTTACAATTTATAAAATTTTAGCTTAATAAAATATTTCTAAATGCACAAAAGAAAATTTTAAAACATTAGAGAATTTCATTACTATCCATTAAATTTAATATGTACTTCAAAAATGTACAAATTATTCATAAATTCATATATGTATTTTTAGTTCTTTATATACTGAAATATTTCTGTTTATTGATGATTTTAAAAATCATAATAAAAATTCAAATGTAATGTAAAAACAAATTTGAGATGTAGTATGAAAAATTTGAGAATTTAAGTAAGGGCCAGGGAGACCTGGATTCAAATCCTAATCTGGACTGCCATTCACACTCTCTAGGTCCTCTAGATGAAAGGTGTCAAATATGCTACCTGTCCGAAAATTCCAGAGGATAGCCAAAACCAGATTATAATATAATTGTGAGATATTTAACAAAAAATAAAGAGGAAATAATCATAAGAATATCAATATCATTTTCCCATTCAATATATGTTCATAAGGATCCTCATGTACAGTTTAGTTGTCTTTTTATTTGAGTTTAATGACTCTATTCTAGGCAATTTTAAATCTATGAGTTGCAAAAGATCCATTTTCTAAATACAATAAATGATCAGACATGTGAACAGATGTTTTCCCCCTTAAAGGGTGGGGGAATACATCTAAGCCATCTAAATCAAAGAAAAATAGTTCAAATCAATAATAATTAGATAACTGTAAATTCAAACAAACCTAAGGTTCTAATCATATTAATCAGATTGGTAATTACAAACAAAGGAGGAAAATGAAAAATTGGGAATATGCACACTAATGCATTATTGGAGAAGTTGTGAAATGGTCTCTCTATTCTGGAAACCAATTTGGAAATATGCTCTAAAAATTAAAAAAAAATGTTTATCACTTTGATCCAACTGGGGAAATTCTCATTCTGCTAGCCTTAGTCTCATTCTCACATGACTTCTGGGAGTAAGGGGCAAGGAAAATCACAAACCTGGCCACAGATGACTGCCAGTCCTTCATCCTTCTGACTTAGTGGACTGTCCACCAGGTCTGTTAAATGGGTTCTGTAGTCCATTGTTACATTTTCAGTATAAGCATTTAACACTTTGAAAATCAGCATATGCTACATGCTATTGTTTTGTTGAAAGGGTGTATAGGATGCACACTTTTTTGAAAAATTTGGGGTTTAAAAACTGGGAGTGTTTTATATAGTGGGTTGTAGATTTTTTTACTTGCATTTCCTACTTTTTGGCATTTGTCTTTGCATTCATTTTTTTCACATTTGTTATCAGTATATTAGGTTATATTTGGCCACATTCTGCTCAGAAATGGCTCAGAAAAGATTTTTGTCCAGTGCTGAATTAAAGTTCAAAGTAATCCAGTTTGCAAAAGTGAATGGAAAACATTCTGATGAACATCATTCTGGTCCTCCTCCACCTGAGAAAACAATCCAATTCTGGGAATAGGAAGAAGAAACCCCTCAGAAAACGCAATGGAAGAAGGGGAGGCCATGAGAGGCAAGTCAGCCAAATGACCTGATTTAGAGAGGAAATGGAAGAGACGGATTGAAGATCAAAGGACAATTGGAATTCCTGTGTCCACCAAAATGGTTCAGCAGGAGTCCAGAAGAATTGCTGATGAAAAAGAAGTGACATTTCAAAGGAGGACACAATGGGTGTTTCAGGTTCATGAAACAAAAATGGATGAAGCATGTGTCTATAAATCTGACTTGTCCAAAAGATGCCTGAAACTATGAGCAGAAGGTTCTTGAATTTCATGATGAATAAAATTTGAGTTTAATAACTTTATGTAATTAATTTTTTCAAATTTCATTCCCCCAAATATATATGGGGAAATATGGTATGTCCTACTTTGGAGAACTGATTATTAATATATCCCTAAATACCACAATCAGACATTTGGGTTCTATTCCCTCTGAGGTGCCTCAACAGTAACAGAACATTAGACTCAAGAGTTAAGAAGACATGAGTTCAAATGTTGTCTCAGACCCTGAGCAAATGACTTAAGTTCTATTTGCCTCACTCCCTCAATTGTGGATGAGATAATAAATAAGGATATAATATTAGCACCCAATTCCCAAGATTGCTGTGAAGATCAAATGAGATATTTGTAAAAATAGCTAGCAAAATGCTATATAAGGACTTACCACTTCCATATTTCATCTTGTTGGTTCCATGACCTAGAAGTCAAAAGACCTGTCATATTATTGATGTTGCAGTTCATGCTATTGAAACTCACCCATGATTTAGGATATGATCTATGAGAGATTCTGTGGCTATTAAAAACCCTGTGAACAACTCAGTGATGTTATCTCTTTGAACTTCCCTCTTCTTTTCTTTTGGATACATTAGTAGGTCCAAACTCATAACCTTTACAGATTGTTAGGTATTGCCAGAACTCATGATTCCTTTGACAAGAAGTTCTTTAGACAAGAACTTTAGTGAGGGTATATTATATCTTGTTGTTCATTCATTTCAGTAATGTCCAACTCTTTGTGACTCCATTTGGGGTTTTCTTGGCAATGATCTTGGAGTGCTTTGCAATTTCCTTCTCCAGTTCATTTTACAGGTGAAAAACTGAGGCAATTGAAATTATATGACCTGCCAGGATCACACAGGTAATGTCTTAGTTTAGATTTCACCTCAGATCTTTTTTTAAATTTTTTTTAAAAAATTTCATTTAAGGCAATGAAGTAAAATGACTTGCCCAAATGTCACAGCTAGGCAATTATTAAGTGTCTGAGTAAGGATTTGAACTCGGATCCTCTTAATTCCAGGGCTGGCGTTCTATCCACTGTGCCACCTAGCTGTCCCCACTCAGATCTTTTTGATTTTACACCTGTTTCATTATCCTTAGTCTTCCCTATCCTTTACTAGGTTTACCAGAGTGTTTTGCATATTTGTTGTGGTTCCAATCATGTCTGACTCTTCCTGATCCCATTTGGAATTTTCTTGGCAAAGATTCTGAAATGCTTTTCTATTTCTTTCTCTAACTCATTTGACAAATGAGAAAACTTAGGTAAAACAGAGTTAAGTGACTCACCGAGGTTCACATAGTCAGTAAGAGTCTGAGATCAGATTTGAATTCAGGAAAACGAATCTTCCTATTTCAAGTCCAGTTCTCTATCCTTAGCTACCCTGTCATATAGTGCGAACCTTATAAATATATGTTGAATGATTAAATAAATTGATGAAGTCTATAATATGGTCTCCAATCTTAAGATTATTCTTCAGGGAAAATAAGGCATAAAACAATCAGTGAAAAAAACAAAGCAGTCTATAACTGGTGTATCATTCAAATAGTTCAGATAAGAGAAAGATTAACATGAAGCAATAAAAACTGTCATTTATATTGCACTCTAAGATCTGCAAAGTGCTTTACAAATATGATTTCATTTGATCCTCACAACCTTGGAAGGTAGGTGTCATTATTTTTTCCATTTTATAGATGAGTAAATTGAAGCATAATGAAGTGACTTTCCCAGGATGTAGTAGTATCTTTCTGACTTCAGTCTTTTATTTTATTCATATTCTCTGTGCCACTTCACTGCCTCAGGCATAAACATTATGGAAAATTTCTTGGAAAGGAAGGATTTGTGTTTGAATTTTTTAAAATGAATTTTATTGGTAAAGTCAGAAAAGAGCAGAGAAGAAGAGAGAAATAGCATGAGCAAATATTGTATATAATATAATCTTTATGAATTCAGAAAGAACTAAGTTCTTTCAGGAACTCAAGGTCATCATTGAGAGGCATTTTATAGTCTATTTAAATGTCAACACAACACCATCAGATGTTAATTGTGGAAAAAATTCAAAATTATACATCCAAAATACTGTAATAAAAACAAATAAATTGTAGTATGTTATTTTAATACCACAAAGCAATTAAGAATCATCACAGAGAATTAAACACAGAAAGGAAATTTGAGGAAATAATACACAGAAAAGTAGATTCATAAGAATGAAGAACACAATGTCTATGATCTAAAAAATAAGTAAAGGATACTTTGAGCACTTTTAAAGATGGACTAAAAAAAGTAACGATTTTTATGAACTGAAATTAATTCATTTAAATGTTAAAAGTTACTAAATCAGTATCAGTGTTTAGTGTTACTTTCCAATAATGCATTTATTATTTTTAAAGTCATTGAGAGGCAACATTGTTCATTGGAACAATAAATACATTAGCATATATATAGTATTATGTATTTATATAGTGTATATTTATATTATATATATATATATATGTATATCTTCATCCATTAGATGTAATAGTTTTAATAATAGCCATACTAGTAATACTAGGCATTGTGATGTTTTACAGTTGTAATGAACTTTCCCCACATAATCTTATTTGTGTTTTACAGAAACACTGTGAGTTATTATAATCTCTATTTTTTAGAAGAAATACTGAAGGCTCAAAGAGATTCTCTGATTTTACATGATCACACAGTATAAACTAATAAACTTTTTCATCTGAATGAAGGTCTATATCATTTCTGGATGAGAGAGATAATATCCTTTCTATATGCTGCACTGGTCAGACCCTGTCTAGAATATTATGCCCAGGTCTAGTGTCATTATTTTTAGTTATAAGCTCATGTTGAGCATAGTGGAAAGATGCCTATAATTCCTGCTCCAAGGAGAGGATAAGACTAGTGGATTGTTGATCTCTGAAGTTCTCTAAGCTGCAGGAGGGCTAAAGCCAATTGAGTGACCAGACAAAGTCTGGTCAGGCCCTGGGAGTAGGGAACCACCAGGCTGATTAAGATAGAATAAATCAGCACAGGGCAGTAATTGGGATAAAACTTTTGTACTGATCATTTGTGGGTTCAGGGTAATAAGTAGTATTTTCAAGCCTGGAGGAAATAGGAAGACAGCCTCAAAAATACTACTATTACTACTATACATACATATGTGTTTTCATATCAATGTACACATTCCTACATTTATAGAAACACATTTATACATGTTGCATATATAGTTTTCCCAAATTCTACCAATCTCCTAGATATAAATATTGAAATCTATGTCTGGGTGTGTTATGTGATTTCCCCAAATCTTACCACTGAGTAGTTATGGAAACCACATGATACTAATAATGTTTATAGGATCTGGCAATAACTTAGCCTGGAGAAGAGAAGACAGGATAATAGTTGATGTTAAGTATTTGAAGCTCTGGCAGGTAGAAGAATGATTCCTTTTTAGTGACTCCAGAAAACAGAATTAAGAGAAAGGAGTAAGAGGAATAAGGAGGTAGAATTGGTTTAATATTAAGGACAAATCTGTGAGCTAGCCAACAATGAAACTGTCAGCACACATTTATGTTTGCAAAGCACTTCCCAAAAGTCATTTTATTCAATCTTCACAAGAACTTTATGAAATAGGCATAGTATTATCCCCTTCTTATAGATAAAGAAACTGAAGTTCAGAGAACCCAATCGCCCAGTATCTCAAAAGTAGTTAAGTAGGGGGTACAGAATTGGAACCTGGTCTTCCTTACAGTAAATTTATCCTCTATGCCTACTTCCTCCTCTAACCCAGCAAGGTATTCAAGGAAAAATTGAAGGACTATCATAAGTCAAAGATGTTCTGGTCCGTAAATTGACCTAAATGAGTCCAAAAGACCTTTTTAGCTATTATTTATAATATAGAATAGTTTGAAAACCTTTTTTTTATGACAAAAACTTCACACTGGAATATTTCCAAGTCTAAAAGCATTTTTATTTAGTAATATAGTCTTTTGTAATAGGTGTTTACAGTTAAAAAAAAGTTAAAAAGCATGCATATTAAATTTTAAATTGTATTTCTTTCTTAATGCTTTATTGACTCAATTTAAATATTTTAAAGAAATAATTATTAAAAGAGAGATTGATATTCCCATCACAATACTTTTTGAGAGCAAAAACATGTATCTTTAGGTATGCTGTTATTATGTTATCCACCTGGGGACTCAGATTAAACCTAACCTTCAAAAACATGTCCAGAGCCTGAATAATTCACAGTGTAAATTTTGAAAAGCATAACATCCAATTTAATATTATAATACTGCTTTACATTTAAATAGTGTTTTAAATTTCTCAACATATGTTCATGTCCTTTTTCTCAGAGGCATATAAAAGGAATGAATATAAAAGGGAGTAGAAATTAAGAAAACTGTGGAGTTGGAATTAGGAAAACCTGAGTTCCAATATCATTTTGCATGGTTACTAGTGGTATGATCCTGACAATTTCATCACTTTGCTTATCTGAACCCATTTCCTCATAGATAAAATTGAGCTCATGGTGGATATTTATTTTGTTTCTTAAGGTGTGTACTTTACAAATATTTAATTTTATCCTTAATATGTCTCTTTTACAAATGAGAAAGCCAAGTCTGACAGTGGTTGTGTGACCAGTCACATAGCTAATGTCTGAGGTAGGATTTGAACTCAGGTTTCCCTAAAACAGTACTATTTCTCACTCTATCAGTCGTACCATCTAGCTGCTTTCTTCTTAGGGCTGTGAAGATCAAATGAGTTATTGTAAAGTACATTTGCAGTCCTTATATCAATGTAGCCTTTTCCTATGATATCATTTCATAATGATGAAAACCCTTTGAAGTGGGTGGGATAACTGCCATAATCCTCATCTGATAATTGAGGAAACAAAGCCCAGGGAAGTCAAGGAATCTTAAATTAGAATTAAATGGTGACTGATTAGAAGCAGCTAGGTGGCACAGTGGATAGAGCACTGGCCCTGGAGTCAGGAGTACCTGAGTTCAAATATGACCTCAGATACTTAATAATTACCTAGCTATGTGATCTTGGGCAAATCACTTAACCCCATTGCCTTGCAAAAAAACTAAAAAAAAATAGTGACTGATTCAAAATTGGAACCCAGATTCCCTAACTGCTAGTCAGAGTTTATTCTGCTAGTTTCCAATCTTCATTATATAAAATGCTCCCTCCCCTGACATCTGAGCATAAATGATGTATAATTCTTTAAATGCTTCATTCATTCATTCATTCAGTCGGAAATAATGACTCTAGAATTCCATAACAGAAAGGGACATCACTTTGAGATCATTAGGTCAATAGCCCTGATAACTTCTTTTCTTCCCTAACTTATCTGCCTACAATCTGTTTTGGAGACCACTTCTATTTGAAGATCAACTAATATTCCAGATTTCAGAACACTCCCTTTTATTTTCACTCTGAATTTTGTAGCTGTGTTCAGATCTCACCTGCTTTATCCAATCTTGAATAATTTGGCAAGTTTATTTGTTACTGAAATTACGCTTTAAAGTAAGACCGTGGTTATGAAAATGTATTCTAAAAATTATATATCCAAGACAAAATTTAGGCAGCTTTTCAAAGTAGGTAATATCTTGAAATGAAGCATTAGTAAGGGATCTTATTTGAAGGAAGTTCTTCATCAGATATGTCCTTAGACTAGATGAATTCTAAAGTTTCTCCCCAAAATAGGATTTTCTTATTCTAAATTGGCATTCAGATCTCTTGCTATCTAGTACTGAATTTTCTGTTGAATTCTCATTATATTTAGATTACAACTGGTTTTCAGGAAATGACCCTATAGAACTCAAAATACAGAAGGAAAGAAGGAAAGAACATTCCCTGCAAGAAGGACAGTTTATGCAAAGACTTGGAGATGAGAAATGAAATATTTTACACAGGTAACAGCAAATAGGTTAGTTTCTTTTGAATTGACTTGTATGGGCATAATGTGAATCTTGTCTAGAAAAAGATTGGACCCAGATTATGAAAGCTTCAAATAATTTTCCCACATCCCCTCCAGTCTGGGTATAAAATTTTAATTTGCATTTTTCTAATCAGTAGTGATTTAGAATATTTTGATGTGACTATTGATAGTTTTGAGTTTTTCTTCTGAAAACTGCCCATGAGCATCTTTTTTATATTTATTTTTACATTTATCATTAAAACCTTAATTTTTCATAAATTTGGCTCAATTTACCAATTTACTGGAGAAATGGAGCCTTTATTAGAAAAACTTCCTATAAAATTTCCCCTCCATTTTCCTTCTAATTTTGATTGCATTGCTTTTGTTTCATGTAATAACATTTCATGTAATTAACAATTATTCATTTTACATTCCATGATTCACTCTATTTCTTGTTTGACCATGAACTCTTCCATTATCTACATATTTGACAGGTAATTTCCCCATGTTCTCCTAATTTACTTGTGATATCATTCTTTATATCTTTGCATTTATCCATTTTGTCCTTATTTTAATATATAGCATGAGAGGTTGGCTATGCCTAATTTCTGCCATATTGCTTTTCAGTTTAATCAAATTAATTTTTTAAATTTTCTAGTTTAATTTTTGTCAGATGATGAGTTCTTGAGGAATGCTAATTATTAAAACACTATCCCACACTAATACAATCTGAGTAATACGGGGGGGGGGGGATGTTAGCATCTCTTACAAAGATACTGGGAGTTGTATGTCTTCCAGACTTTGAAAGACCAAAAAAAAAAAAAAAATCAGGACAGAGGCCAGGCTTTCTTCTAGTATAATAGTGTTCTTGAGAATCCATTGAGAGAAATCAGAGATAACAAGGAGAGAAAAAGGAGGTGGTAGGAAACTCTCCCATGTGAAACAGCATCATGACCAGGGTGGCTGCTGGCAATAGCATCAGCAGTCAGCATCAAAACAAGAGACCTTGGGAAGTGACTTCTAAAGAAATAACTAAAGACACAGTTATCGCTACTGTTGTTCATCATAATTATTCATTCTGACACCTAGAAGGCTTTTCCAATCCTTTGAATTCTAATGCTTTCCCTCTGCCATTTGTTTCCTTTTAATCCTGTCTATAATTTGTACATGTTAATTTGTTGGTAGTCTTCCCTATTCAAATTCAGCTTCAGATATTTAATGCGCATCTATGTGATTCTGAGTATGGTTACCTCAGTTTCCTCAACTAGAAAACGAACTGCAGAAGGATGTAGCAAAATACGGTAATATATTTGTCAAGGAAATTCTAAATGGGATCATGAAAAAATGGATCAAAACTAAAACAACTGAACTATGACAGTCATCATCATTAAATTGTAAGCTCCTTGTGTTTGGGGACTGGCCTTTAACCTTTCTTTGTATCCCCAGGACCTAACAAAGTGACTGGCTCATAGTAGATAATTTTTAAAATGCTTCCTAAATCACTTATACAGTATGCCCCTTGATTCACTTCATCTGAGTACAGCATTTCCCATTGTCTTGAAAATATTTTAAAGACTGAATTAAATGGCTATAGTCTTATTTCTCATATATATTAATGGCTAACTATCCTTACAATTCCTGGAATCCACCCCCTTGTTCAAAGAATGAGGACATGGAACAGTTTGGGAGCCACACAGGAAACAGTGTCCTTTTAATTTACATGATGGGAATCTTAATCTGAGTTAACTGCTACAGAAGTTTTGATCTTTAGTTGGTAGCATTATCATGAGCCATTTCATAACTATATTTCAAGGTTGCACCATTAAAAAAAATCTGCTCATAGACATGGTCAGGGAACAGTGGTTACCAAGTTTCAGATATGCTCCTCGACCTCAACACCCTTTTATTGTTCAGAATGAAGTTCCCTGAGACAGGGAAACTCACTTATATCTTTGTATCTACAAAGTGAAGCATATTCAAATGTACTCTAATGATAATAATTAAATAATTAATAATTAAAAGTTTCAATGTGGATATTTATATTTTAGAGATCAACAAATGGATTCAAATAGGCTGGATCTACCATTTTGTTAATTGTCTAGGTTTAAGGAAGTGATAAAGAAAAGATTAATAATGCATTTTCAAATTAAAAGTGCATCTAGGGTATATTTATTTATTTATTTATTTATTTGCTGGTTGATTGGTTTTTATTACAAGGCAATGGGGTTAAGTGACTTACCCAAGGTCACATAGCTAGGTAATTATTGCATGTCTGAGGCCAGATTTGAACTCATTCCTCCTGACTCCAGGGTTGGTGCTCTATCCACTATGCCACTTAACTGCCCCATAGGTATATTGATTTTTTGAGAACCAGTTGTTAAACTTTTATCAGCATACCTAATTCTAATGATGCCTACTATATAGTATTGAAGGCTTGAAAATATTTGTAAATTAGTTGATGCAAAGAAAGATAGTACACTGTGTGTATGTGCATAAATATGTGTATATATATACACATATTTATCAAAACATATAATTGGGAGCTATTTGGTATCATTCAGACAAAAAACAATATAGGATTAAGAGGCTCAAAGATTAGAATAGTTAAAGAAGGCTTCATGAACTCTAACAACTCATATGCCTACCCTAAACTCTGAAAACATTTCATTTTTCTAGCCTTCTTTTTATAGAGGGATTGTTTTTTTGACTTAGGTAGTGAGCTCTTTGAGAAGAGGGATTGTCTTTTTTCCCTTCCTTTACTCCCAGTTCTTACAATATAAGAAGCAATTAATAAGGGTTTTTCATTCAGTCATTCTTAAAATAGAATGTGAGGTGGTCTAAAGCATGGGTGAAATTTGTATAGGTGAAAACAAGAGGACATGAAAAGTAGTTAAAACAAAGCTATAAAAATATGTTTATAGAAACAAGGGTGAGATCAAGCACATAGGACTGTAATATGGAATAAGTTAATATAGGTAGAATAGAGGAAGCAAAATCCCCTTAAGCACTGATCTGAGGTGAAGGGGTGCTAGGTGAGTTAGGTTCTACTTTTCTTTTCTTGAAAAAGAAAAAGAAAAGAAACTTGACTTGCATCAGAAAATATACTATAGTATAGAATATCAAAGGTGTTTTCATGCGAAAAAAATATCTCTAGATGACGGATAGGATTCTTGTCAAGAAAGGGTTGAATTATTGGAATGAAAAGGGATTTACTATAAAATCCAGTTATATCAATACCTGAGAATAATTCCCAACTTCAGAAGCATGCTGAAGATCACATGAACTCTGAAAGATTTCTACCTACCAAATACTTATAAGTAAACATTTCTAAAAACCTTCCTTCTACATGTGGTTAAATACCTTTCCATTTGTGGTTCTGAAATTTATCTTGATTCTTAAACATGCAAAAACCTATTTTGCTTTCTAGTATTGTGTGTGTGTGTGTGTGTGTGTGTGTGTGTGTGTGTACACTCATGAGCATGTTTGTGTACTGGAATGGAGAGAACTGATGATTTAGAATTTAAGAAAATCACCGTATGCTAAAAAAATAGTCATTTGTCCATCTACCTTTTCTACAGATCTCTCCATGTATGTTCAGAGGATAAGGTCTAATGTATAAATGAATGTTAATGAGTTACATTAATTTTGTATTCCAAATAGCTCCAATATAACTTTGTAACTTATCAGTAGTCTTTGGGAATTATAGTTATCACAATACAAAGGAGATACTAGGGAATTTTAGATGGGTCAAATAGGATTTTCATTCATTTGGGATTGTCAACATCTTTTAATTTGTCCTACAAAAGGTAGCTGCCTTCTAAGTCTATACATAAATCCAAATTCGTGACCAGTTTTCATTGTTGTTTTTCATTTATTAAATACCTAACTCTTCGTGACTCCATTGGAGTTTTCTTGACAAATGTATTGGAATGGTTTTCTATTTCTTTCTGCATTTTACAAATGAGAAAACTGTGTATTGCCCAGGGTCACAAAGCTTATAAGTGTCTGAGGCCAGATTTGAACTCAGGATGAGGAATCTATAAAATCCTTAATTTGTAGAGTTGGGAAAGAAATAAAAAATCATCTTCCTCATCACCTACCCAGTGCAAACATCTCTTCTACCTTCTCCTAAAGAATCTAACCTCAAGGAGGCAGCTAGGTGTTAGCTGTGTGGCACAGTGGATAAAGCGCCAACCCTGGAGTAAGGAGGACTTGAGTTCAAATACAACCTCTGACACTTATACTAACAGTGTGTCCTTGGACAAGTCACTTAATACCACTGCCTCACCAAAAAAATAAATAATTACAAAGAATCTACCCATATAGCCAACCATAAGTTATCTTACCTTTTCTTTAAAACAGCTAATGTGATTAATTTCTTTATAACTAAAAGGCATTATTTGAAAATGAGCTATTAGTCTCAGGTATATCATTTTCTCTAAGTCTCTAAGTCTTTCTCTGACTTCGTAAGTGTGTGGCAGTGATTCTGCATTGTTGAAGGTTATATCAGCTAATCATAAGCTTTGGTAGATTGTACCTTTTGAACAGATCTAAATTCAGAGAGATTTTTCACCAAATTCTTGATTATCAGGTAATGGTTTCTTTTTATTTGTTTGTTTGAAGTAACTGGCAATCATAGCACCTCAGAATCAGAATGGGAGCTGTCTAGTCAGACACAATGCTGAACAAGAATCTTCTCTGTAATATACCAGACAAATGATTAATAGGCCTTTTCTAGAAGACTGCTAGTATTATTAAACCTTCTGCTGAGGCACGGATGGAGTTATGAATTGTGGTGATAAAAAAACCTACTTTGTTTTAATACTATCCAGTTCAATTCAACAAGGATTTATTAAGGGAGCAAACTCTTGATAATATGCTTTAATATAAGAAAAATCGTTTAATCTCTGAGTTAGTTTTCTATTCATGAAATGGGAATAATAATAATATTGGCTCCATATGTTTCTCAAGATTATTGAATATTGGGGACTATTGATGGTTTAAATATCAGCCATTAACTGATGGAGAGATTTGGGCACATTTCAAATGCATGGATTTTCTTGAAATCATCTTCAGTTAAGAATCTGACAAAATGAATTTGCCCCCTTTATACAGAAATTTCAAATCGTGTATCTTCATTTAAGCTGATGCTTGAAGCAGAGACTCTTTTTCTGAAACCTGTTACTTGGATTATCATTCACACTTGTCAAGTCTGGGGGCTTTATTTGCATGTTCCTGGTATTACTGTTAGAATATGTGGTAACTTTGGAGGGTGCTGTCTTTGCCATGTTTTTCTTAGTGAATAAGAATACAAAGAATGAAAAGGAACACAATTTCTAAAGGAAAACAATTTCTAAAAAAAAAAAAAATACAACCAGGAGGAGAGGGCCATTTGACTGCCTTGGGGCAACTTTTAATTAAACCAGATACAGAAGGGTAACACTAGGGGTAGAGTGTACCTCAGTCTCTGACTGAAAAATATGCTGCTACATTTCTGCTTTTCCATTTGATACAGGAAATTGCAAGGCATTTTACAAGACAGCTGGAGAAAAGAGGGACTTACTGGGACAGGAAAATGCAGAAAATATGTCAATCTTTGACTATAGGAACCATGGCTGATAGGAGGCAGAGATTTAACCCAAAGCATGATTTGATCAAATTAATCAAAAGTAGAGATTTCAGTGATGTATTTGAGAGGAAATGGAGATCCAGTGGCCCAGATGATGCTTGGCGCTCAATAAGTGAAAGAATATGCATCCTTGTTGTCTCTGTTGGAAATAGCCTGATTTTTTTTAATGTAGCATTTGAACTGTTTTTAAGAAAGCTAGGAATTCTAAAAGGCAGTGAGGATTTCAAAAGCATTTCAAGCACAAGGGAGAGCAAGTGAGAAGTAGAGAAAAAAATAAGATAGAAGAAAGAGATACTAAGATGTAGAGATGAATAGGAAGAGCATTGCAGGCAGAGGAGCTGTGAAAAGGAACAGTGAAGGGAGATAGGTAGCCATGGGTGGGGAACAGCAAATAGACAAGCATGGTTCCATGTTGAAATAAATATCATCCTTCTTCATGGGTGGAGCCAAGATGGTAGAGAGAAGCTAAGAAACTCACTGAGTTTTCTGTATTTTCCTCTGAAAAATTTTAAATGAAGCCTCTAAACTGGGGACTTTTTTTCAAAACACCAATTTGATATTTATAGCATTACTAAGGGGCTATATTTGATTAAATATTTAACTAATCCCCCCCCCAAGCTTTTAGATTTATTAAATTCCCAGTCTCATCTTAGGTTGCCTTGGCAATACCAGACCAATAAGACCCTTGGGCCAGAAGTTCTCTGCCCTGCTCTAACAGATTCTGGAGTGACAGAACCTACAAAAAGACAGAGTGAAACAACTTTTCATTGCAATATATCTTGGAGGGACTTCATTAAAGGTCAGTTTCACTTGAATAAAAGGGGAGCACAGTCCAGGTGGGGTATGGAGAAGCCAGTGGAAAGCTCATGGCCAAAGAGTAGATCAGTAACTGAGGTCACTGGGTCCCAGCTCATCGAGGTGGTACAACAGGCCAGAATTAAGGTCCCAGACCCATCACAGAACGAATACCATGACACCCAGAATGTCAGGACTGGGCTGGGTCACCTGAACTTGGAGAGGAAGCTACGAGGCCCCATTGCAGAAAGCTAGTACCAGACATCTGCACCCAGAACAAAAAATTTGTGATTTACACCCATCTCTACCCCGCCAGGAGCAGAGATTAACTTTTAAAATGAGGAAAAAAAACCAAATAGAGCCTTAATGATAGAAAATTAATACAGTAAAAGGATTGTTAAAATGTCATCTCAGAAGGGGAACTAGTAACAAAATGCCTACGTGTGAAACCTCAAAAGGGTCTAGAAATTGTTCTCAAATCTAAAAGTCCTCTAGGAACAGTTCAAAAAGGATTTTAAAAATTAAATAAAAGAGGAGAAAAACTGGGAAAAGAAATGAAAGTCATTCAGGAGAGTTATAAAAAATTGTGAAAGAATAGATAATAATTGATTGAAGAAAATAATACCTTGAAAAATAGAATTGGTCAAATGAAAGGTAGATACAGAAGTAAACTGAAGAAAATAAATATTTACAAAGTAGATTTGGGCAAGTGAAACCTATTGATGCTATATTATATCATAATATATAATCCATATAATACACATATGATACATCAAACAAAAGCAAAAGACTGGAATAATGTGGGAAAAGGCAAAGTGCCTCATAGGGGAAAAAAATGACCAATCTGGGAATTAGGTCCAGGAGAGATAATTTATGAATTATTTCTCTACTTGAAAACCATGATTTAAAAAAAAGCCTGAACATTTTTCAGGAAATTTTCAAGGAAAACTGACCTAATAACCTGGAATATGAAAGTAAAATTAGTCCTTGAAAGAAGCTACCAATCACCTATAGAAAGAGATCCTAAAATAAAAACTCCAAAGAATATTCTATTAAATTTCAGATTTATCAGTTAAAGGAGAAAATAGCAAGCAGCCAAAAAAGAAGCAATTCAAATACCAAGAAGAAGCAGACAGGATTACACTAAACTCAGCAGCTTCAACATTAAAAGTTCAGAGGACCCAGAATATGATATTCCAGAGGAAAGAAAATACAGATTTAATACTGTAAGTTGGATGAACTTGCCCATAAAAAGGGAATTGGATAGCAGAGTGGATTAAAACTCAGAATTTTACAGTATGTGGCTTACAGGAAACACACTTGAAGTAGAGAGATACAAACAGAGTAAAGAAAAAAAGGCTAGAACAGAATATACTATATTTCAACTGTAAAAAAAAATAAGGTAGTAAGGAGAAGCTAGGTGGCTCAGGGGTGGCTAGGTTGCACAGTGGTTAGAGCACTGGCCCTGGAGTCAGGAGTACCTGAGTGCCACTTAACCCCACTGCCTTGCAAAATCTTAAAAAAAAAAAAAAAAAAGAGGTAGCAATACCAATCCAAAAGATCAAAAATAGACTGAATCAAGAGATAAGAAAGAAAACTACATCTTGCTAAAAGATTCTATAGACAATAAAATATCTATACTAAATAAATATCAATTAATTCCAATTCTCCATAAAGAATTATTTGAAAAATAGGTGAAGAATTTGCTTTATAACACAAATATGGAGCTGATATCTAAACTAGGAAGAGCCAAAAGCAACAAAGAAAATTGGACACCAATTTCCCTGTTAAATAGTAGGGATGTAAAAATTTTAAATAAAATATTATAAAAGAGATTATGGCATGTTATAATGTGGATTATATCTATGACCAAGTAGGATTTGGATTAGGAATGTAAAGTTGATTCAATATATGAAAAACTATCAGCATAATCAATCATATCAAAAATGAAACTAACAGAAATCATATGATTATCTGAGATGCTGAGAAAAAGGTTTTTGACAAAGTATAGTATCCATTTCTATTAAGAACACTAGAGAACATAGGAATAAATGGAATTTTCCTTAGAGTGATAAGCAGTCTCCATCTAAAAACATATCCAATAGAATAAACTAGAAGTATTTCCAATAAGACGGGTGAAGCTAAGATGCCTATTATCACCACTAATATTTAATAGTGTACTAGAAATGTTAGCTTGAGCAATAAGAGAAGAAAAGGAAATTCAAGGAAATACAATAGGCAAGGAGGAAACAAAACTAACTCTCTTTGCAGATATCATGATAGGGACTTAGAGAACCCCAAATAATCTACTAAACTACTTGAAACAATCAACAGTTTTTTGCAAAGTAGTAAGATATAAAACAAACCCAAATAAATCATCAGCATTTCTATATACTACCAATAAAATCCAAAAGCAAGAGATGAAAAGAGAAATTCCATTTAAATTAATTGTAGGCAATATAAAATATTTGGGAATCTACCTGCAAATACAGAGGAGTTATATGAATACAATTGCAAAACACTTTTTACACATAAAGTTAGATCAAGACAACTGAAAAAATATCAGTTACTCTTACAGAGGCCAAGCTAATATAAAAAAATGACAGTTTTACTTAAATTAATGTGTTTATTCAGTGCCAACCAAACTACCAAAAAATTATTTTATAAATCTAGAAAAAAATAATAAAATTTAATTTGAAGAACAAATGGTCAAAAATATCAAGGGAATTAATGAAAATAAATGCAATGGAAAGTGGCCTAGTAATACCAGATCTAAAACTATGTTATAAAACAGGAATTATCAAAGCTATTTGATATTAGGTGAAATAGAGTAGTGAGGGGTGGCTAGGTGGCGTAATGGATACAGCATCAGCTTTGGAGTCAGGAGTACCTGAGTTCAAATCCGGTTTCAGACATTTAATAATTACCTAGCTGTGTGGCCTTGGGCAAACCGCTTAACCCCGTTTGCCTTGCAAAAAACTAAAAAAAAGAAAATGAAATAAAGTGGTAAAGCATTTAAATTCATAAGACACAATAATATATAACTATATTAATCTACTGTTTGATTAAACTCAAAGATTCCAGTGGAATAAGAAATAACTAATGATTTGACAAAAACTGCTGGGAATACTAAAAAATAGTATGGCAGAAACTAAGCATTATCCAACCTCTCATACCTTACACAAAAATAGTGTCAAAAGGATATATAATTTAAACATCAAGGATGACCTATTCTTATTGTCACTATGATGGTTCTTAGTTATCAACATTTTCCTTCCTATAAGCTCACAAAATATTCCCTTTTTCCATTACTTTAAGTCAACTACAACTGCTTATAGTTCAAAGAATTCACCTCCTTCAGTCTTTCAAAGATAACTAACAGTGGCTTCTCAATCATACCAACCAAGTCTCACCCTAATATTTCATCAAGAAGCTGAAAACTTAAATTCATTGAGGACAAGATGCACTTTTACTCTGCATTGATTTTGTGCTCCCTTGAGTGTTTCTATTTCAATCCAAAAATTATCTTCTGTTTATTAGTGACAACAATCAATATACAAATTAAGTAGTTCTGCCTTCCCCCATATAGTGAGACTCTCAATTCTTTAATCTTCTTGCCCTCAATTTAGGGAAGCCAGCTAGGGACAAAGTAGATAGAGGGAGGTTGTTGTGAGGATCTTAATGAAATAATAATTGTAAATCACACTAATTTGAAATGCAGAGTTTGACATGCTACCATGAGGGTAATGATGATGATCCCCAATTTACAACTGAGGAAACTGAGGCAGATGAAAGTTAAATGACTTACACAAAGTCACATAGCTAGGAAGTATCTGAGGCTGGATTTGACTGGATTGACTCTTATCTACTGCAGTCTCACAGAGTTACCATTAGTATTAAATAAGATTATATTTATAATGCACTTGATATATAAAAGACTCTATAATAATGAATTATTATTCTCGTCACCCTTCTCTGCAACCAGGATTGTTGGGATAATAAAATGGGATCATATGTTTTTGTTTTTGTGTTTTTTTAGGTTTTTGCAAGGCAAACGGGGTTAAGCGGCTTGCCCAAGGCCACACAGCTAGGTAATTATTAAGTGTCTGAGACTGGATTTGAACCCAGGTACTCCTGACTCCAGGGCCAGTGCTTTATCTGCTACGCCACCTAGCCACCCCGGATCCTATGTTTAAAGAACTTTACAACCCTTAAAGTTCTGTATAAATTTGAACTACTATTTTTGTTGTTTCTTCATCTCAACATAGTATAACTCTCAGGTCTTTGATGATCTTCTGGACCTCAAGATAACATTTTTTTCAATTTTTTTTAAACAATTTTATTTAAAGTTTTGAGTTCCAAATTCGAACTTCTATGTCCCTTACTGAGACAGTAAGCAATCAGACATTGCTTATACATGTGCAATTATGTAAAACATTTCCATATTAATCACTTTGTACTTGAATGAAAGACAAAAATAAAAGAAAATGAAAAAGAGCATGTTTCAGTTTCTATTCAATTAATATCAATTCTTTCTCTGAAAGCAGATAGTATGCTTCATCATTAGACCTTTGGGATTGTCTTGGATCATTGTATTACTGAGAATAACCAAGTCATTTACAATTCTTCATTTGCCACTATTGCTGTTACTGTGTACAACATTACCCTGGTCCCACTATGCATCAGGTTTTTCTGACATCATCCTACTCATCATTTCTTACAGAAAAATAATATTCCATTATAATCATAACCATGGCTCGTTTAGCCATTCCCCAATTGATGGGGATCTTTTTGATTTACAATTCTTAGGATTATGCTCAGAGTGGGGGTCCCTGGAGTGGGTCCATGCTAAGCTGCATAGACTGTTCACTTGAGTAGGTGGGCTGATGGTTTGCAGGAGATAGGGGTTTCCCTGCTGAATTGCCCCAAGTTTGGAGTGGCACTTTGGGACTTCTCTCCTTTCCATCTTGGCATTGGCAATGTCCCTCAGAATAACTTTAAGAAATAAACTTTGTATTTAGCCTTCCTTTTTTTTCACTCAGTTCATTCTGAACTTTAGTAATCTGGACACAGTCAATGAACTATGGTTTCATTTTGTATTCACTTTTGCTTACTTCTAAAGTCTGAATATGTCCTTTTAAAATTCAGTTTGACAAATGAATTTTCTGTGCACCCATATAAGTCTCTTTAGACAGCTTCCTTTCTACCTTCCCTCTGGAATTATTCACGTTTATATTATCCAAATTTCCTTCTTGAGAGTTTCATAATCTTCTTGGCACAATTTCTCTTTTTTCTCATGTTGTAGAAAAATCTGTAACTTTCACCTAATTGGTCCTTGTTCTCCCCTATGAGAATAAGTAAAGTACATTTAATCCCTCTTCCACAGTCTTTCAAATAATTGAAACAACTATTATGTTCTCACTAAATCTTTTCTTCCCTTGTTTCTCATCAATCAGGATCAATCAAGTAGGCAGGATTCATGGCTTATTAGATAAATGTAAAACCCCAAATTTTATTTCCAAAAAAATAAAACATACAACAAATCCATAAGCAAGTCAAGGTTATGTAAATGTGACAACATAGAAGTTTAAAATATATCCAGACATTGAAAACTCAAAATGAATCAAAGATACAACTGTGCTTCTGACTCTGGATTTTCAACCATGTTTCCAAATAACATCTTTTCATTTCCCTACACTCTCCCCAAATCTTCCTCCATTAAAATGTAAGCTCCTTGAGGACAGGACTTGTCTTTCTTTCTTGTTTGTGCTAATATCCCTAGTATTTAACATCATGTGTGACATGCAGAAATTTTAATATCAATAAATTATTAATTGAATTATATTATTTATAATTAATCTCAATTAAAAATTAAATGATAAATGTCTGATGCCTGTGGATTACTTGTTGTCTGTCATATCATACCCCAAAAATGACTTAATCTTAATCTGAATGGAGGAATCCAGAACGTATAAATCATAAGAGACAGTAATAGGAGCCTGGTTAGGGTAGTCATGTGAAAGAAGGATTAGATTTGTTTAACTTGTCCAAGAGGGTATAACTAAGAAGAGTGGGGAGACAGATGAAATAAATCTCATAAAGAAAATCTTCCCAATTTTTACAACTATCCCAAAGTAACTCAAAGGTATCACACTTCTTTGGATTTTTAGGCAGAACTGAATGTACTAAAGCCCAGGAGCTATTTTTTCTATTTGTTTCCTAGCATAGTCCAGGAGTCAAAGTTGATAAAAAAAAATTTTTTTAAGTTCATTCCATCCTTCATTTGTTTGCTCTTTCCCATATAGCAGGATAATTATCAAGGTTTCAAATTCTTTCAACAACCCAAGGATGTAGTAAAGTTAGACTATTAAAATAGAATCCTATAAGGAATAGGAAATGTTTCAATTTTTTTTCCTTCATAGTCATAGTACAAAGCACATATATTTGTCACAAATCATCTAATTGATAATAATTTAAATTGAATTAAATCCATTGGCTATTCTTTTTTACCATCTCCTCATTTCCCTTGTTCAACATTTTTTCTCATACCCCCTTTTAGTCCTAGCCTTTTGCTAACTTTGTTTTGTTTACCAAGATGATTAATAGGATTATAGGATTGGAGCTGGAAGGGACTTAAAAAGATAAAAGATAATAGTCTACCTCTTTTACATAAAAGATAATTGAAGTCAAGTGATTTATCTAAGCTCATAGAGGTAGTAAGCATCAGATCTGAATTCAAGCAGTCTGACTCTAGTGTCTATATTCTTGCCTTTGATGATATTACTACTTTATTCTGAAATTTAGCTTTCTGGAAACTATTTGTTCATGTATAGTTTCCAATATCACTTCCTTTTTCATTTATGTTTTACTTTTCCTAATTATTAAGTAAGTCTATTTCTTCCTGACTTTTTACTTATCCTTTGTTTTGCCTTCAGGACTGGACTTCTTCTTAGTCTATTAATATAATTCCATTAAATATTGGCCAATTACAATGAAGTTTAGCAAAAGAGAATTGAGGGCTTTAAACTTAGGAATTATATTAAAATTACTGGGATTTATATAGAGCTTTCTGATTTGAAAGTATTTTACTACAACAATGATGATGAAGAAGAAAAAGAAGGAAAGAAGAAAGATGAAGAAGAAAAAGAAGGAAGAAGAAGGAAGAAGAAAAAAAGAAAAACAAGAAGAAGAAGAAAGAAGAAGAAAGAAGAAGAAGAAAGAAGAAAGAAGAAGGAAGAAGAAGAAGAAGAAGAAGAAGAAGAAGAAGAAGAAGAAGAAGAAGAAGAAGAAAGAAGGGGAGGAGGGCGGGGGGAGGGAAAAATAGTTAGCATTAATATAGTATCCACTATGTGCCAGACCCTGTCCTAAGCTCTTTACATTTTCTCATTTGAACTTCTCAACAATCCTGGGCAATATGTGCTGTAGTTATCCCCATTTTATTGATGAGGAAAGTGAATCAGAAATTGTGATTCTCTCATCATCAAAGACCTAGTTGATGTCTTTCCCTAATTTTAGTATAAGTTCTTAATCTACTGTGCCACTTAGTTCTTGAAAGACCTGTGTTCAAAATCTCTGAAACATGATGACCATAGATTTCACTTGAGTCTCAATTCCTTAGACAATTCTTTAATTACTATTTAGGCTCTATCTTTCTGGTTCCTTCCCTTGATTGTCTGGATGTTTCTGAAAACTTCCATTTTAGGGGAGGCTAGGTCGGGCATTGGATAGAGCACAGGCCCTGGAGTCAGGTGTACCTGAGTTCAAATTCAGCCTCATACACTTAATAATTACCTAGCTGTGTGGTCTTGGGCAAACCTTAGTCCCATTTGCCTTTCAAAAAACCTAAAAAAAGAAAATCCAACCTTCCATTTTAAAGAAAATCATGCAAAATAACCAAGACTTCCTTCCTGACTCCTGAACTTCCTCTACCAAGACCACGTGACTCCCTCCCCCACTTCTTTTGAGTTACTTTTTTTGTGTTGTCTTCCATTATTAAAATGTAAGTTCCTTGAAGACAAGGATTATATTTCTGCTTATATTTCTATTGCCAGCACTTCACAATTTTGGCACACAATAAGTGCTCAATAAATTCTTGCTGAATTTCTTCAGTACAAAGCTTATGTTTTAAAGGTCAAAAAGTTTTTCTTAAATACTTTAAGACATTATACTTAGTCTTGGGTAAACAAAGGAAGACAATAACTAATCACTTCTCTCATGAAGCTCACAACCTAAGGAGAGAGACAACATGCTATTAAATATGTACAAGCTATTGAACTAGGATAAATAATAATAACAAAATCCCCTGGAGCAAAAGATCAAGAATAGCAAGGAAATTGTTGGAAAGAATGTAAAGGAAAGTGGCCTAGCTCTACCAGATTTAAAATGATACTATAAAACAGCAGTCATCAAACCTGCCTCAAACTGGTGAAGAAATAGAGTAATGAATCAGTGGATCAGGAAAGGTTCAAAAGAAACAGCAGTTAAGTGATTACGGCAATCTACCATTTGCCAAACCCAAAGACATCAGCTTCTTGGATAAGAACTCAGTATCTGACAAAAATTGTTGAGAAAACTGGAAATAGTATGGCAAAAACTAGGCATAGATCCACATCTCAACCCCATAACAAAATAAGGTCAAAATGGGTACAGGATTTAGACATTTAGAGCACTACTATAGATAAAATTAATAGACTAAGAAATACTCTATCAGATCTATGGAAGGGGACAAATTTATGACCAAACAAGCAAGAGAGTACATTATAAACTGCAAAATGAATGATTTTGGCTATATTAAATTAAAAAGGTTTTGAACTAATATAACCAATGCTGCCAAAATTAGAAGGAAAACAGAAAGCTGGAAAAAAATCTTCACAACTAGGAGTTCTAATAAAAGTCTCATTTCTAAAATATATAGATAATTGCATCAAATTTATAAGATTACATGTCATTCCCAGACTGATAAATGGTCAAAGGCTATGAACAGACAGTTTTCAGATGGAGAAATTAAAATTATATCCTATCAAATTGGCTAAAATGAGAAAAAGGGAAAATGATCAATGTTGGAGAGGTTGTGGGAGGATTGTAACATTGATGCATTCATGAAGTTGTAAATGAATCCAACCATTCTAGAGAGCAATATGCAACTATGCAAAAAGAACAATAAAAATGTTCATTCCCTTTGACCTAGCAATTCCAATTCTAGGGCTTTATGCAGAAGAAATCATAAAAAAAAAATGGAAAAAGTCCCACATGTTCCAAAATAAGCATAGCAGTTCTTTTTGAAGTATCAAAGAAGTGGAAATTGAGGGGATACTCATCAAATTGGGGAATGGCTAAACAAGTTATGGTAGATGAATAATCTGGAATATTAGTGTTTTATAAGAAACCATAAATGGCTGGACTCCAGAGAAACATAGAATGAGTTACAGGATCTGATGCTGAGTGAAGGGACCAGAACCAATAGAACAATGTACACATTGTGAGATGATTAAGCTCAATTGAAGCAGCTACTCTCAGCAGTTCAGAGAGCTAGGATAATAACCCTATTAGTCTGGCTAAGGACAATGTTATCCCCATGAAGAGGAAGAAATACAAAACCCCCCCAAAAAACCTTCAGAATCTGATGAACACTTCATAAAAATTATCTTATATATCTCTTTCCCTTAATCCTAATTCCTCATACCAAAAATGACTAATCTATAAACATATTTATCAAAAATATGTATGAACAATGTTAACCTGACTATTCACTGCTAGGGGAATGAAGAAACTTGCATAACATACATTTGGAAAAATAAAATATCAATTAAAAATATGAAAAAACAAATATAGACAGAATAAATTATATATGATCAACAGAGGTAAGGAATTAGCATTAAGGATGATTGGGAAATGCTTCTTTGAAAAGATGGAACATCAACTGGGACTTGAAGGAAGTCAAGAAAACCAGATGTGGAGATGAGAAGGGAGAAAATTCAAAGGATGAGGGACAGTCAATGAAAATTCCCAGATCTAGCAAAGGGGCCTAAGAAAGAATGCTTTGACAAGTAGGAGACGCAGGATAGAGGAATGTTACAGAAGCCTACAGAGAAGAGAGTATGAATTTATAAAAGGGTGGGACTTCCAGTCAAGTTGAGGGAGAGAAACCAGGATTTGTGTTAAAGGCTGTAGGGTTTCTCAACAAACCAACACCAATCAAGCTTCTTAACAGATTTTGGAGTGACAGAACATACCAAAGATCCGAGTTCATTTCCAGAACTTTGGTCACAAGGTAGTGCGGGAGTGCACAGGGCAGAGAACAGAAACACAGCACAAGGGTGGCAGGGTGAGACAGAGGAATTAACCTGAGATTCTGGGCTGTGGGAGTGGAAGCTTTAGAATTCAAACTTGGATGAGAGGTAGACAGTTCCAGGATGCAGGAAAAGTGCCAGCAGAGGTGATGAGGACCCACATTCAGCCTGAGCAGATGGTCTGGACAACTTGACCTTGACTGTGAGCCTCTGGCATTCTGAGCCAGTAGGAGGGCCTAGCATTCTGGCACAAATAGTTCAGAGATAGTCTCTGGTGTTCTTACCTTTCCCAATAGTCCAGGATGGCTGAATTTCCCAGCTGATGGTTGATCCAGAGAAAGAACCCCTGGTGGTTCTGCACAAACAGCTTAGATATAGCCCCAGGTGTTCCCACCTCCCCCAGTAAGGAAGTGGGCAGCTGACTCCCCCACCCCAGAACCTCTGGTGCATCCAGCCCAACAGGCCTAACTCAGTTACAGTATTGCTGTGAACAAACTGGAGATAGCCCCAGTCGTTTCCAAAGTAGAGAGTGGTTTACTGACATCCCCAGTTCAGATGACCCAGAGAGAGAGAGAGAGAGAGAGAGAGAGAGAGCGAGCCTTAGGCATCTCTTGCCCATAAGTCCACTGAATAACTCTCAGGAGTTCCTAGCATCAACAGCCCAAGGCAGTTAGCAAGTCCCTAGAGCTCTCAACACCAAAGGCCTGCAAGCAAACCCCTCCCTCAACCTTGGGATAGGCTCTTCAAAATGAAGAAAGACCAGAGAAAAACAAGATTCATTGAAAATTACCTTGGAGATAAGGATGGGCAAAACACAGTTTGCTACATGTGAAGCTATGAATGAGAATATGAATTGATCTCCAGACCAGAAAGACTTCTTAGAAGAGTTCAGAAAGGATTTTAGAAATCAAATGAAAAAATTGCAAGAGAAAATTAACTATCAACAAAAAGTTACAGAAGATCACAAATTCTTTAAGAATGCAATTGAGCAATTAGAAAAAGATAACACGTGTTTAAAAAATAAAATTGACCAAAGTGGAAAAGGTTATGCAAAAGGTAAATGAAGAAAATACCTCCCTGAGAAATAGAAAAGGACTAATGAGGGTGAATGATTTCATGTTAAATCAATAATCTGTTAAACAGAATTTTAAAAATGAAAAAGGAAGAAAATATAAAATACTTCATTGGTAAAACAACTGACCTAGAAAATAGATCCAGGAGAAATAATTTAATAATAAATGGACCTCTTACAAAGTATGATCTGTTGAGAACTGCAGGAGGAGTTCAGGAAGAAGTCAGTTTGACTTGTTCTGAGCTCACATGACCATCCTGCAAAAGTTTTCCACGGACCTCTGTTTTATTTTCACATAAAAAAAAAAAAACCTACTTGCCTGATAAAGACACATTTAGTCTTCTTGGCAAAATGTTGAGCTAAGGATCTGTCTTGAGCACAGCCTGAGAAGTTCTGACTTATTTTTCTCATATGTAAATGATGTGGTTCTCTTCTTTAAGAATCTGCCTGGTGATCTAATTAAATGGATTTCCTAGATTGCTTTGCTAGCAACCCCACCCATGTGTACACATCTCATTTCTCTTCTGAGCCACATTAATCCCCCTGCCAGCTGGGGCTTTAATGATGATCAGAAAAAGAGCCTGGACTCCAATTCTTCAGGAAATTGTCTAGGAGAATTGCCTTAGATCCTGGAATAAGAGGGTGAAACACCAACGAATATTATAGCCAAACTTCAGAATTATCAGATCAAGGAGAAAATCCAACAAGCATTCAGAAAGCAGCAATTCAAATACTGAGGAACCAGTTAGGATTACAGGGGACCTGCCTGTATCAACAGTAAAGGTTTAAAGGACCTGTAATATGATATTCTAGAGGTAAAGGAAGCTTGGATTACAACCAAGAATAAACTACCCAGGAAAATTGAGTATACTTTTTAGGGGAAAAGATATAAATTTAATCAAATAGGTGACTTGGGGCGGCTAGGTGATGCAGTAGATAAAGCACAGGCCCTGGAGTCAGGAGTACCTGGGTTCAAATCCAGTCTCAGAAACTTAATAATTATGTAGCTGTGTGGCCTTGGGCAAGCCACTTAACCCCCATTTGCCTTGCAAAAAAAAACAAAACCCAAAAAAAAGAATAAAATAGGTGACTTTCAAACTTTCCTGAAGAAAAGACAAAGGTAAACTGAAAATTTGATTTTCAAAAACAGAAGAAAAGAAAAAGACTGGTATTTGATAAGATTAACCAGGTTACATCCCAGATATAAGTTGATTTTGATTGAATGATTTAAAAAAATTAAGATTTTAAAAAGGCAGGGGTTGTAATGAGACTGATGCAGGGGGCACAGAATGGGGTAAATCACAACATATGAAAAGATACAAAGCACCTATTGCAGCAGAGAAAAAGAAGGAAGGGTGTAAGAACTGATGTGGCTTAAAGAGGGAATAATACATACACTCATTTGAGTTTAGAAATTTATTTTAACCCTTCAAGTTAAGGAGAGAAAAGGTGGGGAGAAGGGAGGGAAGGAAGAAGGGGGGAAAGGGGAAAGAAAAAGGAGAGTGAATGATAGAAAGGGGCACAGATTGAGGAAGGTAGTATTCGGAAGCAAAAAACAGGTGAGGACAGATAAGGTAAAGGAAGGGAAAAATCTACAAATGGAGGATAGTATTGAGGGTAGTAAAGAGTTAACAATTATAACTATGAATGTGAATGCAAGGAACTCTCCCATAAAATGGAATCAGATAGCAGAGTGGATTAAAAACCAGAATCCTTTAACATGCTGCTTGCAAGAAATATATTTGTATCAAAGGGACAAACAGAGTAAAGATAAAAGGTTGGAACAGAATATATTATATTTCACCCTAAAGTGAAAAAACAAGAGTAGCAATCCTTATCTTGCAAAAACAAATCTCCTTAAAAGGTCTAAGGAAGGAAACTACAACCTCCTAAAAGGTGCTATAGACAAAAAAGTAATTTTAATACTAAACATGTATATACCAAATGATATAGCATCCAAATTCATAGAGAAGAAGCTAAATGAGCTCCAAAAAGACACAAACAGAAAAACTCTACTGTGGAAGATCTCAACCTCCCTATTTCAGAATTAGATAAATCTAACTCTAAAATAAAAAAGAAATTAAGGAGTTCAATAGGATATTTAAAAAGGTAGATATGAGTAACCTCTGAAGAAAATTGAAAAGGGAATAGAAAGGAATATACCTTTTATTTCTGTAGTAAATGGCATCTACACAAAAATTGACCTTGTACCAGGGTATGAAAACCTCATAATCAAAGGCAGAAAGGCAGAAATATTGAATGCATTCTTTTCAGATAATGTTGTAATAAAAATCACAGGCAACAAAGGGAAATGGAGAGATAGACTTAAAATTAATTTGAAACTAAAATTTTAAAGAATGAATGGATCAAATAATTAATCATAGGAATAATTAATAATCTCATCCGTGACAATGACAATAAGAAAACAACACAACAATATTTGTGGGATACAGTCGAAGCAGTTATTAGGGGAAATATTATACTTCTAAATGCAAATATGAATAAAATAGAGAAAGAGGAGATCAATGAATTGGACATGCAACTATAAAAAGCTAGAGAAAGAACAAATTAAAAATCCCAATTAAATATCAAATTAGAAATGCTGAAAATCAAAGGAGATATGAATAAAATTGAAAGAAAACTATTGAACTAATAACTAAAACTAAAAGTTGATTTTGTGGAAAAAAATTAAAAAGATAAATCTTTGGTTAATTTGATTAAAAATAAGATAGAAGCAAACCAAATTTACCAGTATCAAAAATTAAGAAGGTGAATTAACCACCATTGAGGAGAAAATTAAAAATAATAATTCAGAACTATTTTGCCCATCTGGGTGCCAATAAATTTGGCAATCTAAGTGAAATGGATGTATTTTTTAGAAAATACAAACTTCCCAGGTTAAAAGAAGAGAAAATTAAGTATTTAACATCAGAAAAAGAAATTGAATAAGCTATCAATGAATATCTTAAGAAAATGTCTCTAGAACCAGGTGGTTTAAAAGTGAATTCTACCAAATTTTCAAGTAACAATTAGTTTCAATTCTACACAAACTATTTGAAAAATTAGGTGAAGAACTAGTTTTACCAAATTCCTTCTATGACACCAATATGGTACTGAAGCCTAAATCAGAAAGAGTCAATATAGAGAAAGAAAATCATTGAATAATTTCCCTAATAAATATGGATGCAAAAATTTTAAATAAAATATTAGCAAAGTAATTAGAACAAGTTATCACAAAGATAATACACTAAGATCAAGTAGGATTTATGCCAGGAGGTATTGAGTAGAATTGGTTCAATATTCAGAAAACTATCACTATAATTGACCATATCAATAACTACCCTAACAGAAATAATATGACCTTTTGAGAAAACAAACATTCTATTAAAAATATTAGAGAGGATAGGAATAACTGGAGTGTTCCTTAAAAGAATGAGCATTATATATCTAAAATCATTGACAAGCAATATATGGAATGGGGAGAAGTTAGAAGCATTCTCAATAAGATCATGGATGAAACAGGATGTTCATTATTACCATTATTATTCAATATTTTATTAGAATCCTTAGCCTTAGTGATAAGGGGGGGGAGAATAAATTGAAGGAATTAGAATAGATAATGAAGAAACAAAACTCTCACTCTTTGCAAATGATATGATGGCATACTTAGAGAAGACTAGAAAATCATCTTAAAAGTCTTTGGAACAATTAATAACTTTAACAAAGTTGTAAGATATAAGATAAATCCACAGAAATCATCAGCATCACTAGCAATTAGAGATAAAAAGAGAAATTCTATTCAAAGTAATGGTAAATAACATAAAAATACTTGGGAGTCTACCTGCCAAGGCAGATTCAAACTATATGAAAACAATTATAAAACACTGTTCACACAAATAAAATCAGATCTAAAAAAACTGGACAAATATCAATTGCACATGGGTGGGCCAAGTTAATATAATAAAAATATCAGTTCTACTCAAATTACTTTTTCATTGCCACACCAGTCAAATTTAGGAATATCAAGAGAATTAATAAAAATAATGCAAAGGAAGGAAGCCATACCAGATCTAAAATTATATTATAAAGCATCAGTCATCAAAACTATTTAGTATTGGTTAAGAAATAGAGTTGTAGGGGGTAGCGAGGTGGTGCAGTGGTTAGAGCACCAGCCCTGGAGTCAAAAGGACCTGAGTTCAAATGTGACCTCAGACACTTAATTACCTTGCTATGTGATTTTGGGGAAGTCACTTTACCCCATTGCTTTGTGAGGAAAAAAAAAAGAAATCAAGTGGTTGATCTGTAGAATAGGAATAGTAGTAAATAACTATAGTAATCAACTGTTCGTAAAGCCAAAGGTTATAGCTTCTTGGATAAAAACTCATTCTTTGATAAAAACTGCTGGGAAAACTGGAAGATAGTATGGCAGAAATTAGACATAAACCAACATCTCTCACTCTATACCAAGGTAAGATTGCACTGAGTATAGAATTTAGACATAAGGGTGACATCATAATTAAATTATGAGAAGAAGGAATAGTTTATCTGTTTTATATATATGGAAAGGGTAGCAGTTTATGAATAAAGAAGATATAGAGAACATTATAAAAGAGAACAGAGAATAGGTAAATCACTAATAATTAGGGAAATGCAAATTAAAACAATTCTGAGGTACCACCTCATACCTATCAGATTGACCAATATGACGAAAAAGGAAAATCATCAATGTTGAAGGAGATGTGGGACAACTGGTACATTAATGGGTTATTGCTGAAGTTGTGAACTGACTCATCCTTTCTAGAGAGCAATTTGGAATTATCTCCAAAGTTCAAAAAAATTTGATCTAGCAATACCACTACTGGGTCTGTATTCTGAAGAGACCATGAAAAATGGTAAAAACCCCACATGTACAAAAATATTCAAGGTAACTCTGTTTATAGTGGCAAAGAATTGGAAATTGAGGGGATGCCCATCAATTGGGGAATGGCTGAATAAATTGTGGATATGTATGTGATGGAACACTATTGTTTTTATAAGAAATCATGAGGAATAGGACTTCCAAAAAGCCTGGAAGGACTTAACATGAACTGGTGTTTACTGAAATGAGCAGAAACAGAAGAACATTATACACATATCAACATGGGGTGATGATGAACTAAGACAAATTTGTTCATTTCAGCAGTACAATAATCAAAGACAAAACTAAAAAATTTGTGATGGAAAATACCATGTACTTCCAGAGGGGGAACTGTGGAGTTTAAATGATGAACAAAGCTTACTATCTTCAATTTTTAAGTTTTACGGATTATGTCATTTTCTTCTCTCTGTTTTTTTTCCTTCTGTTTAGAATTTATTCTTCTTTCACACAATAATTAATATGCATCTATGTTTAGCATAATTACATATGTAGAGCCTTTATTAGATTGATTTACACAAGAAGAAGAAGGAGGGAAGGGGTGAGGAGAAACTAAAACCTTGCAAAAAATTATTGGTGAAAACTACCATTGCATTTTCTTGAAAAAAAAATTAAAAATAAAAAAAACAAGAAAAGGGTGATTATATCAAAAGCTATAGAGGTCAAGAATGATAAAGACTGGGAAAAGGTGGTGATTAAGAGAGCTTTAGCAGTTTTGAAGAGGGTATTTTCAATTGAAGGATGAGTTCAGATAAAAGACTATAGAAAATTAACAAGAATTAAAATTAGAGGCTTCACATTTAGCCTTTTTTTTTTCCGTCCAGGAGTATAGCAACAAAACCAATGAGAAATGTGGGATGATAATTAGTGAGGATGAAGCTATGTAATGAGCATTTGTTAAGGATATGGGCATGTTTATAGTTAGTTATTGTTTATCTTTTGCTTTTGAAAAGGACCAGTGACATCCTGGGATAAAGCCTTGACTTGTAAGTGAATTGTATTTAAATGACACAGAATTATAGAAAGTCTTTAATCTAACTCTGTCTTCCAGAATCAAAAAAATTCAGTGGAAAGCTGAAAGTCACAATGACTGATGATTACTTAGGATGAAGAGTTGAACTTGGCATCTTCAATCTCTAAGCCTAAAGTGCTCCTCAGAGCCTGATTCAGATGCCTTCACGGATAATAGAACAAAATGCTCTCATCTGCCCATTCCGTTAGAGAAAGTCTTCATATTCTTGGAGTAGACATCCCCCTAACTCACCAATAGATTTGAGGCCTGTCAGTTACCCTTGCCCTGATTTAGCCCAGTGGTTGAGATGGTTTTATTGGGATAGACTACAGCAAATGCTACAGCTTCTTGTAGCTGAATCTATAGACCCTTGGAAAGTAGCCAGTAGACAGAACAAGATTGAAGATAAGTAAAAGAGACCTCTTCCCTCTTCTCTCCTCTCCTCTTCTGTCTCTTTCTTTCCTTTCTCTTCTTTCACTCTTTTCTCATTTTCCATCCCTCTTATTTTCTCTGCTCTCCCTTCCACTCCATTCCCTTTTCTTTCTTTGCCTGCCATATCCTCCACTTCCTTCCTTTTCTCCCCTTCAATTCTTCCTCTCCTTTTCTTTTTCTTTCCTTCTCCATTCTTCCTTTGACATCTTTCCCGTTTTTCTTTTTTTAGGTGGAAAAGACTCAGATTAAAGCTTTAATGTATTACAAAGGATTAATACCCTTCTATTTGAGCAGTTTAATGAAAGAATCAAATCTATGTACTCTGACAAATGCATATGCTTCTTTCCTTGTCCAAGCTTATATGTGTGAGGAGTCCTAAGTGTCCTTGTATCAATCCCTGAGATTCAAGGTTCTAAAAGAGAATATGACAAATCACTAAGATATGGGAAATTTTAAAATGTGTTTATGAAAGAAACATATGCTGTGTAATTAGGACAGAATGTGGAAAACATGCCCAGTTTTTTTTTATCAACAATCCAAAACAAGTTATTTAAAAGTCATACTTGACCAGAAGTATCTCTCCTAATATGCCACCATTAGAGTCATTAATTAAGGTTCATCACAAACAAATACACATTTTTATAATATTAATTTATAAATTAGAGTTATAATATATATGGTAGTTTGCTGTTGCTGCTGTTTTTGCTGTTTTGGTATGTAATCTTATTCATCCACTGAGACTAGAAGATTGCTGAGAACAGAACCAGAAAGTCTATTCTTCCAATATTGATTCTGTAATGCCTAGCACAAGAAATATGTATATATATATATATATATATAATATTTGTTGAAATGAATTAAGACATTATATTTCATAGTGTTCACAGAAAGTAGCACTACCTTAATTAGCATGAAAAAGAATCCTAGAGTTGTATAAAGTTAAAAATCATAAGTCTTAGAGATTATTCAGTTCAATCTCACTTTATTTCTGATTAAGTGGAACTTGAGTAGTCACTTGACAAAGTCATTATGACATAGCATATGCAGTGATGTAATCAGAAAGACCTGATTCAAATTCTACTCAGTTATCTACTTGGGCAATTCATTTAACCTCTTTAAGCTTCAGTTTTCCCATCTAAAATAAAGGCGATAGGGCAACTAGGTGACACAGTGGATCAAATACCAACCCTAGATTTAGGAGGACCTGAGTTCAAATATGACCTCAGACACTTCATAATTACCCACCTGTGTGACCTTAGGTGAGTCACATGACCCTATTGTAAAAACACAATTAAAAAAAACAAAACAAATAAAATAAAGGAGTTTATAGCACCAAAACCACAAAATGTATCATTTGAAATGATGTTTGTAAATCATTTTGCAGTTTCCTCCTCTCTGCACCCCATATACTTTTAAAGCATACCTCCCTCCAGTTTCAGATGTACAATGAATTGCTGATAAGAAACTTCCTCTTCAAAGAAGTTTAGCACCTTCTCTGCAAAAGTTCCTCAGACATCAAAAGGTTAAGTGCCTCATTCAATGTCACACAACCAGTATTTATCAGAGGCAAAACTTGTACCCAGCTTTTCCTGATCACAAAGTAGCTTTGTATACATTATATCATGCTTCTATCCTAAAGAGCTATAAAAATGATAGCTATAATAATGATGATGATGATGATGTTATTTTGTTAATTATGTTAATGAAAGATAACTCAACTATCTTGATACCCAATCATAGTCAAATGTTCACTCTACAACTACTCCACTCTCATTTAGCTGAATGATGTGGACATTCCTTCACTGGTTTTCCTGACATCATATCTGATGGACTTCTTTTCCCATATCCTAGCAGCCTCCTTGGGCTGGGAAATTCCCTTTTGCCCCTGTGGCTCACTCTGTACTGTGTTTTTTGCCAAGATACTGGCAAATCTGTACATCCTAACTTGGGGCAGCTAGGTGGCACATGGATTGCGTGCTAGGCCTGGAATCAGGAAGACTCATCTTTGTGAGTTCAGATTTGACTTCAGACATTTACTGTCTGTGTAACCCTAGATAATTATAGCCCCATTTGCCTGAGCTCCTCAACAGGAAATTGATTTGGAGAAAAATCTCAAATCACTCTAATATCTTTTACAAGAAAACACCAAATGGAGTCATGAAGACTTGGATGTGACTTAAATGCCTGAACAGCAATATGTATACTTAATGGTTTGTAATGATATTTTTCACCAACAGTGAATACAATGACATAAACTCAACCTAGTTGAAAATAAAACAATGGATCTAGAATTCATAATAGGAGAGTTTTCTTGCAGAACAGACCAATCTGTCTGAAGAGAAGATGCAGAGCAAAAAAGAAATATCCTCACAGAGCAAAGATAATATAGCTTTGAGGAATCCAAAATTAGGTTGCATACACACAAACTCAATGATCTCTCCATACCATATTGTACTTCACAAGTAGTGTGTCCACAGAGGTGAAAAAAATCTCTGAGAGAATAGAAGTTTTCATTTTAATAGCTATTGATTGAGATGCCAAATGCATCAGAAGGTTTAGCTGAATCACTGATGGAAGAATTTTGACATTTAGTGATCTAAAATAGTTCTCATCATACAGGCCCATTGCAGTCCATCAAAATCTAATATATGCATGATCTAAAAGGCTATTGGTTCAATAAAGAGAAAAATTGTTTCCTCTTTTGCTTCCTAATGAAAGTCAAGACAAGATACTTTATTATTCTGACTGACCCTAAATCAAGCTTAGTGTCAAATCATCTCAACTTGTCTATTGCATTGGGATAGTTATTTGCACTCAAAAATAATACTGACTTCAGTACAGAATGTGGATGCAGCTACATTCCCTCATTTTGCTCATCCAAAGTTTCCTATTCTTTAAGGTTTATAATAGCTCAAAGTTCCCAATATCATAGATAAGGCAGCTATTTCATAAATACTATTTTAATTGAATTGACTTTTACAGTCAACTTAAAGAATTTCAGAATGACTCCAGTCTTTATTGAATTCTCTATCCTCAAATGCCTCCTGTCTTTACAATAAAAACACTCACTATTGATATTGTTTAGAGAAAGTTTAGCGTGGAGAATCAGATCCTATTGCTGTCATTTATTATGATTTTTAGATACATGACTTAGATTATTTGTTCTTCAGTTCACTTATCTTATGTTAGGGATCCACTTCCTTCAAAGGGTCAAAATACTTTGTAAAATAAAGGGTAGGATAAAATAAGGATAATTAATCATAGCATCTCTTTAAAATTCAGTGTAGCATTATGGAGAAAGGGTAGATATTAGAGTTCAGATCTGAGTTCAAATTCTAACTGCTGTGTTAGAAAATCTCCTAGTTTTCATAGATATAGCTGTATTTTGTAAGCAATTGCTATCACAGTATCTCTAAATTAAATTACTGAATAAGTGAATGAAATTTTCTTAGTGGTAGTTCCCCACATTGATGAAATTACAGATCTACTTCCCACTCTTTCTCCCCCCCAAAAAAATTCTTGTATTAAAGTGCTATTTATATTTTTTTATCATTTTTTCATTAATCATTCATGAGTCATAATGATATAGTAGATAGAATTGTAGGTGTAGTCTTAAAAACATGCATTCATATCCCATCTTTGACCCTTACTGAACTACCTGGACTAGTTACAGTCTCTGTGTCGGAGTGCCTGTAAGCACTTCCCAAGATTTAGCTACTGAATTATAGAAAGACTGAATTTGTGATCATGAAGGAAATCGTCATCAGGATAAAAATCACACAGAATCAGAGCTTCTTCCCTACTCTCCCACTTTTAACTTTCAAATTCCATTAGTGTTCATGATTTGAAAGACATTATTCTAAATGTCCAGGGGAAAAAAGATCAAAAGAATGACAATTAAGCTCCAGAAACTGATATGCTATTGGGGGGGATACAACTTGTAAATATAGCATATATATCATCTTCAAAGGGCCAGAGCACTAACAACAAGGGGGTTATATGAGACACCCTGTGGGAATATTTTATGAATTGAACTTCAAATAAAGACCAAGTTTCCAAAAGGTAGATGCTTCAAAAGAATCCATTCCAGGTGATGTACTGAACTCTTGAGAAGGCTTCTGTGCAAACTTATTGAGGCAAGAGAAATCTAAATAAATAAACAGAACGTGGAACTTTGTTACCTTTACAATGTATGGACTTAAGAGAATTAGGGAAATACAGATATACTGAGGTTTTGAGCCTGGTTGACTTTGAAGATGATGCCACTGACAGAAATAAGGAGGTCAGGAGAAGAATCTACTTCAAGTGAATAGATGACTTCAGTTTTGAATACATTGAGTTCAATATGCCTAAATAAGAATTAGAGGAAATGTCTAGTACTCAGTTAGCAATGTAGTTCTGGAGCCAGAGAGAGAGAGAGAGAGAGAGAGAGAGATGTTAGATTTTATAAAATAACTTCAGCATTATCTGGAATAAAATAACATAAATTTCTCTTCCTGATCATTTTGATTTTCACTGTCTTTTCTCCTTTTGAATCCTTAATTCATTATGACACAAGATAGTGTATTTAAAGCATTTCACACCTTAAAAGATATATACATGTGATCTATTATTGTTACTTTTATATGTTATAATTAAAGGGACTTGCTCATTGAAGACATTGAATAAATGCTGGATTTGAATTAAGTCAATTAAACTAACTTCACACTAATTCTCAACAATGAATTCAGGGAGGACTAACACCTCTGATATTAGGGTTTGCCAAGTCCTTTTCGGGGTTGTTCATCTATCTTTTGCATTCATCTTTCACCCAGTTCTATCTGGTATGATATGCCTATAACCCAGGAAGACCCTCTCATCATATTAGCTAAAGCAGACTGAGGACAGGCCTCAAATGCCCCAGGGAGGTAGGGGATATCTACCCCCCCCCCCCAAGCATGTGAAGACTTTCCCTGCTGGAATGAGCAAATGAGAAAAATTTGCTCCAGTGGTCACAGAGACAGTTGAAGCAGGTGATGTGGAATACTTAAAGTTTGGTCAGACATTAGAGATGCCAAAATCATTTACTACATCTCAGACCATAACCAGTCATCCTGACTTTTATCTTGCCATTGGATTTTAATGACTCTGGAAGAGAGTAGGGCTGGTGACTTTATACAACTCTGCCTCAATTTAAATTCAGATACAAGTCAAGATATTACCTCTTGATGTCATTGGTCCTCTTCCAAAACAAAAGAACCACCACTACCAACAATAACACCAAAAACAGCAAAGTAGACCAAGAAAACCCTATAAATTTTGAGGTATACAGAAGACATAGTAATCTTATCTTGTATTATTGGCAGTTGTCTCTGTATTAGAATAGTACACAGATATTTTACATCACCAGAAATTAAGGACCAGAATAGCAGACATGTAAGAATATAGTTTTTTTTAAATCCATTAGGGATTTGTTTATTGAATATTTGGCAGATTCCCAAAAATGAATGGCTATTTGTTCAAGTATTAGGGGACTCACAGTTCTCTACTGAGTACCTTGTCTTCTCCCCCCTTTAAAAAAAAAACCCTACAAAATGAATGCTTCTAATGCTGACAATTACATAGCCACTTTTAAAAATTTTCATGAATTGGGGTGGCTAGGTGGCACAATGGATAGAGCACTGGCCCTGGAGTCAGGAGTACCTGAGTTCAAATCTGATCTCAGACACTTAATAATTACCTAGCCATGTGGCCTTGGGCAAGTCACTTAACCCCACTGCCTTTCAAAAAAAAAGCCAAAAAAAATTTCATGGATACAATCCCTGAAATGGTCTGAGTAGTTATAGATTGATGAGTAGAAATATGAAAAGAAATAGAAGGAATTTTCTAAATCCAAGACAGTTGGTTGACAAAAACCAAGGAGCTCATGGGAGCCAAAGAAAAAAGACAAAGAAACAAAATCCAATCCTAATCTCAAGTCTTCTACTCTTTTTGCTATCTTGGTCCTTTTGGGTGTAGTTGTCTTAGGCTTTAGATTATATGAATGAAATTTTTAATTCTTCCTTGCAAAACAGAGTTGAACTCAAGGAGATGGTAGCAAAGAATAGGTAGAGAGAAATTAAATAGCTGAATAATAGCAGATGGTAGCAGAGGATGATTATGATATTTGCTCTTCATTCTTTTTTTTAACTTTACTTTTTTTTTAGATTTTTCAAGGCAATGGGGTTAAGTGGCTTGCCCAAGGCTACACGGCTACGTAATTATTAAGTGTCTGTGGTCAGATTTGAACTCAGGTACTCCTGACTCCAAGGTCAGTGCTCTATCCACTATACCACCTAGCCACCCCTTTGTTCTTCATTCTTAAAGAAGACCATGACATCCAGGAGGTAGTGCCATGACAAGCACATGAATTATTTTTCAGTGAGGGGGTCCTGTACTAAGTCACCAAGCTCACTTTCTCCTCCAGAGCCATCTGGGTTCAGTAGCCAGATATGGATCAGAATGACTGATGACAGCCCTGGAGGCAATGAGGGATAAGTGATTTGCCCAAGCTCAAGTAGCCAGCTAGTGTCTGAGACTGGATTTCAACTTAGGTCCTCTTGACTTCAGGGCTAGCACTCTACCCACTGTGCCTTCTAGATGTAGGTGAGAGAAGCCCAATGAAGATCCAGCAGAGTCAGGGAGACACTTATCAGAGATGAGATAGTAGATATGCAGCATTCATCAAAGATTGCTCTGCAGGGAAAAGTTATGTGGTGCCTATAAGAAAAAAGCTTCACAATTTTATTAAAGGATGCATTTATTGTCACTCTGAAATGTTACATTATGAGTTTCTCTGTCTATGTATGTTGTCTGGCTATATATATATATATATTACCTAAATGAATGTTTCCTGATTATTATTTGAAAACTTGTGGGTTAGTATAACCAGTGTGTTTTCTTGTCATTTAATTTATTTTACTGTTTGGTTAAATGCAATTTATTTTAAATGATGTGTCCCTTCTGACTGACTTAATAAAAGTAAATATTTAAATATCAGCTACATTGACTTGAACCTGGGATAGCCTTCTGTTAGCCCAGGTGTGGGGAACTAGTAAATGCCTTAGACATCATCTCATCTGCTAATGTACTCAAATCAAAGTCACAATGGGAATTTCATTGATGTGTTCTCTGAGAAGAGAAATGTCAGTGTTGTTTGGCACAAATATAATAAGTTAAAGAAAAAATGAAAATGGAATGCATACATTTTCAAAAAGTAACCATCAAAACTTGAAAAATTGAAGAGTTAACTAGTTTATAAGTATTGCCTTAACAAATAAAGGATTTATTTTTATAGTTTCTCTCACTTTACATTGTCCATTCTCTCATTTTTTTAAGAAGAAATGGGGAGAGAGCTTTTTCCTTCTCACAAATTCTCTGGATCTAAAAAAACAATTAAAGATTTTTTTTAGCTAAACCTAAGTATGAAGTTTATAGTCTAGTACCATAGGAATTAGAGAAAAATAAATGTAATGGTTTTTAAAAAAAGAATAAAAGAAAATGGGAAAGGGACAGTATCTACAAGCTGTAGACTTTAATTTCCATTCCTAGAAAAAACATAGAAGTCATTTTTAAAGAGATTATCAGTAGCATCTAGCAAAAGGAATCAAAAAGTGATCCCCAAGAGTGAAATCAACATGGTTTCACCAAAATCAGGTCAGGAAAATTGAACTTCATTTCTTTCTTTCTCTCTCTCTCTCTCTCTCTCTCTCTCTCTCTCTCTCTCTCTCTCTCTCTTTCTTTCTTTCTTTCTCTCTTTTTTTGAAAGTATGGTTAAACTCATAAGGCTTAGACATAGTTGACCTAAATATTACCAAAGCATTTGACATGCAGATCAGGTAATAATCCATATAGGTACATTTTGAGTTGTCATTAAACAGTTAATATTAATTTGGAAGGAGGTTTCTTGAGGAGTGTTTGAGGACTCTGTATTTGTCTCAAGTAACTTTGTTTCTTGGATAAAGGTAAGGTGAAATATTTATCAAATGTTTTGGTGACATAAAGCTAGGAGAGATAATGTGAAGTATTAGACTCCCTCGCCCAAAGATCTCATAATCTAGAATATTGAATTGAATATTTTGAAGCAAAATTTAATATAGAAAAAGATAAAATCATACTTTAGTTCAAAGTGTTAGCTTCTTGAATAAAAGATGAAGTTTTGAAATATATCTGCAATCCATGGATTAATTGTGTAATATAGTGTCCAAAACCAAAAAGAAACCAAAAAAGACACTGCTGAATTTTAAATCTTCCTAAAGACAGGACTAGAACTATTAAAGAGTTCTACTGTTTTCTTCTCTGAATTACCTCCACCTAATCAAATATACCAGTCTCAGTCCTTGGCACCACATTTTATACAGTATGCTGATCATCCGAACTGTAAGTACAGAAAAGCACTCAAAAGAATGATGGGGCCTCTAGTCCATACTATCTGTGGATTACTTGAAGAAAAAGAAACATTTATCCTAGAATAGAGAAGATTCAGGGCAACTAGATGGCACAGTGTATAGAGCCCTGGGATTGGAATCAGGAAGACTCATCTTCCAGAGTCTGGCCCCAGATATTTAATAGCTGTGTGTCCTTGGGTATACTTCGCCCTGTTTTCCTCAATTTCCCCACCTGTAAAATGAGCTGAAGAAATAAATCACAAGCCACTCCAGTCTCCGAGTCAAGAAAACCCCAATTAATTTAACAGTTGTTTACAACTGAAAAGACTCAAAAGCATCATTGGAGATTCAACTCAATAAACATTTAAGAACCTGCTTTACGAAGAAATCTTTTTCACTCCATGTCACAGGGTTTGATCATTGTGCTACTATATCCATGATGTTATATAGACAATAAAGATATGGTAGTTCAGAATGAATGAATGAAATGGTTTAGGGCAATCAGATGAGTCTTTAAGCAGTATTTGATGCCTAAGGAATGGATATCATTTAAATAGGTGCAGAGGAGTAGGAAAGACTCTATAGAGAGGCAGATTATGAATGTTAACAAAGGAAATAAAGACAAAAATGAATATAAGCTATATATATATATACACACAAATTATCTATATACATCATGAATACACATGTACTTGTATATTATATCTGTATATATGTAACAAATTTGGAAAATACAATATAAATTAGTGTGATTATAGTATAGGAGCTCTTTGGAAGAATGATAGTAGGGCAAATAAAGTTAAGGAAATATAGTGCTAAACGCTTTTGGATTATCTTCAATAGTTTTTCTAACAAGGTCATAAATAAAAGAAAAGATCGAAATAAAAACTTAAAACCCCACCAGCTTGCTCAGGAAGGAGAAAACATAGTGTGATATAATTAAACAGTACTTCAAGTAATCAATATCTAGTCACAATCTAACCACCAAATCACTGCCTGATTTTTAACAAGTCATTTAAATAATGTCTCATTTTCTTCATTTGTAAAATGAGGCTAGTAATGCTTGTTACTGAAATAAAGTTCAAATAAGATCATTATAAATAAATGAATTCTATATAGTATGCATACATTGTATAATTATGATATATTTATTTTGTTGTATTTTATGTATAATGTACTACATAATGTACTAATATAGAATAAATTATATATACAAAATTTTAAGGTGTTAAACATAAGATGTCCTGAACTCCTTGGATTAGCAAGGATTTACAAAGTTAAAAGATCAGTGAAGGAATTCTAAGTAGTGATCATCTACATTCTGCTTAGATATTTCATTCATTGCCAAAGTCACAATAAATCACATAAATTCAGATGCTATTTAGTCTAATTTATGCTAATTATCTCTCAAGGTAGCCCATTTTGGAGTGTTAGAAAATTCATCCTAATGGTAAGGTATAATATGTATTTTTTTGTTGTTTTTTGCAAGGCAATGGGGTTAAATGACTTACCCAAGGACACAAGGCTAAGCAAATATTAAGTGACTGAGGTCAGAGTCAAACTCAAGTCTTCCTGACTCCAGGGCCAGTGATACACCACCTACCTGCTCCTATAATCTACATTTTAATAACTTTCCCCACTGATCCTAGTTAGCATTACACTGAATAGGTCTATTCCATCTTCTTCACAATAGTCCTCTAGATTGATGGTCTCCAAACTTTTTTTTAATCATATACCTTTTTGAGTAAATAAGCAAATAAAAATGAACACATACTCCCTTTACCAGAGTGGTCTAGAGAGGAACAAGAATGATGAAGAGGGTGAGTTAGAGTTTTTCCAACTATATTTGTAGAGCTCCTGCTATAGGGACTCGTGATACAATTAGGATATAGCTACCCTGAGAAGCCAACAACTGGGGCACATTAAGAACTTGAACAGGTGGGAGGAATTAAAGTGAGGGAGTGTTGGGCTATAATACATAAAGTATAGGTATAATTCTGTCAGAAACAAGTTCCAAGATTGGTTATTGGATGTTTTTCTTCCAATTATCCCTTCAGATCATGCCACAGACTGTTACCACTTTGGAGACCATCATTATAGATATATGAAATTACTTCTGGTCTTTACATACAAAGGACTAGAAAACCCACTGATGTGAATTGAATCAAGTACCTAATGTACTTGCAGAATTAAAATGGAATCAGATTTAGCTAGAGGATCATCAAGCTTCCCACTTACTCTAGATATCCAAAATTTATACCTTTATTAGACTATAATCAGAGAACATCTTGTAATGTAGATTTGAATTGAACAGAACAAAAAATGGAATGAGAAAAAGAACATCAGCACCATAGAAATAGAGACAGATGAAAAATACAAAAGAGGGAAAAAACAGCCCATCTATTTATTGTTTGATTTTTTTTTTCATTCTTTTGGAAACATATATATCCTCTACAGAAGTGGAATCTTTTCTCTCATGTATGAATATTCAGCTTTGTGCTCTGTGCTGAACTGTTTCACGTGCTACAATGAGGCTTCTCCCCCACCCCGCAATCTTTCTCTCTGTGTCTGTGTCTGTCTGTCTGTCTGTGTCTGTCTGTCTGTCTGTCTGTCTCGTGTGTGTGTGTGTGTGTCTGTGTGTGTGTGTGTATCTTTTTCTGTCTCTTTATCTTCTCTCTGTCTCTTTTTCTTCCTAAGAAAGAAGGCATGTAAGAGATTACACCAGTACATGTAGATATAAATAACCCACTTAGGACCTAGTGACAGATGACCAGAGTGAGTCTGTCATCTTTGCTCATAAATGGTAATGGGGATTTGTCATTCAAAGAATCACAGAATTTCAGCATTAGATTGGTCAGTGGTAGTAAAGTCATCCAATTATGGGAAACCAATCAAGTCAACACATTTGACTCCAGTTTAGGAATTTTTTTCATCCATCTATATCATCTATGCCTATATATCTATATCTAAATCAATTAATTTCTATTTCTATATAATGTATGTTTATATCATCAATGATGTATGAATTATCTTTAATTACTATGTGTATAAACACACAGGTGAGCAAGTATACATAATGCATATATATGCACAATGTGATTATATGTCACCTTTGTGCATTCATGTATATATTTTTCCTTTTGTCAAGTATAATTTATCATTTTACACCTCCTTTCCTCCAAGTTCTGTCCTCTGAGACCAATCAGAATATGCCTAATTCCTCTTCCAAATATTTAAAGATAGTTTTCATGTCACTTTCATGTCTTTTCTTCTCTATGTTAAACATTTTATGTTCATTTAGTCTTTTGGCATGAACTTGAGACTTGACTATCTTGGTTGGATATTTTACAACTCATCATTATCTTTCCCAAAGAAAATTCACTGAATTTAATACAGTAACTGGGATATATGATTTGCCAAGGACAGAGAACAGCAGGATCATTGCTGCATTATCCCGAAAGGTTATGTCTCACTTAATGCCATATAAGGTCACATTATTTTCCTAGGCTGTCATATCATGCTGACTTATAATGACCTTGCAGTCCATTAAAATCCTTAGACAATTTTTTTAAAGTAAATCGCTATCTGGCCATGCTTTCCTATCTTTAATTTGTGAAATTTATTATTTTAAAAATTCAAAGATGAATTTTTACATTTAAGCAATTTTGATTTTCATATTTTGTAATCTGACCCAATGTTCTAGCTGGACCAGAACTTCTTGAATATTACTTTATCATCTAGTGTGCTAACTTTTACTCTTGTGTGTGTCATCTCTTTGATAAAATACATTAAAGATTATAGAATCAAGCACAGATTTTCTTTCTTTCCTTCCTTCCTTTCTTCCTACCTTCTTTACTTCCTTCCATTAAAAACACAGGTAAAACTTATTATTCCCTATTTTAAACTGACTGCTTATCTTAATGTGTCTAAAGTTTTTGTTTTTTACAAATAGAAAAACTAAATTTCCTAGCCACTTAGGCATATTGATCTGCTTATTACTCCATTTTAACCATTATTTATTCTATCACTATCTCTTTTCTGCCTATCTTCCTATGTAACTTTGGTCACCAACTTTTTTTTTTTTAAAAGTAGAATTACCACTACATGGTAAACTTTAACATAATTTTCTCTTAGTGGCTGTTATGGCAAAATGGCTGTATAGTGCATGAAATATATCTATTTTCATAAAAAGATTTAGAGATTATCTAATTCAATTTCTTTCTCTTACCAGATTAGGAAACTGGAGTCTCCTATTTTGGGGAATGCTTTGCAGCAAATGAATGAATGAATGATTAGACAGATAGAAATATAGCTAGACAAATAAAAGTGTGTTTGTATACACACACACACACACACACACACACACACACACATATATATATATATATACCATAAATAAAATATATAATACATATATATAAAACAATAAAACACCAACTCTGCTTTCTAGGTAATTATAGTATAACTTAGGGAGGTAAAAACTCCAAAAAAATCACTGCAACACAAGGAAATCAGTGGATCATAAGGATCATCTTCCATGCAGAGGTCCCCCTCCTTGACCTGTGTACTCTGTTTCTATGCAATGGATCTTCTACTATGATATGAAATAACACTATGATCTGAAATAACTTATCATCCCTGTTACAGAGTTGGCCAAGAGCTACTAAGGGTAAAACCATCCCAGTTTGCCTTTCTGATAAAACAAATGAATGCAGAAACCTTCAGTCACAGTCTGGTTACTTTGGAAAAGATGGTATTGAGATTTAGCCTGTGATGAGCAAAGTGTTATTTTACCCAAACCAAGATAAATTAAGTCCCCGAGGAGTTAATCTTCACCAAATTCAACTTCATTTAAAAAAAAATCTTATGTAAAACATGTGTGTTGGCATAATCATGGCCCATGACCTAATTAATATGCTAATTCAATTTGCTCAGACCCCCAGACAAAAGGAAAACATAAAATTTGTCAGGTAGAGCCTAATGCCAAGTGATTCAGTATAGAGATTTTATAAGGATTGCAGAGTTGAGAGAGACAGCCAGGCTCCAAGATGTTGAAAACAACTCTGTAGGGACACAGACCCCTTTCAGTCACACTCTGATGGACGGTTAGCTTAAGCTGAGAGGTGACAGATGTGTATAGATACTGAGGCCATTTGTTTTAGCTGTCAAATAACTGCTAGCATCACACCCTCTTTGGCTATTGGTGGTGGTGTATTTATTCCTCCTAAAGAATAATTTGTCTCAGCAGAACAGATACAGGATTGAATCCTTGGAAGTAAAAGCTATAGCTTAATTACCTGTTTAACATAATAACCATCTTCCCTAGGAACACTAACAATCACACAATGTTCTTCTGCTCTGAAGTAACAAGGTAATGAATTTTCTATTAATTGGACTTAAGTAAATGGAAAAAAAATCAGGTTCGCAAGTTGTATGCAAATGGTCTATCTCATTTTCTAAATTCTTTTTTATTTATCACTTCTCTCGCAACCTCTTAGAGCCTTTTCTGTGGAAGGAATTTTAATGTTTTCAAACTAGGCACTATTAACTGTTTGGGAGGTCAGTGTGAGTATGTGAAAAGACTATCTTTTCTCCAGTAGGTCTTACGCAATAGCTATCAGGGACAAGGTCTCAGAATTATACTCTCAGACTCGAGTCTAGCCAGACTAAATCAACCTTAGTAATCTGATGCAGTAAGGCCAACTCTTAGACTCCCTTCTACTGCCCACAGACAGTACCAAAACAATAGGATCCAATAGATTGTAAACATGATCTCAAATGTATGGGACAAATTAGAGAGTTACAAATATGCTACTGAAATGCAAATATTGAGCTGGTTTTCTTTCACACTTGGAGGGTAGTTGAACATTGTCTGCTTGGGCATAACCATACTGCAGGAGAGCACTGGAGTCATGTGGATCTGGAGGAATGAACCCACGAGAAATGCATAGGAAAAAAAAAAAGAAAGAATTACTGAAAAAAGATCTTAAGGAATGTAAAGTTGCCAGTAAAAAGGGGAGCACCACTGCATCTTTGCCAATCAGCCCTTGTAGCATCACATTTAGAATCTTGCTACTAACTAATAATTTCTAGTATTTATAGTGTTTGAAAGTTTAAAAAGAATTTTGCAAATATTATCTCATTAAAGATTCATAATAACCCTGGAGGGCAGATGCATTATTACCATTGTCTAGTTGAGGAAATTAAGGTAGCCAGAGGTTAAGTAATTTGCCCAGTATCACTTAAGTAGTGCATGTTTGAGGTTGGATTTGAACTCAGGTCTTCCTGACTACAGCTACTTAGGGCTCCTATTTGTCTCATATTGACTCTCTCTGTTCATATCTGTTTTTTCAAATTTTAAGTTTCCCCTTCTGTAATTTGATGTATCTTTTGAATATCATAGGAGCTATATATCTTCCTTTATTCTCTAGAGAAGTGGTGTCAAACTCAAATAGATGGTGGAGTTACTAAATTATACATAGTATGGGCTGCACATTGCTTTAGAAAAGTATGTATTAATTTTATTTATATTCTACTGTATTTTTAGTAATTTTATTAACTATTTTCCCATTATATTTAATTATGTTTTAGATTGCCCAGCAATTTCCAGCCATATTTTTGATGACTCTGCTCTAAATTCAGTCTTTGTCAGCCAATGAGCAGATTCCCTTCCAATTCAATCAGTTAACTTAATCCCACTTTGTGGTACACTTCATTAGAATATTAATGCCTCTGTTACCTGCCATTATCTTTCCATGATTTTATCACCTGGTTATTATTCTAGAATATATGACTTAACTTGCTGTCCTCACAAAAATCCTCTGCAGTTGATAGGACAATAGTATTAGAGATGGGGACACTAAGATTTAAAAAAGTCATGTGACAGTTCACAAGAATTAAAATTTCAAAATTTGGGAAGAACCTTAGATATATGGATGGAAGGAATTTCAGAATCAGCTAATACAACTCTTTCATTTAACAGATAAAGAAACTGAAGTTCAGGAAATTTAAATTATTTTCATTAAGTCAAAGAGATAACAAGTGTTCCTAGAAGCCAAATCCAAGTTTCTTTCCATTATACCCATCCATACCATTTTTCTATCTGGCATTACTTTGCTATTTGTAAGACTGCTGCAACCATGGTTACAGCTGATGAAATTTATAACTTTCCTCAGTTGCATCAAATAAGCATCAGGATCTCTATCCTGGAGTTGTAAGAGCCCAACAAATGGGAAGGCTCCAAATCAACAGTCTGTGACATTTTTTTTGTGCGTATTCATCTTATGATCAAAATTTTCCTGACCTTTAACTCAGTTTCCATACCTTTGGGGTTATGCTTTAGCCAGATCATTCTTCAGATCCTAAGGGAAAAAATGTTATGTGCCTTTATACATTTTGGGGGGTTTTGAAAAATAATGGGGCTGAGTAACTTGCCCAAGGTCTTATAGCTAAGTAATTATTAAGTATCTGAGGTGGGATTTGAACTCAGGTTCTTCTGCCTCCAGGGCTGGTGCTATATTCACTGTGTCACCTAGCTGCCCTGGCATCTCTTTGTTTTAAACTGGAAAATGCTAAAAATCAGGGATTAATTTATTATTCTTGTTGTGTAAACTTTAAAAAGTGATAGAAAATACTATTAATGCACATTAAACTTAAAGTGTGTTGTGTGTATATTTTGGGAGGAGAGATGGTTGTTAAATATTACTATCTCCCCTGAAAAAACATGCTCCAAGGCCTCCATAGGATGGATGGATAAATTTCAGAAGGTTCATGAAATTAGATGGGGAAAAAAATCCACTGTCATTTTCACTAACCTTTGACTTTCTTTGTAATCCTAGGTATTTTGTTTTATACATTTAAAAATATTTTAAAGTCCATGGCACAAAGAAAGGTTTAAAAAAATTGACTAAAGAGAGTCTAATTTTCCTTAGAACTCTTTAATATTTGAAAATTGCTATAATGGATAGAGTTCTGCACCCACAGTTAGGAAGAAATAAGTTGGGTTTTTTTTCAGATGCTTATCACCTAGATTGTGTGCACAAGTCACTTGATGTTGTTTCCCTCAGTTTCTTTATCTGTAAAAAGAATTTAATAATAGCGCCTACTTCACTGGACTATTGTGAGAAATTAATGAGATAATAATTGTAAGATAATTAGCAGAAAGCCTGAAACATATAAAAATATAAGCTATATTAATGGCAAAAATGGTAAAATGGTAAAAAACAAGTTAGCCTCCCTAGGGTTCAATTTCTTCCTTTCTAAAATAAGGTTGGGGAGGGGGGTGAGAGATGAACTAAATGACCTCTGAGATCCTTTCCAGATCTTAATCTATGATATTATGAGACATATTGAGTTTAAATCCATTAAAATCCTCACATATTTTTCAGACAAATTGCTGTCTCATTTTTCCTCTCTTATCTCATATTTGTGAAGACCATTTTTGAAATCCAGATTCAAGATTTTACATTAATGCATATTAAATTTCATTTTATTGGATTCAAGTCATTTTTTCTGTCCTATCAAAATTTTATCCCATCCCAACCATCATTCGGTATGTTAACTGTGTCATCTGCAAATTTGATAAGCCTGGCATCTGTGCTTTTATAGGAATCATCAATATGAATTTTAAGTGACACAAAGTCAAACATAGATCTTTGGAGCACTCCACAGAAAAGTGTGGATTCCTCATGGGAACTGACTAGCCCATGTATGCCAGGGTAGTCCTTGCTGTCACCTATACAGGCAACTCTGACAATAATACTGATAAAACCTGGCTTCAAGTTTATCTTCTGTATTTGCATCTGCATGCAGTTCTCTCATTTACATTTAACAGGAGAGGGAAGGGAAAAGTCCCCTCACATTCAATTGCTGAGAAATTTGACAGCTCACCAGATTTCTTTCCATTCTTAAGTCCTCTTTTCAGTCAGATGTTAACAAGATATGAACATGGGTAAGTGACTATAATTAGGTTAATGGTCTGAGTAATGACACTCAATTGTCTTAGGACACTATGATTATGTTCTGACATTGAAAACCATCTCCAGGGTTCCCAATCTACAAGCTAAGGGAGCATTTGATCTCTGGCACAAATGAAATGGAATCTATTATTGAGAAGCCAAGCTGTTCTTTCTTCTTGGTACAACGTCCCCAATAATCAGGAGGGTGAAATGCAAACTGACAATTTTGTGGATGATCAACAAGGCAGCAAGATTAGAAGGCAGCTTGTTTTGCCTTAGCTACATGTAGCTCAAAAAACTCTAGTCACTAAATCAAAGACTCAGGGGAGAAATTATAATAGGACTTGATAACAATGAACAACAATAAAATGATGATGATGATGATAAACCAAAATATGTAACCAAGAGGTTGGAAGAAGAAGATTTCAGTCATGGGGACAGCCAATGAAAAGACATGGTGTCAAGAGTTTGGCTGCTGTTATGTGAGGAGCAGTGAGAAGTTTTCTGTCACTGGACCATAGAGTATGTAGAAAGAAAGTATAAAAGTTGGGTAAGTGGGAAGGGACCAGATTTTGAAGGGCTTTAAATGATAGAGGATTTTATATCCGACCTTGGAAATAAAAGACACACACTGGAGTGTATGAGATTGGGGGGGAGATAAAATATTTATATTTGCACTTTAGAAAAATCACTTTGGTAATCAGTGGAGGAATAATTGGAGTAGAGAGAGATTTGAAACAAGAAGACTAACTGAAAGGTTATTATAAATCATCCAGTAATGAAATAACCAAGGCCTAGTATTGTATAGAAATATTGCAAGTGAAAGTAAAATGTCTTATATGACATATATTGGGAGGACAGAAGTAAGAACACTTGGTAAGAGACTGGCTATATAGAGTCAGTGCTAGAGAAGAGGTGACTGGGAAAATGGTAGCTCTCCAGAAAATAACAGAGGATTTTAAAAGAAGAAATGAATTTAGTTTTGTATATGTTGAGTTTGAGATATCTGTAGGACATACAGTTCAAGATGTCTAAAAGGCAAGTGGTAATATTAGTTTGGAGTTCAAGAGATAAAGAGTAGGGCTGTCTGTATATACAGATCTGAGAATATAATCTGAGGACCCAATTTGAATCTCCCCTGTATCATTAACTTCCTGTGTGATCTGTGCTGTCACTAAACTGTCTTGATCTCCAGCTTTCTTATAATTAAGTGATGACTTTTTAATGCTATGAAAAAGAGAAAATCAAAAATAACCAAAATATATATAATATATTGTTGTTTTGTTTTGTGTTCTCTGGGAACCATGACATCAGGAAATTGATACCATGACTCAAAAATGAATTGGATTTAATTAAAGGAGGACTGTACAAAGTCACAATTCCCACTTTCTCCTCTAGAGTTATCAGTGTCCAGTGGCAAGATATAGATCAGGACAACTGGAAATGTGAAACCTTGGTCATTTTAAGCTAAGGTCTTTCCCAAGTCTCACTTTGACTGAGGCACCACCCATTGAGTGTTTAAGTTCAGGGAAGAAATGAAGCAAAGAATGGCCTTTTACCTAGTCAAAAGAAAAATCAATCTGGGAGAGAAAGACCCCCAGAGTTTCTGGCCCAAACAGAAGCAATTGTTATTTACATTTACTCAGCAATCAAGGCCCAAAAAAAATGACCTAGAAGGCTTCGGTTGGAACCTCTTGTTGGCCAATCATTAAAAGTCAGAATGATTTGGGTCTAAGGCTGGTTCCTTAAGTAAGAAATAAAGTGCATAAAACCCCAGATATCTTGTAAAGTTTCATCTATCAAAATTTGCATCCCTTTGGGTAGAGTACCCACAGATAAAAGTATGATACCCTATGTAGCCAGAGGCAGAAGGAAGGAAGGGAAGGGAATAGACAACAAAACTATACTAGTGGGAGACCTCAACTTTACCCTCTCAGAGCTAGGTAAATCTTATCACAAAATAAGTAAAGATAAGAAAGAAATCAAGAAGGTGGATAGAATCTTAGAAAAGTTCAATATCATAGATCTTTGTAAAAAATGAATGAGAATAGAAAAGAGAATATATTCTTCTCAGCTATACATAGAACCTTCAAAAAATTGATCATGTATTAGGGCATTAAAAACCTCACAACCAAATGTAGAGAAGCTTTAATATTAAATGCACCCTTTTCCAGACCATAATGCAATAATAATTACATTTAATAAAGATTAATGAAAGTATAGATTAAAAATTAATTAAAAGCCAAACAATCTAATTCTAAAGAATGACTGGATGAAAGAACAAATCATAAAAACAATCAATAATGTTATGAAGGAAAATGACAATTAGAAAAAAAAATCACAAAATTTGTTGGATGCAAACAAAGCAGTATCTAGGGAAAAGTTGATGTCTATATGAGTCCAGCAGGCAAAAAAGCAAAAGAGAAGATACATGAGTTGAATATGCACCTAAAATCAAATCTAGTAAAAAGTCCAAATTAAAAAATTTCCATGTAAACATCAAAATGTCAATCCTGAAAATCAAAGTAAAGATTAATAAAACTGAAAGTTAAATAACCATTGGACTAATAAAAAAGAGAGTGCTTGTTTATTGAGGGAAATTTTCTGGGAAAACTGGAAAGCAGTTTGTCAGAAACTAGCTATAGAGTATTATGTCATATTGTTTACTAAGATAAGGTTAAGATGGATAAATTATTGAGCTATAAAGGGTGATATCATAAATAAATTGGATAAGCATGAGAAAATGTACCTACCACATAAAAGAACACTTTATGACAAAACAAGAATAAAAAAGAATTATAAGAGGTAAAATAAATAATTTTCATAAACTGAAATTTAAAACAAATCTTTTGCACAAACACATTATGACAATTAAAAGGAAAACCAGAAACTGGGAAAAATTGCAGCAAATTTCTCTAATAAAAGCCTAATTTCTTCAATATATAGGGAACAGAGCCACACTAAAAAAAAGTTACTAAATAGTTCATAAATAGTAAAAGTATGTGAATAGGCAGTTTTCAGAAGAAATAATCAACATTATCAATAGTGATGTGAAAAAACTCTTTAGTTCACTATTGATTAGAGAAATGCAAATTAAAATAACTGAGCTACTACTTAATACCTATCAGATTAATTAACATGACTGAAAAGGAAAATAACAAATGCTGGATGGAGGTTGATGTGGAAACACTGACACGCTAATGCCCTGTTTATAGAGTTGTGAGCTAGTCCAACAATTTTGGACAATTTAGAGCAAAGTCTAAAATGTTATAAAGCTGTGCATATAAAACTTTCACCTAGCATTACTACTACTAGTTCTACATCCTAAAGAGATCAAAGAAAACAGAAAATAATTATGTAAAAAAGTAAAAATGTTATCACTTCTTTTTGTGTTGGAAAAGAATTGATTTCAGAAAAACCTGTGAAGATGTGAAGATGTGTGTGTGTGTGTGTGTGTATTTAAGCAAAGTGAAATGGGTAGAACTTAAAGAACATTGTTCACAGTAATAGCAATATTGTAAGGATGATCAGCTGTGAAAGATTTGACTACTCTGATCCAAAACAAATCCCACTGTCCCATGATGAGAGAGAGAGAGAGAATTGGTAAACTCTGAGTACAAATTGAAGCACACTTTTTAAAAATTTTCTTTTGCGTGTTTCTTTTTTCCTGCAATATGACCAATATGGAAATGTTGTGCATGAATTCACATGAATAACTGATATTCACATGTATAAATGATAACAAATTGCTCAACCTCTCAAGGGAAGTGACAGGTGAGAGTCAGGGAGAGAAGTTGAAACTCAGTTTTTTTAATGATTATTAAATTGTTTACATGTAATTGAAAACATTTAACAAAATTAATATTAAAATATTAAAAAGAAAAAGTTAAAAGAATGAAAGCTCTTGACTTGGAAAAATCCTTTGAATTAAAAATTTTGGAGAAGGGTTTAATATCTAAGCTCTCTCGGGAATTGACACAAATATATGATTGAGTTACTCCCCAGTGAATAATCAAATGACATAAATAATTCTCAAACGAACTTGAAGTTTCTATAAAATATTTTACAAAATACTCCAAATCACTAACTAGAAGAGAAATGCCAATCAAAATAACTGTGAGATTTTACCTCATACTAAATAAATTATAAAAGATGACAAAATTGAAATAAACATATTATCAGGGTTAGAGAAGAAAGGTACACTAATATTTATTGATATAATTATTATTTGGTTTAATCATTCTATAAGGAAATTTGGATAATGACTTGAAAGTGTTTAAAATGTTCATACCATTTTAACTAAGCTATTCCACTGCTATTAATTTACCCCAAGGATATTAAAGACAGAAAGTTCTCAGAAATACTTTTTGTGGTAGACAATTTCTGGAAATAGAGCAGACACCAATCAAGGAAATGATAAATTGTAGTATATCATATAACATTATTGAACTGTAGGAAATTATAGATATGAAGAATTAGATAAACAATGGAGGGATTTATATGAAACTGCTGCAGAACTAAGTAAGGAGAGACAGGAAAATAATATACATAATGACTACAAGAGGGTAAATGTAAATAATATGAACAATAACCAAAAGGAATCCTCCCCCTAACTGATTACTAGTGAATTCTAATGGCTAGCCTTGTCACTGGAAAGAAGTGAGAAATTGTATATGATGTCCCACCCAGTTGCTGTTTTGTTTAGTTTACTGAACTGTTTTTGTTTTTTCCCTCTGTCTTTCTCATGGGAAGGAGAGATATATTTGAAAATGAAGATGTACAAACAAAAATAATAAGATTAAGATACTAAAAAAACACCTTGTCTTAAATGACCTTTGTGGTCCCTTCTCACTCTAAAGTTTTGTGATTCTAGAAACTGATCCTGGAGATTGGTTAACTTGGTGAGGAAAATTAGAGCAAGGAAAGAGAATTGTGAGGTTCACACCATAAAGGGAGAACGTTGTATACATATGTACATATGTATATCCATAATATGCCAACAAAACTATTCTTTAATTAATTTGAATAATGCTCATTTGAGTATTTAGATGAGAACTTTGAAGGTCAATGTGGAGGAGTTCCATTGGAACAGCAATCAGTCCTGAAAGATAGACTAGAGCCATTCCAAAGGGACAGTCTTGGTTGCCCTCAGTCGATGGAAAAGGAATTGGGTTAAGATGTCTGAATCTGGAGTGGCAGAGATGTGTGGTCACAAAATGGATGTAGGAGAAGCTGGTGGGAACCCCAGGGAATGTTCACTTGTGCTGTTTTAGGAATGGTAAACTGAGCTTGTCCCAGTGTTAGATAGGATTGAACTCTGGTGAGTGGACTAATAGCAGAGCCGTACAATCTGATGAAAGCTAAATAATATGGTCCTAGTATTAAAGTTGTTGCCAAGTGGGTCTGAGAATGTTTGAGAGGAAAGGCTGCACTGTTCATCCAAAGACAAATTAGGATTTATCAGATTGTTGCATCTGTCACCAAATATCAACATGCTGGTGCTTGCCATTCCTGATATGGATACACTGATGAAAAGTAGTTCAAAGATGGAGAAACAGTCACACTGAAGATTAGTTCATTTGAAAGACAGGTTAGGATTTATCTCATACTGTTGCCAAATATCACATGCTCATTCTTGCCTGTTATTGTTGATGAATTGTGGTGCTTTGCTGAAAGGGGAGGCAGAGAAACCAAATTAAGATTAGAAGAGACTAATGTAGCAGACAGACAATCTCCAAACGTCTTACTTCCTTTCAATCAGGCCATAGGATGAAACAATTCTGGTAAAAACAAATAAGGATTCCTAGGTTAGCATAATCTTTCACTATAATATACAATAATCATTTATACTATAAAATACTATAATCAGCACTACAATTGTTCAACTCATGTCACCCATCACTTGATTGGTTGATGTGGTCCTCTTCCATATTGAAGGAATACTGGTAGTAGTTGTAATCATTAATTTGAAGGTTATCAGTTTATTTTGATTCTCAAAGAGATGTCAGGATATCAAAAAATTGCTTTCAGGTGGCAAATATTTCTTAAGTATCTATCTTTTTTTAAAAATCAAAACTTGTGTTACAAAATATTATTTGAACTTAATTGGACTCACTTGGATATGACTCAAATATTATTCAGAAGACAGGAAGATCTTAGTGACAAACATAAAAATGTCACATTCAGAAGGGGATAAGTGTAATGTTTACAAGTAATAAAAATAAATGGCAAAGCGTACATCACCAACAAAAGTGTTTTGTGAATACAGTCATTTTACAATTTCAGTGGAAAAGCTATTTTAAAACACAAGCTCTTCTGTAAAATCCTCCAATCCTATGAGAAGTTGAAGGGTTTTATTTCTCTGAGACTCAATGACTGAAGCTGACCAGAAATTGACCAATTTATTCCTTCCTTTGCTTGCAGCCTACTGTAGAAATGATTGAATCAAACTACTTCCATCTCAAAATGAAATATGGACACATCATCACTGGTATTGATCTTCTCCAATTTTGAAGCCACTATAACTCCATTCGTTGCATGCAAACATGTGAGACAAGTACCATATCCTTGGTGCAATTGCAAAGGACTAGAACAATCTGCTTTTATGAATAGAAGGAAATAATAGAGATGATTTAATTCAAACCTCACAATTTATGCATCATTATGAAAAGGTTCAGAGAAATTAAATGATTTACAGTTACAGAATATAGAATTAGAACTCAGGTCTTCTGAATGTTCTTCTAATATGCCTTCTGTCCATCAACAAATATTAAAACTATTAAAAAAGAGACAATTTACTGATTGAAGTCCAAACTTATACATCCCAGAATTTTATATATCAGTCCCTTTAAGAAACAGAAGGGAGTGTGACAAAGTGGTAGTATCTAAATATTTGTAATTTTAAAGAAGCACAGAGCCTCTGAATCTCTGAGTTAGAATGTTCTTCAAAATCCAATCTCTCCTACAACATGGAAACCAAAAAATAGTCCAAATTTTGCACAGAGACTACTGGTTCAAAGAACCCACTACTTTTAAAGAATAGTGTTACAGTCATAGAATGACAAGGAATTCTATGGGAAAAGTGGCATTTATTTAGTTCAACCTCTATCCCTTGCAGGAACTAGATTTTCTACAATATTCCTTACAAGTGATGAGCTGGAGTCATAGATTTTTGAGCTAAAAGAAATCTTTTAGCTAATATGGAATCTAGAAAAGTAATGGCATGTCTAAGATTACATGGTAGTAAAGAGAAGAGTATAGATGTTTATTCCTAATATCTCTTGCCTGTACCTAGGATCATGGATTATGGGTTTGGAGCAGAAAGGGAACTTAAAGATGATTTTAATCCAACCACTTTTAAGTTGTAAAAGAGAAAACTGAGGTCCAGAGAAGGTCCATGACTTGCCTGTGGTTAATGACAAAGACTTGATTTGAACCTTGATTCTCCTTTATAGAGCAGAAAATCAATGTTCAGAAAATTTAGAAGAGTAAACTTTTATTCATCCGTTGTTCCTGGATTATCTGAATCCAACATAGGATTTGGCACATAACAGATATTTAATACATGATTGATTGCCCAAGGTCACACAATAACTGTTAGGTCATAATTCTTTCCTTGGACTCTAAATCTATTGCTCATTCCAATACACCACAAAACATTATAAAGCAGTTTAAAAGTTAAAATTAAAAATATGAGTCATATTGTGTTTACTTATATAAAGAGGAAGCAGAGGTTGGGAATTGGAAAAGAAACCACTTAGATATGTCTTGTCAGGTAGCTGTACTTGGAGAAAGGACTGAGAAAGGACGAGTTATGGATGTAAAGAGATAAAGGACTGGGAGAAAGGACAGAAAGAGTTATGAACATAAAGGAACTGGGGATGGAAGAAATAGAGAGATGAGAAACAGGGTTAGTTAGATGGAAATTCAGGATGGAGAGTAGAGAGTGGAGGACTGAGCAATACTCTTCTAAGGAATAGAGAAAAGTGATTAATAATGGCAAGATTTTGTGTAAATCATATTTAAAATTTGGTTCTCTTTTACTAACAACTATGTTTAAATTGGAATAATAGAGCCATGTTAATGAACAAATAGTGAGAAACTTGGGATATGAAATATTTAATATTTGATTACATGTATAATATGAATATATTATATATGAAACCTTTCAACTGTGGAGTTATTTTTGTCTTGTTTCCATTTGGTTTATATGGTTTTCCATATAATGGATGTAATGAGGAGAGAATAAATATGGATTATTGAGCAATATAATTTTTAAAAAATTATTCCTTATAATTTTTTGGGAGCTAGGTATATTCCAAGATGCCTAGAAACATTTTATTCTCTCTTTCTTGTGAAGGAGGAGATTTAGGACCTCTATCTTGAAGAAATGGCATTCTTTTTTCTAAACATTTTTAAGGTCATGGCTCAAATCTTTTTTCTTCTTCTTCTTCTTATTTTTTTCCCTGAGTCATACCATTCAAATTGCAGGAAGGTTCTATTTCCCTCCATATATTCATTTTAAAAAATTTATTCATTTATTTTCATCCATATGCACATGTATATTTTTAAATTACAAAGTTTCCTTTGTTTCTTCCTTCCCAACTCCCTCTCCTCAGTGGTGAACAGTCAGGTTGGTATTGTACAAACATATTTTGATAAACATGTATACAAATTAGTGATTTTCAGCATGAGAAATTAGAATTAAGGGAAAGAGATATATAAGAGATAATTTTTGTAAAATGTTCATCAGATTCAGAAGTTTGGTTTTGTGTTTTATTTTTTCTTCCTCTGGATGGGGATAATATAGTCCATAGCCAGTCAAATACAGTTTTCCTACCTTTCTGGGCTGTTGAGAGGATAGCCCTGTGGACTGTTGAGAGGAGTAAAAACTTTATATTGTCAAAATCATTCATTTTGAAGTTTATAATGTGCTCTAATACTTATTTAACCATAAATTTTATCCCCTTTCCATAGATCTGATAATTTCTTGGTTTATTAATTTATCTATGTCTAAATTGTATAACCATTTTGACCTTATTTTGGTGTAGGGTGTGAGATGTGGATCCATGCCTAATTTTGCCATACTATCTTCCAGTTTTCCCAACAATTTTTGACAAATGCTAAGTTCTTATCCCTTGTCCCTGAAGTCTTTGGGTTTATCAAATAGTAGATTGCTGTACTCATTTATAGTGACTTCTTTTGAACCAATCCTAATCCACTGATACATTCCTTGGTAGAGTAGTTATCATTTATTCATTTTTAATTATTGGTTACATTTAAATAACCTATTTGCTAAGATGACATATTTACTTTTGAGCTAAAATAATTGATTTATTTTTGATAAAATATTTTAGTTTTATGAATTTGATAACTATCTATTTTCAAGATAAATATTGTATGACTGCACACAAATGGATATTAATTATTAGTTGTTAATATATTGTATGGCTGATGGTGCATAAGTTCTGAGTTTTAAAAGACTACTTCTAGAGAAGGACTGAATAACAACATCTTGGAGTTGAAAGATGCCTAAAAGGCCAAACAGCCTCATCCATACCTAAACAAAAATCTTACATTACAATACACTCTACCCTTGGTCATCCCATCTTTTCTTCAACATCTCCCAAAGGAAGAATATATTAACCTCCTGAAGAAGTTCAGATAATTAAAATTATTAGATTTTTCTCAAAAGCCCATATGTACCTCTGCAATTCTACTCATTTTGGGTCACATTTTTCCCCAGCATTCTTTGACCTCATGGATTATGTTAACTTTAATTCACAGAGTTGAAAGATCAATCAGTATTTTAAAAAAATAATCTTTATTTTTATATCTTTCTACGTGAATATGTGTTTACATTTGTTGGGATCTGTCTCTTAGTACTTTTTTCTGGTTCATGCTGTTGTTATCTTTTAAAGAAAATCATTTATGTTCCTTTCTTTACTTTTATTTTTTTCTTTTTCTCATCTTCTGCACTTTTCTCCTCTCTTTCGTCTCCTCTTTCTCTTCCCTTTCCTTTGCCTTCCTTTCCTTTCTCCTTTCCTTCCCTTCTGTTCTCTCTCCTCTCCCCTTTGCCCCTTCCTCCTCTTCTTTCTTCTCTCTCTTTTCCATCTCCTTCTCTTTCTTTTTCTTCCTTTTTTTCTTCTCTTTCCCTCTCTCATTCTCTTCTGAGATGGAACACTCCTTGGCTCCATCCCACCTACTGATAAACCCAGAAATTTTAACATTTTTTGCTTCTACCCCCTTTCCTCCTCAGTTTGCTTGGTGGGACACTATATTAGTTTGGTTCTCACAATATTAAGACCAAACAGGACAGATATTCAATAGGCTTCACTCCTACTACAAATCAAAATTTTTAAGCTCATGTAATCTATCAACCTCACTTCCATCAAAAGTGGTTCCTCCCATGTCTCCCTAAAAAGAAGTTCCTCTAATTGTGAAATTCTGTGAAATACCATGTAATACTGGGGTTCCAGTTCAAGTTCTCATCAATTCCCTCTTAAGGAAGTGACTTCTTTTCTCAGGACCTTAGTTTTCTTATTTGTAAAACTACAAGTTTTGATCAAGCAGTCTGTAAAATTCCTTTTGTTGCCAAGATTCTGTGATCTCAATTTTTCTCATTCAGCAAGTCAATCCATAGCAAGCTATGAGCACATTCTGTGATGCTTTTTGTGAGGGGAAGATTTCCATGGAATAAACTACATTGTAATGAGTAGGCGGGTAGTTTGTGCCCCAGCTACTAATACCCATACAAATATGTTTGTGAATATGCAAACTTCACATTAGGTCTTTACAAGACCACAATTGTCTTCTGGCAGCACTGATGACTAAAGCAACTTACTTCAAATTATAATGAGCAAAAATATGTTATCACAGAGTACTTATTTTCTCAAACTATTGTGCTCATACAGTCCTACCCCACCCACCTTACCCCACCCCATCTGTCTGTCTGTCTGTCTCTCTCTGACACATGCACACATACACACACATACATAGACACAAACGAAGTCATTTTATTTTGAAACGTTTCTCAAATGACCAGAATAAAACAAAAAATAAATAAAAAAGTAGAAGATATAAAATATAAACAAAAAACCAACCTATCCGAGAGAAGAGGGGAAATAGAAGTAGGAGCAATACACGTGTCATAAGGATTGACAAAGATCTAATTCCCTTCATGTATCTTTGAAACCAAAATTATTCACAACACAAGCTCTAGATGGAGCAAGAATAGTCTGTTTGCCATCTGTGGAGGCAAAATAGAGCAGCCAAGCTTCAATTCAAAGGCTAAAGACACCAGAAATAGAATCAAATAGCGTATGTTGGCAAGAAGGGATTGGTTCCAAAAGCCTCTACTGGAGACCCTGGGGTTTCTCCAGTGGGTGTTTATAGTTCAAAAAGGAAAGTGAAATCCTCTGATAACAAGTAAATAGACATGGAAAGTACTGAAGAGCAGAAAATAAAGAGCTTTCAGGAAAAGTCACACACCATAAGACCAAGAGACATTTGCCCTGAACAATCAGTGACTGTTTTTTCCCAACTAAATTTCTACTCTCCAAATAGCTTTCAATGAAATGTAAAGCATTTCTCATTTTTTGGAGAGTTACAAAAGACCAGGAGGAACAATATCCAAGATTCCTCCTGAAATAATAACTATTGTGTATCATTTTTTTCTTCACGGTGACATAGGTAGAGGTCTTCCCCTGGAAGGAATGGGAGAAGGGTAGCTTTTCCTCTTCAACTAATGTTCTTTTTTAGAAAAAGAAGTCACCATATATAGGATACTCTAGTATATAATTGATAGCCTTTGATGAGGAAAGAGCTCCCCATAATTTCTTGCTTGAAAGGCAATATAATAAGAAATAAGAGTAAAGTGACAGAAATTGACAGTAATAAGAGCATTGAACCTAGACCTGGACTCAAGCCCCATCTCAAACACTTACTATATATGTGATCATGGGCAGACCATTGAACACTTGAGTCTCAGTTTTCTTATCTGAAAATGAGAATACTAATGTTTGCAAACATCTATCTCACAGAGTAGTCATGTGGAAAATGTATTTGGTTTTTTGGTAAATCTTATCGTGCCATATAAATGTGAGTTATGCTTATTCAAATTAAACCTACTGAAAAGCAACTTCCCTTCTGGAGTAACTTGTACCTATGGCAACATGGATGTATGTAATGAGATCAATATGAGACACAATTTCAAAAATAGATTCTTAACATTGATTCCACAAAGAGATTTCATGGTGAGGGTAGTGGAGAAATTTGATGGAAAAAAATATATATATATATATATTTTATATGTGTATATAATATATATATATATATATATATATATATATATATCTTTACTAACCTCCAATTGAAATTTAGTATTTCTTTTTTTTCTTGCAAGGCAAATGGGGTTAAGTGGCTTGCCCAAGGGCACACAGCTAGGTAATTATTAAGTGTCTGAGACCAGATTTGAACCTAGGAACTCCTGACTCCAGGGCCAGTGCTTTATCCACTGCGCCACCTAGCCGCCCCCTAGTATTTCTGTCAATCATAAAATCAAGTAACAAAAACTTCTGAGGAGTCCATAGACTTAAAAGGTCCACAGCACACGGGTAAGAATCTTTTTCCAACACTGATACTTTTAAGATTGGCTGCTTTTAAAAGAATGATATCAGTGGCTTTGATAGATATAAAACAAAGATTTCTGGAAGAAAGGTTCCCTACTGTCAAGAGAGAATGAGTTCTACTCAAAACACTTTAATTAACTTAGATAAGTTAATTCTATTTTGTAGACTTCATTTTTCTTCATATTTAGAATGAGGGAGAAACAAAGCCTGGAAAGTAACTTTTCTATGAAAATGGCAATATTTTCCAGTGACATCAGGGGTTCAAAATTTTTCCAATGTATGTAAGAAAAAAATGAAAACTTTAGTATAGAAAACATTTTAGATATTCTCATGAAAGCATCTGGTTTCTACTTTCACTTTCCAATTTATTAAATCATCCTACTCTTATCCTACTGAATGCTCATTAGAGCATTCCTACTTTCATGATCTCCACACCAGATGTCTAATGCAATGCACACAATGAACTTAATCTGCATTTGATAGAGGGAAATATTCTGGAAAGCAATGAGCCAACTGCCAAAGTCCCCAACTAATCACACTGCCATAATAGATACAAGTAAAAATCTATTTCTTTGTCAAAAGTGTCTCAAAGCAGGGCACCTACACTGACCAGGATTTCAATGAAACTTCCTAACTCAACAATAAGAAATCTCTATTTTCAGATATATTGTATTGCTAAACTAGCATTAATCTATTTTTCCAGCATGATGTGAGAGCACAAGCCAATGGTTTTCTAAAGAAATCTCAATGCATTTCTCTCATCATGAATCATCCTTACATAAAGAAGGGCAGGTAGGTAAGGAAGTGGCTAGAGCACTGACCTTCAAGTCAGGAGGACCAGAGTTTGAATCTGACCTCAGACACTTGACACCTACTAGCTATGGGACCTTGCACAAGGCACTTACCCCAGTTTACCTCTCATTCAGGCTCATGTCCAGTCATCCTGATTCATATCTGGCTACCGGACCTAGATGATTCTAGAAGAAAAATTGAGATTGGTGGTTTAGTACAGCACCCCCTCACTCAAATCCAATTCATTTGCATATCATGTCATCATCTCCCTTATGTCATGGTCTTCTTCAAGAAAGAAGGACAAATATCAAAGAGTATTGGATATGGAACTCTATTAATTTCTAACCTAGAAGAAGTGGAATATAACAGAAAGATTGCTGATCATGGAAATAGAAACCTTGGTTTCAGATTCCAGTTCTACACCTGAACTGTCATTTTTCCCCTTTCAGAGACAATTTTTCTTGTCTCTACAAATGAGAGATTAATGTTAAATGATATATAATGTTCTTTCATACTCAAAGATTTTGTGATTTTCTAATGAGACGGTTCAACTTAGACATAGTCATATTTATAGTTCTTTGTAAACTGTATTCATTTAATTACTTACAGATAAAACTTTTAGCTGTCAATGTATGAACTATTCACAGTCCTGATATAATATAGCTTCTTATAACATTATCATCTTCACTTAATAGATGAAGAAACTGAGGCTCAGACAGTTTAAATGGTTAATAAGAAAAATCGCATAGTTAGCAATTGATAGAGGTGAAATCTTAGTTGGAGTTTCTGTTGATTCCACATCAAATACTCTTTTCATTAATGACTCATTTTAATTTTGTTAAAGTTATTAAGGATCCATTATAGGAAGGGCATTTGCCTAAGGTCTGCAGAAACATCTTTAAACAGTTAATAGTATTTAAAACTTAGAAAACATCCCCAGTTAGACTGTGCTTCTGCCTTTATAAAGTTTTATAATAAGAAAAGATTACTTTACAATCCTTCCTTGTGACATGGAGGCTACCCTGGGTTTTTGGCCCTATGAAGTTGTTCCAGTACCTACAAAGTTGGAAAGGCTTTGAGGATGACCACACATTGTGTCTGCTTTTGGAGGATTGACTAAGCTAATAAGGAGTGATAAGTTTTGTTTTCCCTCTTGTATTTCTAGTATTGAGTTTCAAACTGCATCAAATAAGTGAATCCTCACATTTATCTCAGATTTATGAAATCGGTAACTCAATCAATAGTTATTGCAAAAAAGAGGTAAATCAGGGTAATTTCAGGTCAAATCAGAGTTTTCATGAACAATCCAATACTATATAAAAAATCTGCTAAACAATTTGATGGGACTGAATGAATATGGCTTCATAAGCTTAAAAAGCTTTAGCTATTTATTGAAGGAATTCTGATGAGAAGTCCCCTGGTGAACTTTAAAAGCAAATTAACACTACCCTAAAATAATTTAGAAAAGGTCATCAATGGAGGAAGGAATAGGAGGAATCTGTTCAGAGATTATTTTTTGTTTATATAGTAGTCTTAAAGCAATTGTGCCTCTCACCGTAATACTGATTCATTGACCAAATGGATTTCCCCATATAAATGCTACTTTGAAAAAAAAAATCTCCTTGCTAAATCAGTCTCTTTTTCTTTTGTGGAGTTGTTTTCTTCTCAGCTTATTTCTCTAAATTTTGTTCTCAATGTATATAACATAAACAGCTGTGGTTCATAATTTTTATAAAGGCAAAGTAAACATTGAAAACAAACAAAGGTGCAGTCTCTTACATGCCTAGAAAAAAAAAGACTTTGGACTCCAATGAAGGCCCTAAAGGAAAAATGAAAGTAGGGAATTATCTATAGTCTTGGGTTTGGGGTTGGCAAAAGGTAAGATTTGGCTGCACTTTTTCTGTTCCAATACACTTCATGTTCAATTGATCTAAGAAGCTCTGACACTGAGTCTATGCTCCTAGGTTCCTTTTTTGTATGATTAGTGTCTCTTCTTGAACTAGATTGTGAAGCACTTTAAATGCTAAAGAAAGGCATTTGTCTTTGATTCTGGAAGTAAAAGGGACTCACTGAAATGAACTAAGAAGAAAAGTGATATAGTTGGACCTATGCTTTAAGACTAATCACTTTGCTGACTGTGTGGAAGATAGATTGTAGAAAGTAGAAACTTTACATGTGGAGAACGATTTGGATGCTATAGTCCAAATAAGGGATTGATAGTGATCTTGTTAGAATATTTGTATGAACACATGTCTCCTTTTGTTATTGTTTGGTTGTTTCAGTCTTGATGGACGCTTCTTGAATCCTATTGGCTTTTTCTTGGGAAAGATACTGCAGAGGTTTGCCATTTCCTTCTTCAGTTCATTTTACAGATGAGAAAACTGAGGTGAACAGGGTTATGATTTAAAAATCCTTGTTTTATTTGTCAAATTCAGAATAAAATAAATATTTTAATTAATTTGCCTGGGATCACCTAATAAGTAATTGTCTGAGACCATTTGAACTCAGGAAGATGGGTTCTTGGCTTTAGAGTCTTCTTTTCTCTAGACCTAGAACTCTATCCACTGTACTATCTATAGCTTCCAGGCCTCACCTAACCTAAATTATAGATTAAGAGACATTATTCCATTTTTTTCCAATTTGCAGATGAGAAAATTGAGGCCCCCAAAGGCTAATTAACTTCTTAAAGTTATTCAAGTAGTAAGTGACATATATACTGGATTCAAATTCAGGTACTCTCATGCAATCACTCTTTCCATTATATCAGATTCTTCCCACAGCTCTTTTCTGTGGCATCTCAGGTATGATTTACAAGAAAACAGGACCACAGGCAAGATAAGAACCTAACTAGACTCAAAAATACTGGAATTTTTTTAAATTATGTGCTCCATTTTTGTCCATTATTTTCCAGTCCCTCAAATCATTAAGGTATGGTCTTCTCTGAATTCTTTTAATTTTTTTTCCTCTGAGGAATTGTGAGGTAAAGGTGGAGTTAAAAAGACCTATATTTGTATCCCATTTCTGTCACCAGCTATTTAATTTTGGTTTAGGTACTTAGGTAATCATGTTATCATTCTCTTGAGATTAGGAGTAATAAACAAAGGAGACAAAATAAGCCATATCTCTTCAGAATTAAAACTTTAAGAACTAAAGAAGATATTTGGATGGAAGTAGTGAAGAAAAGCAGAGGAGGAAAAGAAGGAGAAAGAGAAGGAAGAGGTGGTAGTATTGTTGCATGAGGAGGAAGAAGAAGAAAGAAGAAGGAAAGAGAAGGAAGAAGGAAGAAGAAGAAAGAAGAAAAGAAAAAAGAAGAAAAGGAAGAAGATAGAAGAAGGAGGAAAAAGAAGGAACAAGGAAAAAAGAAGAAGGAAGAAGAAGAATAGTAGTAAGTCAACACTGATGGATTACCTCCATGTTCCATGTAAGAGATTTGAAGCCTTGTTGATTGATTGACAACATATGACAGCATAGTTACAAGTTCCATGATTGATATCAGGCAGTGAGAGTTCTGAGATCCTTTTACTACCTCTTCATATTGCAGATGGAATGCTTTTTTCAGGGTTTAAAGAATTAGAGATAATACATAAAAGCCAAACACATAAATGCTTAGTGAAAATCTACTCTTTACAAGATATATTTAAGAAAATGGCAGAAAAGACTAGTTTACTAGAACAGAATTTTAAAGTAGAAGCTTGATGGAATCATGTTGGCAAGATCCATGGAGGGTAAATTGTTATAGGAACTTGAATACTATAGAGTAGTTTTCAGAGAAAATAAGGATTCATTTTAGACATGCTGAGTTTTGTGGTGAGAACAAGAAATCTAGATGAAGATGTCTTGTGGGGCTATTGTAGTTTCAAGAGATCTTATCTAGAGTTAAACATGCAAATTTTGAAGGTTAACTCCATAGAAATATGAATTTAAACCTGTAAATGAGATCAAATAGCTAAGACAGACAGGGAGAGAGCAAATACAGATGAAAACCAAGGAATGAACCAAACAGACTCACAGTCATTTCACACAGATATGTTGTAAAAATTGTGGAAATTTAGCCTGAAGAGTTAAATACTGACAATGAACAAGATCAAATCTTGTCATATAAGTCAAACAGAAATATGACTTCCAAAAATTTGTTTCCCACTGGGCAAAGCATAAATACATGTTAGGCTCCTGTGTGAGTGTTAACTCATCAATAAAGATAATCTCTATAATGTCTACACCTTTTAGTGGGTATGTTCTCATCCTGGAGCAAAGAGAATCACTTTCTGGAATTTTCCTTTCTTAATTTCTTCAGTTTACATTGCTAACAAATTCCCCTGGCTGATAAGAGTTCTTTATTCAATATGTTTGTCCTTCATTTTCTAAAAAGATCACGACATCAGGGAAGTGATGACATGACAAAGATGTTTATTGGATATGAGTGAGGAGTAATATGCCAAGTCACCAGTCTCACTTTCTCCTCCAGGGTCATCTAGATAGGAATCAGGATGACTAGAAATGATCCTGCATGGGAGGCAATCAGGGTTAAGTGACTTGCCTAAGGTCACACAGCTAGTTAGTGGCAAGTGTCAGAGGTCAGATTCAAACTCCATCCTCCTGATTCCAAGGCCAGCGCTCTATCTACTCTACCACCTAGATGGCAATGTGACCTTGGCCTAGTCACTCAACCCTTATTGTCTCACATCCAGGGCCCTCTCCAGTCATCCCGATTCATAGCTGGCCAATGGACCCAGATGACTCTGGAGGAGAAAGTGAGTCTGGTGCACAGGATCACCCCTCACTCAAATCCAATTCACATGCTTATCATGGCATTACCTCCTTGATGTTGTGGTCTTTGAAAATAAAAGATGAATATTATTTGTTCAAGATGGAAATAAGCTTATTCTCCTATTTATGATTTACAGGAAAGCTTGATATCTGTATCTAAGCATTTAAGGGGTTGTTATAATAAACAATGTGTTAGATTTGCTTTCTTTGGCCTTGGAGGGGAAAAGCAAACAAACAAAACAACAATAATAATAGAGGAAGAGGAGCAAAAATTGGAAGATAGAATCAGTAAGATTTTGACTCAGAAAACCTGACAGTAGAGAACTATCCAAAGGTGGAATGGGTCACTTGAGCTCACTAACCATAAAGATCATCAGATGGAAACTGAATGCCTCCTGAACAATTCTGAAATGGTTTAGAAGGGATTACTGATCAAATATAGTTCAGATTGGAAGGCACCTAATTTCTTTTTCCATTCTGTGATTTTGATTCTGTTTATGTTCTCATAGTGGGAAGACATCTCTATTCCACTCCAAGCTGAAACATATGCAGTTGGTAGTCTTAGCTCCTACCAAAAAAGAAAAAAAAAAGAAAAAAGAAAAAAATGTTTCATATTTGATCAATCTGGAATGCCACATCTAACTGGAAACCCTTCAAACTAGATCCATGATAGATTTTATATCTGTTATCTATGACCTAGAATAGTAAAATTTGGAGACTCTTACCTTCTGCTTGGCCACCATGGATGGATGTTCTTACCTACCCAGATTCTTAAAATTTATCCTCTACAATCTGCATCCATGAAGGGAATGCTTGCACTTACAAAATTACAAGAGCATAGACGTGTTAAAGAAATTTACCAATGACCTAGGTTCTGTATTCATTAAATCCTACTCACTTGAACTAAACAATGTTTTTCAATTTTTCTATTTCTGAGACATTTTTCTTCTACAATCCTTTTAGGAGGTTTCCTGCATATGCTCAATCTGTGATTTTTGTCTGTTTTTTGCCCACTTTGATTTTTCCCTGGCATTTTCATAGGTCCCCTTTTGATTTCCTGCAGCACATTGTCCTCAGAGGTGATTAAACACTGTTATCATGCCTAAGCATAGCCAGACCTCCCTTTTATCAGCACAAGCAGCTGTCCTCTTAGGAGGACTGACAATATAGTCTCCAGCTGGCTTTTCCAGTATCTTCCTCCATCAGATAAGCATGCTTAACATCAGTTTATTCCCAGTGGCTATTCTGTCCTTGGTATTTGGACAGCTCCAAGGTCTTTCTGAATGCAAGAACCATTCAGCATTGCCAGGAACAACCTCCTCTCCTTGCTCCCAGTCATTGGATCATTCAGTTTCCCAGAGAAGTCAAAAACTATGTATTTGAATTATCTAAATAATTACCTCAAACCTGCCCTTTGCTGTAGAAACCTAGTTCAATAAGTTCATGTTTCACATGCTAAGAACCTAGGTTATCAGATACATATGAACAATCATTGCTTTTTAATATGTGATGTTTTCAAAGAGTAATCACTTTAAGAAATAGAAATTCTTTCCATTTTCTTTATTCTATCTTCTTCTTTGCCAGCTAGGTGGTATAGTGACCAGAGCTCTGGGTTTGGAACCAGGAGACCTGAGTTCAAATCCAGTCTCAAACATTTAATTAGCTAGGTAATCCTGAACAAGTCACTTATTGGCCTTAGTTTCCTCAACTGCAAAATAGGAACAATAGTTCCAACCTTGCAGGCAACTTGAAGATGAGATATTGTATGCTAAGTGCTTTACCTCATAGTTGCTGTGTAATTCCTTCTTCTCTCTTTATTCATGTCATTTTTCACCCTTGTACTCCCATCCCAGTATAGTGTTTTGTACGAATAAGTAGTAAAGGAAAACAAGCATTTATTGAGATCACTATGTATTAAACACTTTACAAATAGTATATCATTTGATCCTCACAACAACCACAGTAAATAGGTCCCCATGTTTTATTATCCATTATTCATGTTCAACTCTTTGTGACCCCACTTGGGGTATTTTTGGCAAGAATACTGAAATTGCTTGCCATTTCCTTCTTTAATAAAATTGATAGATGAGAAATTAATGCAAAAAGGGTTAAGAGACTTGCCCAGGATCATATAGTTAGTAATGTCTGAAGCCATATTTGAACTCATAAATGTGAGTCTGCCAGATTCTATGTCTGGCATTCTATCCACTGTTCCCCTAAGTAAACTGAAATAGCAGAGGTTAAGTACCTTCCTCAACTAAGTAAGCTAGTGTCTGATTCCAGAATTGAACTCGTGTCTTTCTGACTCCAGGTCCAATGTTCCATAGAATATTCTGTCACCTAGTGTCTAATGTAGGTACTTAATAAATGTGTTCCGTGGAATTCTTTCATCATAAACTAAATGCTACTAAAATGCAGTCCTAGTATTCATAATACCGAATACCACCCCACTGCATCAAATTTATGCTGAAAAAAACACAAGGTCCATTGAATTGATCATACCCTAAATGACTTTGGATGTGACCCATAAAGTCCTATCAATAGCAATAAGAATAAAAAGCTTTCAAAATGGAGAGACTTAACAGAAGAAATTAAATTATTAAGGCAAAAGACAAAGTATTAATAGTTCTTAGCATATTGTCAGCTAATACATTTGTACTAAGGATTCCTTCAGTAGGATTAATATCCAAGTATTATTCTTCAGCTACAAAAGGGAATTATTTTATTTGTTTAGATATTCTGTAAAGATTAAGAAAAAAGCAATCATGCTGATTTGCTGTCACAGGGAGAGGGGAAGAATAGAAGAATGGTAGAAAAATGTGGAACTCATAAACTTGCAAATGGATGAATGTTGAAAGCTACCTTTGCATGTAATCGGAAAAATAAAATAAAATAATAAATAAAAAAATTATGGCAGGCTAATATTTCATTCTAGAACATTTTCCTTATCTCCATTGATTGGGGGTAAGAACAATCATGTTTTCATAATCATAATAAATAACTACTCTATTTTTTAGTATCTTCAGGTTTACAGAAGTCTTTCTTCCCAATAGGTCTCTGTGGCAAAAGTCCAAGTAATAGCTAATGATAATAATAATATTAGCTATATTTGGGTAACTAGGTGATACAGTGGATAAAGCACAAAGCCTGGAGTCAGTAAGACTCCTCTTCCCAAGTTCAAATCCAGACTCAGAAGCTTACTTACTGGGTGACCCTGGGAAAGTCACTTAACCCTGTTTGCCTCAGTTCCCTCTTCTGAAAAATGAGCTGGAAAAGGAAAAGACATATCACTCTAGCATCATTGCCAAGAAAACTCCAAATCAGTTCATAATCAGATACAACTGAACTGAGAACATGGTACCTTCTATGTGCCAGTTACTCTTATAAGAATATGGCACATATAATCACATTTATTCCTTAAAACAATCCTAGGAATTAGGTACTATTATTATCCTTAATTTAGAGATGAAACTGAAGCAGGTAGAGGTTAAGTGACTTGTCCAGGACCATACAGCTAGTAAGTATTTAAAATTGGTTTCAAATTCAGGTCTTCCTGACCCTGGGTTCAGTGTTCTAGTCTTGTGTCACCTAGTTTCCTTGAGAGCTGGGATTATTTGCTTTGTTTTTCTTCCCATTATAATATACTTCATTCTCTTTATTGTTCCTAATGTTTATAGGAAAAGACACAGAGAGCTTGCCTCAGAATTAAAAAAAATCTGAATTCCTCTGCTATATCTTACCTCATATTTTCTTTATAACAATAGAAAATGATTTGGGGAATTTGGGAAACTGGGTAACCTTTGGCAGTTTGTTGAAAGGGAAGGCTTTGAAATGATTATTAACTGGGTATAATTGGAGCTTCAGGGTGGTTAATTGGACTTTCTGACCCTAAAGACACAACTAGACAGATTTTGATCTTGGAGACCTACATGAAAGCATTTATTATGGATGTGGGGAGTGCAATTCTATTCCATTATCCAAAGGACCTGGCACTCAAGGCAAGGAATCTCCTTTAGGAGAGAAAACTACTTTAAGACAAAACTGAAAAATAGATAGACCAATCTTTATTGGAAATGAACCATCAAGGGTTTTTATCTCTCTCTTATCCAGTTCAATAACTAAATATCTAAAGATTTCTGCTTCCTCTCCACCCCCAAAATAACTATTGTAGTAAAAGCTTTGAAGTTTTAAACTAAAATTGCAATGGCAAAACCCACTCCTTTTTGGAAGAAATGAAAGCTCCTCAAGCTAAAGGCCATTAACTAAATTTGCAATAATTTTTCTAATGTCATAATCAGATTAAACTTCCTAACAATCAGACCTGCTTAAAAATAAGTTATTCTCTCCAGAATTGTTGGATCAGTTCATAAGTCTACCAACAAGATGCATTTTATTTTTTAAGCCAAGTTCAAAAATTATGCGAAGTCATTTAATCTCTCTTCATTTTTGTTTACTCATCTGTGAAATGAGGAGCATGGACTAGGTTCCTACTCTCTTTAAACTTATGATTTTATGATCAGATATGTAGGTGATACCAAGAATAGAGTGTTGTTTTGTAATTGGAGTCAGGAAAACGTACTCAGAACCTGTCTATGTAACCCCTGTTAAGTCATTTAAGTTACCTCCTGCATTTTCCTCTTCTAGAAAATTGTATAGCATCTAACTCCACTGGTTGTTGTTTTAATCAAATAAATCTTATTTGAAAAGTAGTTATATAAATATTAATATATATGTATATTTATAATATATAATGTACATTTATAAATATATTAAATATTTATAAATACACACACATACAAATGCTAGTCATTCTGATGATAATCATGGACAATGACTTCACATTTACTTGAGTGCTTCAAGAATACATATAGGATGTGTAGTGGATATAGCTCTTAACCTAGAGTCAAGAAGATCCGAGTTCAAATGTGTCCTTAGACACTGATTAGGTATGTCATTCTGGGTAAGTCATTTAACTTCTGTCTGTCTCACTTTCTTTCTCTATGAAATGAGGATAATACCAACCCCCTTCCAGGAATATTGTGAAGATTAAATGAAATAAGATATTTTGTAAATGGTAAAGGTCTATTTAAAAGCTAGTTATTGTAGCAGCAGTAGTAGTAGCAGTAGCAGCAGGAGCAGCAGCAATAATAATAGTAAACATTATTAGTACCATTAGCAGTAAGAGTAAGAGGAGGGGTAGGCATATGCTTTTCACTATCAAAAATGACAATCCTAAAGTTGTTATAAAGTTTCAGTGTTGTGCTCAAAAAAGGATTCGCTAATGATATAATGATGAGCTTCTCTAAACTTAGATTAGTCCCAGAATATCTAATGTAAAGACTAGCAGTAAATCTGTACTGTAAGTCCACAATGATTGATGGAATCTTCCAGAGCTTGTGCTTTGTTGGTATAGACTTTGGAGAACCCAGGGTCAGCTCCTTGTCATGCAGAAGCAGCAAATCATTGTGGATAGAATTCTGGACTAGGGTGGAGAGCCATGTTCAAAGACTGTCTCTTTTCCTTCCTAGTTTTATGGTGCTGGGCAAGTCATTTTGTTTCTGAGCTGCTCAGTTTCCTCATCTATAAAATGAAGGTGTTGGCCTCTAAAGTTTCTTCCCATCACTAAATCTAAAGTTCTATGATCACAAGCATCCAAGGGGAGATTTTAGCAAAGTATGGTTATTCATTAATGCCTCTTAAATTGTAATTATTTTTAGCTTGGTTTCACAATTTCAGTCTATTTAGATGTTTCAAAAATCCCAGTTCTGTCATTTAATGAATTCATTATTCATTACAATTTCTAGTCATCTAAAATCTTGAAGGGTGTGTTATTTTTATAGAACCTAGAACCACTGCACCATTCTTAGTGCCTCCCTCCCCCCTCAGGTTGACAATGAACTCCTAATTCATGTTTTATGTAGAAGATTTTCAATGCCAAACTCTGATATTTAACTCTGACTGAGAATTAGGTGATTTGGGGAAAAAAATTAGAAAATGGGAAGAAGTTGAAGAAAGACTTCATGGAAAAGGTGGTTCTTGAGTTGAATCCTGAAAGAAAGAAGTAAAAAGAAATTATATCATATATTCCAATCACGGGTGACAGATTTTGGAAAGAGTGTTTTTTTTAAGAGAATCTAAAAGATGGCTAGTTTGTCTAGATGGAAAAAAGTATTATAAGTCTGGAAAATAAGCTGGACCTAGATTGCAAAGGATTTCAAAAGTCAAAACAAGAAATTTATATTGGATTTTAGAGCTGGTAAGGATTCATTAGATAGCAAAGTACCCTAGCTAGTTTTATGCTACAATAAAAAAATCACTTAGGAAACTATGTGATAGATAAAATAGAGCTGGGAGACACTTGAGACTGAGTGATCAATTAACAAGGTGTTGTTGTAGTCTAATCTAAAGGTGATGAAATCCTGAACTAATATGGTAGCTATGTGAATGAAGAGAAGGGAACAGTTATGAAATATAACATTGAGTAAGAGCAATTTTTGGCAGTTAATTAGGTATGTTGGATAGAGTGTGAAGTTGAGGGGGACCTCAAAATGTTGAATATAAGAGAAGGGAAGTTAAGGCTTTAACAGAAATAAGGAATTTTCGACTAGGTCTGTGTTGAAGGGGAAAAATAATAGTATGCTGGAGCCAGATCTAACTACCAGTTAAAGCTAATTGTTGTTTTCAGAGTATTTACACAGCACAAATCAACAATCATTACATATCAGGACTTGATTTATTATCTAGACTTAAGAAAGTATTAGTGATTTAAATTAAATTTAAAAGCTTGTATTAATACACATATTTTTCTGAAAACTTTGTCAGAGTCTAGTTATTAAACATCTATGAACATACCCCTGTATTGCTCTGTAAATATTGCTTGGGTTCAGCAAGAAACCTCTTATAGAAGGTTGGAAAATGAAATCACTATCAGATTGATGGCCTTATGGAGCCATACTGTAAGGATCATCATCATCACCATCTTAATAATAAACTAGCAATTATATAGTGCTTTACAGTTTGTAAAATTCTATGCATCATCTCATTTGAGTTTCATGACATTTCTAAGGAGTTTGAACTGCCAATGACTCAACTAATTTTAAATGTCCAATGGGCAGATGGTAATGCAACACTGGAACTCAGGAAAGAGTTAAGGGTCAGATTTATAGATCTGTGCATCATCAGGATACAGATGATAAATAAACATGGGAAACTTTTTAAAGTCACTGAGTGAGAAAATATAGCAAAAGAAGAGAAATGGGTCCAGGACAGAATCTTGGAATTTAATCATTGTTAGGGTATGCTATAATCAAATATTTAAAGAAGACTATTAAGTGTTAGGACAAGTGGTAAGAGAATCAAGAGGGAAGAGAGTTCTGATGATTCAGAGAAAGTACTCAAGAGGAGAAAGTGGTCAACAGTAAAAAAAATGCTGCCAGTTAGTCAAAAAAAGATGAAGACTGAGAAAAAGCCATAAGAATTGGTAATTAAAATATCTTTGGTAACTTTTGAGAAAATAGTTAAAAGTAAATGGCTAGATGAGAAAAGTCTGTAAACTTTGCAAAATTTAAAGCACAATATAAATCCTAAGGATTATTCAGATGAAGGCAGGATTCATAATAGCTGTCTTTAAATATTTGAAAGGCTGTGAAAGAGAAATTAGTTGTGTTCCTTTTTGTCCCTAGAGAATACCACCAGGAGCAGTGGTTATAAGTTACAAATGCAGATTTCATTTTATTATGAAGGGGGAAAAAAAGTTTTCCAAATGCCTATGGACTTGCAAGTCCTCATTCAATCTCTTTTCCTTTATTTCAAATTGAGTTGACTTTATATTTGAGTGACCTTTTCCCCCCAAAACCATAAAGCACTCTGTGGGACAGCTAAGTGGCACAATGGCAAGAGCACAGGACTTGAAATCAGAGAGACTTGTCTTCTTGAGTCCAAATGCAGCATCAGAATCTTACAAACTGTGTAACTGTGCAAATTACTTAATCCTATTTGCCTCAATGCTTATCTGTAAAATGAGCTGGAGAAGGAAACAGAAAACCATTCCAACATCTTTGCTAAGAAAATCCCAACTGTGGTCACAAAAGTCGGACACAACTGAAATGACTCAGGAACAACAAAACTACATAACTGACAGATTGGTAACAATGATGATCCTACAATCGGGACCATACTCAGCCACTGCATAAAGTTCTTCAGAGCAATTTTCACAAATGAAAGTGGATCACACTTACAATGCCTTCCTAGAGCATTCATCATTGTATCTCTTCATTGTGAAATTTTGTTGTCTTCCAATTCAAATAGAAATGATTGTGGTAATTCCAACTTCCACACCTCTGAGTTTTTCTTTGTTTTCAATTTCCTTTGATTGTAGTCAAATCAGATGCTTTCAATTAATTTTAGTGTTTTTCCTTTTGTCCCTAAAGGGTGTCTTCTAACAAGATTCCCTTCACCTCACTTTAAACATCAGTACCACAAAGACTATAACAGTAAAAAAAAGTCTGGTATAATAAGAATAAGTGGCTCAAAATTTATGAACCATGCTTTAAAAAAAATCACTATTCTTGAGCAATCTCATTGAAACTCTGGGAGGGTGGGGAAGCATTCAGAGCTTTGGCCATTTATGGGTCATCACTGAGGATCCTGTGCTATGAAAAGATGAATCGCTCTCATTGGTTATGGAGACAGAGTGACCCTCACACCTTTCTCTTCCTTTCCACTTCTGTCATTTATGGCAGTTCAAGATGTGCCCCCAGTTTCAATGTCTTATACTCTGTCTAGTGAACATAAGGCTAGGTTTGGGCTACCTTATTTTGTATTCATTCTTTCCTAATCATAGATTAATCAGTATTCCAGTTCAGATGTTTCCAAGCTTAGAGGCAATATTTTAGTTTGTTGGGTGACAGATGACTTCAGTGATAAGATGCTTCCAAAGGAAGTTTGTGATAAGGAAAATCCATATTGGAGAAGGAAGATACTAGTAATAGAATTTGCCTAAACCTGTTTTTTTTCCTACTAGATAAGTACAAAGAGGTTTGGACAATGCTTAGTCAAAGGGAATTGAAATAGTACCACAAACTACTTTATGTTCCACTGAAATTTAAGTGTTAGTTTCCTAGCATTCTATTAATAGCAGTTTAAAATTAATATACTTAATCCTGTTTTAAGGTATTTTTTTCAGGTGCAACCTTGTTGCAAGTATTTTACATTTAGCATTTTTCTTATTTGTAGAAATTCCTTTCCTTTACCTGAATCATATGTTGTACTTTGTCTGTTTTAAATTTCTGATTTTGGAGAGAGGTCCTAGACATGAACTGGAAATAAAACCATTCCTGGAGTGCCAAGGTAGGGGTTTGATGAGCAAGGTTGTAAACAAAGAGCACCCTCTTATTAGGAGCCCGGCTTTAAATGACTGAAGCTGTGTGATGCAGTAATCATAGCCCTTGTGAGCCTAGTGATGATTGGTGAAGGTTGGAATGTGTAGACAGGGCATTGGACTTGGTGTTAGGTCAGCTGGGCTCAAATCCTTGCTCTGTGACTTTGGGAAAGTCACTTAACCTACCTTACCCCCAGGTTTGTGCTCTCCATAGTGAGAGAATAGAAATCAATGACTTCTGAGATCCCTTCCGAAAGGAAGTGGAATGAGTACAGTTTCCATGGGTTATAGGAACAGTCCATTACTATAGGCTATAATCAATTTTCACAAATTTGAAATTTGGAACAACCCCTCTGCATTTGATGTTCTACTCCCTGGGAACTTTGGTAAAAATTAACAATCCTGGACATAAGCATATGGCATGAAAAGGCTGTAAGAAAAGCCAAAAATCGATCAAATTCTGTTGGCAGAAAATGCAAATTTATTAGCTGAAGTGGTCTGGAGCAGTGTAAATTTGGCACCAATAGAGAAATTATTTCTGAAAGATGATTTAAAGGGCACAGGGAGATCATTAAACATTATGCATCTATATTTTTCTTTAGTTCTGTGGCAAATTGAGCCAAATTTTCCCAGATACCCCCCAGGAGCACACTGGCAAAGCTGTGAAACTGCTTTCAAGAACACCCAGAATTTATTTGATTATTACTTTGATATAGTAAACAAACCTGAATATTACCAAGTTTAGGAGAATCACAGAACTTTCAAAGTTAATGAAGCTGAGGACACATATTCCAACCTGAGTCTGAAAAGGAATCATCTGTAAGCCAAGAGTCTCTTTCAGACTCCACTTCTATCACCTCTAATACTGGATCAACACTACCATTTTGTCTACCTAGTTTGGAGCATTTAAGCTTATTAGGAAGGAAGAAAATAAATGTTTATTAAGTACATCCTATGTGTCAGTCTCTGCTGGGTGATACATAAATATTATGTTATTTGTTTCTACCAAAATCCCTGAGAGATAAGTGTTCTTATTGTCTCCATTTTACAGATAAGGAAACTGGGGTAGATTGAAGTTAACTGACTTGTCCAGGGTCACACAACCAGTAAATGTCTGAGGCTTCATTTCAACTCAGGTCTTTCTGAGTCCAGATCTAGTTTTCTATCCTATATCACTCCAATTTCCTTATTTTGAGTTTTGCTTTTTGATTTTAATTCAACATTAAAGCTATCACTGCTAGTTATAACCTTTACAGTCAATTTTAAAGTAACATTGAACCAAACAAAGCCCCCTTCCTTGATCTCACGCTTCAAATGCATAAAGACAAATATCACATACCTTCTAGAACAATATTGCAAATACTCAAGAAATAGGTATCCAATAGATAATCCAATACCAAAAAAGGATAAAATCCATAGTGTTGTGATATGACAGCAGAGTCAAATACCTGACTACAAAAATAGCAATGTGCAATATCCCAAGAAAGGTAGCAGTTTTTATGATGAGGACTTAAGGTAATCACAAAATCTCCAGAAAATCAGTTCCATGGAGAGTCTATACATTCAGTTTTAGTAATCCTGCCTGGAATTGAGCCAGCCCATTATAGCCCCAAACCAGACTACGGACCACAGCTCATGCAAACAACAATTTACCCACCACTTTCTCATTTTTTTTTAGATTTCCATCTCAAGCATTTATAACAGTTCCTGCACAGCATAAATATTTAATAAAGCATTTTTCATTTATTAATTCATTTACTTACTAATTTTATAGTTGAAAGTGACTTCTGTGTTTACCTATCCCAATTTGGACTTGAAAAAGACTTATGGCCTTACCTTACCTTCGCAGCCACCCCAAAAGACCTCTAAAGAAGGGTAAACAATGATCATTAGTTTTTGAAAGCTGTGTCATAGCTTACCTTTCTTAAATAGCCATCACTACCCAGTGCCAAATCAGTATTTTATGGAATTTTCACCCTGCCCCTGCCTTTTGTGATCATTAGCACCTAGTAACCTTATCACTAGGGCAAGCTATCACTTCTTTGACTTGAGAGTCCTAAGGGTATAACATTTTTTGAGCAGGTAGGAAAAACAGCTCAATATTGAGCTGGAAAGACTAAATATGGTTACAAAGGACAACTCTGTGGCAAGATCTGTGGGGAAAGAGTTAGAGGAAATCATAACAAAATTCAAAATATTTTACCACCCCCAACCCTGCACTCCAGATCAACTCCTCCCTAAATTTTTCTCTTCTTGCTGCTCCTTCCAGTTATGATCTCCAATAATGAATGACCTTGAAGAGACCCCCAGAATTTCTGCATCCCCCTTGGTGAATGATATCCTAAAGTCTTCCCCATCTAAAACCTTCTGTGGTCTAATAAAGACTCCTGTCCTTCCCAAAACTAAACACAAATACATATCATCCATGGTATTCTCTGATTTTATCAATTTAGGACTTAATTTCTCAGCATCCCCTGATGCTGTATGGACTTGGGTCAGCTCCACATTCAAGAAGGATTACCTCCTGGGCTTTATCTAGCCTGAAGCATAAGGATCTGCTCAATCCCCTGAGACAGAACAGATCCACCTGTGATTCATTGAACTAAAATTGATTTCTTTCGATTCTCTGTTTACTGATCTGCAATTCTTTCTTTTTCCTTCATCTCCTTTATCTTAGATTTCCTATTTGGAAATCAGAGCACCCTCTCTACATCACTATGTTATGGAAGATATAATTATATGCAGTCCATGTATATATGATGCATCACTTCATTAAGAACAAATAAGGATGGTTCATCAGTCTGTTATTAAAGGATATGGTACTGATGGAAGTAGGTTATTTTTTTCTTTTCACATTATGGCAATGACATGCAAAGTTATTGCCATGGATTAAGCATAAGTATGTGCTTTTAAAGATCTACTCTGTGGATTTTGTTGAATAATTTAAATGAATACACATTTCATGCCATCTGCTAATAACCTTTCCACAATTTTATTGCTGCAGAAAGAACAGAGGAAAGGCAGTTTATATTCTGCATAGAAGTTATGGAAAAGGCAAGTACATTGTCTTCTATCGATAGTCCTGCCTGGATAACTTAAACACAATTCTTTGGTGCAGATGAAGCTCTTTGCCATTTCACTGAGAGTTATGTTCCCTTTGGGGCAGGTGTTGGGTATTTGATAGCCAAAGCTACAGTAAATTTTGAAAGTAATAATTTTATTTCCCTCAAAGAGAAAAGTGAAACCCTTCCAAGGTTCTTATGAACTTACACAGCGAATAGGAGAATTTAATGTTTTATTGTTATTTTAACTTATTACCTTGGTGGTAGATATCTAATAAGTTTTTACTAAAATTAAGGTCTTGTCTCCAGGGATGAGCCAGAAGGGTTGGGGGAATACACAGCTGCTGCATATTGCTGGGAAATCAAACCAATTTCAACATTTTGACAACTTTACCTCCCCCCAGGCTGAGATATACCTGAAATGAAAACATAATTTAAAAGTGTTCCTTGTTAAGATAGCAATTTTATATATAAGATATAGATTCATAGAACTAGGAGTTCTCTATTACCTATGGGATAAACTATAAATTCCTCTTTGATGTTGAAATACCTTCATAACTTGTATCCTTCCTTGTTTTCAAACATTCTTAAAATGAATTCATAGTTATATCTTCAACAGTCTAGTGGTCAACTTTCTGTTCTTCAGACATAATTCTCTGTCCCATCTCTGCACCCGTATACCAGCACTCTTCTATGCCTAAAATGTGCTTTCTCATCAGTCTTGCTTTCTTTAATCACTGTTTCCTTTAATATTGACCAAAAAGTAACCTTTTGCAAAGCTTTTGAGATTCCATTCCCAGGCTTCTAGGGGCTTCCTTTCTAAGTTACCTTTCATCACCTTGGTATGTACCTTGTTTACATCATGTAGCACACATAGGTTCCTCCATCACACATATTCAGTAGATTTCATATGCAGCAGGAAGAGTGTAGAGTGGATGCTCTAAAAACTAGGTCTTCACTGGTCAGGCACACATATAGGTTTATCTGTGCACACATTTCCTCTCTTCTATTAACATATAAGCCCACTAATGTTAGAAATTGTTTTTCTTTTTTTCCTATATAACTCCAAATCTCAGAGCAGGGTCTGACCTAGAATAATGCTCAATCAATGCTGAGTGATTGATTGATCTCAACTCCAATCCTTTCTAAGTATGTGACCATAGGCACATTATTCTATCAGATATCACTTATCCTATGGGAGATTCAGTTTCTTTGCCTGTAGAAAGTAAATAATATTTGCACCATAAAACCATAAGTATCAAAGATTTAAAACTGGAAGGGGCCACCTTTGCCTGGAATTGGTGCCATCAAGTCAAAAAATATTTTGTTAATTATCTGTTATTTGCTAAGTACCTGTGCTAAACACAAAAGAAAATTTAAAACCAGCCCCTGCTCCCAAGGAACACCCAGTCTAATGAGAGAGACACTGGGCAAACAATTATGTACAAGCAAGATGTATATGGGGGTAAATTGTGGTTAGTCTCTAAGTGAAGGCATTAAGATTTTTAAAGCCTGAGAAAGGTCTCTTGAAGAAGATGCAATTTTTGTTGAGGGAGTAAGGAAACCAGAAAACAGAGACAAAAGAGATTATTCTAGGTATGGGGGACAGCTCATGAAAATCAGGGGCTTTCAAACTGTGCATACCTTTTGATACAGCAATGGGTCTGTATCCGAATAGATCATAAAAAGGGGGAAAGATTCATATAATACAAAAATAAATATAGCAGTTCTTTTTGTTGTGACAAAGAATTGAAAATTGATGGATGCCCATCATTTGGGGAATGGCTGAACAAATTGTGGTAAATGAATGAGATGGAGTCTTACAGACTATTAGTCTATAAGAAATCATGAGCAGGTAGATTTTTAGAAAAACCCAGAAAGACTTGCATAATGCTGAGTGAAGTGAGAAGAACCAGGAGGCAATTACAAACATTGACAGCAACATTGTGTGATGATCAGCTGTAACAGATGTCTTCTCAGTAGTGCAATGATCAAATTTTGTGATAGAAAGTACCATCCACATTCAGTCTGAATTCAGACCAAAACTTACTATTTTCACTTAAAAAATTTGGTTTTCTTCCCTTCTCATGTTTTTTCCCTTCTCATGTTTTTTCCCTTTTCATGTTTTTTCCCTTCTCATGTTTTTTCCCTTTTGTTCTGATTCTTCTTTCACAAGACCAATATGGAATTGTTTAACATAGTTGTATATGTATAACTTAACTTATTCCCTGTCAAGGAAGGGGAAGAGAAGGGAAAGAGGGAGAAAAATATGGAACTCAAAATCTTACAAAAATGAATGTTGAAAACTATCTTTACAGGTGATTGGAAAAAATTTTTTAATTTAATTTTTTAAAATGAAAATGAAGTTCTTGAAGAAAGAATAAGAAGGAGGTCAGAATCACTAAATCACAACATGAATGGAGAGTAATAAGGTGTAAAAAGAAAAAAAAGAAAAAAAAACCATGCCAGGCACTGTACCAAGAAAAGGAAATATAAATCTAAAAAAGAGAAACAATGTTTTTCATGAATCTTTGAAATCTCTTATGAACTAAATGTACTATACAAATATAAGAGATTATCAATGTTTGACTTTTGAAGCCATTTAGCCAAACTATGAGTTTCAGGACAAAGATCTTTAAAATACTCCATAAAAATGAAAAATTTTTAAAATTTTAAAAATGAAATTAAATTAATAGAATTTCTAAAGAAAGGACTGGAGAAATTAGCTGCTTCAAACTCTTCAATTGATAGATTTAGAAACTGATCCATGGAAATGAAATGACTTATCCAAGGTCATATAATTCTTCAATAACAATATTCCTAAAATGAATTGAAATATGACATTCTTCAAGGTAAGAAAGACATTCATATACATTTCAATGCTCTGGATTTACAGAGATAGAAAGAATATGGAAAAAACATTGTTCAGGACTAATGTTTGTCCTTCATTTTCAAAGAAGACCCTAATATCAAGGGGTGATGCCTTGATAAGCACATGAATTAGATTTCAGTGAGGGGGACTGTGCTAAACTTCAGTTTCCTCCAAACCAGATAATATATAACTTAACATTAGTTTAACCAGTTATTAAAATAATGATTTAAAATGATATTTTTGTGTAATAGGAATGAATCTTCCTCCTTTGTGTATACTAATTAAAGGGAGAATAGAAAACTTAAGTTTACTTTAGTCTCTTGAATATATTTCATATATATGTGTATATAAAATATATTTTAGTATTTGTATGTATTTTAAAGTTTTGAAAATGACAGCAACCCTAGAAGTTATTCTATTTTTTGAATGAAAAAATTGATACAGAGAGAAGTTCAATTATTTGCCAAGGGTTATATTGCTAATAATTTTGGAAACTAACCAGTTAACACAATAGATAGACCTGAAGTCAGGAAAGACCCTAACAATGTTCTTTGTTTCTGACTTCAAATCTTGTCTCAGTTATTTATTGGTTATATAACCTTAGGCAGATCCCTTAAGTCTATTTGCCTTAGTTTTCACAATTGTAAAATCAATAAAAGAATAGAATTAGAATTCGAGGACTGTTGTCAAGATTAAATGAGATAATATTTGTGAAATATTGAGCAGTGTCTCTGTTGTATAAATATTTTTTGTTTGTTTTTGGTTTTTGCAATGCAATAGGGTTAAGTGGCTTGCCCAAGGCCACACAGCTAGGTAATTATTAAGTGTCTGACACCAGATTTGAACCCAGGTACTTCTGACTCCAGGGCTGGTGCTTTATCCACCGGGCCACCTAGTCACCCCATAAAAGTTAACCATTGTTTTTTACTATTAAGTATCTAGAGCAGGCTTTATATTCATCTTCCTAATTCCCAGTCTAGTTTCCTATCCAATGCTGCTAAATGTATTTTTTTTTAAAAAGACCATTCTAAAGACTTCTTCTCCAGGGCTATTCCTTTCTTCAATTTGATATTCCAAGAGAGAGAGATATTGTAATTTGGAAGCAGTTGAGTATCTTAACAAACCTTCTCCAATCAGCACCATACCTACAGGTCACAGTCTTTCTTGGCCCAATATCAAGTGAATTGTTAATAACAGCAGTTTCCATAACCATAGTTCCAGCCACTTGTCATAGATTTTGTAGTCAATCCAAATGTACACTAATCAGTGATGAATTAAGTGTTTAACTATATAAAGATTTCCTTCTATTAAACTGATCTTATCTTTATTCTCTTTAATGTTATTTCTATTTCTACATCAGGGACTGTGATATTAGAATTCAGATGTGTTTTCATTTTGTGATGGAGAGGATTATTTTGTTACAGCTATTTTCCCCTTTTTCATTTTTAATTTGTTCTTTCAGTTTCATCCTTAAATGCCCTTGGGATGATCTGGCTTACTTGAATCACTCTTTAAGCTTTCTGTAAATTTTTTAATCCATTGGTTTTTCCTAATTTTAGAAAGTATAGTACTGCTTCAGGGGCTACTTCTGCAACTCCATTTGCATAGCAGAACTGGTTCCAAGAACAAGGTTGAAGTTCCAGGGGTAACTCAAGGGTCATACTTTCTAGTAATGTTGTTCATCACTTACACTCACTCCAAATGCAGTATACTTAATTAGATTTTTAATAAAGCTATCCACTAATATGGTATAATTACAAAAATCATTCTCCTAAAAAGTATGAGAAACTCCTCTAGAAATATACACAGCTCCATGAGGAGAGTAAGCATAACCCTAAAGTACAAGGTGGTGAAATTCAGGTGTGGAGAACATGTGATAAAGGTATGTAGCACAAAATTTTTTGGTGTTGGTGTCCCTTTGTACAATTCTCATGAAGTCTCCTGTAGCCTCAACTCTCTTTGCTAGTCTCCAAGAGCTCATACTTTGTATGTCTCTCGATCTATAATGTTCAAATTCCCTGAAATTGCTTTTCCTCCAGAGATTATCACTCCTGAGAATATTCAATGTTTCCCAATGGTCCAAATTTCCAATTGTATGCATTGTTTGCTGTTGCTCCATTCTCTCTGATCACTATTATTTTTAATAGAGGTTGACAAATTCTATCAACCACTTGAAAGACACTCCACATGAAATCCATATACATTTCAATGCTCTGGATTTAAAGAGATCGAGAGAATATGGGAAAAATATTCCTCAGGGTTAATGTTTATCCTTCATATTCAAAGAAGACCATGACATCAGGGGATGATGCTATGATAAGCACATGAATTGGATTTGAGTGAGGGGGACTGTGCTAAATTACCAGCCTCACTTTCTCCTCTGGGTCCAGTGGCCAGATAGGAATTATATGGCCCTGGATGCAAGGCAATCAGGTTTAAGTGACTTGCCCAAAGTCACACAGTAAGTGGCGAGGGTCTGAGGCTGGATTCAAACTACTGTCCTCCTGATTCCAAAGTCAGTGCTCTATCCACTGCACCACCTAGATTCCTCAGCACTAAGAAATTGCAGAAACTAAATATATGTATTTTACACATAAGACTTATATCTATGTAAGTTTTATCTTCAAGAAAATACTTGGGCAACGCTATACATAGAAAACAAAAAAGTATCATAGAAAATGAAATTGCTGGGGGTAGAGCCATGATAGCAGCATGAAAACAGCCTTTCACAGGAGCTCTCTCCAAAATATTTCAAAAACCTTAAAATTATGGCTCTAACTAAATTTTCAAGAAACAGAACCTACAGAAAGATCCAGTGAGACAATTCTCCAGACCAAAGCAAACTGGAAAATAATGGAAAGGCTCTGTTCCACAGGGTTAGAGTGAAGGAACTTCAGCCTCCTGGAGGCAGCACCAGAATGCCTGGGAGCCAAGGATCACAGCAGAGGGGGCAGTTTCCTGACCTACATCCCTGGGAGCACTAGGAACAAATTGGAAGATCAGTGGAGGGGGACCTCTGCCAGAGTGATGGCATGAAGCCTAGGCCCTCAGGGCAGTTGCAACAGTCAGCAGGGTCAGCTCAGCAGCTCAGCAGCATGGTCCCATGACAGCTCAGATCCAGGAAATGGAAGCAGGTGTGCAGCCAGTATGCATGAGATGCCAAGCAACTGAGCCTTGAGTGCTCAACCCACCAAAGGTAGGGAAGTGGAGAGAGAGAATTCAGAGGTCTGTCTTCTGTACCTGGAACAGGACTCTGGGGCTCTGACCACATTCCGATCCTTATTGTAGTCTAGGCCCCTCCATAGAACAGCCACCTCCCCACACACCTCAGCCCTGTGGCAGAGGGGTGTGCTTTTGGTCATTCACAGGCCAGGAGGGAAGTCAGAGCTTCACACACTGAGATCCTTGGGGGGGTGGAGCCTGTCCCAATGATACTCAAAAGCTCAGGAAGCACCCCCAAAACCAGGCACAGGCTGGAGAAATGAGTAAACAGAGAAAAAAAGAAAACACCATTGAGAAATACATTGTCTATGATCCCAAGAAGGATCAAAATACTCAATCTGAAGATGAGGAAGTACAAGCTTCTGCAAGAAAAACAGAAATTGGGCTCAGGCTATGACAGAGCTCAAAAAAGATCTTAAAAATCAAGTACGGGAGATAGAAGAAAAATTGGGAAAAGAATTGAGAGAGATGCAGGAAAAACATGAAAAAGAAGTCAGCAGCTTAGTCAAGGAGATCCAAAAAAATGCTGAAGAAAATAACATGTTAAAAGCCAGCATAGGTCAAATGGATAAAACAGTTCAAAAAGTTACTGAGGGGAAGAATGCTTTAAAAAGCAAAATTGGCCAGATGGAAAAGGAGATAAGAAAGCTCTCTGAGGAAAACAAATCCTTCAGATATAGAATGGAGCTAAAGGAAGCTGATGACTTTACAAGAAGTCAAGATATGATACTTCAACACCAAAAGAATGAAAAATTAGAAGAAAATATGAAACATCTCATTGAATAAACAACAGATCTGAGAGAGAGAACCCACAGAAAGATCCAGGGAGACAATTTTCCTACCCAAGGTAACCTGGAAGATCATGGGAAGGCTCTGTTCCATGGGGTTGGAGGGGGCATTTGTACAACCAGAATCACCATACAGGAATGAAGGAGCCTTCTGGGTACCTGGGTCTCTGGGAGTTCTGGCACCTGGAAGCAGCAGTTTCCTGACCTGCCAACCCAGGGAACACCAAGAACAACTTGGAAAATCAGTGGGGGAACCTCTGCCAGAGTAAGTGGGAGTCAGCATGGCCCTCAGCACAACCACAACCATCATCACAGCCCAGATCCCAGGAAATGGAAGCAAGTATACAGAGCTGCCCAGCAGGAAGCCAGCTGTGCAGCTGTTTCCAGAGCACTCATCTCATAGAAGGTAAGGGAGTGGGGGGGTGTCTGTCCAGGTGTCTCTTTGTCCCTGGGACAGGACTCAGGCTTTGTCCATATTCAGATCCTGGTCATAGTCTGGGGCCCCACATTGGCATACAGCAGGGACCCTCCTCACAGCTCCAGGGAAGAGGGAAGGGTTTGTGGTCATCCAAAGACCAGAGCAAAGGTATGAGAGCAGTCAGAGCCTCTCTTTTTTTTGCATTCTTTTTTTTTTGTATTTTTTGACTGGGGTTAAGTGACTTGCCCAAGGCCACACAACTAGGTCATTATTAAGTGTCTGAGACCAGATTTGAACCCAGGTACTCCTGACTCCAGGGCTGGTGCTTTATCCACTGCACCACCTAGCCACCCTGCAGAGCCTCTCGTAAGACCTTGAAGGAACTGAGGTCCTTGTGGGGGGTGTCCCAATAATTCTCAAAAGCTCAGGAAGCACCCTAAAACCAGGGCACAGGCTGGGGAAATGAATAAATATAAAAAAAGGAACCTGACAATAGACAATTACTTAGGCCCTATGGAGGATCAAAACACACACTCAGAAGATGATAAAATCCAGGCTTCTGTATACAAATCCTCCAAGAAATATAGAAATTGGACCTGGGCTATTACAGAGCTCAAAAAAGATTTTGAAAATCAAGTAAGGGCAGAAGAAGAAAAGTTGAGAAGAGAAATGAGAGATATGCAGGAGAAACAGGAGAACCAAGTCAACAGCTTGGTCAAGGAGATCAAAAAAAGTTGAGGAAAACAACATGGTAAAAACCAGTTTAAATCAAATGGAAAAAGCAGTCCAAAAAAGTTAATGAGGAGAAGGATGCTTTAAAAAGGAATTGGCCAGATGGAAAAGGAGATAAGAAAGCTCTCTAGGGAAAAAGAATCCTTCAAATGTAGAATGGAGCTAAAGGAAACTAATGCCTTTGCAAGGAATAAAGCAAAAATAATACAATACCAAAAGAGTGAAAAAAAACTCATTGAAAAAACAACTGATCTGGAAAACAGATTCAGAAGAGACAATTTAAATTTTATTGGGCTACCTGAAAGTCATGATCAGGAAAAGAGTCTTGACTTCATTTTAAAGGAATTTCTACAGGAAAATTGCCTTGATATCCTTAGAAGCAGAAGGAAAAATAGAAATTGAGAGAATCTACCAATCTCCTCCTGAAAGAGATCCAAAAAAATTAATAACCCCCAGGAATATTGTAGCCAAGTTCCAGAACTCCTAAGTCAAAGAGAAAATATTACAAGCAACCAGAATGAAACAATTTAAATATTGTGGAGCTACAGTAAGGATTACACAGGACTTAGCAGCATCCACATTAAGGGGTTGTAGGGCTTGGAATATAATGTTCCAGAAGGCAAAAGCGCTTGGAATGCAACTGAGAATCAACTACCCAGCAAAACCAAACATCCTCTTCCAGGAAAAAAAGATGGATTTTCAATGAAATGGAAATTTCAAATGTTCCTCTTGAAGTGGCCAGAGCTGAACAGAAAGTTTGATCTTCAAGTACAGAACTCAGGTGAAGCATAGAGAGGGAGGATGACAAGGGTAAATTATGAGTGTCTTAATGATGATGAAGTGCGTGTATTCCTGCCTGGAAAGGTGATACTGATAATATTCATATAAACCTTCTCATTTAGGGGACTTCCAACCAAGATTTTAGAGAGAGGACAGGCACTGTGATAAGTGCTCCTCTTTCCCCTCAAAAATAACATGAGAGAAACTGCTTAACAGAAATTTGATCAACAAAACTAAGAAAGAGAAACTAGGAGAAGAACATCTACCAAGAAGTTCTGTCTCAGGGGACCATGGGTAAACCAGGAGACAAAAGCAGAGGATCAGTACAGGGACAGCAGCTGGGGGAAGACAGAGGGCCAGCCAGCCTCAGTCATAGAGACTTTGGTGAGTGGCAAGTGTAAGTTCCAACTTTAGCTGTGGAGTCTTTGGCCAGTGGGAGAGGAGCTATGGTGAGTTCCAGCACAGAGTCTCAGAATACACCTGGAGAACAATCAGCTGGACTAGGGACCTGAGTTCCATGCTTTCAGCAGAGCCTTTTGCCCAGAATAAACAATAAACAACCTACCCCCACCCACCACCACCTCCTCCTCAGGTCAACAGAGTTCACTCAACAGAAAGATATTAACTCCCTCACCCCAGTGCCCAGCCCAGTTTTCAAGGTCAACTCAGACCCTACTACTGAGGACCTCAAATAATCCAGAGAAAGCAACCAGCACCCCCTACTGGCTGGCTCTTGGAATTACTAAGACAAATGAACAAAGCCTCTAGGATCTTTAAAAGCATACCTCTGAGAGCCAGCTCTGCCACACCTTCCCCAAAACAAGATCATGGAAAGATGAAAAAAAGGTCAGAGAGAAAAAGGGGACCCAATGAGAAATACTTAGAAAAGACAGATTCTAACCCAGAGAGATCTAGCACTGCTGAGGAGATTATGAATTGATCTCCATCCCAGAAAGACTTTCTTGAAAAAATCATGAAGGAGTTTAAAAAAATCAGTTGGACAAATTGTAAAAAGAAACTCAAGAGAAAATTAACACGTTGAAGGAGAAAATTAACATCTCACAACAAGGAGACAAAGCCTTGGAAAATGCAATTGGACAAATACAAAATGAGAATAACTGTCAGATCTTCAACTGAGCAAATGCAAAAAGAAAATGATTCTCTCAAATCCTCAATTGGGTAAATGCAAAAAGAAAATTATTCTCTCAAAACTACACTTGGGAAAATAGAAAACTCCTTCAAAAATAGAATGGACCAACTAGAAAAGGAGTTGCAAAATATAAATGAAGAAAAATCTTCTTCTCTAAAAAGAATTGAATTGGTGGAAACTAATGACTTCAAGGGACAACAAGATTGTCTTAAACAAAACCAAAAGATCAAAAAAATAGAAAAAAATGTAAAATACCTCATGAGCAAATCACTGACTTCGAGAAATGATCAAGACAGGAGAACCTGAGAATTAGTGGCCTTCCTGAAAACATTAAAGAGAAAAAAAAGTCTGAACTTCATATTACAGGAGTTAGTGATGGAAAATTGACCTGATATCATGGAACCAGAGGAGAAATATTTATTGAAAGACTACATTGATCCCCTCTAGAAAAAGCTCCTAAAATGAAAACACCAAGGAATACTGTTGGCCAAATTCTAGAACTATCAGATAAAAGAAAAAGTCCTACAAGCCACCAGAAAGAAAAAAAATTAAATACCAAGGAGTCACAGTAAGGATTACCCAGGACTTGACCACAGTAATATTAAGGGATCTAAGGGACTGGAATGAGATATTCTGAAGAGCAAGGAAGCTTTTTTTCAACAGAGAATCCACTATCTGGTAAAGCTGAGCCTTCTCTTCCAGGGAAAATGATGAACATTTAATGAAATGGGAGACTTCCAAGATTTCATGATGAAAAGACCAGAGTTAAATAGAAAATTTAGACATCCAACTGGAGGCTCAAAAGACACATGAAAAGGTTAAAAAAACTGCTACCCAATAGATGAAACTGGCTATATACCCACTTGGGAGAAAGAGTCTCATAACTCTTGAGAACTGTAACTCTATTAGAGAGAATATACATAGCCAGAAGTGATGGGCATTCATAACTTTTCTGTGACTCAGATAGAATGATTTAAAAACAATAACTCCTTAAAAAGGGAGGCTGCAATGAGAAGGGAGGTTGGAGGGAGATTGAATGAGGTAAATCTCATTACATCAAGAGGTACAAAAGACCTATTGTAATTGAGGGGAAGAAGCAAGGAGGTGAGAATCACCTGAATCTTGAACTCATGAGACTTGGTTTAAAGTTAAGGTAGACACACTCAGTTAAGAAACTTATCTTACCTTTCAAGCAGTAAAAGGGGCAAAAGAGGAGGGAGGGCAGGGAGGAGGAGAAAAAGGGGAACTAAAAGAAAGAAGGGAAGAAAGGGAAAAGGGAAAGGGGAAAGAAAGGAGAGGAGGCTGATATAAGAGGGCAAACACACTGAAAGAGGCAGTATTCAGAAGCAAAACATTGGCAAATATGGATAAAGGGTAAAAGGGAAAAATACAAACAGAAGGAAGATAGCATGGAGGGCACTAAAGAATCAGTGATTATAACTTTGAATGGAATGAACTCTCCTTCAAAATGTAAGCAGATAGCAGAGTGGATTAAAAACCAGAATCCTACAATATGCTGCTTACAAGAAACTCATTTGAAGCAGAGAGTTACATATACAGTAAAGGTAAAAGGTTGAAGCAAAATATATTTTGCTTCAGCTGAAGTAAAAAAAAAAAGCAGGGATAGCAATCTTTATCTCAGATAAAGCAGCTGCAAAAATAGTGTTAAAAGAGATAAAGAAGGAAACTATATTCTCCTAAAAGGTACCATAGACAATAAAGTAACTTCAATACTAAATATGTATGCACCCAAACAGACAGCATCCAAATCCTTAGAGAAGTTGAAAGAGCTACAGAAAGACATAGACAGCAAAACACTACTAGTGGGAGATTTCAACCTCCTGCTCTCAGATTTAGATAAATCAAATCATGAAATAAATAAGAAGGAAGTTAAGGAGGTAAATAGATTGTTAGAAACCTAGATATGATAGACCCTGAATGGGGATAGAAAGGAATATGCTTTTTTCTCTTCACTACATGGCAATTACACAAAAATTGACCATGTACTAGGACATAAAAACCTAATGATCAACTGCAGAAAGGCAGAAATAGTGAGTGCATCTTTTTTAGATCAAAATGCAATAAAAATCATATGCAATACTGGGCCAGGGAGATTTAGACCCAGAACTAATTGGAAACTAAATAACCTCATTTTAAAGAATGAGTGGATCAATCAACAAATTATAGACAGAACTAGTTATTTTATCATAGATAATGATAATAATGAAACAACATACCAAAACCTATGGGAATACAGTCAAGGCATCTGTCAGGGGATATATTATATCTTTAAATGCTTACATGAATAAATTAGAGAAAGAAAAAATCAATAAACTAAATATGCAAAAAAATTAGAGAAAGAACAAATTAAAAACCCCCAATTAAATACCAAATTAGAAATTCTAAAAATTAAAGGATAAATTAATAAAATTTAAAGCAAATGAACTATTGAACTAATAAAACCAAGAGATGGTTTTATGAAAAAAACAATAAAATTGATAAACCTCTGGTCAATTTTATTTAAAAAATGATAGAAGAAAACCAAATTGCTTGTATCATAAATGAAAAAGGTGAACTTACCACCATTGAGGAAATTAAAGTAATAATTCAGAATTATTTTGCCCAATTCTATGCCAATAAATTTGACTATCAAAGTGAAATGAATGAATATTTACAAAAATAGAGGTTACCCATATTAAATGAAGAGAAAATTAAAAACCTATATAAGCCTGTCTCAGAAAAAGAAATTAAACAAGCCATTATTGAACTCCCTAAGGAAAAACTGTCCAGGGCCTGATGGATTCATAAGTGAATTCTATCAAACAGTTAAGAAACAATTGGTTCCAATTCTATATAAACTCTTTGGAAAAATAGGGGAAGGCAGAACTCTGCCTAATTCTTTCTATGACACCAATGTGGTGCTGATATCTAAACCAGGAAGAGATAAAACAGAGAAAGAAAATTATAGGCCTATCTCCCTGATGAATATAGATGCAAAAATCTTAAATAAAATCTTAACAAACTGATTACAACAATTATCATTAAGATAATACATTATGATGAAGTAGAATTTATCCCAGGAATGCAAGGTTGGTTCAATATTAATTATATCAATAACATACCTATCAGAAATCATATGATCATATCAATAGATGCTGAAAAAAATTTTGACAAAATACAGCACCCATTCCTAATAAAACACTAGAGAGTGTAGGAATAAATGGTTTGTTCCTTAGAATAATAAGCAGTATTTATCTGAAACCATCAACAAGCATTATATACAATGAGCACATTCTTGAGGAATTTCCAATAAGATCAGGGTAAAACAAGGATGGCCATCACCACTACTATTCAATATCGTATTAGAAATGCTAGCTTCAGCAATTAGAGAAGAAAAAAGAAATTGAAGAAATTAGAATAGGGATGGAGGAGACAAACTGTGGTATATGTATGTCGTGGAACATTATTGTTCTATTAGAAAGCAGGAGGGATGGGAGTTCAGGAAATCCTGAAAGCATTTGCATGAACTGATGCTGAATAAATTGAATAGAACCAGAAAAACATTGTACACCCTAACAGCAACATGGGGTTGATGACCAACCTTGATGAACTTGCCCATTCCATCAGTGCAACAATCAGGGACAATTTGGGGCTATCTGCAATGGAGAATACCATCTGTATCCAGAGAAAGAATTATGGAATTTGAACAAAGACCAAAGTCTATTACCTTCAAATTAGGGAAAAAAATTGTCTTATTATGTAATTTTACTATCTCATACTTTATTTTTCTTCCTTAAGGATATTATTTCTCTGTCATCACATTCAACTGAGGTCAATGTATAACATGGGACCAATGTAAAGATTAACAGAATGTCTTCTGTGGGGAGTGGGAAGCAAGAATGGGGGAAAAATTGTAAAACAAAATAAATAAAATCTTTCAAAAAACCCTCATTTATTAGAGCAGTTAGAAGGAGCATATATAGACAACACACAGGAGGCAGCTGAATATGAAGGTATAATATATTGTAAAAGTGGAGTCAATGTATGAAAAGGAAATGTACTGGGAGAAAGGGATAGGAGAGGTAGAATAAACAAAGACATTATATGTAAAAGACTCAAGAAATAGCTTTTGCAATGTTATAGAAAGGGTGAAGGTGAGGGGGAATAAGGGAGCCTTCATTCTCATTGGAAATGACTCAGAGAGGAAACAGCATACACACTCAATAGGATAAAGACAACTAGAAGATAAAGGAAAGAAAGTAGACAGGGAGAGGAGAGGGCGGGGATGTGGGTGATAGAGAAAAGGGTAGATCATGGGAGAGGATAGTCAGATATATCACATTTTCTTTTTTACTTTTTGCAATGTGGTGGGATTGGGTGGCCTGTCTGGGACCAAGGGGCTGGGTGGTTTCTGGGTCTCTGGGGTAGGCCTCTTGGTCCCAGTGTTGGTGCTCTGTCTGCTGTGCCACTCAGCTATCCCACAGCCAAGGGACAGAGTGAAAGGAGAAAGAAAATATAATAAATGGCAGTGGAGAGAAATCGATGAAGGGAATTATAATCAGAAACTGCAACTGTGGAAAAATATGGAAGTAACTTCTCTGATAAAGAATATGATCCACCCCAGAGGCAGAGCTGATGGTATTGGAATACAAACTGAAGCACATTTTTTTTTCTCTTTCTTTCATTTTATTTCTCATGAGATTTGTTTTTTATTTTTTGTGGGGACAGGGGAGATTGTGTTTACTCTTACAACAAGACTATTTTAATAATGTGTAAATAAATCAAAATGTAAATTAAAAATTGTTTAAAAATGAAATTGTTGTATCTTAATGGGCAGGAAATGACTGGCATTGTGGTGGGAATTATTTGTGAAGCAGCAGTCTATGTACATTCAGACATTGACTTATTAGAGGAAAGATCAAAATCAATAATAAATTAGAAGAAAGAATAGAAATGGAACCTAGGGAAATGGGACCTAGACCTAGTAAAACAAGCCACTGACAATGAAAATTGAGAAATGGAACATGCTATCATAAATGCATTTCTTAAATAAATTTAATTGATATCAATCAATAACACAAAAAAGAAATTTTTAAAATACAAACCTAGAAACTAATTCATCTATTAAACATTTGTTCACCAGGCTAAGCAGAAAATTTTGGAAATCATTGGAAATACCAATTTAAAATGAATTTATTTGGAAAAATCTAAAAAGAAGGATGATAAAAGATTTTGAGAAATAGGATTCTGTATAGGGGTCCAAAGCCACCCAGTTAATGTAAATACACAAAACCCAAACATCTCTCTTGAATCAACAAATCAGTCAAAAATTTAAACTATTAAAGAATTTTCCTATAATTCTACATAATGATGTGAATAAGCCTTTAAGTAAGGTGTGAATAAATCCTTAATCAATGTGAAAGGACTGTAGCACTTTAACCACTGGATGAAGTCAAGTGGATGACTGAAAGAATCAGATATGCCTCTGGGACAAAGTAGAGAAATAGTAGCCAGTCAAGGGGTGAACCAATCTAATGGTGGAAGAGTTCCAGTTCAGGGGATTCCAATTTGAGAATTGGAATCTAGCCTATGAAAGGGATTAACTTTTGACTTGGAGGAAGGGGGAGAATGAATTTGTAGAGTATTTTAAGTTCTTAACAGTTTTCAAAGGTTCAAGGGAAAGCACTCTTTTTCTTTTTTATATATCTCTAGTTCTAGGCATAGTGCTTAGAATTTTTTTAAAAATACCTTGCTACGGGGCAGCTAGGTGGAGCAGTGGATAGAGCACTGGCCCTGGAGTCAGGAGTACCTGAGTTCAAATTTGGCCTCAGACACTTAATAATTACCGAGCTGTATGACCTTGGGCAAGCCACTTAACCCCATTGCCTAACAACAACAATAATAAAAATACCTTGCTACCCTCCACATAGGCTGGGATCCAGTGACTCTGTCCTTTTTGTTCCTTCCAAAAGAATTTTATCTCCTGATCATGCATTTTCACATACTGTTCTCCCTCCTTGTCTCTGCCGCCTTGCTTTCTTCCCTTCTCATCTAAAATTGTACTTTCTGTAAAAGATCTTTCACAGTCTTTAATCTTAGTGTCTTCACTAAGAGACTAACTCAGTTTGCCCTATATACTTCTTGTTTGCCTGCTGTCTCCCTCATTAGACTAGGAGCTCCTTGAGAGCAGTGGCTATTTTTTGCCTTCCTTTTGTGCTTACCAGAGGTGCTTAGCAAATGATAGGTAGTGAAGAAAATGTTTGCTGACTTGACATCACAAGCAAGGGCTGCTCCTTCAACTTTTAAATTTTTTATCCTTATAAAAATGTTTTATCATACAAATATTATTTCAATTCTACAGATAGAGAACCTGAGACTAGCATAGGATAATTGACTTGCCTGTGGCCACATACTTAGTAAGGATTGGAGCTGAGATCAATCATTTTAATCAATTAACATTTATTAACTAATATTCTCAGCTAGGCACTCTTTTGAACTCTGGAGTTTCAGGAAAAAAAATCCTTGCTATCACTGAGTTCATATATTAATGATAGGGAGACAATATGTACATAGATAAGCTTAGCTGGGGTGCCTGGTAAATGAAGACCTAGTGCAAAGCCTGTAATTATCCCCATGTGGTCTCTCTGCTTGTGCGCATCTGGAGCATGATGATATGAGATGAACTAGACCATGAACTACTTTCTTATGAACCTTACAAGAAAAGATAAAACCAGCAATGCAAATTCCTTTATTTGTGTCCTCATAGAGAATGTCCAATTTTCTTTGTCTACTGGTTTTAATTAGAGGGAGAATATTAGTATGAAGCTATTAAGCTCCTCCCAAAATACAATATGTCAGATTCTCGTCTTCCAAAGATACATCTCATGTTTAAAGTATGAATAGTTGACTGAAAATCTTGATCTCCATTATCGCCCATTTTATAGTCCACATTTCACTCCCTATGGGCAGCTAGATGGCAAATTGGGAAGTGAGGAGGACCTGAGTTCAATTACAGCCTCAGATACTTACTAATTATGTTACCCTGGGCAAGTCACTTAAGCCTGATTTCCTCACATCCAAGGCTATTTCCAGTCATCCTGATTCATATCTAATCACTGGATCCAGATGACTCTAGAGGAGAAAATCAAGATGATGATTTAGCATAGCCCCTCCACACTCAAATTCAATTCATGTGCATAACCATGGCATCACCCACATGATGTTATGATCTTCAAAAATAAAGGACAAATAACATTATCATTATCATCATGGGTAAGTTGTACATATTTGCCCCATTTTACACATGAAGAAAATGAGACTGGGAACAACTTTGATCTGTATTACACTCCAAACTTACTTCCTTTACTATTTTTATCTGACCATTTTCTTTCTTGCCTTTGCTAGCAATCTATTCTAATGGTTTGTTAAGTCATGGAAGTGGACTTGAATTCAGCATGAATATAGCACAAATTCTGAAGGGACCTACCAAACTAGGAAATCTTAGAATGTTAGCTAGCTGACAGGTAGAATTCTTTCCCCCTTGGAATTAGTCTTTCTAAATTTGAAGAGATTTATCTCCAGAAATTGCATACAAGGGAATAAATTTTTTGGCACAGAAATTCACACAAAAATATCCAATATACCAAAAAGTAGAAAAATTGAAAAAAGGATGTTTATATGCATATATATTTTAATTTTTTCCCTTATATCCTCAGTACTTAGCACAGTGTTGGCCCCCATAGTAGAAACTCGAAAAATGTTGACTGAATCGAATTTCTCACGGTTGGGTATTCTTTATAGATTTTTTGTTTACAATTGGGATTGAAGTAGAGGTAAATGGCTTTTTTGGAGGAAATAATTTTGTGAGTTCCAATTTTACATGGAATATAGAAGTAGTAAAATTTAATAAAATACTAATCATGTGAAAGCTTTGTGACAATGACCAATAAAATTGTAATATTATGATTTGACTTTTAAATACAAAATTTTCAAATGAACATTTTAAATATAGAACAAGGAATACCTACTACTAAGAAATTCAATTCAACAAACATCAGTTTCAAATATGGGCCTGACATGCTGCTAATTAATGCAGTCACATATGTTTGTACATATATGTGCGTATATCCATGTGTATATGAATGTATATTTGTACATATGAGTATGTATTGCTTCAATTTCTCCTTGTTTAAAAAAAGGAGATAATAATAGTTGTCAGTGCTCAATTGTATTCCATTCTCTATGGCTCATTTCAGATTTTCTTGGCAAAGATAATTTAATGCTTTGCCAGTTTTCTTCTCCAATTCATTTTATAGGTGAGAAAACTGAGACCAATGGGGCTAAATTATTTGCCTAGGGTAACATAGCCAGGAGAATTTGACAATAGATTTGAACTCAGAAAGATGAATCTTCCTGACTCCAGAATCCACAGGCTATCCACTATGCCTCCTAAATGTCAATTAATAATCTTACCTATCTCTCAATGCTGTTGAGAAGATAAAATGAAGTCATATTTATAAAGTACTTTGAAAATCTTAAAGTGTTATAGAAATGCTAGATTATTATTATTATTATTATTACCTACATTCTTTTTATCATCTATATATTTTTTCTATATAACATGAAAGAAAGCTTGTTATCAAAGATTAAGATAGCAGATAGCACAGTGAAAGTTTTAGGTAGAGTGAAGACAGAAAGTGGAAGAAATAGACAGCATAGATGGGTAGAGTCATAGATAGTAATAGGAGCTTCAACTAATGTAGCTTGGGATTTTGAATTTTGAGGGGATCCTCAGGGAAGTAGATTATCATGTCTTCTACATTGATATTTCTCCTAGGAAATTTCCAAAAGTTAGAGTTCTTAAGGAACACATTTCTATCACTAATAGAGATATTTCAACAAATAGTGTGAAGAAGTCAAGTATTTTATGGATTATTCAAGTCCACGTTTCAATGTTCAATGATCAGACCCAGTGAAATTAAAAAAAAACACATTTGAAAACAAAAGAATTAACAACAACAACAACAACAAAGTCAGGAACTGACAAACTGTACAAACTGCCCTAATTAAGGCTCAGAAAATAAATAAAGATCAATGGAGGGAATTAGAAACCTAGTAGGGTTGTTACTGATTACAGTGTGCCTTAGACTTCTTGAAGTCAAAAGAAAAGTAAGAAAAAACAATGAAAAACACCATAAAAATCAAGTTAACTATGGGTATGAAAGGAAGAATGTTTCTTGTGAGTAAAACAGTACAATGTCTGAAATATTAAATATAGGATGAAGACAATTTTTATGCATGAAAATCAGTTTCGTATTCAAAACTATTTCCATGGCATCGCTAGAAGTCCAGGTGATCCCTGTAAGATCAGGTCTTTGTATTATACTTTAAAACAGTCCTCTAGAGGCTACTAAATATTCCAGTGGAAAGTGGATTGGAATTGGAGTCAGGAAGAATTGAGTTCAAATGTGGCTTCAGACACTTAATAGACCCTGGGTAAATCTTTTAACTTCTGCTTGCCTCAGTTTCCTTAACTAAAAAAATGTGAATAATGATAGAATTTGTATACTCCTCAATTTGTTGTGAGGACTAAATGAGATAATAATTAGAAAAGATTTAGCACAGCGCCTGATTTATAAAAGCTACTTACTTAATAAAGACTTATTTCCTTCCATATAAATATGTTGTGGGGATTGTGGGGATGGGTGCATTTTTTTTATTTATTATAGTCTTCAAAGTCTTGTCCCTAATGAGAGAATGGTGATTTCTGTTAAGTATATTGATATTCTGAGAAGCAGATATATTTTGGAATTGTAGAAATTCCCAAATGGAAATGAAAGATTGGAGTATGACCTTGTATTATACCCCACATATCAAAAAGCTAAGAAAAATTTCCTTAGAGATAAAACTAAATGTGCTTTAATGGCCTGAGAAATTATTTGATTCAAACCCCATAGAAAACCAACAAGGAGATTTATTTTGTCTGAATTTTCCTCTAGTGAGGGAGATGGGAGGGAAGAAAAATGCTTGATTGTTGAAAAAAAAAAGTAAAATTATAAATATGGGAGAAAGAGCCTCATGTTTTACCACCAGGGCTGTTATTGGGAAAAAAATGAACAAAGCTATGCTTAGTAGCCAAAGTAACATGTGGTTTCATGATATAGAATTAAAAATATGTATCAAGATCTTGAGAATTCAATGCGAACCACACTGTGCAAGTAATTGCAGCTAAAGGAATATATGTGAGATATTAATTTTAAAAAGCATGAAATGTTGTAAAGCTTATTTTGTCAACAAATAAAATTATTTTAAGTTGTCACAGCTAATTCATACAACTTTATAGTTCTTTTATACTATAATATATTAGTCTCTAGGTCATTCTCTACTTTCTCAAGAAGATCAGTATTTTCCATTCTTACCCTCTGCCTTTACTTTTTCTGCCTGACCTTGAATCCAATGCCCCTCCAATTACACCACAATCAATAAGCTATTAAAAAAATGATCAAAAATTCTTTCCTTATATCACTTGCCTCTCTTTCCTAAAATCAGAGCACAGTAAATAAAGATGAATAAGCTTATGGGTAGCTAGCTGGAATGGCAGAAAGAGTTGTGGAACTGGAACCAGGAATTCTCATCTTTGTTAGTTCAAAACAGACTCCAGATATTTATTATTTCTGTAACCCTGGATAAGTCACTTAACCTATGGCACTTTGCCTAAGATTCCTAATCTATAAAATGAACTGCAGATGGAAATGAGAAACCACTCCAGTACATTTGCCAGTAAAAACCCAAATGGAGTTACGAAGTGTGGGACATGATGGAAAAAAGACTAAACAACAACAACAAAAAAATAACATTTTTATTCTCCAGTAAACTTTCCCCTTAGTCAACATCTTTCTACATAATCTGGGGTACTATCTATCAAGGACGTTGCAGGTACTAGATGGTCTAAATGACCACTAAGCTCCTAAGGGCACTTTTTAGTTGCTTTTAACTAAAGTTTTCTTTTTAAATACTATGTGCTCCTCCAATATTCTTCTTCCGGAAGAAAAATTAAGACGAATAAACCAGCCTGGAACCAGAACATTAATTTCACTTTGTAAGTCTCCTTTTTTGTGAGTTAGCAAGGCCCTTTATTGAATGATACTGCTTCATCTACATCTTGGATAAATTGCTTGTCTTAGACACTTATTCTTTATTACCTCAGACCCCCATTCAGAGTCAATTACTTAACAGGAAGTCAGTGAAGTGAAAGGTTGTGGGAGTAGAACGTGATAAAATATGTTTTCAAAAACCATTCCTGACACAATAATAGCATTGATGTCCTTGTTAAGTAAAACTGTTTAATTGCAGCTAGGAACTTGTAGAAATTTTTCATGAAAAAATCATCAAATATACATTTTAATATCAGTTAATAAAACACTATTATAAAGGATGGACGCTAGGACCATATCTCAGTTTTTCCTTACTCAATTTAATTGAAGAATTCATTAGACACATATAAACTTTTGCCTTCAAAGGTTATCTATTGGGGACAAGAGGAATAATGTATACAATGATGGGAAAATACAAAATATCTTTCAGTTAATCAATCAAAAAGTAATGTTTCAGTTGCATACCAAGGACCAGACACACTAGGGATACAAAGGCAAAAGGAAAATATTACCTCTCCTTGAGGAATTTTCAATCTATCAAGGGAAGACAACTAATAATATGTAGATAAACATACACAAAACAGATGTAAAATAATTAACAAGATTTTTTTATTGTTGGGGGGTGGGGTATGGAGAGGGATCCAGTAGTTGAAATGAGTGGGAAAAGCTTTATTTAGAAGTTACACTTGAAATGAGACTTAAAGGATACTAGAGATGGCGTGAGGTAGAAGTGAAAAGGGAGAGCAGTCCGAACAAATTGATAGTTGAAAAGACATAAGTCCTAAGATGGAAAGTCTTACACAGAGCATGGGGTGAATAAGTCTGATTGTTAACCTATAGTAAATGAGATAGAGTAATGTGAAATCAGGTATAAAAGGTGGGAAGAAGAGGATTTCTTTCACTTTGCCATGGATTATCCTTCTACTTGGATCTTAGCATGCCCTCTGGTCTCCTCTATCGCCAAATCAATTCCACAAGTATTTATTTCTCTGGAAGGTAACCTTTTTATAAATGTCTTTTTTCTTCTGGCTTCTCCCTTACTGCTAACAAATTCCCAGACATATCCTCCTCTTAGGAAAAAACCTCACTATATACCTACCATTATGCTACAGCAATCATTCCCCATCTCTCCTTCATTGCCAGTCTCCTGAGGGGGAAAAATATATCCAAACACCACCTCCCACAGTCTTCCCAACTCTTATAAGTAGCTTTTGACTCCATCATTTAGCCAAAACTACTATTATCACTTTTTTTGTTATTTTCTTCAATCTCTATTCTTTTTTGATAAGATTGGCCATTCATTGCTCTTAATATTTTTTTTAACCATGCCTTATTTTTATCCTTGGCTTGATTTTCAACACTGTCTTGCCTTCCTTAGATGAGTGAACCTCATGCTTTTCACTTGGATTCTTTTTTGTCACTCAAACTTGATGTGCTAGTGATGTTAAACTCTGTAGGCTAGATCCTGATAAAGCTTTACAAAATCCCAGAGATGCTTCTCTCCCCTATCTATCAATCTATGTGCACTAGAGATTCCTTATGAAGACAAAAGCCCAGTTTTCTCCCTGAATTTCTATCTTCTGTCTTGGGACCACAATGAAGGGAAGGAAGAGGAGGAAGGTGAACATTTTGAAATGTTCTGAGAAATATGCCCTTCCTCTATGACATCATTCATACCTGCCATTCACCAGGTAAATCCTCTAGGGTAATCTCACCAACAAATTACAAGTCCCAAAACATCTAGTCCAATAGAGCAATAAAGCATTATTAAGTGCCTTCTATATGCTGATTACTGAGCTAGGCACTGGGGATATCAGAAGAATGAAAGAATCCAACTCCCTGAACCTTAATTTTAATAAAGGAGACAAGCAAATATTTAGATATAGACTGCATAAAAGTGAATATAAATAAACATATACAAGTTACTTATGTAAAAATTGGGAAAATTTTTTAAAAAGTTATGCTCTCTCTTCCTAATCTCATCAGCTCATAAGGATTAATGTATCATCTCTACATACTAAACTACCCAATTTACCTATGTTAGACCTCTTTTCTTTCTTGAAGTCCAATTTCATTTAATTACTAGATATCCCATTGACATTTCATACTCAACATTTCCAAAACACATTCATTATATTCTTTCACTTCTAAATGCTCCTTTCTCTCTAACTCATTTATTCCTCCTAAAGTTGCTACCATCATTCTAGTTTCCTGGGCTCACAAAGCTAGAGTTATCCTCAATCCCTCATTTTCTATCAGTCCTCCCCCAATACTCAATCAGTTCGTAAGTACTGTCAATTCTACCCATATAACATTTCCCACATCTGTCCCCTTTTTATCATTTACATAATATAGTCCAGGTAATGTATTATATCAACTGGCCTATTTGATAGCTTCCTAATTAGTCTCCCTGACAGCAATCTCCTCCTCCTTTACAAAGGTGATATTCCCTAAGCTAAGGCCTACAGTGATATTCCTCTGCTCAAGAAACATCAGTGGCTTCCTATTTACTCTATGATAAAACTCCACTACTTAGCAATCAAAGTTTTTTTTTTTTTTCCACAATCTGGCTGTAGTCTTCACTTCCAGATTGTTTGTTCAATGTTCCACTGCATTCAATCTAAATTCTAACCAAACAGGTCTATTTGCTTTTCCCAGAACACAATAATCTGCCTCTTTGCTTTTGCACAGTTTGTTGTCTACCTTTTTAAATTTCATCCTTTTCTTCCCACCCAAAGCTAAGTTATTGCCTCTCTTGAAATTACTTTGAATATTTTTTTGGCAAAAATTTTCCATGTAATTATATATGAGCATGTTATTGCACCATGACAGAAGAAAAACTCCACAAGGGAAGAGATTGTTTCATTCTTTGTTCGGTGTGTTGTAATAGCCTAGCACTATGTCTGGCATAAGGCAAGTACAAATTAAATGCTTGGATAATTTGAATAATTTGTTGATATCATATTGTGAAACACTTTAAATGTAAAATCTTAAGAGTTCTGCATTTTTTCCAGAGCCAATAGGGAGTCACTGTGTGTTCTTGAGAAAAGTAGTCATGTAGTCAAATCTATGCTTTAGAAATATCAGTTTGGCTACAATATAAAAGATGATTTGAAGAGGTAAAGACTGGAGGCAGGAATATAATCATAGAAATATATATATAAAATTCTATTAGATAATCCCTCTCTACCCAAAACCTAATTCCTAGGTTCTCTAGCACAACATTCCCCTATATGAACTGAGAACTTCATTATCTGAACAATCCATTTGTTGAGACATGGCCAACAACTCCTGTTCAAAGGATATAGACATGCAAAATTCAAAGCAATAAGGGGTTTATTTAATTCATGTTTTTTGTTCTGAATTCTATTTCTTTCACCTCCCCTTCTTCAGTTATTGAGAAAATAGCAAAACAAAAAAGTTTAAAAAGGAATATATATATATATATATACATATATATATATACATTACATATGCAAATCTACATAGATATGTATGTAAAAGGAATTTCCAATTTATTATGTCTGAAGAAAATATGCTTCAGTCTATACTCTCTCCATCTGTCTATTACCTCTTACTGGAGGAGGATAGAATTTTTTTCATGAATTCTCTGGAATTGTGGTTGATTATGTTGCATTATTGAGAATTTCAAAGTCTTTCAAATCTATCTTTACAATTTTGTTGTTGAAAAAAATTATGCTCACTTCCCTTTATATCCATTCATGAAAGTCTTTTAAAATTTTTCTCAACCATCCCACTCATCATTTTTATATAGCTCAATGGCATTCCACCATAACATAGTCATAACAGTCATTCTCCACTAGATAAATATCTCCTCAGTTTACAAATCTTTGGTGCCATGAAAAGAGTTAGGGTTAGGGCTAGAGCTATTGGTCCTTTTCCTTTCTTTCATCTTTTTTGAGGGGGTATACACAGCTTAATAGTGCTTTGGTCATAATTTCATATTAGTTAGATTATTTCATAGTTCTACCAAAAGTGAATTAATAAATCTGTTTTCTCACAATTCCTCCAAAATTTTTCTCATTTTTGTTTTCTGTCAAGTTTGCTGATCTCATGAATATGATATAGTACCTAAGAGTTATTTTTTATTTGCATACTACATGATTTAGAGCATTTTTATATCAATAGCTTAGTTTTTGTAAATTTAATTCAGTTATCTACATATACTTGAGAAATATGACCTTTAGCATTTAAAGTTTCCACTTTTCCTATGATTTTGGATGGACTAATTTTATTTATTCAAAAACTTTTTAAAAAACAATTTTGCTTAATCGAAACTGTTCCTTTTACTTTCTATAAATTCTAGAGTCTTTTGTTTGGTTATGCACTCTTTACTATAAATGATCTGAGAGGTAATTTCTTCCATGTTCCTCTAATTTATTTGTGATATCAATATGTCTAAATTATGCTCTTATTTGGGGCTTGTTTTTGTAGAAGTGGTAAGAAAGGGAGTCTGAAAGTACTACCCTACCATATGCTGATATATGCCTAGATTCTGCTAGATTGATTTCCAGTTTTCCAATAGTTTTTATAAAATAGTGAGTTATTCCCCCAGTTAACAGGCTCTGTGGAGCCTCAATAACTGCTTATTTGTTTCTACTTATTATGTACCTAAACTCTTCTACTGATCAGTTTCTCTATTTTTTTAACCAATCCCAAATTATTTTAATGGCCCCAATTTTGTAATAGAATATGAGAGCTGATATTTTGAGGTTATCTTTCTTCTTACTTTTCTTACGTTCATTAATTTCCTTGATATTCTTGAATTTGTTCTTCCAGATAAATTTTGTTTCTTTTCTGTTCTCTAAAGTAACTGTTTAATAATTTGCTTTGTATGACATCAACAAAGTAAATTAATTTAAGTATTATTATTATTATGATATTGGCTTACCCTGTTGAGTAATTAATAGTTCTTCAAATATTTAAATCTATATTTATGTGAAGAATATTTTTAATTGTGCTCATATAGTTCTTCTGTTTCTTGACAAGTAGACTCCCAGGTATTTTTTTATATTTATGTCTGTAATTTTCTAATGAAATTTATCTTTTTAACTCTTCCTGCTGGATTATATGGATTATATACAAAAATTATGGTGATTTGTGTATATTTCTATCCTGAAACTTTGCTTCAATTAGTTGTTTCTGTTTTCCCTTTTTTAGTTGACTCTTTGCTTATACTCGTGATCAGATGTGTTTATAGGTCAAGGGAAGTAAATTAACCTCTCCATCTGTTATAACTTTCCCAGTTTGAAAAAAAATGGAATTGTATATATCTATACTATATAGAATATACCTATACTATTTGCTTTAACATTATTTAGGGGTACAAGTGTGATAATGTATATTTTGAAGAAGATATTATCATCACCATCAACATGCCTTCCCAAATGAGATACAATCAGTAAAGCACTTTTCAAACTTTAAAACAAAACTACCTATTATTTTTATTCTCTCATTGATCAGGTCAGCTAAACTTCAGCCAGGAATCCACAAGCCAGGATAGTGGGAGTTTCATTTCTTCCATCAAGGAACTAAAGCTCAGTTAAAGCTGGGACAGAGCTCCTGGTAATTCATACAGTTCAGTTGAAGCTCATCATATCCTTCTCTGACAGAACCTTTTTAAGCTGCTTCTCCTGTGTAATTCTTCATTTTAAATATGATATATGCAACTGTGTTCATCATGTGTCCATTTATTGCCTTTTAGAAGTATAGTATAAAGCACTGGATTCAGGAGAACCTGAGTCCAGATCTGGACTCAGACAAAGTCTCACAGGATGTGCAAAATTCACAGTTCCAAGATAGACCCTGCCACAATCTATGTGACCTTGGGCAAGTCACTTAACCCCAATACTTTGCAGTAAGAAAGTATGGTGGATAGAAGTTTTAAAATCAGGAAGACCTGGGAATCTAATTCTACTTCTAAATAAAGTATGTTACCTATATAACAATGGTCAAATTACTGAATACTTTATGAGTCCAAGTTTCCTTACCAAAAACAAATGTGGTTAATAATCCCTGTGGTAGCCCTCATTAAGAGTGATTATGGGGACCAAATAAGATGATAGGTGTGTAAACTTGAAGCATTATGTACATGTCAACTACCTATATGAAATTTTCTGAAAAGTTTTGGGGAAAATACTACATGACTATTTAGACATTCACAAGGCTCAGGTCCTTCGGCTTCCTTCCCTAGGATAAACTACAAAGGAAAAGGGGCAAAGAAATAATTTATCACTGTAAATATGGCTTTACTATCTGCAACATGCCTCATTCCTGCACTGATAGACATAGGGAAAGATCTTAGAGGAAATAATTTCTGATTGTCTCTAAATTTTTTCTCTCTCTGAAACCTGTGATTTTCTTTTTCCTCTCTAGATGCTACTTGGGCCATCACTGCTAGAATTGTATTTTCTAGTTTTATTTCCCCAATGTTTCCCCATTTAGTTTTCTAATTTGTTAGAGTTAATAATTTGTCACTAGCAAATATCTCTCCCCAAGCATTATTCATGGCAAGACAACATGTCATATTACTCCCTCATCTTAATAGAAATGAAAGAGATTATCACTTAACTGGTTTTTAATTTCTTCAGAGGGGATTGATCATTAATAGCTATGCAGCTTATTATTCCTCATCAACTTGGATGACATTTTGCATCTTAGCTAGCAAGTGTGGATGGGACAAAAATCTCACCGGATGTACAAAATTCACAGTTCCAGGATAGAACCTGCCATAATCTGTGTTTCTGAGAACATGTCAGAAAGGATTACATCTAGAACGTTTGATGACCAGGATTGCATTTCTGTGGTCAAAACAATTTACATAGTTATTGTGCTAGTTATACTTTGAGTATTTAGCAAATAATAGATATTTAATTAAAATGGTGTTGAATTAATGAAAGAATGGATAGATGAATAAATCGTTCCTTTTCCACTAGTGATGTTCTTTGAAGTATATATAAGATTTACGGGATATCCTTTAATTGTTGATGTAATGCTAAGGCACTCCTGAAAGAATTGAAGCCACATCTATATCCCATTAGTAACATCTGAGTTAATAATAACAATAGATGGTATTTACCTAGCTCTTTAAATTAAGAAACATTATTTACCTGGATAATCCTATTTGAATGTCAAAACAATACTGTGAGATAGATAGTGAAGAGACTATTATTATGGCATGGTCCTTTCTTCCCTTTACAATCTTACTCTTGACTCCCCTCAACATTATCAATGATCAAACTATAGAGTCTTACTGTTCTTCACACAGTTTCCATCTCTTTGCCTCCACAGTAAAATTTACTTCATATCTAGAATGTTCCATCAAATTTAAGTGCATTGACTATTTGACCCTGTATTCAGTAACTGTAGAAGACAGGATTAAACATGGATTTCTTTTGAGGCCAAGATCTATTTTCCCCACAATAGCCCTTTGTCTTATTAATATGTCACAGACATAATGACAAGTATCTTATTCCATTCTAGTGGATTTATTCATAAATTCTGATTTCTGTGCCACAGCAATTCTATGGATGCATGTTGCTGTGTAGTTTTTATGGATAAATACTCACCAGTTCAGATCATAATCCTTCCATTTCTTCTCATTGTATAAATCTTCACTTCTTATAAATAGTCAATGGAAATAATGGCAGCTCACACTGATAGACTATTTTAAGGTTTTCATACTTTTTCTTTTCCTTTAAACTTTTTAACAACTCCATGAAGAAAGTTTTTTAGGTTTTATTTTCTCTTTTTACATATAAGGAAACACTGGTTCAGAAATTTACTCATAATTATACAACTAGAAAGTGTTACAGGTAGATGGAATAAGAACATAACTAAAAAGGGCTACCATAGGGATTATTCTCACTTCTCAAGTTCAACACATTTCTTTTTTCATTATTTTTCCTATTTTTCAAAGTGTACCAGAAATCTCCAACATTATTATGATGCTCTTGAAGCCTTTCTCTAGTTCTAGGATAATGCTTCCCCCCATGACCTATACCCTACAGAGTAGTTCTGTGGTTATTTCAAAGGATGCACAGATATATAGATAAGTGAGCATATACTCTATGGACAAAATATCAATCAACAGGAATTTATTAGGTTTTTACTATGTGCCTGATTTTTCACTCATCTCTGGGGATAAAAAGAAATAAAGCAAACAAATAAACAAAGGGTCCTTCCCCTAAGGAGCTTGCATTCTCCTATGTTAGAATATATATATACACATACATATATAACTTGATGCAAACAAATAATAGATGAAAGGTATTTTTTGTTGTTGACTCAGAATAAATGAAATAGCAATTGTTCTGGCTCTGAGATTCACTCCCAAATTGCTTCTTTGGGGAAGTCAAACTAGACATATTTTGTCTCTATTATTACCTAGCCTTTAATCTCTGAATGTGTGTCAGACAAACTCATAACTGGAATAGACCTTAGCTTAAAAAAAGACCAAAGTCTCCGACTGCATTTGGGACTATCATCTGTCACTGGACCTTGAATGATTCTGGATGAGTCAGGCTGATGATTTTGTTCAACCCTGCCTCACCTACATCCAATTCACTTGAAAGTGAATATACATCTTATGCATATATGTAGTACTCCTTTTCAAATGTATGTAGATTCATTGTGATTAATAATATATTCATTTATCAAAAAGTTTTACTGAATTGAGTAGCCTTTTATCATTATGTATTTTTTCAAAGAATAGTTACTAATAGCACAATTACTATTTGGACGGATTCCACAAATTTTATTACCATTTTAAAAAGGAGGTATTCGGCCCTAAAGAGTCTGGGAATCCCTGCATTGTAGGTACTATATCCCCAAATCCAAATTCAGTAGTTTGTTCCTGCACTACCTTACCAAGCTCCATTTTAGAGCAGAAATGCCAAATACAGTTCTAGTCTGGCAATGAACCCCATAACACTCCTGTCTGACTAGAAACAAGCTAAAATGTAATTGGAAAATCCTTGCCCAAATAAATAAAAATAGAATAGAATACACAAAATGATAATTATGTTTTAAGTCAATATATGGTCGATAGGGTTAATAAATATGGTTTAATGGTCTATTTTTATTTGAGTTTGACACCACTTTAATTCTGTTATTTTTATTTTCCCCAATTACAAGTGAAAACAAGTTTCAATGTTCACTTTTAAAATCCTGAGTTCTGCATTCTCTCCCTTCCTTTTCACTTCAGTCCCTCTAATTAAGAAAGCAAATTATTTGTTATATTAGAAATGTGTAGTCATGAAAAACATTACCACATAATAATGTTGTAAGAATAACCCCCTCTTCCCAAGAAAAAAGCAACCTCAAGAAAAATATAGTTTAAAAAAAAGTATGCCTCAATCTGCATTCAGACACCATCAGCTCTGTCTGGTAGGGATAGTCTTCTTTACCAAATGTCCTTCAAAGTTGTCTTGGGCCACAATGTTGCTGAGAAAAGCTAAGTTATTCACAACACAGATCAAAGTAGCAGAATCCTGCCTCATTGATAGCAAAGTGACCTCTGTAATCTTCTGAATGAATCCCTTACTGTTCTTGGGCTGAGAGCTGCAGAAGCAGTTGTTAAAGCAGCTGCCACTATTCCTGAATCATTGGTTCTCAAGAACCTCTCTCCTGGTCTGCTGGAGTAGGGTCTGCTGAGTTCTGCATTGGACTGTGCTCCTCCTTCATCCTGGGTGCAGCAGAGTTTTCTTGCTGACCTTCCAAGTTATCCTTGGCAATCTCTGAGCTGAGAGGTCTGAAAACCATCATAGCTGCCACCATATAAGGTAACCCACTCTCTGCTTCTGGATGACTAGGTCCTGTTCACTGTGGCCTGGTCCTCTGCCCTCCTGTCATATCCCAGAGCAATAGACCTTCCCCCAATCTTACAAGTTGAGTTGGTTCAGGAATTTGTTTCACTCTATCTTTTTAAGGGTTCTGCCATTCTATAATTTAATTAGAGTTATTATTTAATGTCTTTTGGAGTGGTTTAGGAGAGAGCTCAGACAAGTTCCTGCCTTTACTCCACCGTCTTGACTCTGTCCCCAATACCACCGTTCTAAAGAACTTTACTCAGTCCTGGTCTTATCAATAATGTCCTATGACTGTATATAGTCTCTTTCTCCCATTTCCACTAACATACATTATATTGATTCCCTTTCTGCCATTTCTGGATGCAAATTCTCATTGATTCATAAGATAAAATCTCATGAACATACAGTATGCAGCCTTTCTTGATCCTTTGTTTTATCCATAATTTTGCTTCTTCAGGGATTGTGGTATTGCAAAAGTAACAGTCATATTACATGACCAGAGTATGTGAGTATTCAAAATCCACTATTTTATGTTAAGGGGACAATTTGGAATGACCAAATGAATGAATCAATGATAAGGCATTCATTAATGGTCCTGCTCCTATGTGGTCAGTCTCCGTGGTAAGTATGAGGACTATAAATGCAAGAAATCAAGATAATTTCTGTTCTCAAGTTGAGTTCTAGTATCCTAATGGTCAGAAACTAGAGACAATATAGAAAATAAGATATGAGGAGAGAATGATGTAAAGAACAGTAGCATGGTTTGGAAATGATGGTCAGGAAAGGTCCTGGAAGCCAGACCTGGACAAGGTAAGATGAAAACTCATCTATAAGAAGATAAGATGATCCCAAGGTCAGAGTTCAAGGCTGCAGTGGGTGAAGGATATGGAAGTTGAAGAGAGTGGGAGAAGTGCAGGACTAATGGTTTGTAAATGCATTTTCCTCTTATTTGATTCCCAGTTCTTTATCTATCTGTAATGCCTTCCCTCAATGGATGCACGGATGAGCTGCTTAACCAACCACATATCAAAATCTAGAAAATATTGATTCACTACCTACTTGATTTTTCCTATGTGAATTATTAAACTAACTCATTTTCCATAACAATGTATCTCACTGAAAGAGTCCTGTGATAAACAATTGAGAACTATTAAAGGGAAAAAAATCTTCACAGCAAATTTCTCTAATAAAGTTCTAAAGTTCTCATTTCCAGAATAATATGGAATTGCTTCATATCTATAAAAACTATGAGAAATTTCCCAATAGATAAATTGTCAAAGGATATGAACAGGAAATTTTCAAAGGCTGAAATTCAAGTTATTAACAATGTTATAGGAAAAACAAAACAAAACAAAACAATTTCACTATTAGAGAAATGCAAATGAAAGTGATTCTAAGGTCACGTCTTCTATTTATCAGATGGGCAAAGATGAAAAAAGAGAAAAATGAAAAAAAGTTAGCAAGGCAGGATTCTAGAAAATAGAAATAAGTAATTCTATGTTGGTAGAGGTGTAAATTGACCCATATGTTTTAGAAAGTAATTTATAATTATGCCCAAAGTTCCTAAACTGTGCAAACTTTTTAACCTATCTATACTGCTTCTAAGCCTATAATTCAAAGAGATTAAGTAAATCAGGGAAATGGAATATCCATCTATTGAGGAATGACCAAAGAAATTATGGTACATGAATGAATGAAATATTTTTATGAGAAATGACAAAATGGACATTTTCAGAGGAAACTGAGAAGATCTTTATGAACTTGCACAGAGCAAAATGAACAAAACAAGAAGAATCATAGACTTATGAAACATCATAAAAATTGCTTTGAAAGTAATTTCAAAAGAAAAACTTTTATAACTTTGAATAATTGAATAATGGAATGATAAACCAGGAGTCCAGAAGACTGAAGATGAAATATATGACTGTTCTCCTTCCAGAAAGGTAATGGACTTGAAATTGAGAGGGGAAACAAACATTTTTGGAATGCTAGAATTTTACTGGATAATTCTAAGTTCTATTTTTTGTTTCTTCTTGTTTGATTTATTTGTTCAATGAGGTGAACAAGTGGGAGAAAGGTGTGAGTTATAAAATACATTAATACATGCATTTTTTTATCAAAAATAAAAAAAAAGACAGTGGATGGTGGTGCTACCTTCTAAAAGAGGCATGAGAAGATCGGCGCAGGAGTCCCTCTTCTGTTTGGGTCCTGTTCAGGATTCCCTCCATTGCTCCAACTGCTTATACTTATGGATTATATTAGAATAATATGAGTCAAATTATAGAAATGAAAATAGACTGATAGGTTTTTAATGCTTTAAAATCTTTAATTCCTTCTTTTATTCAGTCTATTTCTAATCCTTTTTGACTAGATTGATTGCAGAAAGATGAATGTGAATAACCAATGAAAAAATAAAATTTTCATTATTAGTAATTAATGACAATTATATTTATGTCAGTTTCTTGCTGTAATAGAATTATGAGAAAACTACACAATCCAAATCTGATATTTCAACTCAAATTTGTTTTCAAATGTTTAAACATTTGAACAAAACAAAAATGTTTAATGGAGAAATAAATTGATCCTTGATTCTTCTGTGTGTGTGTTTGTGTGTGTGTGTATGTGTGTGTATATATATATATATATGTAGATAGAGGATATAGATGTAGATGTAGATGTACATATACATATACATATGCATATGCATATACATGTGCATGTACATATGGATATGGATATGGATATGGATATGGATATGGATATGGATATGGATATGGATATGGATATGGATATGGATATGGATATGGATATGGATAGATATGCCTACTACATAGAAGACAAGTATTGGGCATTATTATCTCCCCCAATTTTAGAGTATGAGTGCCCTGAGAGTAGGAACCTGTTTGGCACCTAGTTAAAACTTATTAACACTTTTTATTCACTCTTCAATTCATTTATAATAGTCTCCCTGCCTTCCAAAAGCCTTCTACTTAGTGTATGCCACATATACACAATAAAGTATTCTACTGTGAACTATATGGTCAAAGTAAAGAAGGATTCTAGACAAAGAGTTGCTTTTAGAAACACAGACTGAAGCAGTTTTTTTCTCTTTCACTTTATTTCTCATGAGATTTTATATTTTTGTGGGGGAAGGGGAATTATGTTTACTCTTACAACAAGAATTTTTAGTATTGTGTAAATAAATAAAAAATGAATAAAGACAAAAGAAAAAAGTGAGAAAGGTTTGCTATCATCACAGAAAATTAGAATAAAGTCATAAAAGAAATTGTGACTAAGCTGACATTTGAAACAAGAGAAGGATTTCAACACAAAAGGTTCTAGAGGGAGACTTCCCAAGTATATAGGCCTAAAATTGCAGGATGAATTCGAGTTTGCCTTGCTGCAGAATAATAGAATGTGGGGAGGGGGGAGAGAGTAAAGTACAAGTAGAAAGTTAAGTTACTAATATTGTGAAGGATTTTAAACACCTAGGTGATTCTGCATTTTATGTTGAAGGCAATAAAAAAACACTGAATCTTTTCTAAAATGAACTGATCTCTGTAATCTCCTGAAAAATATTTTAGTAACTATGTAAAGCATGGATTGAGAGAATAAAGGGAGTGAATGTACTGGCCAAAAAAAAAAAAGAATGGAGGGGGAAATATTATGGAGGTCCTAATCATTAGAATTAGGAGGATGTGTGTGTGAGAGAGAAAGAGAGATAAGGAGAGACAGAGACAGAAACAGAAATATCTTGATAAATTCTCTTACACATTAAATTGTAAAAATAAAAAGCAAGTCTCTGTCAGAAACCCAACTGCAAAATGTCAAAACTTAAAGGCTCTCATTTACTAAGAATTAACTTTGATCAAATCCTCCAACTCTTTAGGCCTCAGTTCTTAGCCTATCTGCTGTCTCCCCTGTTTCTCACTCTCTCTCTCTCTGTCTCTCTCTCTCCCTCTCTCCCTCCCTCCCTCTCTCTCTCTCTCTCTCTCTCTCTCTTAAATAATTTATTTTATCCCCTTCTCTCCTCAAATCATTTAGTATTTATTTATTTATTTGTGTGCATACTAAATCTCTCCAAGATCAGGCGAGATCCAGTTTTTTAATCTCCTGAGCTTATTTGCAATGTTTTGCACTAAACAGGAATTTAATTCATATTTTTAAAGTTGAATTGCATTGATTAGATGATGCCTTATTATCTCTTCAAATGCTAAGATTCTATGAATTTCCCCTCTGGGCTGTAATAAAATAAGTCAAAGGTTGATTACTTTGTTTTCTATCTATTCATTTATTCTGGAACCATCAAGCACTGTGACTTGGCTGGCCTGACCCTTAATTATTTACACTACTTTAAAAAGCATTCCCAGGCTTCATTCAATCTATGTCCCTATTATTATTATTATTAGTCTCAAAGCTCCTTCCTGCTTCCTTGGGCTAGCTCAGGTTCTGACTCCAGGCTTGGGGTGGAACAACTGTAATTCTGTGACCTTGAAGTGTTCAGTCAGTGACATTCAGACATGCGTGTTTCATTGGAAACTCCTTTGGTGACCTCATTTTCCTTAATGTCTTTGGGCTCTCTTGACCTGATAAGGACAAAGCCTCACTTCAGTGCCTTCTCTCTTCTACTTTTTCATTCTTTTATAAATGTGTCAGACCCCTGCTTCTTGACAGCCTTTGTTTTTGCAAAATGAACCACTGGGTATCTCATCTTCCCTTGTAAAAAATGCATATAGCAACCAAGAACATGAAAAAGGAGGTCTTCTAAGGCTGAGCACCTGCAGTTTATGTTGGATGTGAGGGTGGTGGGGAAAATAGCCATATTCAAAGTCAGTTCTCCTGGATCTGAATCCTAGTTCAGCACTTGCCAGCTTTATCTCCAGAAGTCTCAGTTCTGAAAAGGACCCTTACTTTGTGACCCAGGACAGATCATTTAATCTCTTTGTCCCTTAGGTAACATGTAACATCTTATCTACTGTGCTATAGATACGTTGCACCTAGATGTGCCTTGGTAGGAAGGTTCCTAGTCCATGAGTTCCACATTTTAAGGATACCACAGATCCTTTACATATCTGTAAAATATGAGTTGGAACACAAATTCAAGTATTTTGCCTTTTACTCCAGGGTTCTAGCACTACATTTATGTAAAACATGTAGGAGGCCCTATGATAGAATACTAAAATAATCTGCTTGGCTGATGTCTGATTGAGTCAGAGCACCTGTGTTTGAATCTCTTGTGCTTCCTACCTCTATGACTTTGGGGCGATGAGGAAATCTATCTGGGTCTAACTGGATTCAGTTTTCTTGTCTATAAAATGAGGTTAGGCTCGATCAGCTCTGAGTTCCCTTCCAGGAACCAAGTGAAGGCAACCAGTGTGAGTTTTATCAGAGAGGTTGGTTTACTCTGCAAAGACAAATACAGAAAATTAATTCAGTTTGAAAGACATCTCCAAGTTTAATAACGATTGTTTTATATAGATGTGTTATATTAAACATTCAGGATGCCATTCCAAAATTCTAGTCTGTAGCTCTTCTTGAGTCATTGCTAGACCTAGTTTTGTTATATGTAAAATGAAGAAATAAGAGCTTCTAAGTAATCTTACAAGTCCAAATCTAAGATTTAATGATCTTCATTCAAATTAAATGAAATGTGGGGGCGGCTAGGTGGCGCAGTGGATAAAGCATGGGCCCTGGAGTCAGCTTGAGTTCAAATCCAACCTCAGACACTTAATAATTACCTAGCTGTGTGGCCTTGGGCAAGCCTCTTAACCCCATTGCCTTGCAAAAACTTTAAAAAAGAGAGAGAGAGAGAGAGAAATGAAATGAAATGTCAAAGCATAGCAATGCTGTAAAATAATTCAGAGGTCATCTAGTCCAATCACCTCATTTTGAAACTAAAGAAACTGAGGTCATTGAAAGGCACAGATTATAGATAGAAAAGACTTTGAAGTCTAGAGCTAGAGTACTTTTAACTATACCATATTTCCATTTCACATTAGTTTAAAGCTCAGCTTTCCCAAAGTCTATTTGGGTTCAATGTGAATTTAGGTTTTAATTAACAGGGTTTCTATTCCATTCATTTGGCCTCTGTTATATCAACAGTGGGATCAAATAGACCATGGAAGAATGTTACTAATCTGAGATTAATTTACTTCCCAATTTAACTGGCCCCATTCAAAGACAAAAACTGCTATTTTTAGTTTTCACCAAGTCACCCTTATCTGAACTCTTATTTTTTAAATCTAATCTCTTCCTCTGGAGGAGAGAGGATTAAGAAAATAGAACAGCAAACCACTACTAATATACCTTCTTAATTCTGACATATATCAAAAGCTTAAAACAATGTAATATTCAACCACATTCTTCTACTAAAAGTTGGCAATATATTCCTCCTCTCATTCCCTTTTTTTCTTTTTTCTAGGTCCTTTCAGGAAGACTTTAAAACCTCATATCTTTTGGACATTAGAAATTATAAGTTTCTGCTTTAAGACTATAGAAAAATACAGGAGAATCTACTGCAAACTTTTAATGAGTCAAAAGTTCAATATCACAATCAAAAAAGCTAATGCAGACTTGAATTACATTGAGATAAACACAGCAGGGCAGTCATAGTACTGTTCTACTCATCCCTTGTCAGATCACATTTAGAGGAAAGTGTTTAGTTCTGGTTGCCTTCAGTTTAAGAAGGGCAATGATAAGCTGGAGATAATACAGAAGATAGCAACCAGCATAATGTAGGGTCTGGAAATCATGCTTCATAAGGAATGAAGAACTGAACACATCAAGAGTGCAGAAGACAAGACTTAAGGGAAATATAGAATTTAGACTAGACACTGTTCAATAAAGAAGTGAGTCAGTTCTATCTTCTAACGTTGGAAAAGGATATAGGGAATAAGTATTAGATTTGTTTTATTTGGATCCAGAAAGAGAATTAGTAGCAATGATTAGAAATTACAAGGAGCCAGAGCATTACAAACATTAGAATAGAAAGAAATTTCTTATAATTGTTGTTTTGTTGTTCAGTCATGCTAGGTGCTTTGTGACTCCTTGTGGGGTTTTCTTGGCAAAGATATAGTTTGCCATTTCCTCCTCCAGATCATTTTATAGATGAGAAAACTGAGATAAACAGAAGTAAAGAGTCATCGAACTATTAAGTGTCTGAAGCTGAATTTGAACTCAGGAAGATGAATCTTTTGCAAGGTCTGGCATTCTATACATTGTGCCATTTAGTTGGTCTTCATAATTAGAATTATCCCAAAAGAGAACAGGCTGCTTTGAGAGATAATGCAATCCTAATAATTAGAGGTTTCATATATTCATAGATGTAAGCTGGTAAGGAACTGCTATTGAGTCCAACTTCTTCATTTCACAGATAAGTCATTTAAATAATTTCACCAAAATTATTACATAGTTGATAAATACCTGAGATAGGAATTGGACTTATATTCTATATTCTCTCTCTCTCTCTCTCTGTCTCTCTCTCTCTCTCTCTCCATCCATTTTTCTACCTTCTACCCTTTTTTCCCCCTACCCCACTTTTAGTATGGATTTTAGAGTGAGTTCCCCTACTATTGCAGCAGGTTGGCATCTTCTCAGCAATTTTATCTTATGGAATTGTCTAGAGAATCCAAGGGATTAAGTGACTTACCCAGGGTCATACATTAAGTCTGCAATTTATAGGCAGCATTTAAATCTCAGTCTCTGTGACCCTAAGGCCAGATCTCTAGCCAACAAACCAGAGGCAACTAGGTGGTATCATGGTTTCAGGAAAACTTCAGTTCAAATATGCTTACCATCTTCATATGCTCACTACCTATGTGACTCTGGCCAAGTTACTAAACGTTTCTGCCTTAGTTTCTTCTATTATATAATGATAATAATAATAATAGCAATAGTAATAATAATTATAATAATAACCTGAACTCCTAGGGTCATTTTGAGAATCAAGAAAATATTTGCAAAACATTTAGCACAACATCACAGTATTTGTTATTTGTCATTTGTTCTTGAAGAAGATCAAGATATCAGAGAGATGATGCCATGATAAGCAAGTGAACTGGATTTGAGTGAGGGGTGCTGTGCTAAGTCACCAGTATCATTTTCTTCTCTAGAGTCATCTGGGTCCAGTGACCAGATGTGAATCAGGATGATTGGAAATGGCCCTGGATGTCAGACAATCAGGGTTAAGTGACTTGTCCAAGGTCACACAGCTAGTAAGAATCAAATGTCTAAGGCTTGATTTGAACTCAGGTCCTCCTGACTTCTATCTGCTTTACCACTAGCTATCCAAATCTGTATACCCTGGAATACAGTAGGTACTTAATTAATGTTTACCCCTAACCTTCTCTTCATCCTGTACTATGTTCTCTAATATTCCTTAAACGCTGGAATCTTCTGATTCTAGAAATATTCTCTCCTTTACAGCATGTAGCTAACATTTTCTTAGATAATTCACTAGAAACCTCATTCATGGATAAGGTTAAGAAATAATAGGTGGAAAACTGCCATATTTATTCACACATTTCTCCCAGGTGAGTTTTCTCTTTCAATAGGAAAAAAAAACTCAGGGAAAATAATTCAGAGCAACAATTCAAATTCAAGCAACATTTTCCCTATAGAATTTTCCCTTAAACTTTCTTGCTCCATGATGCCAGAAGAATTGTCTTTATACTTTAGCCTTACCAAGAGTAAAAGAGGAAAAAATATTGAAGTGACTACTTAATATTGGAAACTGAATCCAGTTGGGGCGGCAAGGGGTGGGGGGAATGCTTACCTATAATACATCAGTTGTCTATGATTCCTCTTTGACCCAGAAATTCAAACTAGAAGGGATGATAGATGACATCTCTTCCAATCTTCTCATTTTACAAATGAGAAAACCTATTCCCATAGAAGGGAAGTACTTGCCCTAGGTTGCACAGTTAGGTGTTATAATACCCTAGAATTATAAGTATTTCCTCTTTAAAATACAGGTAGAGGCTATATTTCTAGATGCATATAGATAGTACCATAGAAAGAGAGTTGGACCTGGAGTCAAGAAGAACTAAGTTCAAATCTAGCCCCAGACACCTTATTTGTAAGTTCTTTGTATCTAGTTGGTACTTAATGTATGCAGATTCCTTTCTGGTCCCCCTCTTCTCCATGTTGCTTTTACTAGATACTTCAGTATTGAGGTTTGAAGACACTTTTTTCCTATAATGAAGGGATCCTACTTTCCTAAAAATGGAAGTGGGGTGGAGCAAGGGGTTAGAAAGAAATGTGTTTTCCTTTACTATTCATTTGATGTAGAGTGAAGTTGACCTGATGAAGGAGCTGGCACATCTTCTGAAAGCACACTCATAGCTGAGATGGGAAAAATAAGTCTCCTGTTAAAAGATTCATGAGTTCTACAAATCTTTGGTGCAACCCATTCTTTTTATTAATGAGCAAGCTCTAAAAGCCAGGGAGGAATTCAGGCTCACATATTATGTGTAGCTAGATGGGATGGTCATTATGAATATGGTAGAACAGTGACTGAGATAAGGACACAACAGCTGCTATAGCTTTAATTCATTGTTCCTGTCTTTGCATTCATAGGATTGAAGGTTCATGCAGACTCTTATACTTTCAGTCTACCATATTAGAAGGCAACTTAGAAGGGCAAAGGAGTCAATAATAGATTAGTGATCACTGGTGAAACCTCACCTCCACACTTGATCCAGTCGCAGAGACAGGTTTTTGGCATCACTCAGATTCCACCTATGGGAGCAGTTAGAACTGTGACTTATTAAAGGCCATTCCCTTTATGCCATACAGAGGTGGTTGAGGAATGAAGAAAAGAAAATTAGGTGAGACTGGGGAGAGTCAGAATAATGTAGCTTCTACTCTGAAAGTCTGAGGTGACTTTAAAATAATAAACTCTCACACAGACCTTGTGGGGTGTCCCTTACGTTGTCTGTACTTTCTTGTGCTAAGTGTGCTAAGTTCAGACCTAAGCAAGTCATGCTACTTTTGTCAGGGGTTTGTTGTCACCATTCTAAGATTGAGAGTTTTTTTGAATAGTGAAAGAATTCATATACAGCCCTGAGATTAAAACCTTTTCTCCTCCAGAAGAAGCAGCAAGCTCTCTGAGGACAGACAAGACAAGGTGTGTGTGTGTGTGTGTGTGTGTGTGTGTGTGTGTGTGTGTGTGTGTGTGTGAGAGAGAGAGAGGGAGAGACAGAGAGACAGAGAGAAGATAGACAACCATAAGAATAAGAGCTAGCTTAATTTGGCCACATGGTAGAGGGGCCCATAGTTCTCTAGCTGACCTAGGCCAGGAGCACATAACCTAAGAAAGAGAGATATATCCATCTTTGAAAGGTGAATGTAGGGTGAAGAAGAGAGAAAATGGAGGTGCTTCTCTTCTGGATGACTTAAATGCACTTCTATAGTGGGCCAGACAAGGGTGGCACCTGGGGAATGGTCTAGCACATGGCTCAGGTATTCTCTAATAGGCAAACTACATAATGGTCCTTCCTGTCCCAAGGCGCTTGACCTCTAAGTCCAACATGTCATTTCCTGTCACACCAGTACAACTTGACCCAAAAATGGCTAAGGTCAGGTAGCTGGAAACCAGAAGCCGGACAAAGAGGAATAAATCAAAGCCACTCCCATTTTGTCTAATTTATGTTCAACAGTGTAATCACTTTGACCAATAGGGTTCCCCAAATAAACACAGACAATATTTTTCCTTCTATAAAATTTGTTTCTTATCACATCTCTTATGTCCATAATTCCTTGCCTCATATTTTCATAATTCCTTGCATCTCGACAAGGTACTTGGAATATTAGAATCTACAAATACCCAAGACTTTATCCCCCCAAAACCCAATGTCATTAGGTCAAGGACAACAGCTGAGTCCTTGGTCTTCTTTGTGGGGATCTCTAAACAAGTATTCATAGCACCTAAGATTCTCTAAGGTGTTGATTTATCTCAAGAAATGGGAATAATAATGCCATATCAACTTGAGGACATGGGAATGAACCATGATTTTCTGAGATTGATTTTGGCTATAAGACAAAATATTGTGAAATTACATTTATATTGTACTGTGCTTTAAAAAGTTTTACCTACATAATTTCATGTGATTCCTCACCAATTAAAAAAATTAATGAATATTTGAAAAATGCTTATCAAGTACTTAATATGTGAATTTGACAACTATTATTTTAATCAATCCAAATATATAAAAATATAAATACAAATATAAAACAAATGTATACATTGTATACATTGGAATACAAATGTAAAAATGAGATAAATTGTGCCCTCAAGAAACTTCTATTCTAATAGGGGGATAACATATGTATATATATATATATATATATATAGATATCTATCTATATATATATATATATACATATATCTAAAGTAAGAATGGTAAGGAAAGGGATTATTGTAGGAGAAAGTGATTGTAATCTTAAGAAAAAGAAGTGAATTGGGGAAACTAGGTGGTGCAGTGGATAGAGCACTGGCCCTGGATTCAGGGAACTTGAGTTCAAATCCAACCACAGACACTTAATATTTACTTAGTTGTGTGACCTTGCCTTGCAAAAAAAAAAAAAAAAGGAAAGAAAAAGAAACAGAGACACAGAGCAGTCAATTTCCATGCTTTTTCCAAAGGCAATGGAAGTATTAATTTGATTACTCTTCTTAGAATGAGAAGAGGAAAATGAAAGATACATAACAGCAGATAGCAAAGTATCATGGTTAGATGGATAATCAGATGGATGATATAGTAGATAGACTATTGGAACTGCAATTAGTAAGACCCATGATCAAATTCTGCCTCAGATATTTAAATAGCTGTTTGTTCCAGAATAAAGCACTAAAGGACTCTGAGCCCCAGTTTCCTCATCTGTAGAAAAAGGAATAATAGTAGTACCTATTTCACAGTTTCATATGATAATAAAATGAGATAACACATCTAAAGCATTCTTCAAACACTAAAAAGCTTTATAAATATTAGGTAATATAGAGAAAATATGGTTAATTTGAGTGTTCACTATCCAATCAGAATAGCTCAATGCCAGAGAAGAATTCAAATATAGGTAAGCGATCCAAAAATTATAATTCCTAATTTGTAGGTAAGGAAACAGACTAGAGAGATGAAGTAATTTGCCTAAGTTCCCACATTTAGTAAATGACAGAGGCAGGGTTCAAACTCTTACCATATTGCCTCCAAATACTGCTATAAAATTTATGATTAAAAGCTTATTTGTAGCCCCATGTCATAGAGTGGATCTACCTGAAGGAACTTTCCAAAGAAAGGCAAACATTTCATTATTTGAAAAAGCTGAGGAAATGAGCTATTTATCTTACTTCTAATTAATCAGTGAGACAGAGTTATCATTTCCATTGAGCAGCTTGTCTGATGAGTCTGGCAAAGACTAAATTTGCTAAATTTGGGGATTGGAGTCCCAGTTCCAAAGTAGCTAGTTTTATGACTTTTGGATAAGTCAATTATCCTCATCTAGACTTGATTTCTTCCCTTGTAAAATGATGCCAGCAATATGTGTACCACCTATGTCAATATATTATGGTGAAATATTATATAATATAAACATAATATTCATATTCATCCTATCACATCCTATTATTTTATATCATATCATTTGTTGTGTCATATATTCCACTATATTATATGTATGCACCTATAAGTTCATGGGAATGAGAAACTTTATGTGAGAAAATCTGTTTACAATATTGATAAACAAAATGTTCTATATCTCATAATTTTGAAACTTAATTGGAGCACTGAGAGGTTGAGTGACTTGCTTGGGGTCACACAGTATGTTTTATAGATGGAATGTGGACTCTGAAGTCAACTTTCTATTTACTATGCATATTACCTATACATGTATTATAGCTAGTTACCTATCTTATATTGCATATGTGAATATGCATATAAGCATGAACATATATATATATATTACATATATGCATTATATGTGGGGATTTATTAGGTAAATATTGTGACATTTTATTTTATTTTAGAAAGATTTATTTAGTTTGAGATTTACAATTCCTCCCCATTCCTGCTCTCCCCCCCCACAGAAGGCATTCTGTTAGTCTTTATATTGTTTCCATGGTATACATTGATCAGAGTTGAATGTGATGAAACAATATCCTTAAGGAAGAAAATGAAAAGATGAGATAGCAAAATTACTTAATAAGATAATTTTTTTTCTAATTTGAAGGTAAGTCTTTGGTCTTTGTACAAACTCCATAATTCTTCCTCTGGATATAGATGGTATTCTCCATTGCAGATATATCAAAATTGTCTTTGGTTGTTGCACTGATGGAATGAGCAAGTCCATCAAGGCACAATGTTTTTCTGGTTCTGCTCATCTTGTTCAGCATCAGTTCATGCAAATTCTTCCAGGCTTCGTTGAACTCCCATCCCTCCTGGTTTCTAATAGAACAATAGTGATTCATGACATACATAAACCACATTATGTTAAGCCATTCCCCAGTGGAAGGGCATTCACTTAATTTCCAATTCTTTGGCATCACAAACAGGTCTGCTATGAATATTTTTGTACAAGCGATGTTTTTACCCTTTTTCATAATCTCTTAAGTGTATAGACCCAGTAGTGGTATTGTTGGACCAAAGGGTATGCACATTTTCATTGCCTTTTGGGCATAGTTCTAGACTACTCTCCAGAAAGGTTGAATGAATTCACAGCTCCACCAACAATGTATTAGTGTTCCAGATTTCCCAAATCTCTTCCAACATTGAGCATTGTCCTTTCTGGTCATATTGGCCAGTCTGAGAGGTGTGAGGTGGTATCTTAGTGCATTTCTCTGATAAGTAATGATTTGGAGCATTTTTTATATGACTATGGATTGCTTTGATTTCCTCAACTGCAAATTATCTTTGCAAATTCTTTGACTGTTTGTCAATTGGGGAATGGCCTTTATTTTAAAAAAAAATTGACCCAGTTCTCTGTATATTTTAGAAATGAATCCTTTGTCAGAGATACTAGTTGCAAAAAATTGTTTCCCAATTTACACATTTCTTTTGATCTTGGTTACAGTGGTTTTGTCTGTGCAAAAAGCTTTTTAATTTAATGTAATCAAAATTATCTAGTTTGTTTTTAATGATGTTCTCCATCTCTTCCTTAGTCATTAACTATTTCCTTTTCCATAGATCTGACAGGTAAAAAACTTTTAAAAGTTTGATAGACAGTTTCTGGGTCATTAATCATTTTATAATTAATGTTAGCATATTATTGTCAAAAAGGACTTTCAAATGCCAAAGACCCTTCATGGAGCCCATTCCAATGCTTATACTGCCTTGGAAGAATAGCTGTTCCTGACAGTGGCAATTGCCTCTGATTCATTAGCAAGTAATGGGTCTATTTTAATATTGGGGAAAAAATGTAACTTTGATCTTGTCATTTACATCCAAATCACCCCCAACCTTGAATAATTTAATCAAAGAATTTATCCCACCAAACCTGAGTAGAGCAGTGGTCAGGAATTCACTTAGATAAGATGGGCTAGGTAGAGTAAATTTTTGTCAGAGGTCAGTAATGTTCTTCAGAGGACATTAACAAGGAAATAGGACAGGGAAAAATCCCAGATCTCTCCCATAATTGGTTAATAATCATTTCTCTCAGCCTAGCCTGTAGTGTGGCTATACATCTGTGTTTGTGTATATGCACATATATCATACATATATAACACAGATCTAATCTATGTATTTACATACACATTTACATTTCTACATATACATATACATATATCTAGATTACAATCAGTCACTTATTTATAAAATACAAGAATCTAAGCCCATAGTTTCACCCCATGCTATCCTTCCAGACATACTCAAATTAATCCCTTGGACATATTCTCCATTTAGTCCAAATGACCATCATCCTGTCCTACCAGTTCAGCAGGCCAACTTTTGCCCCAGTGTCTTTGTGTAGAATATGCCCCGTGTCTGGAATGTACTTCCTCCTCAATACCACTTCTTCAGGTCCCAGAATCCTAATTTTCCCCCTGAAGATGTAACTCATGGATTTACTACTATAGGAGACTTTCATAAAACCTCTCCAAACTTCAGCTATTAGCTGACTTTTTCATTAGGATTTATCTTTTTGCATTGCAATGTGGTTAAGTGACCTATATGAAGCCACACAGCTCGGTAATTATTAAGTATCTGAGGTTGCATTTGAACTCAGGTCCTCCTGACTCCAGGGCTGGTGCTCTATTCACTGTACCACCTTGCTGTCCTGAATAATTTGTTAATGCCTGATCCTATGCCTTCTACATAGTAAGAGCTTTATAAATGTTTATGGAATGGAGTGGAATTTTTCTAGGTTAAATTGCAAAGCCTTTCCACTAGAATGGCTGCCACATAGGACTTTGGACACTAAATCTTTTGGAGTAGATTCCCAGACTGAATGTATATGTATATGTATATGTATATGTATATGTATATGTATATGTATATGTATATGTATATGTATGTGTATGTGTATGTGTATGTGTATGTGTATGTGTATGTGTATGTGTATGTGTATGTGTATATGTATATACAATGTATATGAGAGATTCTTTTAGTCTGAACTATCTGTCTAAATACCAAAGCTCAAAGTGAGCAGAGGCAATTGAAAGATAATAAGGACAACAAAGAGGATTTCTTCTTAAGGTTGTTCTGAGCTGCATTAGGGAGAAAAGGAGAACAAAGAAGGTATATACTGAATTCTAGTAACAAAAAAAATCTTGTATTTAACCTTTTTTTAGGGTTTTTTTTTTGCAAGGCAAATGGGGTTAAAGTGACTTGCCCAAGGCTACACAGCTAGGTAATTATTAAGTGTCTGAGACCGAATTTGAACCCAGGTACTCCTGACTCCAGGGCCAGTGCTTTCTCCACTGTGCCACCTAGCGGCCCCTTGTTTAACTTTTTAATGTTTTTCAAAAGCTGATTCCTTACTAACTTTACAGTATTCTTAAACTTTATATTTTTTTTACTTACTCTGTGATTCAGTGATTCTGTACTTTTTCCCCTCCTTCATACTGGTTGTCCCACAAGTCTAGGATGTTTATCCTCTCTTCAGCCCCCCTGGCCTGTGTGGTTTCTTTCAAACAATTCAAATCCTATTTTCTACAGGGGTCTTACCCAGTATCTCCTCCATCCTGAGAGGGGATCTGCCATTACCAATTTTCATGTTTTTTCCTCTATTAGAATGGGAGCATCTTGAGCCCAGGAACTGCTTTTTTTTTTTTGGCCTTTCTTTGTATACCCCAGCACTTAGCACAGTGCTGAGCAAATAATAAGCTCTTAATAAAAGATTGCTAGTTCACTGACTGAGATGAGATAAAAAAGGATGATGAAGAGAAAGCAGAATTGCTCAACCCTTAATTTCCCTTCTGCTTCTGTGCTAAAAAAAAAAAAAGAATGTTATCTCTATACTGGAAGGATAAAACAAAAAAGTTATTACCCAGTTGAAACTAGGGGATTTGAAGTGGGGGAAAAGTTTTTTTTTTAAATATCTGTCTGCTCTTCATGCATTGACTCTGATCCAAATAAGTTACAACCCCAGATACTAGAAGAATTGCTAGATGTTGTACCATTGTTGATCCTTGAAAAATCATGGAAAGTTACAGGGCTCCTATGGGATTGAAAAAAGAACAAATGCTAGACTAGTTTTCAAAAAAAGAAACAAGTCAAATCTGAAAACTATAGGCCCTTAATTTTAACATTGATTTATTTTAAAAAGCCGCTTAAACTGTGTCCCATTTCATTATACCTGCCTCAAATGACTTAGAATTTTCCCCAGAATTAACAAAGTGGATAGCCAATGATGCTAAAAATTAGAGTGTTTCATTTGGAACATTTTAACACATATAAAAATATTTTTTTGCTTCACTAGATACACTGGACATCAAAAGAAGTGGAGAAAGAGATGAAGAAGCAAGGATATCAACCTCTGGTTCTTTGGAAGAGCAGGATAAAAGCTTGAATAATAGTTTGGGACATCTAAGCTATGAGTTAAGTGTTCTTCAGAAGAGCATTGGGGGAAAAATACTGAAGATTCAAGGAAATTCAGCTATCCAACTCCAGCCTATGCCAGGCTCTCATACTTCTTCCTACTTTAGTTTAGCAATACCTAGGTTTCAACTACCTCATGATACTGAAAAATACCAAGATTTTATAAGGAGCAAGTCTTTCTTGCTTAGGTACATCAGATAGTTTTGCCATCTCTAATGTCATTAGCTAAGGATATATCAATTAGCAATTTTGCCTGAGGACAAGGATAATTCTAGCCAGATTTATTGGGGTTTGGGGGGAGCCTTAAAAAAGGCAGGAGGAAGAATGGCAAGAGCAGAGAGTCAATCATAAAAAATCTAGACTGGACAGAGCAGAGCAAAGTTAGAGAAAAGGCAGCAACTTAGCTGAGCTCCCCACCCCCAAAAACCCCTCAGAACACCTGGGAGCAGTAGAACCTACAAAACATCACCAGCTCAGACCAGGTTCCAGCAGACCAGGAGCAGACCTTGGGAGAAGCAGCTTCTTCTAAAACTCTAAGTCCACAGAGTCTAGGGGAATCAAAGAACTAGTCAGAATATTACAGAGGTCTCTTTGCTAGCAGGATTCTGTTGTTTTGTCCATATTTGAATTCCGGTATCTATCCTGGGTAGCAGACCCAGGGTGCAGAGGGATACTAACACACCAGAGCTTATGGCCCTAGTGGAGTGGGGATCCCCATCATAGATCCAGGGCAGAAAAAAGGACTTATGGTTGCTCACAGACCAGAGTACAGACCAGGAGAATAGTAAACACACCTTTCCTTAGGTCATTCCACCTTGGAAGAATCGAAAACTTATAGGTCCCTAGAACTACTCTGAAAACAGCTACACAAAACTCCAGAAGTTTGGGCATGCTCCACCCTGAAAAGAGAGCCCTACTTTAACAGTCAAAAGCTAAGAAATAGGCAGAAAAAAATGAAAAAATAACATAAAATTATCTGACCACAGAAAGTTGTTATGGTGACAAGGCAGATCAAAAGATGCACTCAGAAGATAAGAAAACCAAAGTTAATACATCCAAAGAAAAATATGACCATGGCTTAGACCATGGAGGAGTGCAAAAAGAATTTTGAAAATCAATAAAAGTGGGAGATAAAAAAATGGGAAGAGAAATAATAATGATGTAAGAAAATAATGACAAATGAATCAAAGAAATGAGAATAATGTATGAAAATAATGACAAAGGAGTCAACAGCTTGGTAAAGCAGACACAAAATAAAACTGAAGAAAATAACACCTTAAAAAAGTCTATGCTAAATGGGTAAAGAGGTAAAAAAAGTCAGTGAGAAGAATGCTTTTAAAAACAGAATTGTTCAAATAGGAAAAAAAGAAGCATAAAATAGTCCAGAATAGCTAAGTGGTACAGTGAATAGAGCACTGGCCCTGGAGTCAGTAGGACCTAAATTCAAATCTGGCCTCAGACTCTTATTAATTACCTAGCTGTGACCTTGGGCAAGTCACTTAATCCCATTGCCTTAGAAAAAAACAAAACAAAAATGTAGAACTGGCCAAATGGGAAAGGAGGTACAAAATTCATTGAATAAAATAATTTCTTAAAAATTAGAATTGAGCAAAGGGAAATTCTGACCTGTTGAGAAACAAGAAGCAATTTTAAAAAAGAATGAAATAATAGAAGACAATATGTTATATTTCACTTAAAAAAACAATTGGCCTAAAAAGTAGACCTAGAAATAATTTTAAACTTCTTGGAGAGTCTGAAAGCTATGATCAAAAAGAGAACCTAGACATTATATTTCATGAAATTATTAAGGAAAACTGTCCTAATATTCTAGACCTAGAACAAGATTTTCCAAGACTGTGGACTGCATGCAACCTGCAGTGCAATTTTTCTGTGACCCCTGTAGGTTTACCAAATACTTCAGTAAAGGAAGCTGAGCCACTGCAGAGTTCTCACTAAAATAGCAAAACAAAATGTATTTTCTATTGTTTCAATAAAAACTTTTAAAAGTTAAGTTGGACAGCCCTGACCTGGAGGGCAAGATAGATATTGAAGAATCTACCGATCACCTCCTGAAAGAAATACCAAAATGAAAACTCTCAGAAATACTAGTGTGGGTCAAAGAGAAAATGTTGTAAGCAGTCAAAAAGAAATGATTTGAGTAATATGGTACCACAATCAAATTTACAAAAGATTTAGCAGCTTCTATATTGAAGGATCAGAAGACTTAGAATATTGGAATATTCGGAAGGGCAAAGGAATTAGAATTACAATCAAGAATCACATACCCAGTAAAACTGAGTTGTCATCCTTCAGGTAAAAAAAAATGAATATTCAATTAAATAGAAGACCTTAAAATACTTTTGATGAAAAAGACAAGAAGATAGATCTCAGAGCAGTGGGTGGGTGAAAGATAAAAAAAAATACAAATTTAGACTTGATTTTTGAAGGAAAATTCTCAAAGAGCTATCTTCAAAAAGGATGGGCTCTACTGGGAGATTATAGGTTCCCATCCCTGAAGGTCTTTAACAACAACAACAAAAAAAATTTTAACAAAAGCTCACCTGCCACAGAATGAAAGATGGCAGGATGGAACTTTTTTTTTCCTTAGAGATGGTAGCTTAAGTAATGCACATAAAAAGTGTGTAAGAGAGACTATATGATCAGAAAAATATTAGAATATTGCACATCAGTAGGATACTTTAGTCATTTCTCCTATACAATTCTATAGTTGAAAGAATAAAATTGCAGGAAGGTTTTCTTGCACAAAGTTAAAGTATGATATGTTAGAGTTGAATTAATCCTTTAAATATAGGTTTTTCAAACATAGAATAGTATCTTTAAGAGAAGTCTTAGATTTCAGAATATCATAGCAAAAATTTAGATTTTGAAAGTTCCTCAAGATTAATCAAATCCACCTGTCTCATTTTATAGATGAGAAAACTGAGGCATGGAGAGATTAAGTGATTTCCCTTGACTCAAACAGCTAATGTCAGAGACAGAATTGGCATTCAGACATCCATCACTCTTTTTACTACATTTCTTTGCTGCCCTTGTGCACCCCCCTTTGCCCCACCTCTTAGCTTTCCTTCTGTTCTCCTCCTCACAAATTTTGTAGATAAAATTAAAAGCTTGGGAAAATAAAGTGATTATTACAATAGCCAGAATAATATCTAACTAGCATTTTTATGAGGCAGCTAGGTGGTTAATGGATCGAGCACTATGTCAGAACCAACCTCAGATACTTACTAGTTGTATGACTCTTCTCAAGTTACTTTACTTCTGTTTGCCTCAATCCACTGAGAAGGAAATAACAAACCATTCCAGTATCTTTGCTAAGAAATTCCCAAGAACAGTACTGGTATGCTATAGGACATAGGATCATGAAAAGTCAGATGCAACTGAGCAATAAAAAGTAAGACTATAGTGTTTTAAACTTTTCCAAGCATTGACATAGATGAAGTTCTTTGATCCTCACAACTATATGAAATATGTACTATCCTACAGATAAGGAAACAGAGTTTGTTTCCTGTCAAGTTTACACAGATAGTCAGAGATGATGTGTGGATTAAAACCCATGTCTTATTCAAGATCCAATGTTTTCCCCTCTATACTACAACTTCCTTGATACTGTGCTATACGAATTTAGAAAAGATAATCCCGAAACCTAGACTGAAGGAGACCACAGAATTTACAAACCAGGAAGGGGAAAAAATGGAAAATAGCTCCTCTGGGTACATATCATATTTTGTCTCTGTGATAAAAGCCAGTGATTTTCTCTATTGTCTATCTGTCCCTTTCATCTCCTTAGTTCAGTCATCTAAAGAGATATCTCTCCATTGTTCATTCTCTTGGCATCTAATCCTGATATGTGATGTAGTATGATATAATAGAAAGAATTATGAATTTGGAGTCATATCTTAATTCAAATCTTGGCTCTGCAGCTTACTTCCTGTGTGATCCTTCAGTGAATCATTTGATCTCTGTGGGTTTTAGATTCCTCATTTATCTAAATGACCTGAGTTTTTTCAGTATCACACTCACTGTCCAGAATACTCTAAAAGCAATTTCAGCAGGATTCTTGCTCTAAAATCACTCAAAAATATCCCTAATACCTCCTAATAATCGGGCCAATTTGCATTAGACACTTTTTTAAATCTGACATTTACAGATCAATTTTATCGCTGAATCTAATTGTATTGTGGAAAAAAATGTGAGGATGTAGCTATTTCATGTCAGTAAGTGCTTTATAATTGGAAACAATATTGAATTTGTATAAAATTGATCATGCAATATTCCTCACCACAATGTCCATTTTCCTCTTCACTTACATAAAGCCGCTGTTGTAAAAGATTGTTAAAGTTCATTTCATTTTCACTTTAAGAATTTGAGATTTTTGTTGCTAGCTGTGCTCTTTTTTTCTAAACATTTTATAATTTCCCATAACCATTAGATTATTTATTTATTTGTTGATAACATCACAAAACAAATTAGGATCTGTAGAAATACCCAGAAATGGAACTAGATGGCATTATTTTTTCTTTCCCTAATGGGGACTGGAAAATAAGCCAAGTCCATGTACATTTATAAAAATGTAAGTCTATTCTGAGCAAAGATAATTTTATTTTTATCTTTGTATTTCAAGTGGCTTAATAATAGAATTTAATCATCAGTTTTAAGTATTAATACCTCTTTTCTTATCTTTCACAATATTCTATGACTATTGCCCTAACGAAACTTCTATCTTTCTTCTGTAAATGGGGAACCTTCATTAAAAATTAAGACAACACTTCCTCTGAGTCTTCATTAGACCTACTTCCCTGATTCTTGTTCATCCTGGAGTAGAAAATGTCCCATTCATTTGGAGTCTGGACCTTTCACTCTTGACGGGTGCCTAAGACTACATGAGTGGCCATATCCAGATGATTTACTGACCAGATGCATTTCCATAAAAAAGAAAAGGTGGACCACACTCAGAGAAGGTAACACTGTACTCTTGTTGCACACATTTACTGTGTTAGATCACTGTCAATCTGTTTGGAAATGTTCAATGACTTGTTAGTGTCTCATTTTGACCCTACATCAAACCTGGAATATGAGAGTTTAACGAAGAACCAACCCTGACCAGTTATTAAATTCTAGGGGAGGAAAAACCATAAGAATTTCAACAGAAACCAATTATTTTACACATACTCCAAGAAAACTAATGATCAAATGGCTTTTTATCTCAGGGACCTTTACTATACTGATTGCTATTTAACTTAATATCAATATCATTTCTAGAAAGTCCTCACCCTCTAGTTATAGCTGTAGATTATATTAACATTTTTGGCTACCATATTTTTCTCCTTAGTTTTTCAGTATATTGAAATCTCCAGATGTTTGTCAGCTAAAGTTCTATTTAGTGTTCCCTGTTCCATTTTATAAGCATGAAATTTATTTTCCAAAGCTCAGACATAAGGATAAGGAGTTAACATGGTATGTGGAATGGGAAATGCATTTTGAACAAAATTCAGGTTTAATTCTACTTGTCATATTATACTTGCATGACTTTGAATAAATCATTTAACTTCTTTTGATTTTAGTTTATCTGAAAAATGAAAGGGCTGGACCAATTGGACTCTAAGGTTCCTTTTAGATTTAAATTTATGATTCTATGGTTCCATAGTTCTATAACTTTATCATTTATCTCTATTAAATTTCATCTTCTTGAAGTGACTTATAAACATATTTGTATGCAAAAATAATCATGTCATATATGCCTTATCTATTAATTAAAAATATTGTACAACATAGTGCCAAGCACATCTGTACATCTCTAAGTACCATATTCTAGACTTCCTTCCTAACTGACAATAAAATGGACGAAAGTCATGTCATAAGCTCTTAGAACACAAATACAATAATGTAGGCAGCCTTTGACCTTTGCAATGAAAAAGAATACTGCAGTTGGAATCCAGGGAATTAAGTTCAAATAAGACTATATATTATCTGTCTGACCTTGAGCAAGCTATTTGCTAATCTGAATTCTAGTTTTCTCATCTATGAATTGAAGAGCTTGGACTTTTAATCCTTTTTGAGTCATCGATTCCATTGATATTCTGATGCCAAATGAATTCTATGGACTGATGAAGCCATTGAACCCCTTCTCAGAGTGAAGTTTTGTAAATACATAAAAGAAAATACATAGAATTTGAAAGAAACCAAATATTATAACTATTAAAATAATTTTTAAAAACAAGTTCACAGGAGGTTACAAACCCTTAGATTTATTGATGTTAAAATTTCCCTTCAACTCTAAATTCTATACTCCCCAAAGAATTGAAGCCCCACCAAAGACTTTAGATATCAGAAGATGAGAAAAACAAAAATGGACTCTTCTTTTTTGGTTTTACTTTAAGGAAATGGGGTTAAAGTGATTTGCCCAAGGTCACACAGCTAGGTAATCATTAAGTGTCTGAGGCCAGATTTGAACTCAGGTACTCCTGACTCCAGGACCAGTGCTCTATCCACTGTGCTACCTAGCTGCCCCTAAGAAGAACAAAGGTTAGAGCTAATAAAGAGTCAAAAAATAATCTAAGTTATCATCCTTCTCTTTCAGTTGAAGAAACTGAGTTATGACTTTGCCAAGGTCATATCGTTGTTCTAGGAGCTGAAATAAATTTATATTTCAAATATTAGCCTATGTAGTGGTCCTGCACATCAGTGACTTTGCCTTTGAATTTCACTTAAAAGTAGTGTACCCTTCATGCAGGAGTTGAACTATATGACTCCTGACGTGTCTTCTAACTCCTCAAAATCTTCAATTCTGTCATGCTGACTTCTCTATAAATCTCTATAAAACTCTGATACTCCATCAAGGCAGAGAGGTGAACCTAGATCTTAGATTCCCAGAACTATCTATATCTATGAATTACTTCTCTCCTGATCGCTAGATATCTTCTAATATCTAAAGTCTTTGGTGGGTCTTCAATTCTTTGGGGAGCATAGGATTTAGAGTTGAAGGGAAATTTTAACATCAATAATTTGTTAATTTCCTTATATACATAATGAATTGGCAATTCCATGAGTTTCTCAAATTTAATATATTCAAAACAGAACTCATGGCTTCCTCCCAAGTTCTCTCCTCTTTTTTACTTAGAGATTTTTATTAAGGTCACCACAATTCTGCCAAACACCCACTCGGTGATATTCTCCACTCCTCACTTGTATTGAACTCTACAAATTCAATCTGTTGGCAAGTCTTGTCATTTCTACCTTTACTGTATATCCTCCTTTCTCTCTAATCACAACAATGCCACCCTAATACAGGTCCTCATGTTCTCTTTCCTGGAGTTCTTCAGTTTCTTTCTGGTTTATCTCCCTGCATCAAATTTCTTTCTGCTCCAATTGACTTCTCTTATACCATCAAAGTGATATTTCTAGAGACAACCAGGTGATACAGTGGATAGAATATGGATCCTGGAGTCAGGAGGACCTGAATTCAAATCCAATCTCAGATACTTGATACCCCAAATCCAGAGCCATATCCAGTTGTCCTGATCTATGTCTGGCCATTAGGTCCAGAGGATTCCAGAGGAGAAAGTAAGGCTGGTGAGTTTGCACAGCATGCCCTCACACAAATCCAATTCACATGCATGTCATGGCATTGCCTCCCTGTCATGGTCTTTGAGAATGAAGGACACATACCATCCTTAATGTAGAGGTCTATGTTACTTCCTTACTCAATAAGGTCCAGGGACTTCCCATTATCTCCAGGATCAAGTATAAAATGTTATTTTTTAATTTAAAATCCATGACAACCTGGACAGTTCTGACTTTTCCAGTCATCCTATACTTCATTTCCAACCATAACCCCTATAATCCAAAGATCCTACGTTCTTGCTTTTCCTCACACATGTCAGTCTATTTTCCATGTCTTTGCACTCATTGTCCCTTCCATGCCTGGAATGTTCTTCCTGGTGTTATTCAAGACTCAATTCAAATCTCATTTATGGCAGATGTCAATCATTCAGTAAATATTTATTTAGTACCTACTAAGTGTTAAGCACTGTTTTAAGTATCAGGAATTCAAAGAAACACAAAAGATAGTCCCTGTTCTCAAAGATCTCACAAACCAGTGGGCAAGACAACATGCAAATATCTATATACAACTAATCCATGTTCAAGATAAATTGGAATAACCAATAAATGGAAGGATTAGGAAAGATTTCTTGTAGAAGATAAGATTTTCACTGAGACCCCACCAGGAAGTGGAGTTGAGGAAAGAGAGCATTCTGGGCACAGAGACAGTAAGTAAAAAATGCCAAGATCAAGAGATGAAGTGTTTTGTTCAAGAAACAGCAAAAGGACTAATATCATTGAATCATTGAGTACGTGGTAAAGTCTAAGGTATAATAAGACTAGAAGGATGGGGATTTGAGAGGAATGCAATTCATGAAAGTCATTGCTGTCAAATAGAAAATTTTATATTTTTATATCCTAAGTAAACTTATTAAGTGGAGTGGGGGGGATATATGAAGACATGGTCAAATATTTACTTTTTAGAACATTACTTTGACAGATGAGTGGAGAAATCATTGAAGAGGGGAGCGTCTTGTGGCAAGATCAACCTGCAATCTGTTGTAATAGTCTAGTTGATGAAAACCTGAACCAGGATGGTGGTAGTGTCAGAGGAGAGACACCTTTCCCATTCCTCTGCAATGTTAGTGCTTTCCCTTTGAAATCATTTTTCCTTGATTACACACATGCACATAAATACACGCATGTACATGTTGGTATATTTTTCTCTAATTGACCACCTTGACTCTGTCCTTAAGTACAGGAACAGTGTTTTATTATCTTTCTTTGTCTAACTGATATTGAGCACAGTTCCTGATACTGGATTAATTAACAATTGTCCTTAATTTTCAAAGAAGACCATGTTATCAGGGAGGTGATGCCATGGATTTGAGTGAGGGGTTACTATACTAAGTCACCAGTCTCACCGGGTCCAGTGGTCAGATATGAATCAGGATTAGTGGAAAGGGACCTGGATGCAAGGAAGAGGTAATTGACTTGCCCAAAGTCAAACAATTAGTGTCTGTGTCTGCATCAAGAGTTTGAGTCTGGGGGCAGCTAGGTGGTGTGATATATAGAGCACCAGCCCTAGAGTCAGGAGGACCTGAGTTCAAATGTGGCCTCAGACACATAATAATTACCTAGCTGGGTGGCCTTGGGCAAGCCACTTAACCCCATTGCCTTGCAAAAAAAAACCCTAAAAAAAAGAATTTGAGTCTGGATTTGAACTCCTGTCCTCCTGACTCTAAGACCAGTGACTCTTTTCACTCTTTTTTCACCTAGCCCCCCTTTCATAGTACTTGAAAGATACTCATTAACTTACTAACTGTGTCATTAGAAGATAAACAAGCTCTAGAAGTCTATCAGACTGGAAAAAACATTTGATTAAATGTTTAGCAATGTTTAGCAATACATTATCCAACCACCATATTGACTAAATGTAGCAAGGCCCATTGTCTCTCAATAGGTGGGGCACCAATTGATTAATATTTTCTCAACAAAATTAATTGATTTAGGGGGTGGCTAGGTGGCACAGTGGATAAAGCACTGGCCCTGGAGTCAGGAGTACCTGAGTTCAAAACTGACTTCAGACACTTAAAAGTTACCTACATGTGGCCTTGGACAAGCCACTTAACCCCATTGCCTTGCAAAAACTTAAAAAAAAATTAATTGATTAGGTGGAACTGGAATCTACATCAGTGTAGGGTGTAGATCCATTAATGAAATCATAGGTCAATGATTGATATAGTTGGTGATTCCTCTCAAAGTATTCAATTTGCTTCAACAAACCTTTATTGACAGGTACAATGGACAAAGCACTATCTTAATTAGTAAAGACACAAAAATAATAATTTTTTAAAAAACTACTATCACTGAGCTTATACTCAATTAAACTAACACTCATGATGTTTAAAAAAAATACAGAAATTGTAGTAAAACTTCTGTAGTTCTCAGTCAACTTCCCAATGTCTTCCTTTAATTCCCCTTCTTCAGTGCCATGGAACAGGTGGCATACCCTCCTTCCTTCAAGGCCCTATAAAGATGCCATCTCTTCTGTGGGTCCTTCACTAATTCTCCTAAGTGGACACTATTCCTCCTCAATCTCTCAGGACTCAACACTTGCTATATACTCCTTTTGACTCATATTATAGTCTAAAAGATCCAAGATCTAGAATTGGGAAAAAAGTCCTTAAGGATCACCTAGTCAATTCCTTCCAGGGGATAAACAAGGAAACTGAAGGGCTAAGTGCTTTGCCCAAGGTCACATTGGAATTAAATGGTAGAAGCCATGAACCCAAGTTGTGCCTTCTTTCTGCATTGCCTTCCTCTTTTGCAAATTCCTTAGAGGTTAGGGGTAAATCAAATTTTATGTTGATAAATCTCACCACAGTATTTTGCTTATTTATTTTTTAATTTTTTAAGATGCAGAACTTTGATTTCACCTGTATGGGGCAAAGGTATTGGGGAAGCTCCTTTCCCTGATGGAAGGGCCAATTCTACCTTAGAAAGTTTTATTGAACATTGAGAGGTTAAATGACTTACCTGCTTTCACACAACCAAAATGTGTGTGAAACCAGAAATAGGACTTGAACCTGGGACTTCCTGACTTGAAAGTCAGCCCTCTAATGATTATGCCACACTGCCTCTCTATATATTTATGCTATTACATATTCATAAATACAAGGGAAGAAATTTTTAATGATGAGGACTGGACTTTGAGTTAGAGGACCTGGACTTGAACCCCACTCTATAATTTGCTATCTGTGAGACTTTAGGTATGGGTTTGACCCTTAATGTCTCTCAGTTTCCTCATCAATATAATTTAACTAAAACATCATCTACCTCACAGGGCTATTTTAACATAAGTAAAGCATTCTTCAGACATACAAGTATTATATAAATGTTAATTATTATTATTTTTACTAATCTATATGTATGACAAAGAACTACTGCTTTAATATTCTGCTTAATTCTTAAAAGCAATATGTTGTCATGGAAACAAGTCCATCTAGTCATTAACACATTTTTCCACACTGAAATTTAAGTATAACATTATTCTCACAACAAGAATTAAATTAGCAAATATTCACCTGACAATTGCAGCAAAGAGAATTAAGCAAATGTATGGCATACATAATTTGTATAGCTCTCATAAATGTTACTCAATATAGGCAGCCAATACAAACAGCTCCAAGATGGGATACCTAAAATATAGACTAAGAATTAAATCTTAGCTCACTGTATCAATAGCAAGAATTTGAGAAATATAATGTAATTCAGAAAAATAGAAGGCAGGAAGGGATAACTAAACTGCAAGCCTTTGTCCTTCAAAATATGCTACTCCTGAGTCTACGAGATAATAATATATTTAAGGTCATTAAACCTTGTTCATCTCTACTCTCCCAGTTACCCCTCTAGTTCATGTCTTCATAATCTTTCTTGAATCCTTTAAACATTTTAATTGATCTCTCTGTCCAAGTGTCTCCCCCCTTATAATGTATTTTTCTGGACATGTTATTCCCCTGGTCAAAAATTTTAAATGGTTCCCTGTACCCCTTAGAATAAAATACAAACTCATCTTTTGAGCATTTGAAGCTCTTTCACAATCAGGCTTCAACTTATATACTTAGACTGATTTTACCTCATACCTCTACTTGCCCTCATACAATTCAGCCAAATTAAACTCCTCTGTACATGGTATCCTATTTTTTGTCTGTGTGCCATTATATTGGTCATCTCTGCTCTCTCAGTCCTCTACCCACTTTTAATCTCTGAATTCTAACTCTGAAATTCTTCAGTTTAAATGTCCATCCTCCTTGAAGGCTTTCTTTATTCCTGCTAGGTGAAATTACTTCAAAATGTTCTTGTATGTATTTTATGTTTAACCTATCTACATGTTGTACCCACTCAAAAGAGTATAAGTTCCTTAAGGACAGTCACTGTATCCACATGTCTTTAGGGACCCAATATCTATCACCATGCTTGGCTCATGTCAATTATTTAATAATATTTATTGAATTGAAACAATCAAAGTCTCATACTAGACTATCAAATATTATGTTGCTCTTGTCTAGATGAAACTGGCCCAAGGTTTGTTGTACAGGGTAGTCCTTTTAAAAGTGTGGGACCAAAAGGACCTATTTGAGTAACTCATAAGATCACAGGATTGGAGTAAGAGCTCAACAGTTCTGCCACAATGTGTAGGACTTAGTAACATATGTCTCCTTAGCAAATAGGGGTAAAATTAGAGAACCAGTAAGGAAATAGGTTTCTAAAACCTGATCAAGTAGAAAGAATTATTGAATTGTTGAATTGAATACTTAAAATGTGCCTGATCATTGGATTCCACCTAAAATCTCTTCACATACAGCAGTTTTCCCTGGTTATAGTATGTTTGGAAGATTTGAATGGGAATTAGCAATTGACAATCAAAGATAGTTGAACAATTTTTTTTCAACTCAACATTTATTTACTAAAGATATTCTAAAGTCAAGGGGCAACTAGATGTCACAGTGGATAGAGTAGTAGGTCTGAGTTCAAATCTAGCCTCAGATATTTACTATATGTGATCCAGGGCAAGTCACTTAACCCTACTTGCCTCAGTTTCTACATTTATGAAATAAGCTGGAGAAGGCAAATGGGAAACTACTCTAGTATCTTTGCCAAGAAAATCCCAAATGGAGTAATAAAATGTCAAACAAATTTTCTATAAAGGAGAAAGATACTTTTAGAAATAGCTTCTTGCAATCTAAGGAAGGCAATGAGACAAATTTGTCTTCATAGACACTTAAAAATTTAGTGCTATGAGACTCATGATTGAAATATTGTTTTGTGACTATACATCATTAAAAAGGATCAGTAGAGGTAAAATAATTGGGCATTGATTAGCATTGTACAGTAAACAGATATATGCTCTATGAAGAAATCTAAGAATCTAAAGCAAGAAGGGATGGTAGTGAAAAATTGTAATAAGGTGAATGGTAGTAGAAGAAGAAGCAATATTGATATCAGAGAATACTAGAAATGATGGAGACAGAAAGAGGGACTTGATGAGTTTAGGATTACAAGCCTTGGTACTATGCACCAATAGTGTCCAAGAGATTCCATGATGAGAAGATCCAATTGTCAGGCCAAAACCGCTCCCTGTCTAAATAGGATAAATGCTCTTACCTTAATGATGTCATCAATATTCAAAAGTTAAGGAAAGCATGGCAGTAAGGGGAGGATCTGAAACTCATTAATAGATTTAGGGACAGGAGTGACCTCAGGTGACATCAAATCCAGCCTTACTTTATTTTTTTTTCCAATGATAAAATGTATGTTCAAGAACTTGTTTAATGGGATATCTAGGTGGCACTGTGAATAGAGCAATGACCATGGAGTCAGGAGGACCTGAGCTCAAATTCGGCATCAGACACTTAATTACCTAGCTGTGTGACTTTGGGCAAGTCACTTAACCCCACTGCATTGCAAAAAACAAACAAACCAGAGAGAGAGAGAGAGAGAGAGAGAGAGAGAGAGCGAGAGCCCAGGTTTTCTAGATTCCAAATCCAATGCTCTAGACACCACTCCATGGTGCCTATTCAAAAGAGATATCTGCTGATGGCAAGACAGAAACTGTGATGGACAAGGAAAGTTGACTATCTTCCAAAGTACATCCTACATTTTTGGAAGGAAGATTTCAAAGGTTCAGTGAAAGGATTACTAGTCTTACAGGGGAAGTGATTTGAAGAAAATATCTAAGATTAAAAGTCTAAATGTTCAAAGAGAAACATTTACACTGAGTATAGGGAGGAGTTGTCTAATTGCTTGGTGTAGAAATGAAGGTTACTAAACCATATATACATACATACATATATATATATATATATATATATATATACATATATGAAGAGAGACAGAGATATAACAATATATATAAAATACATGTTATATATTTTGTTACATATGACAGAAAGATGTTGAAAAAGATATAATTATATTTCTAAGCATATGTATAATTATGTCTGTATTTCTCAATGTTTATCATATTATATATATATATCAAGTGTATAATTTATTAATATATCACCTTCATTGATATTTAATCTCTCTTAAAATATTACATATATATATATCTCCAGACATATAGACATGCAAGTATGACTGAAAGTTACCTTGCAGCTTACAGGGACTTATAAAGGATTTAGTTTATATATAATCTATATTATATGGTTTAGTTTATATATTTGGTTTATCTTATATATTTAGCAACATGAACTATATTATATATTCTTGTAGTAATATATAATATATTGATTTTATATATAATTCATATTAATACATGTGCCTAAAGAGATAATTATATATAGTTTTGTTTTTATATATCAAAAATAAATAACATATAATATATAGTATATGTTTTCAAAAAGATAATATCCATGAAACATAAGCTCATTAAAATCAGATAGGAATTGCAACTTGATATTTTTAGAGAGCACTTAGAAATATTGTGAGCCTATTATAGAATGTTTGATACTTTGATTTAAAAAGACCATAGTGGAAGATTAAGAAATCCAAAAAGTTGCAGATAAAAAAGAGAACAAAGCAAATACATATACAATATGGAAGGAAGGGGTAGGTAATGGAAAATAAATACAAAGGAGCATGTTAGAAGTGCTAAAATTGAGACTGATAAAATTGAAAGATAGCCAAAGAAAAGCAAAAGGAATATAGTAATCATAGTTTAACTGAGGAAAAAAAGACCAAAAAATAGGTACAACTATTGCCAGTTTCAGGTGAAATAATAACATAATATAGAGAAGACAAGACTGCTCCCTATTTTCCATATTTTTTCTATGCTTAAGAGACTTCTTTTAGGACTGAAAAATACAACAAAACTAAGTATTGAGGGTGGCTAGGTGGTGCAATGGATAGAGCACCGGCCCTGGAGTCAGGAGTACCTGAGTTCAGATCTTTTTTATTACCTAGCTGCGTGGCCTTGGGCAAGCCACTTAACACCACCATCTTGCAAAAATAAATAAATAAATACATAAATACATAAATAAATAAATTTCCTACATACCTCACCTCCTAGATTCTCTAACTTACATTAAGAATCAACTCCTGTCACCTCCTTTCTAATGCCTATTTTAATTTACTTCCCATAGAAAGAGTGCTCTTGAAATTATTTCATATTTGAATTGTCTATGTTTTGCATATACATATCTCTGTATCTAATTTTGTCCCATTAAATGGAGGTGAGGGTCTGTTTTCTCTTGGTGTTTCAGTCTATAGTGAATGATTGCGAGGGGTAAGGCATTTAAACAATACTTGAATGAATGAAGCATCTAAGGTTGTTTCCATATCTATAAAATATGGATATTAATGTCTACATTATCTACTTCAGAGGGTTATTAGACTGCTCAAATGGGGTAATTTATGTAAAGAATTTTACAAGCTTTAAAGCATTACCTACATATTAGATATTCTATTGTGATGATAAGACAGCAACAAACTGCCTTTTATGAGTTCAAATCACTAAACCCAGATGAACTTTATCCTGGAACACTAAATAGACTAGCAGAAGCAGATGGCACAGAAATAGAGAGGCATTTCAAGATTAGATGAGAACACATATCTTTATTTTTACAAAACAGAAGAGAGTGGAGTCTTCAAAATAGAAGCTTGCTTTTGATTTAAGGTAGGTAGTTGGCACAGATCTGGACTTAAAATTAGGGAGACTTCAGTTCAAATCTTTCCTTAAATAATAATAGTGTGGCCTTGGATAAGCCATTTAATATTTATAGTCTTAATTTTCCTCATCAGTAAATTGCAAATAGTGATTTAAACTATTTTTCAGAAATAAGGATCAAATGGGATAATATGTATGTGCAACATACATATTAACTATTATTATTCCTGGGGACATTCTAGATCACAGTTTTAATTTTCTTTTTCTTTAATTTTAAGTTCCAAAACTTCTCTTTCTCTCCCCTCAAAATGCCTTTAGAAGGCAAACAAAATTATATTGATTATACATGTGAAATTAAAAAAACATATTTCCATATTGGCTGTGTTGCCAAACACACACACAGACACACAGACACACACAGAAACACAGACACACACACACACACACACACACACACACACACACACACACACAGAAATAAGAAAAGTTAGAAGATATTTCAATCTGTACTCAGGGTTCATCTGTTTTCTCTTTGTAGGTGGACAGCAGTTTTCATCATAGGTGCTTTATAATTAATTTCCTTGGATCATTGTCTTAATCAGAGTAGCTAAGTCTTTCACAGTTAATGATCTTTATGATATTACTGTTATTATGTACAGTGTTCTGGTTCTGTTCACTTACTTTGCATAAGTTCACATGGGTGGGTATTCCTGGGTTTTTCTGAACCACCCTGATTTTTATTGCTTATAACAAAATAGTATTTGTCATAATCATTTCTCATAACTTGTTTAGTCATAATTTATGAGCATTCCTTCCATTTCTCATTCTTTGTTAAACATAAAAAGAGCATGTATACATATATATGCATGAATATATGTTGTATATATATATAATATATAAATATATCATGTGTATCTACATTATATACCTGTATATGTGTGTGTATATACACACATAATGTACAAACTTGCATATGTGTGCATTTGTGCATAAAATAGGTTCTTTTCCCTTTTATTTCTTTGTGATGCAGATCTAGCAATGATAGAACTGGAATCAAAGAATTTACCCAGTTTTATACTTCTATAGGCATAGTTCCAAATCATTCTTCAGAATGACTGATCAGTTCATAACTCAGTCAATTTTTCCATGTTATCTCCAACAATTGTAATTTTCCTTTTCTGTCATGTTAACCATTGTGATATATGTAAAATATTATCGCAGAGTTGATTTCATTTGCATTTCTCTTATAAGTAGTGATTTAAAACATTTTTTCACATGATTGTTGATAGCTTTGATCACTTCATCTATAAACTCTGTTCATTTTCTTTGACCATCTAATCATATGGGGAACAAATTATATTTTTATAAGTTTGGTTCACTTCCCTATATAATTGAGAAATGAGATCTTTATCAAAGAAACACTGTATTTTTTCCTCTAGTTTCCTGTTTTTCTTCTAATTTTGGCTGCATAAGTTTTGTTTCTGCAAAACCTTTGATTACATGTAATCAAAATAAGCCATTTTGCTTCCTGTGATCCTTTCTATCTCTTGTTCAGTCATAAACTCTTCCCTTTTCCATAAATCTGACAGGTACATTTTTCGTGGTACCCTAATTTACTTATGATAACAACATTGATCTGAAAAATATCCATCCATTTTGATATAAACTTCATATATGGTCGAGATATTGATCTGTCTATTTTCTGCCAAATAGCTTTCTCGTTTTCCTAGTAATTTTTGTCCAATGAATTTTTACCCCCAAATTTTGGATCTTCTACTTTATGAGACATTAAATTGCTGTGTTCATTTAGTTGTTTATTTTATACTTAGTTCCATTGATCCACCACTGAATTTCTTAACCAGCATAAGATTGTTTTGATGATTAAAATTTTATTATATTTTGAAATCTGATATAGTAGACATCTTCTTTACAGCTTTTTCATTAGTTTCCTTGATATTCTTGACTATTTGTTGTTTCATATGAATTTTGTTACAATTTTTTTCAAGCTTTATAAAATACTTCTTTGGTGATTTGAGTGCTATGGCACTGAATAAGCAATTAACTTGAATAGAACTGTTATATTTATAATATTGATTAGTTCATCTTTGAGCAAATAATATTCTCCAAATGTAAGATCTGTCCTTATTTGTGCAGAGAGTAATTTGTAACTGTGTTCATACAGTCACTGAGTTTCTCTTGGCAGGTAGACTCCCAAGTGTTTTACATTCTGCGATCATTTTAAATGGAATTTCTCTTTTTTTTTCTCACTTCCTGCTGAGTTTTGTTGTTAATATATATATATATAAATTCTTAGAGTTTGTGTGGGTTTGTTTTTTTCCTGAAAATTGCTAAAGTTGTTGATTGTTTCAATTAATTTTTTAGTAGTTTCTCTAGGGGTTCTTTAAGATTACCATATAACATTTATAAAGAGTGATAGTTTCCTTTAATCTTATCTTTATTTGTCTTTAATTCATCTTTTAATTTTTCAATACTGGTAATTTGGTTTCCTTCTTTCTTTTTTTTTTAAAGTAAAATTAACCAAGTCAAATAGTCTATTTCATAAAATCCTCCTTCTAATTTTCTTTAATTAGTTCAATGATTTTTTTTTATTTTCAATGAAACTAATCTTTCATTGAATCTCAGGATTTTCAAAAACTGCTGTTTAAATGGAGTTTTTTAGTGGTTCTTTTTTTAGATTTTTAGTTGAATGTCCATTTCACTGTTTTATTCTGTCTTCTTTTCTTTGGTATACTCACTTAGATATATAAATTTTGTCCTAAGTATTGCTTTAGCTGCATCCCACACATTTTGGTATTCTGTCACATTATTGTCATTCTCTTCAGTGAAATTATTGATTATTTCTTTGATTTCTTTTTTAACCCATTCATTCTTTAAGAATAGATTAGTTTTCAATTAATTTATAATCTGTTTTCATGTTTATTTCATGTAATTTTTATAGTACTATGTTCTGAAAAGGGTGCATCTAATTATTTTTTCTATATTTAATTATGAAGTTTGTATGATCTAATACATGATCAGTTATTGTGAAGATGTACAGTTAAGGAAAAAATACATTCCTTTCTGTTTCCATTCAATTTTCCCCAGAAATTTAGCCTAATTTATCAAAGATTATATTTATCTCCTTGATTTCTTTCTTCTTTATTTTATGGTTAGATTGGAACACTGAGGTTCCTCATTAAGAAAAATTCAGTTTATTTTATCCTGCAATTCATTTGACTTTTTCTTTAAGAATTTGGTATATATATACATATATATCTTTAGTATTCCTACTACTTCAATTGTCTATGGTGTCTTTTAGCAGAATGCAATTTCCCTGCTTATATTGTTTAATTATGGGGTTTTTTTTGCTTTTACTTTTTCTGAGATCATAATTACTACCCCTGCTTCTTATTCTTCTTTTTTTTAACTTGAGCTAAAAAACAATAAGTTCTGCTCCAGGCTCATATTCTAACTCTGTATATGTTTTTCTCTCTTTAAAATGTATTTCTTATAAATAGCATATTGTTTGATTCTAGTTTTAAATTCATTCTGCTCTCTGCTTCTGTTTTATGGGTTAGCTCATCCCATTCACATTCATAGTTATGATTGAAAACTGCATCTTCCTCCTTATTTTCTTCTGTTTATCCTACTCTTATTTTGTCTTATCTCTCTTCAAAATTTTGTTTTGCTTCTGATTACTGCCTTCCTTTATCTGCCCCCCCCTTATTTAAAATCAACCTGTTCCCTTTTTTATCTTATCCCCTTTGGCTCCTACTTCTCTGTGAATAAGATAGATTTCTAATACCAATAAATTGTGAATGTGTGTCTGTATGTCAAGATTCTTTAAATCAATTTAAATGAGAATAAGATTCAAATTTTGATCTCCTTTCTACCATTCTCTCCTCCAATGTAAAAGTTCTTTTTATTGCATCTCCATTATTTGAAAGAATTTTCCCCATTCTCCCTCTCCTTTCCCCCTTCTCCTAGATCATACATCTTTTTTCATCTATGTATTCATTTATATACCATAACAAAATAACCAACTCATTCCTGAAATCTCTGGCTATCTAGAATCCTTCCAATTGCTCTAATAATAATAATAATAGATTTTTTTAGAAGTTACATGTTTTATCTTCCCCTATAGAAATGTGAACAGATTAACCTTATTGAATTGTTTATGATTGCTCTTTCACATTAATTCTTTTATGCTTTTCTTGATTGATATTTGAAAGTTAAATTTTCTATTCAATTCTGGTCATTTCATCAGGAATCTTTAAAAATTCTCCATCTCATTACATATCCATTTTTCACGTGATGGACTGGTGTTTATCCTTCATTCTTAAAGAAGACCACATCAGAGGATGATGCCATGACAAGCACATGAATTGGATTTGAGAAAGGGGATGATGTGCTAAGTCACCAGTCTCACTTTCTTCTCCAGAATCATCTGGGTCCAGTGGCCAGATATGAATCAGGATGAGTAGAGATGATCCTGGATGTGAGGCAATCAGGATTAAGTGACTTGCCCAAGATCAACCAGCTAGTAAATGGCAAGTGTCTGAGACCAAATTCTAGTTGTTGTCCTCCTGAATCCAAGGCCAATGCTACATTCACTGCATCACCTAAAATGTCCTCAACTTGAATGATTATACTAACTTTTCTTAGGTATCTTTTTCTTAGTTGTACTCCCAGTTCTTTCTGTAATACTATTTTGCAAGCCTCAAGTCCTTTCTATCCTGTATGAACCTGACTATGGTTCCACAAAATTTGAATGGCTGGCCCCTCTCTCTCCCATCAGGAGAGAGGTTGTACCATTTTGTTTAGATAGCTTAATAAAAAAATCATTTTAATCACTCTAGACTAAGTATTCACAAGCCATTTATAAAAATGTGGGGGCTCATCTGTGATATTAATGCAAATCTCTTTACCCTTTCCCGTTATTTTCCAGGAAGAACATAAGAAGATAATGCACACAAATGACTTGATTTCAAGCCCACTGTTTTGGTGTTCTTTTCTGGAGAGATACCTCAGAGATTCCTGGGAAGATTGGCCCGGGTTTGGAGGTGAGAGTGATTAAAATGTTTGGGAGTAGTACTGTGGTAAGTGGCAGATCTCTAGAGTGGTGGATTGGCTGAGATGTCCTCCAGATCTATCCCAAAGGAAAGGTCAGATGATGATAATAAGGTGCCCCAAGGAATGGAGGGGAATTTGGATCCCCTTTCCAGGAATTTCCCAAAAATCTTAAGGGGGAAGGTTGCCTCCAGAATTGGGGGTCAAGGGAGCCAGAAGGAAGAAAGGTAGCTGATTGAATCCAGTGCTGTGTGAGTGAGTTTGGATGTTCCTGCACAGGGGTGTAGGGGTGTGTGTGTGTGTGTGTGTGTGTGTGTGTGTGTGTGTGTGTTCTATGTCCTGTCTTGTATAAGTGCTCTGTGTAAACTGTGGGGGAAATGGGAATTGGGTTGAGGAGTTTCAGAAGGAGGGGGAGGAAGTAGGTCTGGAAGTAAGTCTTCAGCATCTCTCTTGTGGAATCAGCTCCTCCCTCATTGAGCCAGTGGTGGCTGTGCTGGTGTGTAGAGTTAAAGAGAAAAGGGGAGGGGGATTCCTAAGGAGAAAAAGCTGTGGTTTGGGGATAGTTGAGGAACACGAACTTTTAAGGTAATGATTGAGAATTTATAGGAGGGAAGATTTCTAATTCTTCTGCCTGGGAAAGGTCCCAGGTTTTCTCCCTTGGGTGGGTGGGGGGGTGGACTGTGATAATCTTGATCTTATCCACCATCTTGTTAAGACTTGAAATATAAACTGAGTTCAGCTGAGAAGTGCCCCACCTGTCCATGAGGGTGGGAAAGAGACTTAAAAGGAAAGGGACCCTGCCACAGGTATGATATGTAATTGGGAAAGGAAGAAAATACAAAATCCAGGGGTAAGGAGACACATTTATTGAAAGGAAAATCATGTTAATGAGTGTCTCTGCTCTGGTTACATGGTCTAAAAGTAATGACTCATTTTTTTTTTGTTTTAGTGATTTGAAAGGCAAACAGGGTTAAGTACTTTGCCCAAGACCACACAGTTGGGTAATTATTAAGTGTCTGAGGTCAAATTTGAACTCAGGTACTCCTGACTCCAGGGTTGGTGCTCTATCCACTGTGCAGACTAGCCACCCCCAACTCAACTGTTTTTAAGGTTTCTGAACTGGAGTTTGAGGAGACACTCTGAGGTTTTTAAAAGAAAGGAATTAATGCTGCTACATTCTGACAAAATTTGTGAAGAATGGAAGGAATTAAACAACCTAGATTGTTAAATTAGTTTGGGATTTTAAACTATTTTAACACTACTGTAACTTTATCACAAGGAGTTAAAAGAAAATGGTATTGGGTTAACTAAGAAGAGGAAATACCTATGTTATCAGGGATATTTACTGATTTATTTTGGAAAAAAGCTCTAATTTCCTGACTATACCCTGGGGAGCATCAAGCACAATTTGGGGGATCAGTGGGGGGTACCACTGTCAAAGAAAGCCTCAGGAAACACAGCGAACAACATGACCATGGCAGCCCAGATCTAGAAACCAGAAGCAGGCAGAGCTGGTAAGCAGGAGCCCCCAGGGCATGAGTGCTGAGCCTAGAGAGGGGAGCTAAGAAAGACTGCCGGACTCTGTCTTCTGTCCCTGGAATAGGATTCTGGAGTTCTGACCACATTCAGATCCTGATTGCAGTCTAGGCCCTCCAATAGCACAGCAGCCCCCCCACCTCAGACCCATGGAAGAGGAGTGCTCTTACAGTCATTCACAGACCAAGAGGGAAGACAGAGCCTCACACATTGAGATCCTTGTGGGGGTGTCCCAATAATACACAAAAGCTCAGGAAGCACCACAAAACCAGGCACAGACTGGAGAAATGAGTAAGCAGAGATAAAAGAGGAACAACATTGAGAAATACTTTGCCTAGGATCCCAAGAAGGATAAAAACACTCAATCTGAAGATGAGGAAGTACAAGCTCCTTCATCTAAAGATTCCAAGAAAAACAGAAATTGGGCTCAGACTATGACAGAGCTCAAAAAAGAATTTGAAAATCAAGTGAGGGAGATAGAAGAAAAATTGGGAAAAGAAATGAGAGAGATGCAGGAAAAACATGAAAATGAAATCAGCAGCTTAGTCAAGGAGATCAAAACAAATGCTGAAGAAAATAACATGTTAAAAACCAGCATAGGCCAAATGGATAAAGCAGTTGAAAAAGTTATTGAGGAGAAGAATGCTTTAAAAAGCAGAATTGGCCAGATGGAAAAAGAGATAAGAAAGCTCTCTGAGGAAAAACAAATCCTTCAGACAAAGAATGAAACTGAGAGAGATTGCTGATTTTACAAGAAATCAGGACACGATACTTCAAAACCAAAAGAATGAACAATTAGAAGAAAATGTGAAACAACTCATTGAAAAAACAACTGCTATGGAAAACAGATTTAGGAAAGATAATTTAAAAATTATTGGAATACCTGAAAGTCATGACCAGGAAAAGAGCCTTGACACCATTTTTAAAGAATTCCTACAGGAAAATTGTCCTGATATCCTAGAAGCAGAGGGCAAAATAGAAACTGAGAGAATCCACCCATCTCCCCAAGAAAGAGATCCAAAAAAAAAAACAACCCCCAAGAATATTATAGCCAAGTTCCAGAACTCCTAAGTCAAAGAAAAAATATTACAAGCAGCCAGAAGGACACAATTCAAATATTGTGGAGCTGCAGTAAGGATCACACAGAACTTAGCAGCAACTACATTAAAAGCTCGTAGGGCTTGGAATAGAATATACTGGAAGGCAAAAGAGCTTAGAATGCAACCGAGAATCAACTACCCAGAAAAACTGAACATTCTCTTCCAGGGAAAACAATGGACTTTCAATGAACCAGGGGAATTTCAAATGTTCCCATTGGAATGGCCAGAGCTGAACAGAAGGTTTGATCTTCAAATACAGGACTCAGGTGAAACATAGAGAGTGGAGGAAAAGGGGAGAATATAAGGGACTTAATGATGATGAACTACATGTATTCCTGTATAGAAAAATGATACTGATAATACTCATATGAATCTTCTCATTTAACAGAGCAGGTAGAAGGAGCTTATATAGATGAAACACAGGAGAAAGCTGAATTTGAAGATATATTGTGGTGTAAAAATGGTGTCATTAGATAAAAAGGGAAATGTAATAGGAGAAATAAAAAGGAGAGGAGGAATAAGCTAAGATATTTCATCTAATAAGTTTATTCTTTATTACAATGAGCTATTGCAATGATATGGAAGGGGGGAAGGCAAAGGGGAATGAGGGAATCTTTGCTCTCATCAGAGGTGGCTCGGAGAGGAAACAGCATATATGCTCAATGGGGTATAGGCATCTGGAGTAAGAAGGAAGGGGGGACAGGGGGAAGGGGGGGATGTGAGTGATGGAGGAGAGGATGGAACATGGGGGGACAGTGGTCAGATATAACACATTTTCTTTTTTACTTCTTACAGGAGGCTGGGATTGGATGGCCTGTCCCAGACCATAGGGCTGAGTGGATGCTGGGCCTAAGGGGTGGTATGTGGGCTCGGGGCCTCTTGACCCCAGGGTCGGGGATCTGTCTGCTGTGCCACTCAGATACCCTACAGCAGAGACAGAGTGAAAGGAGAGAGAAAATACAGTGCATGGTAGTGGAGAAGTATGAATGGAGGGAGTTGCGATCTGCAAAGGCCATGATGGAAAAATATAGAAGTAACTTTTGTGATGGACTTATCATAAAGAATGTTATCCACCTGCAATAGAGCTTATGGTGTTAGAACACAGACTGAAGGACATTTATTATTATTATTATTATTATCATTATCATTATTATTATTATTATTATTATTATTATTTTTGCAGGGGGTTGCAGGGCAAATGGGGCTGGGTGGCCTGCCTGAAGCCACACAGCTGGGTGATTGTTGGGTGTCTGGGGATGGATTTGGGCTCGGATTCTCCTGGCTCCAGCTGGTGCTCCATCCACTGTACCACCTGGCCATACCTGCTATTATTATTACTATTACTATTACTATCACTATTACTATTACTATTACTATTACTATTACTATTACTATTACTATTACTATTACTATTACTATTATTATTACTATTACTATTACTATTACTATTTAATTTTTATTTTTATTTTTTTCCTCTCCCCTTTACTTTATCTCTTATGCGGGTCTATATTTTGGGGGAGGAGTTATTATGTTTACTCTTAAGAAAGCATAAAATAAAGAAAAAACATTATTTGTACAAAATAAAATAAATTAATAAAAAGAAAAAAGAAAAAACCTCTAATTCATTTTAATGTTAAACCTAATAATGCTAACAATTGTATTTTTATGTTGGATGGAGTTTTTGGAATGTGAGTGCTGGATTCTCTGTATAAGGTACTCTAAAGCTTTTATCAAACTAAACTGTTGGGAAGTTTCGTTGTAATTGCATTATTGGGGTTTTAAATGCATCATATGTATGAGATTGGATTCTTGGAGAATCTGGGTAAAGAGGTCTGGAACATGAAAGTGTAAAGATAGTGGGATATTCATATTGCTCTTATTCTAAGGGGAGTGAGTTGTTTAAATAAGAATCTTATGTTTAATGTAAATTAATAAACTACATTTAATTTTAAAGAAGTCAAAAATGTGAACTTTTCTCTTGGTAAATGCAGACAGCTGATGTGGGGGATTCTGTTGGAAAACTGAACAAATAGCAATTGTGTGGTCCCAATGTAAGGTGACTTATTGATGTATAAGATGTATTTATCAGTTCTTTTGTAACTTCAAAGAAATTATATTTACAATATTGGGTTATATTTTGTGAATACATGTTTTTTAGATACTGTATTGCTAAAGCCTGGGATTAACTTGTGATTGCTTTGAAGTGCAATAAGGGAAATATCAAAAATTCTGACCACTTCTAGGCTAGATCTGTGGGTTCAAGAATAATGGAATAATGAAGGTCTTGCTTTGTACAGTCTAGTAATTTATGTGTTATTCTTATTGCTGTTTTGTTATTTTGAAATTAATAACACATTTTGGAAATTTAAAGTCACCTAAGATATTCTAATGGGCTTAAAGAATTCTGAAAGTAATTTGTATGTTGAAGGAAGCTAAATGACACAGTGGATAGAGTACCAACCCTAGAGTCAGGAAGACCTGAGTTCAAATATGACCTCAGACAGTTAATGATTACCTAGCTATGTGACCTTGGGCAAGTCATTTAACCCTATTTGCCTTTCAAAAACAAAAATAATAATTTGTATGTTAAGGATGGCTAATAGTGAAACAAGTTTATGTGTAGAAGTTTCTAGCTATATGTGAATTGGGAATATATATATATATATATATATATATATATATATATATATATATATATATATATATATACATATATCCCAAAACTGGTTGTTTACTTTGAAGTAAAAGCACCTATGTAATATGACAAAGATAAACACAAAAAGAATAATTTGAGATATTTCTGTGTAATCTCCTGGCCAAAAGAGGTATTTATTTGTTGTAAAATACAACAGTCTAGAAGGAGGGTTCTCTAGCCAAGGGGAATCTGATACACCATCTTTATGTAGAAATAGAGTACATGTGATTTCAGACAAAGGGATACCTCTAGTGAGAGGAAGGAGATGAGGCCTGTAGGGCCAGTCATAGTTTGAATACCTGGTTTTATCAAGGACCCAGGAAGAACACTCATAGCTTTAAGTAGGGGATTCATTAATTGGGACACCATTGGGACTATAATTGGAATTTAGTGAATTGGACTCACTGGAAGTTCCAATTAGATAAAGCAACTATTTTAAATCATGGGACTTTTAATCATTTTTCTCTTTTTATGTCAGATACCAGCATGGTCAGCAAAAAGAAAGTGTTACTGGGGCAATGCATTGTTCTTGGAGCCAAGAAAACCAATGGGTTGAAGATGTGAGGTGACAGGGATGCACAGTCGAAGAGGCAGCTTCTCAGTATGGCCTAAGGCTGGACCCTTTTGACTTGATTTCCCCAAAATGGCATGGATAATTTCTCACTTGAAAGAATACATCTGGCCTAAGACATTTGAATATCCACAAGACCTCTGCCTAGACACTGACATTCAATAATTATATCTATAAAGGAATTTTCCTCTAATGTCCTGGATCTCTATAGTTACTACTCAAACCATAAAAGGAAGTTTTAGGTGAATAGGATTTTATATCCAGAGATAAGATAGGTGTATGACTCTGACATCTACTATCAGCTACATGATAAAATAGGAATTAAGTTTCCTTAATTTTTAAGTTAGAGGGGATATTTACTAAGAAGAATTGGAAATTCTTAGGATAATTACAGTCTCAAAGTCTGATTTAGGGAAAGGAATGTGAATCAGATAAGTACATCAGAAAAGGAAAATATGGGAATATTTTGGGAAAAAAAAATTCATTTTAGCTAAGGATGTTTGAGTCATTGTAATGAGAGCAAAAGTTTAAGACTGTTAAAAGCATAAGTTAACATCATAATTTTCATTGGGAGTTCACTCATGTAGTAAAACACTTCCAGAAGTTTAATGTGTTGAAGTATGTATGTCAATACGACAGTAAGTGAAGCAAAATGTAAATTGTAATATGCTCCAGAATATCATTGTTTGTGATGAAAACATGTGTTTTGAACTGAGTAAAATGTTAAGCAGATCTTCTTTACCAGAAGATAAGGTCTCAGCGAGTAACCTGAGCTGGAGAGGATCTTTTTGGAACAAATTCAGAATATGTAGAAGGACATTGGATGTCTCCAGGGGAGAAGAGAAGAGAGGAGGACAGACACTGGACCAGTTCATCTCCATCATCCCCACCATCTCCACCATCTCTCACTTATGTGTGTGTGTGTACATCATTTAGTCAGGGAGTTCTATACCTGTAACCACCTTGATTCTGTAAGTATGACACCTCACCTATGCCCCTCTACTTATAGAAAGGATGAGAGGCAGGTGAAGATGTTCTCCATAGAAAGAAAAGGAGATTGAGATCATTGGGTGGCATGATTATATACCACATGAGTCTATATATCCTATCTATGGAGAGTCCTATCTCTGATTTAGACAACAGGGTATTAGTAATGGTGGGAGGAGAATCTAGCTGACAGAAGTCAATGCCCAGTCTTGTGGTGTGGTTAACTGTTGGACTTGAAGAGGTCCACAACTGTTTGAGAATTGATCTTGGGTGCCAGTCCCCCTGGGTCTGGCCTAGATTCTCAGTTCCTGGTCAGAGGTGCACTGTGGCATAGGATTGAGAGGAGAGAAACACCACTGACATTTGACTGAGTGGGTTCAGGGTGACTATTGCTTATACCACTCTGGCCAGGATATTTTCCTGGGAAGTAGCAAATGTGTGTGAACTTACGCAGAAGCAGGTTACACATAGTCTAAACTGTAGAACTTAAAGAGATAGGTGGGCTGATACTCGTATGAGATGTAATGATGGTACCTGAATCCCTTGTAAAGATGGACAAATGGGGGGACTTGTTAAGGGAAACTGATTATGAGAAAAATAATTTAAGGAACATCACTAGACATATTAGCTATTCTTGGGGTTGGTCCACTGGCACAAAATCAAAAGATTTATTTTGGTCAATTTTGGATCCAAGAAGACCTATCTAAAGACATTATTATAAAAACTTGCCAGTTGACAGATAGAGGTACAGCAAGCTTGGAAATGTACCTATTATCATGATTATATGACTTATTTAGGAGGTCCCCTTGGAAGTAAGAATGAAGAGTATTATCTATTTGTTGGAAATTGGAAACTATATTCATGGAAGATTAACCATAACTAAAGGAACATTATTGGATTTGTGAGGCTACTGCCTATAACCATTTGTCCAAAGGATTGGTTAGGGAGTTATTATCTATACTTAATGACCTAGTACCTGGGCACAGGATGGGAGTTGAGTCTATAGAACCCCAATTTATATCCTGATTAGATTCCAAGCTGTCGTAGAAAAATTACCAATTAGAGAGCTAGGGCCTTGACTTGTTGGCTGGCTAAACCATGCAAATAAATGTATTGATTGGAAAAGGAGGAATTTGTGGTGAATTGGATCTATGAAGTTATTGCCTAAAGATAGATGACAATAGGCATATAATAAAAAACAACAGAAAGTTGACATGTGATCCTGCCAAACCTGGAAAATAAGCTGGGTCCATGTCTCTGATAACGAGTTAGTAAAAATCTCAATAAAAGCAAACGTCAATAGTTATGTCAGTAACAAGGGTTGTAATTTAAGAAAGAAATCACTAATAAGGTGTGGAATGTCAAATTCTTATTATAAAAGAAAAGGGGGAAATTGTGAGAAATATCTGGGTGTTTGGGGTCCACAAGAATGTGAAGGGATGATTGTTAGTTTACATTTCAAAGACTAGGATCTGCCTATATTGTTGTCTAAGGGCAGGTACTAAGTTAAGATAAAAGATTTAGCCTCCATTTGATCAAAAACTGCCCCACCTGTTTTTAAGTTGACTTAGTCTTGGCCTTTTCCTTTACTCATGCTCATGAAGATCTAGCTGTTCTTGCTCATTAATATAATAAGCATGAGTATAAGGAAATGCATGAGAGCCAATCTAACAATAAGACTGTGACCTCAGCCTATGATTAGCATAAAGGCAGGAACAAAGCCATTCAAATTGTAATAAGCTCCAGAATATCATTGTTTTGTGATGAAAACATATGTTTTGAACTGAGTAAAATGTTAAGCAGATCTTCTTTACCAGAAGATAAGGTCTCAAGGAGTAACCTGAGCTGCTTGAAAGACCTTCCATTGTGGGATTTTTCCACCTCCTCTCTCCCACCATGAGAGAAGTGTGCCATTTTTTTAAGATATCTTAATTAAAAAAAAATTTTTGAATCAAAAAAATTTGAATGACTTATTTATGGCAACATGAATTCTTTTCTCTTTGACGTAGGAATTCTGAAACTTAACTATATTTTTCCTGCATGGGAGTTTTCATTTTAGTTTATCATTCAAGTGGTTATCAGTGGAATTTTTCACTTTATATTTTAACTTCTATCATAGGATATCAGGTAGTTTTCCTCAATTTCTTGAAATAGGAAAGTTATTTCCTTGATTAAAGCTTTCAGATTAATACAGTAATTCTTATATTATCTCTTTTCATTCTGTTTTTTTAGATTAGTTGTTTTATGTCAAGATGTTTTATGTGTACTTCTATTTTTCATGCTTTTGACCTTAGCTTCTTCATTTCTCATAATCATTGTTTTCCACTTGCTCAATTCTAATTTTTAAGGAATTATTTTTCTTCAGTAAACTCTTGTACTCCTTTTTTCCATTTGACCCATTCTAGTTTTTAAGGGTGTTTTCTTTTTTCTTTTTTTTTTTGTCTCTTGTCAAGATGCTAATTGTCCTCATAGTTTTCTTCCTTCACTTTCATTTCTATACTTAATTTTTTCCTACTACTTTGATTTTGAAGATGATTTTTATCTCTTCCAGGGATTCTCTTTTTGTTGTAGTTTTGTTTTGTAACTTATATTCTTTTAAAAATTTTAAAAGATTTTTTTATTTTACAATTTTACAATTTTTCCCCCTAATCTTTCTTCCCTCCCTCCATCCCCCACAGAAGGCAATTTGTTAGTCTTTACATTGTTTCCATGCTATACATTGATCTAAATTGAATGTGTTGAGAGAGAAATCAAATCCTTAAGGGAAAAAAATAAAATATAAGAAATAGCAAAATTGCAGAAGATAACTTTTTTTTAAAAATTAAAGGTTAATAATTTTTGGTCTTTGTTCAAACTCCTCAATTCTTTCTTTGGATACAGGTTGCATTCTCCATTGCAGATACCCCAAAAGTGTCCCTGATTGTTTCAACTTATGAAATGAGCAAGTCCATTGAGATTGATTATCAACCCTATGCTGCTGTTATGGTGTACACTGTTCTTCTGGTTCTGCTCATCTCACTCAGCATCAGTTCATGCAGATCCCTCCAGGCTTCTCTGAATTCCCATCCCTCCTGGGTTCTTATAGAACAATAGTATTCCCTAATGTACATATAGCACAAGTTGTTCAGCCATTGCCAAATTGATGGACATTCACTAAGTTTCCAATTCTTTGCCAAAAACTGTGATGAATATTTTTGTATAAGTGACATTTTTTCCCTTTTTCATGATCTCTTCAGATTAAAGACCCAGTAGTGGTATTACTAGATCAAAGGGTTTGCATATTTTTATTGCCCTTTGGGCATTGTTCCAAATTGCTCTCCAGAAAGGCTGGATGAGTTCATGGATCCACCAACAATGCAACAGTGTCACAGATTTCCCACATTCCCTCCAACACTGATCTTTGTCTTTTCTGGTCATATTGGCCAATCTGAGAGGTGGGAGGTGGTGCCTTAAAGATGCCTTAATTTGCATTTCTCTTTGATTTCCTCATCTGTAAATTGCCTTTGCATATCTTTTGACCATTTGTCAATTGAGGAATGGCTTGTTGTGTTTTGTTTTTATAAATTTGAATCAGTTCTCTGTATATTGTAGAAATGAGTCATTCTTCAGAAATCCTAGTTGTAAAGATTGTTTCACAGTTTACTCCATTTCTTTTGATCCTGGTTACAGTGGTTTTGTCTGTGCAAAAGCTTTTTAATTTAATGTGATCAAAATGATCTAGTTTGTTTTTAATGATGTTCTCCATCCCCTCCTTGATCATAAATTGCTTCCCTTTCCATAGATCTGACAGGTAAACTATTCCTTGATCTCCTAGTTCTCATATATTGTCTTTTATGTCTAAATCCTGTATCCATTTTGATCTTATCTTGGTATAGGGTGTAAAGTATTGGTCTAATCTAAGTTTCTTCCATGATAACTTGCAATTTTCCCAACAGTTTTACTGAAGAGATAGTTTTTATCCCAATAGCCGGAATCTTTAGGATTATCAAACAGCAGATTACTTTATCATTTCCTGTTATTGCACCTAGTCTATTCCACTGATCCATAACTCCATTTCTTAGCCAATACCAGGCAGTTTTGATGACTAATGCTTTATAATATAATTTTAGAACTGGTAGGGCTAAGCCACCTTTTCATATTTTTTATTAAATCCCTGGAAATTCTTAATTTTTTATTTCTTCATAGGAATTAAATTTTTTTCTAACTCATAAAAGTAATTTTTTGGAATTTTGATTGGTAGGCACTAAATAAGTGGTTTAATTTAGGTAGAATTGTCATTTTTATTATTTTAGCTTGGCCTATCCATGAGCAGTTGATATTTTCCCAGTTTTTTAAATCTGATTTTATTTGTGAGAACTGTTTTGTACTTGTTTTCAAAGAATTTCTGAGTCTGCCTTTGCAGATAGACTCCAAAGTATTTTATATTATCTGAAGTTATTTTGAATGAGATTTCTCTTTCTATCTCTTACTGCTGTGTCTTTCTAGTCATATATAGAAATGATGAGGATTTATGAGGGTTTGTTTTATATCCTGCGACTTTGCTAAAGTTGCTAATTGTTACTAGTAGGTTTTTAGATGATTTTTTAGGATTCTCTAGGTATACCATCATGTCATCTTCAAAGAGTGAGAGCTTTGTCTCTTCCTTCCCAATTCTAAGTCCTTCAATTTATTTTTCTTTTCTTATTGCTGAAGATAACATTTCTAACACAATATTGAATAGTAGTGGTGATACTTGGCATCCTTGTTTCACTCCTCATTTTATTGGGAATGCCTCTAGCTAATCCTAATTGCATATAATGCTTGTTGATAGTTTCAGATAGGTACTGCTTATCATTCTAAAGAACAAGGCATTTATTCCTATGCTTGCTAGTGTTTTTTCTCAAAGCCTTTTCAGCATCTATTGATATAATTATATGATTTCTGATAGGTTTGTTATTGATATAGTTAATTAAACTAACAGTTTTCCTAATATTGAACCAACCTTGCATTCCTGGTATAAATCCTGCTTGGTCATAGTGTATTATCCTAGTGATAACTTGCTGTAATTGCTTTACTAAGATTTTATTTAAGATTTTAGCATCTATATTCATTAGGAAGATTAGTCTATAATTTTCTGTCTTTGTTTAGACTCTTCCTGGTTTAGGTATCAGCACCATATTGGTGTCATAGAAAGAGTTAGGCAGAGTTCCATCCTCACATATTTTGTCAAAGAGTTTATATAAAATTGGAACCAATTGTTCCTTAAATGTCTGATAGAATTCACTTATGTATCCATCTGTCCCTGGAAATTTTTTTTCTTAAGGAGTTCAATAATGGCTTGTTGATGTTGAATTTCTCTTTCAGAGATAGGGTTAAGTATTTAATTTCCTCTTCATTTAACCTGGGGAACTTATATTTTTGTAAATATTCCTCCATTTCACTTAGATTATCAAATTTATTAGCATACACTTGGACGAAATGATCCTGCATTGTTACTTTAATTTTCTCCTCATTGGTGATGAGTTCACTTTTTTCGTTTATGATACTAGTAATTTGATTTTCTACTTTTTTAAAAAATAAAAGTAACCAGAGGTTTATCAATTTTATTGTTTTTTCATAAAATCAACTCTTGGTTTTATTTATTAATTAAATAGTTTTCTTGCTTTCAATTTTATTAATTTCTCCTTTAATTTTTATAATTTCTAATTTGGTATTTAATTGGAGGGTTTTAATTTGTTTTTCCTCTAATTTTTTTAGTTGAATGTTTAGTTCATTGATTTCCTCTTTCTCCAATTTAAGCATTTAAAGATATAATAATATATCCCCTGGCAACTGCTTTGGCTGTAACCCATAAGTTTTGGTATATTGTCTCTTTATTATCATTATCTAGGGTGAAATCATCATTAATTGTTTCTATAATTTGTTGTTTGATCCATTCATTCTTTAAAATGAGGTTATTTAGCTTCCAATTAGTTTTAGGTCTATCTCTCCCTGGAACATTATTCTATGTGATTTTTATTGCATTATGATCTGAGAAGGATGTATTGACTATTTCTGCCTTTCTGCATTTGATTATTAGGTTTTTATGCCCCAGTACATGGTCGATTTTTATGTAAGTAGCATGTACTCCTTTCTATTCCCATTCATCTTCCTCCAAAGGTCTATCATGTCTAGATTTTCTAACATAATATTTATCTCCTTAACTTCCTTCTTGTTTATTTTATGGTTAGATTTATTTAAATCTCAGAGTGGGAAGTTGAGCTCTCTTACCAGAAGAGTTTTACTGTCTATGTCTTCCTGTAACTCATTCAACTTCTCTAAAAATTTGAATACCTCTTGGTACATACATATTTAGTATTGAAATTGCTTCATTGTCTGTGGGTACCTGCCTTATCTCTCTGTTAATGAGATCTATTTTTGCAACTGTTTTGTCTGAGATAAGGATTTGCTATCCCTGCTTTTTTCACTTCAGCTGAAGCAAAATATATTTTGTTCCAATCTTTTACCTTTACTCTGTATGTATCTCTCTGCTTCAAATGAATTTCTTGTAAGCAGCATATTGTAGGATTTTGGTTTTTAATCTACTCTGCTATTCACTTACATTTTTAAGGGAGAGTTCATCCCATTCACATTCAAAGTTATAATTACTAACTTTTTATTGCCCTCCATGCTATCTTCTCTCCGTTTATATTTTTCCCCTTCTTTCACTTTATCCATATTCCCCAGTATTTTGTTTCTGGATATCACCACCTTCAGCATGTTTTCCCCCTTGTATCCAGTCCCCCTCCCCTTTCTTTCCCCTTTCCCTTTGCCCTTTCTTTCTTCTTAGTTCCTCTTTTCCTCTCCCCTCCCCCTTTCCCCTTTTAATATTTGAAAGGTATGATAAGTTTCTCAACTTAACTGAGTGTGTGTTTGTTAACTTTAGGCTCATTCTGATGAGAGTAAGATTCAGGTGGTTCTCACCTCCTTTTTTCCCCTCTATTGCCTCTATTTCCCCTCTATTCCCCTCTATCCTTTGTCCCTTTTTATGTTATGTGATTCACTCCAATCAATCCCCTCCATCCTCCTGTCTCTTATTGTTTTTAAATCATTATATCAGAGTCATGGATAAGTCACGAGTGTCCATCACATCTGGCTAAGTTTCTTCTCTCTAATAGAGATAAAATTCTGGAGAATTACGAGACTCTTTCTCCCAGGCAGGGATATAGCCAGTTACATCTTATTGGATAGCAGTTTTTTTTTCTTTACCCTTGTTTTTCTTACCTTTTCATGTGTATCTTGAGTCTCCTGTTTAATGTCTAAATTTTATATTTAGCTCTGGTCTTTTCATCAGCAAAAGTTGGAAGTCTCCCATTTTGTTAAATGTCCATCTTTTCCCCTGGAAGAAAAGGCTCAATTTTGCTGGATAGTTCTTCTAGGAATTTTTGATGAATTTGTACAAGTCTGATTAGCTTTTTTTTTCCTCTAACACTTTGCTTGTAACTATTTTCACTTCACTGTCTTCTGATCTTGATCGTCTCTGTTGCAGTTTCACTGTAATATCCCCTTATAGTCAAATTCTTCTTCATCTTCTTCATCTTCTCTTCTTCCCTCCTCTTCCTCTTCCTCATTTTTACAACCTATTTCCTGACTTTGAATATATGTTAATATTGGGGTCTGTTGGCAGATGAGTGGGGAAAGGCTGTTTCAAGCTTCAGTCTTTTTTTTCCTACTGATGTTTCAAAGCTAACTGAAAGACTTGGAGTTTTGTTATTTTTAAGGTATATAATCTAGATAAAGGTATTGTCACTGTTCTGGTCTGCTCTCTAGTCCTTACCTAGGAAAGGTCCCTGTTCACTTGAGACTGGAAGCAGTACTAATCTTCAGGATGCCTGTTTAACTTGGAAACAGAAATGATACCAAAAGTGCTCTCTTTACCCTTAATCATGACCAGAAGTGGAGTTGCCAAGCAATGTCTAGTCTCAAATCCATCTCTATCATATTGTGCTGTGGAATATCTTTCTGTCTAATTGCCAGATCCCTTCCTATCTCTGGCTTTATAACTCCCCAAATTGTTGTTTCTGTTGCCACCACCATTGGTGTATAATTCACAGGGATTCTTGGCCAGCCTCCATTCCCATGTCACAGAGTTCTCCTTCTAACTTTGTAAATTAGCTTGGGGTAGAAGAATGTCTCACCAGGATCTTTTGTTCTTTTTGACACTCCATTTGAGGCTTTGATTTAAAGCTGTTTGTAGTTGTTGGGAAAGGTCAATTAACTCTCTGTCATCTTGTGTCCACTCCCAGATGTTTCAAGAATATATTAATAAAGGGAATATTTAGCATGCATCTGAAAAAGGAAGTATTGATCATAAATATGCTTAATGAAAGAGTTGCTACACTGGAAGATCAGGGGAGTGTTATAAATATAATTCTATGTACCTTTTTTACCTAGATTTAAGGTAAACATTTGACAAAATCTATCAAGGTAGTCTTGCAAAAAAAAAAGTACTAGGAACTAGGAACTACTATATACAGACATGGATGAATGTTTGAAATCAAACAATAATTACTTATGATTCAGTACTTAACCTGATATCATTTAATGACTTAGATAAAGGAATTGATGACATATTTGTGAAAATAATAGATAACAAAAGGATGAAAGAAAGAACAAAGATAAGATCCTTTAGCTCCAAATTCAGCTCTCTTTGTAATTTACTTTGTGGTCTACACAAAGTGGCTTTTAAGTATCCTTCCAATGCCAGTATTTTAGGATTCTATAATTCTGTGTTTCTGAAATATGATACAGATCTACAGGGAAAGGTAGGAGAAACACTAGCCAGCATTTTAAAAAGACTGCATGAATTTTCTCTAAAGGTCCAAACTCTCTCCTACCTGGGACTCTTTCTTGAGAAAGGATTATAAAATACTTGGTAAGCTCAAAACCACAAACAAGTAAGAGCAAAGAGCATTTAATGAAAATTGTTCAGCATAGGGACAACTAAAGATCTGTCTAACTTTGTACAAATTTAAAAATTGATCAAATTATGTTTTTGCAAATTTTGAAGATATTTTTCCCTTTACAGTAAACTTAAACTGAAAAAATTCAGAATGGATTATTCCTTCAAAACTGCCCAGGGTCTAGCAGACCTTCTCATGTGGCCATATTAGATTGTCCCTTTGCCCATAATGAAAGTCATTGTCCTCTGTTAAAAAAAAAGGAAGAAGTGAAGACAGTGGATCAAACTATTAAGCTTGCACGTCAACAAAGAAAAAGGGAAAAGTTTCAGAATATTAAAGTTTAGTCAGAAGTTAGCTTGCCTGCTATGTCCATCTCATATTCTGGGTAGGTTATTTGCTGTTTTAAAATGTTATTTCATAATAGGACCTATTCCCACTTTCTAGAGACTTATTCAAAATTTTTTCCTTCCTAATCCTTTGTCAGATCTAAAGATTCATGGAATTATTTCTTTTTGGTTTTTGAATCAATTGGCCTGTGCTGTTTACAACAAATATCTGCCCTCTCAGTTTGGTAACAAGACATGGTAGGGGCTCACTTTCCTTGACTGATTCTAAGTAGGGCAGAGGTAAGTTATTCTCCCATTAACTCTCATGTCAAACAGAAGTTTTTAACCTATTATATACATGAATTAAAACTATATTCCAACAATTGTATTTTAATGTAATCTTTCCTCTGCAGTTCTATGTATTTTTTTTTGCATTGAAAAACTTGATCTAGAATTAATGGACTTCAACACATATGCCATTAAAATAAATTTGGAACCCTGAGAAAATCCATTCAGGTTCGGAATATGTGTATAAATGTATATATGTATATATAATACATATATCTACAAAAATTATATGTGTAAATACTTATACATATATGTAAATCCATTATCTTTCTTCCTGATTCCTGTTTGATTTCAAATCCTATGTAATTAACTGATTCCTAGCTTGACCTAGAACTTTTATACAAATAAGCATTTTAAGTTCATTTTAAATTTCTTCACCTTAACCATCCATCTTCCTTCTGCCTTTTGATATAAAGTCTATAAACTCTGCATCAATCCTCCTGCTCCAACAGTTGGCCTTTCATAACTCATTAAATGCTCTAAAACTGTCATGTCTAACCAAGTTTTCTGAGGGCACTATCAAACCTGGACTAGCCATGGGTAACCCTTGTACTTTCAGTGGTGCCTGAGAATTGACACTAAATACCCAACAAATGGGCAGACCAGACAATGAGCATACAAGAGGTCTGAAGAAGAAAAAGTAGGTGAGGGTTAAAGTGGCTGGAGGAGGTTTTCATGCAAGAAGTGGAATTTTACTTTACCTTTAGCAAGTAGGTGAGATTGGATAGCATAGTATATAGGGAAATCAGATCTGAGCTAGAATCTTATCTCTGCCACTTATAAGTTATGAGACCACAAGCATATCATTTCAAATCCCTAAGTCTCATTTTACTTATTTCTAAAAATAGGGAATAAGAAGTACTAACCACCTCATAGATTTGTTGTGAGGAGTACCTTCAAAAGAGTTATCATGGTAGGATGCAAAGATATTGGTTTGGAATCACATGATTTAAATTGAATTGCAATTCTGGAACTTAATGTCTGTGTGACTCTGGGCAAGTAACTTGACTTTCCTGTTCCTCATATTCCTCTTATATAAATTGATGAGGATGAACTCTATGGACCCTTCTAGGATTCTACTCAGGTTGAATGGAATGTGTCCTTGTCTTATCCTTTAAGAGAGGAATGAAGAGATAACTCATGGTACTCATTACAATACCGACTCCTGCTCACAAGACAGTGTAACCTTTAACTTTTCAGTAGCCTCTTTCTCTGAGTTAAATGCTAGGTCAGTTTGAATATCAAGGCTCTTCAAATAGGTTGTCAGGAATGAAAACTGAAACTGGCATTTCTAATTTATTTTTCTTTTTTTGGAGACCTTTCATCAAACTGGAAGCAAGACAGTCTCATCCACTATGGGGGGAAAAAAGGAAGTGAAGGAGATCAATATCTAGGTAGGTCTTTTGGGGGAGCCCTTTGCCTAGTTAGAGTTGAAAATATGTAGGTAAAGTGACTCAGGGATTTCTTCTCCATTTTGCCTCTGATATTTTGGCTAAGCTTGAGCAGTCCCTAAGACAAAGAGCATTCACATAGACTATCCAGTGAACAAAGTGACCTAGTCCCAGATGCTCATTTCTATTACTTTGCTCATTTATTGCCCTATTACACAGCATTTCAAGAAAATGGAGATCACACAAGGCTTTGCATCATTACATTAGAATTAGGGTTCTGACTGGCCTTCATTAGTTATGTGATCTTGAATAAACCTCAACACCTCATAGCCACAATTTCCTCCTTTAGAATAACTGCAATGAGTCCACAATCTGGATTCCTCATCTGTAAAACAGAACTAAGAATACCTGTCCTCTGTATCTCAGAAGGTTATTATCAGGCAAAGATGAAACAACTGTAACCAATTCTAGGTTCTGGCTAATTAGTCAAGAATCATCAGTTTGTAATCAAGAGTATGGTGATCAATTCTTGTCCTTTATTTTTCATGTTTGCTCTGGGTTCTTTTGCTCTAGGGTTATCAGTCCTCACAATAGGGATATTAATCAGTCAGGAAATAGGTATTTCTTAAGTGCATACTATGATTCAATCCCTGTGCTAAGCACAGAGAATTTTTGAAAAGGCAAAAAACAGGTTGCATCTGCCCTCAAGGAGCCAACACCTCTAATTGCTTCAATTCTACTCATGCCTCAGAATCATCAAAAAATAGTTATATATTTGACTTTTGTTCTGTGTTCCTCCCAAGAGAAAGTTAGAAGGAGAGGAGTGGGAAGAAGGAAGCTAAAGCAGGTATCCAGAGACAAATGTAGAGCATGTGTAAAATGGGCAGTTGAATTCCCACCCAGAAAGGGTATAGAGAGCCATAAAGAAGACTTAAAGCAAGTTGAGATACTAGAATTCAAGTTTTCTTTGGGACCTTGACACATGGGCCATTCATTGGCTCATTGATATTTTGCCTCCATGAATTACAACTTGATCAAGATCTGGTGGTTTCTCTTTGGGCAACCCTCTCTCTCTCTCTCTTGACCTGTTGGCTACTTCCACTGTTGCAGATGCAACTTCATGGGAAGAAGACATCAGCTACCTTTCTAGATGTCCCAAACATGGATGTCTGTTGAGAGAGTGGTAGGTGAGGAAGAGCTGAGCCTTACCTCTAATTGTGAAGGTTAGAGCCAAACGATGCATTCAACCTTTAACAATCCAAGATGCCTGGTCCCATGTTTTTGGACTGAAGAAAAGGAGAGAGAAAATTCCATTAAAATCACAGGTTTACCCAGAGATCCACGAAGTCTTGAGACTAGCTAGACAGGAGGAAAGAGGATTCCTTCTTAATCAAACAATGTATTTATACTTGGAGTTCAATAGGAAGTCTGAGGTTCAGGGATTGGCCCTTTATTATATCCACAGAACTATGATTTGAGCATTTAGATTGTCCAGATGGCAGATAGGAAGCAGAGGTTACATGTTCCTGCTCTTAAGTCCAGGGGAAATCTATCAAATATCCTTAAGGGGATACTTTAAGAGATAGCTCTCCTTAAAAAAAATATTAAATGCTATTATTTCCTTGCTGCTGTTCTAGTCCAATGCCTCATTTAGAACTTGTCTTTGCCAGGGGATGGGAAGGAAGGAGGGAAGGAGGGAAGGAAGGGAAGGGAAGGAAGGAGAAAAGGAAGAGAGGAAGAGACAAAAGGAGAGAAGGAAGAGAAAAGAAAGGAAGGGAGGAAAAATAAAAGTTTACTTATTTCTGGTTAAAGTAAAATAAAAATCAGTTCTCCAGAAGTCACACTTCCCTTTCAATTTTATGCCATAAAGATTTAACAGCTGACTTTTTAATTAGTATGTTATTGTGATATGTAAAGGATAAGGTAAGAAATGACAGACTTTGATTTTGTCTCTCACCCAGAACACTGAATGAATTTTCTCTTTCCCCTTGTTCCCCTCCTTCCTCTGTTCTATTAGAATCTTCCTCTTTGTATTTCTCTGATGAACTTAGCACATCCTGTCTTGCATTGTATTGATGTATGTGATGACCTTCTCTTCCTTTTTGGATTATAAATTCCTCACCAGCAGAGATCCCCTTTTATGAACCTTTCATAAATCAAGACACTCATTAAATTTGGGGAATACAGGACATGCTTTCAGGCATTAAAATTCTTGACTTAAAGTTAGGAAGCATCTCCAGTGATGACTTCTACCTTTTAAGCTATCACCTTTCAGCCAAGATGATTCCAGCTCAGTTTTGAAACATGAAACTGAAACTACTCTTCCAAGGCTTCCTAGAGTTTGCCTAGTGTTGCTTAATATTGTCATCACTGTGCAGCATGTACGAGGACACAAATATCATTACTTCTTACCCCTCTTAGTGTTGATAACTTGTTTTAATAATTTGCCTAATAAACTTAAGTTGCAGTTTAACGCAGATATATCATTTCCAATGTTCACTTGATCACAGGGACCACTCTGAGACTGTCCACACACAAAAGAGACAAGCAGGAAGACCATATCTGGGTTAAAAGCACATAGACAATGAAGCAACATTAATATTAAACATATATGCACAGTGTAATTTGTTCTCTTTCTGTTACTTTATTCTGCCTCAGTTCATGCAAGCCTTTCCAGGTTTCTCTGAAATTTATTTGTTGTTTCCTTTGGCACAGCAGCAAAGAATTATATTCATTTATGATAAAATTTGCAAAATGAGACATTTAATATTAGATATAGCTCAAGAGGAAATTTGTTTTGCTCAACTTTGCATATTTGCTTTGGTGGGGTTTTTTATTTTTTTCCAGTGGATTAGCAGAAGATTCAAAAACAAATGCTTATTTTTTTTAAATAATTGAATTAGCAAATGTGATAGTTTGATTCTCTGAGTGAGCTATATCTGGAAATTATACAAAAACAAGACACATTAATTTTTTAAAATATAAAATGCCCACCATCCTATATTTGTAAATAAAAAAGAATTCTGTATTTTATTTGTGAATATTTTCCCTCTATTCAACTCTAGATTCATCTGTTTCAACATATGCCTCTAAGGACAGCACACATTTCATTGGATTACTGTGGGTAGGCAAATGGTTAGAAAAGCACTAATAAAATATCCATCACTGCTTGGTTCTTGGTATAATAGGAGATGACAGTGTCAACAATGATGATAATGAAAGCAATGACTATGGTATTTATTGCAATTGTGAAGGCCATTGATAAATGATTATGATCTGTTGGCTACTGTAATGGTGATTGTAAGAGAGTGAGTGTAAGAATGGGTATGGGTCAATAATAATGATGAAAGTGATGCTGATGGAGATGTTGAGGAGCAGTGATGATTGTAGTGATGGCTACCCGGTCATGGTAATGAGCTTGGACATGAGTTTTGTCATAGTATATACTCATGTTAGTAATGGTGATTATTTTTTCCCCTATCATCTTCCCAGAGTCTGGAAATATAGCAGGATTTGCCAGGCTTAATGTGAAGAAGTGAAATAAGTAGTCATATACTGAACAGTATTCTCCTCAGTCAGGAAAGAAAACTAAATATTCAATTGCTGAGTCCAGAAATAACCACTTACACAGAGAAGTGATCCCTCTGCTTAGGGGGAAGCAAATAGGGCTCCCAGGTCTCCTGTCACCTATCTCCACCATACAAAGAGAGCTCCAAGTGAAGTCGGTGACAGTGCCATAGAAATGATGGGCATGTCTGTCAAGGACTTCAGTGAGAACACCTGATGAGAGAATGGTAGCAAAAGCATCTGGGCAATTAGCAGTTCAGGTGAGTGAGACAAGCATTCCAATAGCCCAGGAAATAAACAGAATTCTTTATTCTCTGAACTGTCAATCTAGTCCTAAAACCTTGTCAGGTGGTGGGGCTTTATGGCTCTCATTTATTCCTGCTCCTCCTGTCTTATCTGTTCCCCCCATACATGGAATCTTCTTGCTGACTTACTACTAAAGAACATGATGTGATGACTTCCCCTGCAAAACAGGGATATAATCTTTGGCTGACTAATCACCACTTTATAAAACCCCAATCTCTACTTTCAGAATGAAAGGATAAAGTTATGATAGTTGGTGAGCTCTCTGACACCAACTAAATATACAGATTCAGTAAATATTCACTTGGGAGCAGCCACTTCCATGCCAGGGGAAGTGGATAGGAGTTCAAAAACAAGTTCAGGGAGCAAAGAAATCTGGGAGTCAAAAGAAAGACAAAAATAATAATGATCTAAATACATGCTATTTCCTTTGGTATGTGCTTATTTGTCTCTAATGTATAGTTTGCAATTAGTTTAATTTACATCACAATGAATAACTAAAAATACAGTAGGGATTGATACTGCGTCTGGTACCAACTCTCTGTAACTGTACCATTGAGTTCAGTGATAAATTGCAGCTGAAAAGGAGGGGGAGTAACCCTCATGTACTTCTGTTCAAGGAGGTGATTATCAACAATTGGGGGTAGGCTCTATCAGAAGGGTCTCTGAACTAGAGAGCAGTTCACACAGAATATTCTCCCAATGACTGAAACTCATTTCATCTCTTCCCTATCTCATTTCTTCCCTTCTCACCCCACTTTGCCTTGAGACCCCAAGAGTGGCGTGGTGTGGCGTAGTCAGAAGAGCTCTGGATTGAAGAGTTGAGTGACTTGAGCTCAAAGCTAGCTTCTGACATTTAGAAGTATAGTAGAGGGAGTCATTTTAATTTCCTCAACTGCAGAATGAGAATAATAATATTTGCAGTATTAACTTAATTAAGGATACAAGGCAGTTAGGTATTTCCTATTAAAGTTAAAGATAAGGTGTTTCTAATTCTTTTGTTTGCTTGTTGTTTCTCTTTTTAGATTGATGGTTTCTCAAAATCAGGGACTTGATTTTTGCCTCTTTTTATAATCCCTATGTTTCAATCAGTGTCTGGCAAATAGTAGACATTTAATAAATGAATACATTGACTATTTTTTTTTACTGACAGGAAAACACCAGCAAGTGGTACCATTGACAGTGATGAGACCATAAACCTGTTTTCTACCCTGAGGTTACTTGTGAGATGGTCTGTGGGCTGCTTTTGCCTAACCAGGCTCTCCTATTATGCTTGAAGTATTGATGACAATGACAGAAGATGGGACAAGAGAACTAAGTGATAGTCTAGAATAAATGTTCCTTGGGAGACCAATTAACTGAGTGGATTTCCCAAATTAAATTATTCCCTTATATCCTTATGTATTTGCTTGAACCATTCACTGTAGGTACATTTTACACTAGCCAGAAGAGGACTACGTTATGAGGTCTTTATCACAAGTTCAGGGAAAGCTACATCTTTGATAACATCTTCTGAGAAAGTAGACTTGATTACCTTAGGCACATCAGTGACAATTGAGAGTGTGACAGATGCACAGCAGCTATAAAGGAAAGGAAACAAACATTTATTAATCTCCTGCTCTGTGTCAAACACTATGTTAAGTGATTTACAAATAAAATTATTGGCTGTTCACAATAATCTTAGGAAGTAGGTGCTGTTATTACCCTGATTTTATGAATGAGGCAACCCAGGCAGAGGTTAATGACTTATTAATTGGGGGGGGAGTGGTAGGTTCCTTGAGGCAGGAATTGTTGTTTTTATTCTTTTTGTATCCCTAGAACTTAACATAGGGCCTGGTAGAGAATAAGACCTTATTAAATATTTATTGACTGTTTGGATCACACAGCTAGTCAGTGCCTGAGGCTGGATTTGAAATCAGTTCTTCCAGATTCTGCCAACCCTTAAGAGCATAAAGTTAGAACTAAAAGAGACATCAGGGACTGTAGACTGTCTCCTTTTTCCGATGAGAAAATATTGGCCATATTCATAAAAGCATTAATCACAAGAATTGGAATTTGAACTCAAGTCCTATGATTTCATCCTTTTATGCACATCTTCATGGATCCTGTTTTCCAGGGGTAGAAAACATTGGACCAATGGCAAGACCATTTGGTCTGACATTGCCACAGCAGCCACAGGCAGAACTCAAAATTCAACAAATCTAGGAGTGTTTTAGGGGTGAATTATTTAAAAGTTTAACTAAATATAGAAGACTAACTTTTAAGTTGTTAAATGATCAATTATCAAATTATAAATATCCAAATGGCCCTTGGCAGAAAAAAGATTCCCCATCCCTGATATAGTCCAACACTATCAATTTTCTAAATCCCAATAATAGAGTACAGTAGTATCAAATCAATGATTAGAACCCAGTTCTCAGAATTCCCAGGAGGGAAAGAAACAGATTGTATTGTATTTTATTACGCACTTTGAAAATATGACCACATGGAAAATACCATCCATATCCAGAGAAGACTCTGGAGTCTGAATGCAAAACCAAACTTACTATTTTCAATTTTCATTAATTTGTTTTATCTTTTATGGTTTTTTCTCTCGTTGTTTTCCCCCTTTTATTCTGATTATTTCACAACATGATTAATATGGAAATATATTCAACATAGTTTGAATCATTTTAAATTTCTTGCTATCAATGGGAGGGAAAGAGGGAAAGGAGAGAGGGAAAAAATGTGGAATTCAAAACTTTACAAAAAGTGAATTCTGAAAACTAGTTTGACATGAAGTTGTTCAAATAAATACATAAATCTATAAAAATGAATAAATAAAAATATGATCACATTTAACTCTCAAAATCACCCTGGGTAAGAGCTATTATTATTATTATTGTTATTATTATTATTATTTTATAATTAAGGAAACTGAGGCATACAGAAATTAAGTATCTTATTAAGATCAATTCATTAAAAGCAAGTCACTTAACTATTAAGTAGGGATGAAGGTAATGATTATCCAAAGCTGGATTTGAACTCAAGTTTTCCTGAATCCATATCTAATATTCTATCCATTGAGTCACCTTGCTGCTCTTTCTATTCTGACATAGCTTTCCCTATCAGTGTACTTTGTACTCTATCATAATCTATCTCGCTCCCAGACAACATGTGCATATTAACAAGAACGTTTAATCTGTAAAGCCAAAAGACTTGATGGTAGAATGTCTAATATTTTGTGGTATTGGGATCAGTAGGGCAGGGGAATGACTACTTTTCATTTTCACTGTGGAAAGAGAGAGCCTAATATAATAGGAATATAGTGATGGCCCCAACAATTATGCTTTAAATAAAATTCAGATTGCTAATAGTAACAGTTCTCAATAGTAACAGTTTCAAAGGGGCTATTTAAGAATTAGAGATATAATCTCAATACTTTCCCACTGTTTGGAGGATGATATTATACAAACATAATGATATTCAGTCTCTATTGTATACAGATTCTGATTAGCAGAGAGAAGAGAATCATAAAGACTGAAAAGGTAGCAGAGTTAGAGAAAGTACAAATGAATGTTTTAGCTGGAAGGACATCAAATTGCTAATATGACATGTTAGGAAGGCAGAAGGAAATTGTCAAATTTCTAAATGCTAGAATCAAAAAACATTCCAGTCAAGAACACTTCCAAAAAGATGAGCCTTTAGTTGATATGGAAGAGAGGACAGGCAAGAAAAGTATGTTCTTTAAAGCATTTTAAGGGAACAGGTAGAACTAGAAAAATGAAAATGCTTCATAAAGATGTTGAATGTGAGTACTGATATTCTCTCTTCACTAATAGACACTGAGTGATAGAGTAAATGTATGCTTTAAGATAAAAGCAAGTACTGAGTACAAAAAAAGAAAGAATTAACAGTGCAATTCTCACATTCATTAGTACTTTTAAAACACCGAGAAGAAACCTCATTTGACCCCCTATGAAAGTCAAAACAAGATGGATCATCCCCATATTATGAATGAGGAAACTAAAATTCAAATTAAAAGTTTTTTTCCAAGGTGTTTGATATGCATACTAAATTCCATTTCCTTTCTGTCCATTCTACCAACAGGCCTCTTTAATTCTTTTTTAATTGTTTAATATTTATTTTAATTATGGGTCTTCAATTTTATTGATGAGGAAACTTCCATTCCTGCAGAATAGTAACTCTTAGTAAATTAGTAATCTTCAGAAACAGACTTCAGATGCTGAGGATTAAGTTATATGCCTTTGGTTCCATAGCTAATCTGTGTCATGCAGAGAGCTTGAATGTTCCTTTCTATCCAAAAAGCTCTTTCTGAGATCAGATTTGAACTCACAAAGATGAGTCTTCCTTATTCCAAGCCTAGGGCTCATCCCATTGGGCCTCCAAACTGCCCAGTTCTAATATGCTATGAAATATGCAACACTGCTGCTTGCAGTTCTCTTTCAGTTCTAAGATTTCATCATTTTAAGGACTCTAGAATTAAAAGTGAGCAGGTATTATGCTGTTTTGACTGTCAATACATTATGCCCTCACTGCATTACATTGATCTTCTGAGTTCTCACCTCAGAAATTTTTCATTTCAATTATCTCATATTTTTATAGTAGTGTTCAAACTGTCAGGAAGTATTCATAATTTTAAAAAAGAGCACAAGACTTTGAGCAAGAAAAAGCTATTTTAGATTCCTAGTTCTGCTGCTCAGTAAATGTGTGACCTTAGGGAAAATATTTGTCAGTCAATAAGCATTAAAGAGATTCAAAAAAGTCTTTTTATAGAAGAAGGGATTGTAGCTGAGATGAATTACAAGTCTAACAGTCTATTCACTATAGCACCTAGCTTCCCAGAAGATCATCTGCATTGAGATAATAATTGAATAATGGGGAAAATGAGATCACCATGTAAAATAGTATAGAGGGAAAAAAGAAAAGGTCAATTTTTGTGTTGGGGTAAAAGTGAAGGGAAGCCCTCAATTGGAAAATGACTGAACAAGTTATAGCATATGAATGTGATTAACACTACTGTTCTATCATAATGATAAAGGGTTATTTTAATTTTCATTTCTCCAAACAGGAATGATTTAGAGCATTTTTTTCATATGACTATAAATTGATTTGATTTCATCACTGAAAAACCACTTATCATTTATCAATTGAACATTCACTCATATTCATATAGTTTTTACAAAGATCTTTATATGTTTGAGATATTCAATCTTTGGATAAATAATCATATATATATATAAATTTTTATGTCAATTTTTCTGCTTCCTTCTGATCTTGACTGCATTTTTTATTTGAATATAACTATGTTAATTTAATGCCAGTTAAATTCATAGGTAAGTTGTGGGGCCATCTACCCCAAGCATGTGGTGGAATAGGTGAATGAGAACACATTGTTCCAATGGCCACAAAGACAGCTGAAGTAGTCTCTGTGAAGTAGGTACTTAGTTTGGTTAGACATTGAAGACACCAAGGTCATACACTGCTTCTACAATCATCAGCAGTTGTCTTAACTCTGTCTTGCCATGCTGGATCATGATCATGTTGGAAGACAAAGTAAGGTGGATGACTTCATGCAACTCTACCTCACTTAAATACAATTTATGCATGTATAAATTTATGCACCCATATTTAACCATTCCTCAAAGTCCTGTGATGAAATGCAATTGATGAAGCAACAGGTGCAGATACTTTGGGAGCTGCAGTCACAACTCTGCACACAGGCAACCCAGGCCATAGGGTGGTTTCCCCACTGAAAACAGCAATGAAATTTAGTGGCTTCCTGGGTGGTTGAGCAGTTCTTTTAAGGATCTCAGTGTTCACCTCCTGATGTGAGGAAGGAACTAGAAAGTGTGCTTTAAATATTGTCTACTTACGGGGCGGAGCCAAGATGGCTACAAGAAGGGATCCAGTCTTAGGAGCTCTCTGATAAAATTCATCAGCTAAGGACTCTAACTAAACTTTCGAGAGACAGAAACCACAGAGGGACCCGGTGAGACAGTTCTCCTACTCAAGGTAACCTGGAAAAGAGCAGAAAGGCTCTGCTCCCCAGGATCGGAGGAGTGGCCCACCAGAGCAAAAGAACTTCAGCCTGCCGGAGGCAGCCCCAGGGCGCTGGGAGTCTCAGCTCACAGCAGTGGGGCAGTCTCCTGAGCTGTACCTCGAGGAGCACCAGGCACAAAGTGGGGGACCTCTGCCAGAGCAAGCACATAGAGCCCAGCCCTCAGGGCACACAGCAAACAGCATGGTCTTTCCCCAGTCCTGATCCAGGAAACAGAAGCAGGCAGAGCTGGTAAGCAGGAGCCCCCAGGGCATGAACCCATTGAGCTGAGGGAGGGTAGTGAAGAGAGACTGCAGAGCTCTGTCCTCTGCCTCTGGAACAGGACTCTGGGGCTCTGACCACATTCAGATCCTGATCCCAGTCTAGGCCCCCCCATAGAACAGCAGGGCCCCCCCCCACCTCGGCCCTGTGGCAGAGGGAGGTGCTTATAGTCATTCACAGATCAGGAGGGAGGACAGAGCCTCACACACTGAAACCCCTGTGGGAGTGCCCCAAAAGCTCAGGAAGCACCCCCAAACCAGGCCCAGGCTGTGAAAATGAGCAAGCAAAGAAACAAAAGGAAGACTATTGAGAAATATTTTGCAAATGAGCCCAAGAAGGATCAAAATCCTCAGTCTGAAGATGAGCAAGCACAAGCTCCTTCATCTAAAGACTCCAAGAAAAACAGAAATTGGGCTCAGGCTATGACAGAGCTCAAAAAAGACTTTGAAAATCAAATGAGGGAGTTGGAAGAAAAACTGGGAAAAGAAAGGAGAGAGATGCAGGAAAAACATGAAAATGAAGTCAGCAGCTTAGTCAAGGAAATCCAAAAAAATGCTGAAGAAAATAGCATGCTAAAAACCAGCTTAGGTCAAATGGATAAAACAGTTCAAAAAGTTATTGAGGAGAAGAATGTTTTAAAAAGCAAAATTGGCCATGTGGAAAAAGAGATAAGAAAACTCTCTGAGGAGAACAAATTCTTCAGACAAAGAATAGAATTCAGGGAGATTGATGAATTTACCAGAAATCAGGAATCAATGCTTCAAAACCAAAAAAATGAAAAATTAGAAGAAAATGTGAAATATCTCATTGAAAAAACAACTGATATGGAAAACAGACTTAGGAAAGATAATTTAAAAATTATTGGAATACCTGAAAGTCATGATCAAGAAAAGAGCCTTGACATCATTTTCAAAGAATTACTACAGGAAAATTGCCCTGATATTCTAGAAGCAGAGGGCAAAATAGAAATGGAGAGAATCCACCCATCCCCCAGAGAAAGAGATGCCAAAAAAACCAACCCCTAGGAATATTGTAGCCAATTTCCAGAACTCCCAAGTCAAAGAGAAAATATTACAAGCAGCCAGAAGGACACAGTTCAAATATCGTGGAGCTGCAGTCAGGATCACACAGGACTTAGCAGCAGCTACATTGGAAGCTCGTAGGGCTTGGAATACAATATACCGGAAGACAAAAGAGCTTAGAATGCAGCCAAGAATGAACTACCCAGCAAGGCTGAATGCCCTCTTCCAGGGAAAAAGATGGACTTTCAATGAACCAGGGGAATTTCAAATGTTTCTTTTGGAATGACCAGAGCTGAACAGAAGGTTTGATCTTCAGATACAGGACTCAGGTGAAGCATGGAGATTGGAGGAGAGGGGGGAAATATGAGCAACTTAATGAGGATGAACTGCATGTATTCCTGCATAGAAAAATGACACTGATAATACTCATATGAACCTTCTCAGTTAATAGAGCAGGTAGAGAGAGCTTTTATAGTTGAAGCACAGGAGAAAGCTGAATTTGAAGATAAAATATGGTGTAAAAATGGAGTCAATAGAAAAAAAGGGAAATGGAATGGGAGAAAGAAAAAGTAGAGGGGGAATAGTCCAAGATATTTCACATAAGATTTTTTTTATTACAATGAGCTATTGCAATGATATGGAAGTGGGGAGGCAAGGGGGAATGAGGGAATCTTTGCTCTCATCAGAGATGGCTAGGAGAGGAAACAGCATATATACTCAATGGGGTATAGACATCTGGAGTAAGAAGGAAGGGAAAGCAGGGGGAAGGGGTGGGGATGTGAATAAAGGAGAGGATGGACCATGGGGGGAGAGTGGCCAGATATAACACATTTTCTTTCTTACTTCTTGCAAGGGGCTGGGATTGGAAGACCTGCCCAGGACCATAGGGCCAGGTGGATGCTGGGCCTAAGGAGTGGTATGGGGGCTCAGGGCTTCTTGGCCCCAGGACCAGGGATCTGTCTGCTGCGCCACTCAGCAACCCTAAAGCAGAGTCAGAGTGAAAGGAGAAAATAGAGTACATGGTAGTGGAGAAATAAGAAAGGAGGGAGTTGCGATCAGCAATGGCAACATTGGAAAAATATGGAAATAACTTTTGTGATGGACTTATCATGAAGAATGAGATCCACCCACGACAGAGTTGTTGGTGTTGGAACAAAGACTCAAGCACATTTTTTGTTATTATTATTTGGGGGAGGGTGCAGGGCAAGTGGGGCTGGATGGCCTGCCTGGGGCCACATAGCAGGGTGATCTTTGGGTGTCTGGGGCCGGATTTGGACCCAGGTGCTCCTGGCTCAAGGGCCAATGCTCTGTCTGCCACCCAGCCACCCCTACTATTATTACTATTTTATTTTATTTTGGGTCTTTTTTTTCCCTTTCTTTTTTTTGGTTTTGTGCAGGGCAGTGGGGATTGGGTGGCTTGCATGTCACACGGCTGGGTGATTGTTGGGTTTACGAGGCTGGATATGGACTCGGGTGCTCGTGGCTCCAGGGCTGGTGCTTCGTCCATTGCGCCACCTGGCCATACCTACAATTATTACTATTATTTTTTTTATTTTAATTTTTTTCTCTCCCCTTTACTTTTTTCACCCAAGCAAGTCTATCTATATTCATGAGGGAGGAGGGGTATTTTGTTTATTTGAAAACAACAATATTTTATTTTATTAATGTAAAAAAACATTTGTACAAAATGAGAATAAAAAATATAAAAAATAAAAATATTGTCTACTTACCTAATTCTGGCCTGATTACGGTGGCAGGCAGAGATCCCACAGTGCAGTTGATACACCAAAAAAATCTTCAAAGAAGATGCCATTCACTATCAGTGCTTACAGCATACACATACTTATAGACAACACAGTATACAATAGACCTGAAAGACAAACAGCTCTTCTTGTAAGAGAACTCAGCAGGTATATCCAAATAGCAGCCCTGAATGAAACAAGATAGTTAAACAAAGGTCAGCAAATTGAAGTTGGAGCTGGATACACATTTTTCTGGAGTAGATGAGGTGAAGGGGAGCTCTGTGAATCTGGGTTAGGTTGGACAATCAAAACTAACCTAGTCAACATTCTTGAATGCCTATCAAAAGGACCCATGGCAATGAGATTTTTCACTTCTAGAAAAATTCCATGCCACTAATTAGTGCCTATGCTCCCACCATGATGAACCCTGATGAAGTCAAAGAAAAATTTTATGAAGACCTGGTCTCTTTTGTACCAAAAGAGGATAAGTTTACAATTTTGGGTGACTTTAATGCTAGAGTAGGCTCTGCCTACCAGACATGGCAGAGAACAGCAACAGTAATGGTTACCTACTACTGAAGACTTGCTCATCCCATGATCTCATCAAAAACACTGTTTTCCATTTGCCAAAAAGCAATAAAACTTCCCAGATATAACCTCATAGCAAACACTGGAATCCAATAGACAATGTGATTATAAGAAGAAGAGACAGAAAGGATATGAGAATGACAAAAGTAATGTGTGGTGAAGAGTGCTGGACTCATCACAGACTCATCCTCTCCAAATTAAATATTCACATTCAATCACAGGCAAAATGACTGCTAGAAAAATTAATGCCAAGAGATTAGAAAGCATGTCTGAGCGAGAAGAGTTTGTTGCTACCTTGAAGGGAAAACTGAGCCAACACAGTTGGTAACAGAGGAGCAGAAAAATAGTGGGCAGTTTTCAAAGATATGGTATATAGCACTGCATTTGTTCGTTTGAGTAAGAAGACTCACAAACATTAAGAATGGTTTGATGAAAATAATGGGGAACTACAGAAGGTGCTAAATGAAAAATGAGGTTTCCTCAGGGTTTACCAGCAGGATATCTAGTATCCATTTCTAAGAAGGCGGCTTTTAATTCCATCAGAAGTAAAGAATAAGTAAAGCTTAGAGTGATGCAAGACTCTTGACTCAATAAGAAGACAGATGAAATTCAGCTTTAGGCAGATAATAACAAGACAAAGTGCTATTATGATGCCATGAAGGTATTTATGGACCAAGATCTATGGTGCATCTCTGCTCCTCAGTGCTGATGGATCCACATTGATCAACAAATAGGGACATGATCCAAGAGAGATGGACTTAATTCTTCCAAGTGTTCTTAACAAACCATCATCAATCAATGCAGAAGCCATTGAATGTTTACCTCAAGTTGAAGTCAATCAGTCCCTAACTGAAGTTCTAACTGAAGAAGAGGTTTTAGGCTCCTTTCAACTGGCAAAGCGCCTGGTTCTGATTGTATTCCAGCCGAGATCTACAAGTTGGGGGATGGGTCCATTGCGCATCTAAAAGTTGACTGAAATTTTCCAGATTATGTGGCATAAAGAGATTATCCCCCAAGAATTCAAGGAGGCCTCCATTGTCCATCTCTATAAAGGTAAAGAGAACAGATGTCCTGTGACAATAACAGGGGTATATCTCTTTTAGTCATTGCTGGTAAGATTCTTTCTAGTGTCCTCAATAAGCTGATCCTTCACCTGGAAGATGGTCACTTCCTTGAGGGCCAGTGTAGCTTTAGGAAGGGTAGAGAAACAGTCAATATAGTGTTTGCTGCTCAACAACTCAAAGAAAAACCTAGGGACAGAACAGAGATCTGTATACAACATTTGTAGATCTGACCAAAACCTTTGAAACCATTGGTCATGAGGAATTATGGAAAATTATGTCAAAATTTGGTTGCCCGGAAAAGTTCATTGGCACTGTACATCAATTTCATGATGGCAGGCTTGCCCAGGTTCTATATAGTGGATGATGCTCTTGATGTTTCCCAATCACCAGTGGAGCAAAACAAGAATATACCCTTGCCCCCCAATTTTTTAGCATGATGTTTTAGTCTTTTAATCAACACCTTCACTGAGGATGAATGTGGTCTCAATATCAGCTATCACACTGATGGCAAATTCTTCAACTTGAAAAAAACTACAAGCCAAGACCAATGTGGAAAACATTTTGGTGCATGATCTTCTGTTTGCAAATGATTGTTCATTCAAGACAGTCTCTGAAACTGAGTTGCAACAAAGTAAGGATCTCTTCTGTTTGTGCTAATTTTGGTCTAACAATTAACATCAAGAAAACGCAAGTGCCTCATTAGCCAGCACCGCACTATCCATATGTGGAACCATCAATTCCAGCAAATGGAAAAGTTTTGAGTATTGTGGACAATTTCACTTACCTTGGCAGTGTCCTTTCCAAGGGGGTACACATCCACAATGAGGTTGATACACACATTGCCAGAACTAACTCAGTATTTGTGAAATTCCAAAAGAAAGTGTGGGAGAGAAAAGATATTAGACTAACTACCAAACTGAAGTTCTATAAAGCCATTTGCTGACCTTGTTGCTGAAAGCCTGCAAAATGTGGACAGTCTACCAATGATGTGTCAGGAAATTGAATCATTTCCATTTAAATTGTCTTAGGAAGATTCCAAAGATCCCAGATACTCTGGTACTTTCTTGAGCTAAACTGACGAGCATTCCAACATTACCACAGAAAGTGTAACTAGACTAGGGACAATGTTGAAATGCCAGAAATATGCTTGTCAAAAAGATTGTTTTATGGAGAACATCACAGGGCAAGTGCTACAAGTGAGTCAGAAGAAGTGATACTGGGACACACTAAAGGTCTCTGTTAAGAACTTTAGAACTGATTATACAGCATGGGAGACACTAGCATAAGGTGTGCCTTTATCAGTGAGGGTGCTGCATGGCACAAATGAAGTAGCTCAATGGAAAAGTGACATATGTAAATTTAGCATAAGCACCCTATGTGTTCATATGAACTATTCCAAACTTCTATTAGTCTGAACATTTTGGTCTTCGATGATGAAGGACAAGAAGCATATTGGTAAATGGGTTAAGGTATCGGTATATGCTCACTTTCTGCCATTTTGCTTTCTAATTTTCCCAACAATTTTTACCAAATAATGAATTCTTAGCCCAAATCTTATCTTTCACAGAGGTTAAATAAAAAGTTACTTTAGCCATTTGCTGTTTAAAATTGTTTATCTTCTCAGTTCCAATGATCTACCTTTCTATTTCTTAGCCAGCAACAGAAAGTTTTGATAATTACCTTATAATCTAATTTAAGATGTGGTGCTGCTAAACCTTCTTCTTCCTTTATATAGTTTTCATTAGTTCCTTTGATATTCTTTGCTTTTTAATCTTCCAAATGAATTTTGTTATTTTTTCTAATTCAGAAAAATAAAATTTTAGTAACTTAACTGGAATGGGATTGAATATATTGATTGGATAAAACTGACATTTTTTTTTATATTGGCCCTGCCTACACTTGATCAATTAATATTTCTCTATTTAAATTTGATTTTATTTGTATAAATTTTTATAATGTGTATATAGTTCCTGAGTTTGTTTTGGCAGATATATTCCCAAGTATTTTATATTGTTTAGACTTATTTAAACTATGTTATCTCTCCCTAGTCCTTCTTATACGGTTTCACTTGTATAGGAATAGTAATGGTTTATATCCTACTATTTTTACAAAAATTAGTGATTGTTTCAACTAATTTTTTTGTTGAGTACTTGGAATTTTCAAAATAAATCATTATATTATAAAAAAGAGACATACAAATTAAAATAATCTTGAGATATATACATACATGTGTGCATATATGTATATATGTGTATATACATATATATATATATCAGATTGGCTAAAATAATTGAAGGGGAAAGAGACAAACATTGAAGTGATGTGGAAAAATTGGGACACTAATTTGTTTGGTAGAACTGCGAATTGATCAAACCATTTTAGAGTACAATCTGGTGTTGTTTGTTCTTCATTGTTGAGGAAGACTCTCATATGGGGCAGGCTGGGGGGGGGGAGGGTGTCATGCCATGACATGAAAGTGAATTGGAGATGATCCTGGATATAGTGGGAGACTTTGTCTTTTTAGCTAAGATATATAATAGGTCTCATTTTGATAAAGGTAATGCCAATACAGTAAGTGAGGTGAAGTAAGAAATGAGACAGAGAATGGCCTCTTTAACTTGGGGGAAAAAACATCATTCTGGCAGAGACTTTTAGGCTTTCTAGTCAAAACAAACAATTTCAAGAAGAGAAATCTGCAATTATTTGAAAGAGTGATTAAACTGACTATACCCTATGACCCAGCAACAACACTATTAGATCTATTTCCAAAGATGATTGAGGAAAAAAAAGGAAAATAACCAGTATGTACTAGATATTTATAGCAGCTTCCTTTTTGGTGGTAAAGAACTAGAAATTGTGACAATGCCCATCAGTTGGGGAACAGTTGACCAAATTGTGGTATATGATTATGATAGAATACTACTGTACTAGAAAATATGGTGGATTTGTTCATTTTATGGGAAAATATGGATAGACTTACACAAAATAATGAAGAACTAAATGAGTAGAATTAAGAGACCATTGTATACAGACATATCAATATTGTTTCAAGTACAATTTTGAACAAATAAGTCATTTTGACTGTTATAAAACCCAAATTACCTTCAAAGGACCTACGAAGGAAAGCACTATCAGTCTATAAAGAATGCAATTGACAAATTGAAGTATATATAAGTTCTATACAGATTTGTGTCTAATGGCAGTCATCTCCAGAGCGGAGTCAGGAGAGGAGTGAAGAAAAAAATGAAGAAAATAAATATAGATAACTATTAATTATTATAAAAGAACAATAAATTGGATATAATAGACTCACAATGCCATATGCAATCATCTTTTGTTAATTCTATGTAATCGAAATGTTTTATTTCATTAATTAAAAATAAAATTAAAAAAAGACATAGGAAAAGACTTTATTAGTAACCTATTAAGTGCCAAACATTAGTGATTCAAAGGCAAAAAGCTCTTGAGGAGCTTGAAGTCAGGAGACAACATGCAAGCACAATGTACAAGCAAGATATATACTGGATTAATTGGATATAATCTTAAAAAAATGACATTAATATTAAGTAAGTATGAAAAGGGTTACTTGAAGAATGCAAAACTTTAGCTTGAACTTGAAGCAAGCCAAGGAATCCAAGCAATGAATATGAGGAAAGAAAGCTTTGGCCAGTGTCATTGGATCTCAGACTATGTGGAGGGGATCACGATATGAAAAGATTGTAAGGGGATATATAATGTAGGGTTTTAAAAGCCAAATGGAGGATTTCATATATTGCAAGAAAAGAGAGTCATGGACTCTGAAGTCCTCAAGGCATTTTATATAGGGGAATTATTATAATTGTTCATGTACTATTATAAATTCTTTTATTTGTTTCCTACACCTATTTATGGGTGCCTATGAATTATTCGCATCTATTTTTATATTTTCTATGGTATTGAATAAAGACTATCATACATTTCTAATGTTATTTTGAATGCTGATTTAGTATGTGGGGACCCTACTCTCTTATCCAATTATTTCCAGCTATATTCTCAGGTTTTCTAGCATATATTCTGGATCAACAAGAAATAAAGAGAGAGCTTTTTACTTATTTTCTTAGAGCTACCAGAATTGAATCTGTGGGAAACTCTAAGCTCTGTGTGTGTGTTTGTGTGTGTGTGTGTGTGTGTGTGTGTGTGTGTGTTTGCGTGTGTGTGTGTGTTTATGATCATATGCTGCTTCTATTAGAGGAAAAAACAAAACTATTTCTGAGTTATATCCATAAATGGAGCTTTGTACATAATGAAATGACAGATTTAATTAATACTTATATATATATTTTAATTAAAACAAAATAAGATAAAGAAGAGACTTTTCTTACAGAAAGATTTTATTTATTTTAAGTTTTACAATTTTCCCCCTATTCTTGCTTCCCTTCCCCCACCCCACATAGAAGGCAGTCTGTTAGTCTTTACATTGTTTCCATGGTTTACAGTGATCTAAGTTGAATGTGATGAGAGAGAAATCATATCTTTAAGGACGAAACATAAAGTATAAGAGATAGCAAAATTATATAATAAGATAATTTTTTTTTCCTGAATTGAAAGTAATAGTCTTTGGTTAAAGAAGAGACATGTTTAAACAGCCCCATCTACTTGGCAAAGTGCCAAACCAAACATTCAAGAGTGCACTATTAGGGGAGACTAGGTGGTACAATGGATAGAGCACTGGCCCTGGAGCCAGGAGTACCTGAGTTTAAATCTGACCTCAGAACACTTAATAGTTATCTAGCTGTGTGGCCTTGGGCAAGCCACTTAACCCCATTTGCCTTGCAAAAACCTAAAAAAAAATTTATTTATTCAAGTCACTAGGGTAAAGTGACTTGCCCAAAGTCATACAGCTAGGGAATTATTAAGTGTGAGACCAAATTTGAATCAGGCCCTCCTGACTCTCCATCTAGGGTTCTATCCACTGCAATACCTAGCTGCCCTCTAAACTGTATCTTAATGTAATAAAGATCTTCCTCAGAAAATGGAAGTTTCCAGGGCAGAACCAATATGGTGGCATGAAACTAACAAGCACCTGGAGCTTTTCCCTACATGTTGCTAAATGAAGCCTCTACAGTATAGACATTAAAGCTACAGATTCTACCAAAAAAAAGAAAAAAGACAAAATTGAAATGAAGTTTTCAACTGTAGACTTTGTGGAAGATCTTCAGTGAAGGTCTGTCTCTTTGGAGGGAAAAGGGAAGTAGAGCCCAACTAGGTGAGAGAGCAGGAAAGCCAATAGGAGGCTTTTAGTCACAGTGCAGCAACCGCATAGGTCCTGGCATCTATATAGTCAGCCAACAGTGAGGGTCCCAACCCCAAAGTCTAAACCCTGGGAATATTGGGAAAAATACAGGCCTGGGTTGGAAACCAACCACTACATAGGTAGAACTGGACATAAAGGAGGAAACACCTCTGCAAAAGTAACCGCTGGCATAGGCAACATCTTGGTCAATGATAAGCCAGGAATCAGACCCAGGCCCCAGCATAAAAAAGCATGGGTCTATTATCCCTACACTCCAGGAGGAGAGCTCAAACAATCAAAGTGAATAAAAAAGCTAAAAGAATGCTAACCATAAAAAGCTATGATGCAGATATCAAGTGCCAAACATTGGTGATTCAAAGCAAAAAGCTCTTGAGGAGCTTGGAGTCAGGAGATAACAAACAAACACAATGTACAAGCAAGATATATACTGGATAAAATAGAGATAATCTCAAAGAAAGGATATTAAGATTAAGTAGTATGAAAAGTGATTCTTGAAAAATGTAAAACTTAACTTGAACTTGAAGGAAGCCAAGGAATCTAAGAGGCAGATCTGAGGCAGGAAAGTTTTGGCCATTTTCACTGAATCTCAGAATATGTGGAGGGGATCAAGATATGAAAAGATTCAACCCATAAAATGAAAGCAGTGAAAAATTACCACATGAGAAGTCTCAAAAGAGTCTATGAATTGGACTCAAATCCAAAAGTTCATAGAAGAGCTTAAAAAAATAATGTAAAAAACTAAAGAAGAGAGGAAAAGAAGAAATAGAAAAAAGAAATGTGATACAGAAAAATTATAAAAATTTACCAAATAAATTACCTCCTTTAAAAGTAAAAATAACCAACAAGATAAAGAATGTAACTCTTCAAAAAATAAAATCAAACAGCTGTAAAAGGAATGCAACTCATCTAAAACTCAAATTGAAGAACTGGAAAAGGAATGCAGTGCATCTAAAACTCAAATCAACCAACTGGAAAGGGAATGCTACTAAGAAAAAAGTAAAATTAACCAACTGGAAAAAAGAAGCACAAAAGTTACCTGAAGAAAATAAAACCTTAAAAAATGGAATTGGGTAAATAGAAACCAATGAATACATGAGACTACAAGATTCCATCAAAGAAAGTAAAAAGCCTGAAAAAAATTAAAGGAAAAACATAAATTACCTTTTAGGAAAAGCAAATGACCTGTAAAATAGATACAGGAGCGATAATTCACAAATTATTGGACTACCAGAAAGCATAGATCAAAAAAAGAATCTGGAAAACATCTTTCAGAAAATTTCCAAAGAAAACTGTCCAAATCTGCTAGATCAAGAAGGCACAATAACTTTTGAAATAACACACAGAAATTCTCCAGAAAGAAACCTCACAATAAAAATTCCAAGAACTATCATAGTCAAATTCTCAAATAAAGGAAAAACACTGCAAGAAATAAAAAAAGAAGCAATTTAAAATAGAAAGGAAACACAATCAGACTTGCACAGGACTGATCAACTAAAATACTGAAAGACCAGAAGACCCAGAGTACCATATTTTTGAGGGCAAAGGACCTTGGATTACAACCACAAGTATATTACCCTGCAAAATTCAGCATATACTCTCAGGGGAAAAAATGGATGTTCAACAAAATAGAGGCCTTCCAAAATTTCCTGACTAAAAGAAGATAACTGAACAGAGAATTCAGTCTCTAAATATAAGACTCAATAGATATATAAATCTGACTATAGATCATTTCTTTGGTCCCATGGAGGATAAAAACACACATTTAGAGGATGGCAAAGTCAAAGCTTCTGTATCCAAAGTCTCCAATAAAAATAGGAATTAGTCTCCACTTTAATTCTACTGTGCTTAGAACCTTGTCTAATGAGGGCATCATAAACTGGGAGGACCTGAGTCAGTGTCTCTGTAACTTATAATCATTTTTAAAGTACTCAGGTGAGACCTTCAGAGCTTCTCAGTACGTCAAGATCTTTAATATTCTTGCAGTTAATTAGATCAGGGTTTGACATAACCTGTACTTCACTTAACAAGGGGTTAAGTACCCTAACCCTGGCTGAGGGTAGGGGGTGATGTGTGAGAGAAATAGACCTTGGGGGGGAGGGGCACAAATAGTTCAAGAAATAATATGACTTTGGATGATATTTTGGATCATGAGGAAGATTGTGTGTACTTGTAAGACACTTGAAAAGGGGGTAAGGTAAAAAATGAACATAACTATAATTTGATGCAATTTGAGACAATGCTACTTATCAAGCAATCAAACAACAAATCTGTGGTGATAATTTGATAACAATATGAACTTATCAAGCAAACAATCTAATTGTGATTGATGATAAATGATTAATAATATTAGAGTGATAAATAATACCAAGGGGAAAAGTGCAAAGATTTATAATTTTAGAGGGAAAGAAGGGAGAATGTGAATGCTGAGTAAATTCTATTCAATAGATTTAGCCCAGAGAGGGAACAAGACACATACCTACTTGGGTTTAAAAAATTTACCTAATCTACAGGGAAGCAGGAGTGGTAGGGGAGAGAGACTGGGAAAGGGAAAGATAAGGAAAGAAGGGACTGATAAAAGGGAAGGTGAGGGTATAAGTCAAAATAAACTGAAAGTTAAATTTTTAAAAGAAAAATCAAAGGGGAAAGACAGTAAAATTTGGTGACAAAGAATAAGAGAAAAGGAAAGAGAAAAATATAAATGAAGAAAGATAGCATGGAGGGAAATACAGAATTAATCATCTTAACTGTAAATCTGAATGGGATGGTCCCATCATATGGAAGCAGAGAGCAGAATGGATTAAAAAACCAGAATCCTACAATATGTTGTTTGCAAGAAGCACATTTGAAGCAGAGAGAGATACACAAAGGGTAAAGATAAAAGGTTGGAGCAAAATATGTTATGCCTCAGCTGAAGTAAAAAAAAATCAGAGGTAGCAATCCTATCTCAGACAAAGCAAAAATTAAAAATAGATCTCATTCAAAAGGGATAAGGAAGAAAACTATATCTTTTTGAAAGGTACCATAGACAATAAAGTTAGAATATTATTAAACTTGTATGCACCTAGTGGTATAGCATCTAAATTCTAGAGAAAAAACTGAGTAAATTACAAGGAGACACTGATAACAAAGCTTTAATAATAGGGGATCTCAACCTCCCTCTCTCAGAACTAGATATATCTAACAAAATAAACAAGAAGGAAGTTAAGAAGGTGAATAAAATCTTAGAAAAGTTAGATATAATAGACCTCGGTAGAAAAATGAATAGGGATAGAAAAGAATATGCCTTTTTCACTGCAGTACATTACACCTGTACCACAAATGACCATGTACCAGGGTATAAAATAATTACAATCATATGCAGAAAGGCAGAAATAAGAAATGCATACTTTTCAGATCATAATGCAATAAAAATTGCATGTAATAAAGACACATGGAAACACAAACCAAAAATTAATTAGAAAGTAAATAACTTAATTTGAAAGAATGAGTGGATCAAACTACAAATCATAGAAATAATCGATCATTGCATCAAAGAAAATGATAGTAATGAGATATCATACCAAAATTTATGGGAAAACAATTTTAGGGTAAATTTTATATCAGTAACTGCTTATATGAATAAAATAAAGTTGAGATCAATGAATTGAGTATGCAACTAAAAAAGCTAGGAAAAGAATAAACTAAATATCCCCAAATAAATACCAAATTAGAAATTCTGAAAATCAAGGGAAAAATTGATGAAATTGAAAGCAAGAAAATCATTGACCTAATAAATAAAGAGTTGGTTTTATGAAAAAGCCAATAAAATAGATAAACTTTTAGTTAATCTGTTCAAAAAAAACAAAAGAAGAAAACCAAATGAAAAGGGTGAACTAAATATCAATAAGGGGGAAATTAAAGAGTTAATTTGGAGTAATTTTGCTGAAATGTGTGCCAATAAATTTGATAACCTTAGGGAAATGGATGAATATTTACAAAAATACAATTGCTGCATTAACAGTTGAGTAAAAAAAAACTTAAATAACTTCAGAAAAAAAGTAAAGGAACCATCAATAAATTCCCTAAGTAAACGTCTCCAGGTCCAGATGGATTTACAAGTGAATCCTACCAAACTTTTATGGGACAGTTAATTTCAATTCTACATAAACTATTTTTTTAAAATAGGCAAAGAAGGAATTCTGTAAATTTCTTTAATGACACCAATATGGTGCCAAATACCTAAACCAGGAAGAGTCAAAACAGGCAAAGAAAATTATTGATCAAGCTCCCTAATGAACATTGATGCAAAAATCTTAAATAGAATTAAATTAAATTAATTAAATTAAATTAAATCTTAAATAGAATAGAAAGAGATTACAGCAAGTTATTGTTTGGATAATACACCACGATCAGATAGGATTTATACCAGATAGTCAGGATGGTTCAATATTAGGAAAATACTCAACATAATTGAACATATCAACAACAAAATCAACAGAAATCATGATTATCTCAATAGATGCTGAAAAAAGCCTTCGACAAAATATAGTATCCTTCCTATTAAGAACACTAGAAAGTATAGAAATGAATGGAGTTTTCCTTAAAATAGTAAGCAATAAATATTATATGTAATAAAGATAAACTAAGAACATTTCCAATAACATCAGGGGTGAAACAAAGATGTCCATTATCACCATTGCTATTCAAAGTATTAGAAATGTTAGCTTTAGCAATCCAAGAAGATAAAGAAATTGGATCAATCAGAATAAGGAAGCAAAGCTTTTACTCTTTGCAGGTGATATGATGGTATACTTAGATAACCTGAGAAAATCATTTTAAAAAACTATTTGAAACAAGTAACAAATTGAGGAAAGTAGCAGGATATAAAATAAATCATCAGCATTTCTATGTATCAGTCACATAACTCAAGAGCAAGAGATAGAAAGAAAAAAGTCTATTTAAAGTAGCTGTAAACAAGGCAAACCCAGAAACTATATGAATGCAATTACAAAGCATTTCTCACACAAATAAAGTCAGATCCCAGACATTTGGGGAAATGTCAATTGCTCATGATTAGGTCAAGATAATATAATTAAAATGAAAATTCTACCCAAATTAAATTACTTATTCAGTGCCATATCAAATAGCTACTTTACCAAGATTGAAAAAATATTAACAAAGTTCATCTAGAGCAACTAAAGGTCAAGAATATCAAGAGAACTGATTTTAAAAAATGTAAAGAAAGGTGGCCTTAGCTCTTGCAGATTTAAAGCTATATTATAAAGCATCAGTCATCATAACTGCATTGTACTGGTTAAAAAATAGCATAATGTATGAATAGGTTAGGATAGGTTCAAAAGAAGCAGTAGTAAATGACTTTTTTAGTAGTCATTTATTGTAATCCACTATTTGACAAACTCAAAGACATTAGCTTCTGGAATAAGAACTCACGATTTCAAAAAAAAATTGTTGGGAAAACTGGAAAATAGTATGGCAAAAATTAAGCATAGACCCACATCTAATATACTGCAACAAAATAAGGTCAAAATGAATACAAGATTTAGACATAAAATATGATACCATAAGCCAATTAACAGAAATACTGTCAAATTTATGAAAAGGGGAGAAATTTATAACAATCAAGAAATAGAGTATATTATAAACAACAAAATGGATGATTTTGACTATATTAAATTAAAAAAATTTTGCCCTAATAAGACCAATGCTGCCAAAATTAGAAGGAAAACAGAAAACTGGGAAACAGTTTTCAGAGCTAGGGGTTCTGATAAAGATCTCATTTCTAAAATATATAGAGAATTGCATCAAATTAATAAGGTTAGAAGTTATTCCCCAAATGATAAATGTTTAAAGGATATGAACAGACAATTTTCAAATGAAGAAATTAAAGCTATATATAATCAATCATACATAAAAAAGCTCCAAATCATTAGTGATCAGAGATATGCAAATTAAAACAATCCCACATAAGATTTGTTTTATTACAATGAGCTATTCCAATGATATGGAAGGCGGGGAGGCAAAGGGGGAATGAGGGAACCTTTGCTCTCATCAGAGATGACTAGGAGAGGAAACAGTATATATACTCAACGGGGTATTTGGAGTAAGAAGGGGAGGGAGCAGGGGGAAAGGGTGGGGATGTGAATAAAGGAGGAGAGGATGGACCATGGGGAGAGAGTGGTCAGATTTAACACATTTTCTTTCTTCTTGTAAGGGGCTGGGATAGGAAGGCCTGCACAGGACCATAGGGCCAAGTGGATTCTGGGCCTAAGGGGTGGTATGGGGGCTCAGGGCTTCTTGGCCGCAGGACCAGGAATCTGTCTGCTGAGCCAGTCAACAACCCTACAGCAGAGTCAGAGTGAAAGGAGAGATAAAATAGAGTAAATGGTAGTGGAGAAATAAGAAAGGAGGGAGTTAACGATCAGCAATGGCAATGGTGGAAAAATATGGAAGTAACTTTTGTGATGGACTTATCATAAAGAATGAGATCCACGCATGACAGAGTTTTTGGTGTTGGAACAAAGACTGAAGCACATATTTATTATTATTATTTGGGGGGAGGTTGCAGGGCAAGTGGGGCTGGATGGCCTGCCAGGGGCCACATGGCAGGGTGATCTTTGGGTGTCTGGGGCCGGATTTGGACCTAGGTGCTCCTGGCTCAAGGGCCAATGCTCTGTCTGCCACCCAGCCACCCCTACTATTATTACTATTTTATTTTATTTTGGGTCTTTTTTTTTCTCTTCTTTTTGGTTTTTGCAGAGCAGTGGAGATCAGGTGGCTTGCATGTCACACGGCTGGGTGATTATTGGTTTTATGAGATTTGATATGGGCTTGGGTGCTCGTGGCTCCAGGGCTGGTGCTTCATCCATTGCGCCACCTGGCCATACCTACAATTATTACTATTATTTTCTTTTCATTTTAATTTTTTTCTCTCCCCTTTACTTTTTTTTGCCCAAGCAAGTCTATCTATATTCATGGGGGAGGAGGGGTATTTTGTTTACTTGGAAACAAGAATATTTTATTAATGTAAAAAAAATTTGTACAAAATGAGAATAAAAAAATAAATTTATAAAAGTTCACAGAAAAAAAAGAAAAAGTCATTTCCTCATATAAGACAATCTTGTCGCTTTTCCAGTTACTTCTCTAGCAAAGATTCAAGGAGAAATAACACAAGCTCAGATCTTAAGAAAACATTTTTATACATATTCTGCCTGTAAGGTGAGCAATTGGAAAAGAAATGGAGCAATTCACCAAAAATAATATTTGCATAAACCCTGATTTTTCCCTTTGTTTTATCTATGACAAATAGTAAATTTCAAGATTTCTACTCTTCTGCCATCAGTTAGTACATTTTAAGCACTGAGTAACTAATTTAAATATTATTATTCATTTAGACAAAAAGTCCAAGCTAAACATAATTAAGAAGGGTAAATAAACTGTCAAAATGAGTAAGGTAATAAATCCCAGGAAGTCAAGCATAAAAACATCTCATTTGTCTGAAAATGCTAGTGGTGATGATGGTGATTATAGCAAGAACTAATGTTCATATAGTATTTATTTCATGGTTACAAAATACTTTCCACTATTACTTAATTTTTAAGAACCCTGTGGGGAAGTACAATATCTGTTTACAAGAAAGTCAAAGCTCAGAGTGGAAACAAGAGAAAACCATTGCAAAAAGACTGGGAGGAAATATTTTCTCGTGTCTCTTTTTTGGGGTCAAATTTGGTCATTATAATCTTGCAACACTCAGTTGCAATTGTTTTGCAGTGATTTTTCTTCCTTTTTACATTGCTATAGTCCTTTTGGATATTATTTTACTGACTCTGCTTACTTCACTTTGCGTCAGTGTATGTAAATTTTCCCATGCTTCTCAGTATTCATCATAGTCACTGATTCTTATATCAACGTAATAGTCCATAGCATTTATATACCACAACTTTTTTAGCCATTCCATAAGTGATAGGCATTTACTGTTTCCAAATCATTGCTCCAAGAACAATAAAAAGGTACTGCTACAAATATTTTGATGTATATGGGACCTATTTCTGTCATCGTTCTACTTGAGACATATGCCTACCAAGAAATCTCTGCATCAAAAAAATATGAACATTTTAATCACTTTTTTTCAAATATACTAAATTACTTTCCAGATTGGGAACCAATTTAAAATGCCCCTAAGAGTACAAATAGTGCAATATCAACTCTTCCCATCTTTGCTAATTTTCTGATTGTGAAATTAAATCTTGGAATTGTTTTGGTTTTCATTTCTCTTATTACTAAGATTTACAGTATTCATTGTTATAATTATTTTAATTTGCTATTTTTTGCAAACAATTAATTTTCTTTGACCATTTATCAATTAGGTAATAATTTGTGTTCTTATTTATTGTGTTATTTGTGTACATATTTTGAATATCAAAATCTTATCAGAAATATTTGCTACAAAGTCTTTCCTCTCAATTTGCTTATTTCATTATTATCCTAATTAAATTAACTTTATCCCAGCCTGAACATTTCAATTTCATCTAAGACAAATGATCTATTAATTTTTGTAACCAATTTATTTATTGAATAATTCATAACAACATATATCTGTGGGTGAAGACCTTTAAAATTTTTATAATTTTTATATACTCAGATCATCTCACAATTTTGGATTCATCATGATTATATCATAATGTTATGATATTATAAACATTTGTCTAAATAAAATTTATATCTGACTGCTTTCTAGTTTTCTCAATGTTTTTGTTTAAATAATCAGTTATACATTAGGTAAGTTATGCATTTGGAATATCAAATACTGAGATATTGAATTTGTTGCTTTTTATTTTTCTTGGTCTTTTCTCTTTCATTGATCTGCTTTTTAACCTGAACAAAATAATTTGGTTGCTTCTGATTTATAATATAGTTTGAAGTTCAAAAGTGCTATTCTCCCTTAATTCTTTCTCATTTTGTTCCTTGATAATCTGTTCTTTTTTTCTCTTCCAAACTAATTCTATTACTATTTTTATTTTTCTATAAAATATCTCCTTGGTAATTTGATTGGGATAGTGCCAAATCTATAAATTAATTTTGTAAACATTGTTCTTTTATATGGGCATGTTCCATACATACACTGACATACTTCTAATTGGGTTTTTTCTCTATATTTTTAAGGGGCATTTTATATAAAAGATATTGAATATGTCTTAGTAGAGTGTCTCTCAAATATTTTATGAATTTTGTGGTTGTTTTGAAAAAAAATTATTTTTTAATTGGTCTTGAATTTTATAACAGGAATTTAACTGTTTATTTTTGTGGTTCTATTTTATAAACTGCCCGGTTTTTATTGTCTATTGTCTCAAATTGCTAAATTCCCAGGATTCTCTAAGTAAATTATCATGACATTAGAAATGCATGTCAATAGTCATGCATTCCTGACATATATATCCCAGCTGGATCAAAATGAATGATTCCTGTTATAAATTGCTATATTTTCACCATGAATTAATTTTAAAATTTTGAATCATTCATAAGTGATATTGGACTACAATCCTGTTTCTTTATATTTCCTTGATTTATGAATTAGGAAAATATTTGTTTCATAAGTTTGCTGAGTATAGCTATCCTTAAATTTTTAATATTTATTCCTGTAGAATAGATATTCTTCGTTTTCTAAAAACTTAATAAAATTTCTCAGGAAATCCATTTGAACCAGATGCCCTTTTCTAATTTTTAAGGTGATTGTTTTTTTCAAAATTGGGATTCAAATAACTCTATGTTTTGATAATTTGCATCTAACCAGAATATTCTACTTAACAGGGTTAGACTTTTTTATATCCCTCTCCATTTTGGAGGAATATGTATATCCTAGGGTTTCTCATCTTCTGCCTCTGTTCCTGAAATTCTGCTCTCAGATATTTCCTTTAACCATGTTCAAGTGTCATTGAGTAGTAACAGTAAAATTGTTATAAATCTCTAGTAATTTCTTTTTCAGTCTACAAATATTTAATTAATTCCTGTTTGCCTGATTCCATGATAGACCTTTAAAATACAAAAGTTAGAAATGTACCAGTCTCTGACTTTAAGGAACCCACATTCTACTGTGTTTAAACAAAAGGCAGACACACAAAGATAAATAAATGAACTTCCTTGAGACATTTTTTATCTATAGAATTATGATAATAATTATTGTGCCTCACAGAGTTGCTTCCAGTCCCAAAAGAGATAATGTATAACACTTTGCAAATTTTTAAAGTCCTATTTAAATGTCATATTTTAGCATCAGCATCAGCAACATTAGCATCCCCCAATCCTTAGAATGTAGGCTCTTTTGGGGTCATTTGCCAAACTATGTCATCACCACCCCCAACCCCTCCCTCAAAATATCAAATATTCTGAGACTGTTACATAACCATTTGCTATGTAATTAAAAGTCAAACTTGGCACTGGACTTTGTCAGAAGAAATGTAGCCAATGAGAAGTTCCACACTTTGTAGAGATACAATTAGAGTTGGCCCAGGGGACAGTAATGAAAATGATGAAAGGGTTGGCAAATGGGGCCTTGAAAACAAGTCTAGAGAGATGAGGGTTATTAAGTCTGAAGAAAAGGCAAAGGAATGACTTAATAACAGTCTTCAAGCATATGAAGCATTATTATACAGAAGATGGTGGCCAGCTGTTCAACATCATCACTAAGAATAACAAGAACGGAAATGGGCAATTCAGTGGCATCAAAGGGACTTGGAAATAACAAACAGTTCAGTGATAGGGAAGGTTATTAGACTCTAGGATATAGTACCTAGGGTAGTAGGCATATCTTTTCCCTCAGAAGGCTTTACAATTTTCATAATTCTCTCTTAGTCTAACTTGTTTATTGATATCATTAGGATAGACCAAATTCTTCTTCCAGTTTCAATAGAATGTGACTCTAGAAATCTCAAAGTACTTGAAATTGAATATCATTTTTATTATTCTTTGGGCAGCATTAACAACAGTAAGGATTTGACTCTGCATCAAAACATCAGGAGATTATGTCTGAGATCCATTGCATTAAGAAAGTCACTTTCGCTCTCAATCTGAATCTGTAAAAAAGAAAGGAAACTGAATATTTATCCATAAATTTGTAGAATGCTAAAACATTCCTAGTAGTAGGCAGCTAGGTAGTATAGTGGATAAAGCATTGAACCTGTAGTTAGGGAAATCTGAGTTTATATCTGACCTCAGACACTTAACTAGCTGAATGACTGGACAAGTCCCTTATCCCCTGTTTGCTCAGTACCTCATCTGTAAAATGGGCACACATTTAAGTAGGAAATGGCAAGGTACTCCTGTATCTTTCCCAAGAAAACCCTAACTGAATAATAACAAAGAGCTAAAAAAAGGATATTACCAGATTTTTTTAAAATTTCAACTTCTTTATTTGACCTAACATAAATCAAAGGATTTAAAATTGGAAAAGACATGAAGTATCATCTAGTAATAGTCTTTCATTTGTATATAAGGACACTGAAAGAACATGAAGCGACTTGCCTAGGGTCACAAAGTCATTTAGTGTCAGAGCTTGTGATACAACTCAGATGTATTAAAAGATTCCTTTTACACTTCCTCCCTTCATCTCCAGCTCCATCTCTTGCTTTCATATTTGATTTTTTTTATTTGCTTGTTTGTTTACTTCCATTAGATAAGGAGAAGATAGAATTCAATTTGGCTTGACTACTATTTATAGAACTCTTACTCTGGGTTCACCACTGGATTTGGATTGTGGGGATACAAAAGTAGTAGAAGATCTACCATAAAAGAACTTCTACTTACTGAGGACACAGGAAGTCATTACATAGAAAAAGAAAACAGAATATAACAACATTGCTCACATAAGTGTTAAAGAAGGCTGTATATGTGCTTAGAGGAGAAAGAAAAAAATGTGACTTTGTTTAGGCAAGTTTTGATAGAGATGATCACCTTGAATCAGACTGTCATTCCAAACATTTGGAGAGGGACAGAGACAGAGATAGAGACAGACAGATAGAGAGATAGAAATAGGCAGATAGGCAGACACAGAGTGAGAAAGGGAGAGAGAGAGACAGAGCAAAAGAGAGAAAAACAGACGGAAAGAGAGACAGAGAGACAGAGCAAGAAAGAGTCCTAGCTCATTTGAATAGTTCTGTCAGTCTAGTTATATAGTTGCTTTAGTACTGACCAAATTCAAGATAGAATTTGAAGACAGTATTAGTTAGGAAATGAAAATGATTTAATCCGAATTCCTCACTTTTTAGATGAAAAAAACTACCTTAAATATTTGTTCAATCTTTTACATGTCGTGTATTCTCAATAGACTTCACTTTTCTCATCTATAATATCCTAGTACTGGAGTAATTCACCTCTAACATTCCTTTGAGCTCTCAATCTATGATCTTATGAGATTCCAAGAAGTTGCAAATAGTAGTTATAGACCATAGCACAATGGCACATAATAATCACTTTTTAAATGTTTGTTGACTTGACTGATCATAGAAAAGTCATGGCAACTTTCTGATGCTCCCTTTCCTCCTTTCCTCATCCATAAAATGGGGATATTAGTATACAAACTAACAAAAGATTGTTAAAGATCAAATGACATATATTTTAAAATGATTTTTAAACCTTAGAAAGCTATATACACATCAATAATTGAAGTTATCATTATCATTACTATTATTATTGTTATTATTATTAGAGTGCAGAATGGAACTCAGGTCTCTCAATCTGTTGGGCTGGTGATTTTTTTCCCTATGCCATATAAAAGCATATTGGGGTGAATTTTCTGGTTCTCTGGACAATTTTAAATTCAAGTTACTTGAGCTTCTCCCTAGTGCACAGTAGAACAAATCACCCTCCCTTGGGCATCCAGCGTAGTCTACTTGGTATGCTGACCATTTTGTACAATTTCTGGGGAAGGTCTCAAGAGGGGAATCTGATCCAGTCTGCCAAATTTCTAGGGATCCTGCTGAGCAAGTGACTTTGAGATAAACAAGTGTTAATTTGCTCTTGAAGTGACCTTAATTACACTTGTCAAAAGATTTATGCTAGTGCTAGAGGATCTAACAGGAAAACAAGAGGACAAATGGAAGAGGACAAATTAGGGGAAATATGTACAAAGAGATTCAACAATTAAGCTCAACTGGGGTTTTTATCACTCTGTGAATTCTAGTCTCAAGTTATGAAAACAACAAATGGAAGGAAATGAATTGAAGAAAGTAAAAGGTTAGGAAAATTTCAGTTTCTTTTCCTGGATTCTCTTAGACTCCCTTTTCCCAAGGCTCACCACTCCTCAGTATACTATATTTGATGTTCTTCACTTCCCTCATTGATACCTATTAGAGAGCTCCACTTGGATACTCCACACAAAATAACATCCTGTCCCCATCTCTTGCCCTCACATATACATTTGCAAATCACTTTCTTAACCACAATACTTATGGAACTAGTCTTTTTCTCTATCACATTACCTGTCACTATCCTCAGAGACTTCAATATTCAAACTGAAAATTCTTCTAAAAATAGTTATTCAGTTTCTTAACCCATCAAATCCTAATAATCATTATTTCTTCTTAACATCATTTCAGTCCCTCACCAACATAGTCATTTGTTTGACTGTTTCATATTTCTAGATTTGTACTATTAGATAAATTCCATTTTCCCACAACTTCCTGTCCCTAAACCTTTCCTGTCCTCAATCAGACTAAATCTCTTTGCCTTTGTCTTGAACCCCCAGTCATTTGATCAATTCTCCCTGTCTATTATACTTTTATCCCCTCACCCTTCCTTCACACATCTGTCTTCATATTCAATCTTATCCTAGGATCTTTCACTTCTTGTATATTTGCTACCTACTGCTCCTGGGAACTTCTACCATTTGCTACCTGTAAATCCTTGTTCCTAGATACTCTCCTGCATCTAACCTCCCTGATCTTGTTCCTGGGATAGCAATTCTTTCTGAAGGAAATAACTATATGGAACTTAATTCTATTCTATACATATTAAGTGCCTACTGTTTATGTGGCACCAGATTAGGTTCTGGGAAATTAAAGATTCCATGTGCTATGAATTTATAATATTCAATTTTATCTGGGTTCTTACTGTTATGTCACATTCCTGAAACTGGAATCTTATCAACTCCCTATTTTATAACCCAAAGTTATTGTTATACCATCTTTTAACTGACTGATGGAGAAGAAAAGCTTCATTACTAAGCTACATTCACTAAAAATCCTGAAATCATCTTTGACGTTTCCCTTTCCCTTATTCCATGTTTATATAAAGCTGTCTATCAATTCTTCCTACCTGTCATCTTTTTGTATAATCTTTCTTTTCCAGACTCACTTCCACTGTTCTAGTTCAAGTTTTATTTCCTCACTACCATTTTAATGTAATAGTTTCAAAATGTTCCCTCTCTAAGAATAAATTCTCCTAATAATAGCTAACATCTTCTCTGCTCATGGATTAAGGGTTAATCTTCCTAAAGTACTATTTTGATCATATGAGTACCTTGCTTAAAGTTTCACTTTATCCTCCCTTTTTACTGAAAATAAAAATATAAGTTCCTTATCTGGGAAATTAAAGTTTTTCATAATTGTGGCACCCAGTCTTTCCATCTTAATTCCTAAAATAACACTTCATCAACTATCTTAGACAAGCTGATTTAGTAATTTAATAAGCATTTATTAAGTGTCTACCGTGTCCCAAGTACTGTGGTAAATATTAAGAGAACAAATAAGGGGAAAAACACAGAAAATTTAAAATCTAATGGGGAAAGGAAGCTAAAAAGATGGTGCATACTATGAGTTATTTTATTCTATGAAGTTCAAACAGAACAGCTAGGAAGCTGGAGTGAATTGATGTGATATGAGGTAACTGGGTGGCATAATGAAGAATGTGTTGAACTAAAGCAAGGAAGACAAGAGTTTGAATATTGTGTCAATTATTTGCTATCTGTAGGACTCTAAACAAATCAATTAAGCTCTCTAAGCCTCAGTTTACTTACCTGTTAAATGGGGATATTAATCCTTATTTAATAGGTTTTTCCTTTTTAGCCCAGTCTTTTGACTCCAAAACCAGTTCTCTCTGAGCTGTCTTTATCACATGCTCTGTTGATATAGTATGGCCTGATAAATCAAATGTCAAATAAAATTGTATCAAATGATTTCATCATAAGATGAAAGTTATTATGCCTCTCTGAGAAGTGTGACAATGAGAATAAAGGGTATGTTTACAGAATATAATACCATTAAAAAAAATTCTTTCCTAAATTGTAGCTGTGAAGTAAACAGTATTTCACAGTGTGTTTATCCCATTTTACAGATGAAGAAAATGTGGCTTCAGGTCTTTCAGTGATTGCCTGAGGTCCTCCATTTAATGCATGAAACTTCCAGGAATGAAACTATTTGTTAAAATATCACACACATTTTCATTATAGAGTCTGCTAGCAGTATTTTGTGAATATGTGTGACTGCATTCAGTCAATCATAAGAGACACTAATTTGACATTCTCACTCCTTCAATTAATTCCCTGATTTGATCTGCCATTCCCCCCACAAAGCAGAAAATTGACCTGCCTTGGGGATCTGGGAGCAAAATTATAGTTACATAAACATCTCCTTTATTTACTTTTTGGGGCAGCTAGGTGGCGCAGTGGATAAAGCACCAGCTTTGGAGTCAGGAGTACCTGGGTTCAAATCCAGTCTCAGACACTTAATAATTACCTAGCTGTGTGGCCTTGGGCAAGCCACTTAACCCTGTTTGCTTTGCAAAAAAAACAAAAAAAAAAAAACAAAAACCTATTTACTTTTCCCAGAAAAGTCCTTTATCTTTTCTACTTCTATCCTTTCTTCCTGGAACCTTCTTATTGTCAGAGCTATATTCTTTAAGATCCATCCTATATGCTATTTCTTCCAAAAAACTCTTTCCTAAACTAAACCTGAAGTAGAAGAATTATTAGATAAACAAATATGTTCTACTATTTATCTGATCCCTCTGCTCTGACCTAGTATTTTACATTTAACACTAATCAAGATAATATATCTCCATTCCATTGTCCAAAGTAATTGAGATAAGATCAATGAACATTTTAGTATAGTATCCTGCACCATCCTGGGAAGAATAAGCCCCAATCAACAAAACAATGAATCCCTGCCCTAGCCTGAAAGGATTAAGTCTTTGAGCTACCGACACTCATCCACATATTCTTCCTTAACCCCTCTATGAGCTCTTCCACCTACATCTACTTTTTTCTATGTACCTCTTTTAAAGGCAAACTATACAGTTGAGTTGCTTGCCTTTCTTTGTGAAGCTAGCATGATCTTGGGGAGTGGGATCCCCCAGATATTCTCTCATATTCATATACCTTTTCTATGACATCCTCTTGTGGAAGTTCATGTTGCTGATGTTGCTGCAGCTTCTAATCCTCTTAGGGAATCAGTGACTTTCAACTGCCTTTACTTTTTCTCTCCCTTAGCTTCTGCTATCCACTGTAATTTAAATAAATTTTTGTTGTTTCTGAATTCTTCTATGTCAAAGTCGGTCTTTTAAATGAATGCTTTCATGTTCACCTGAACCCCCAAACCTTTGTCTGGCTATATTTTCCCTGGCATCACACCTACTCCACAGTTGGACTTCTTTAGCATTTACCATGTAACATTAAGCACACTGATGAATCAATGAATCCAAGATATTCTTTTTTTTTCCTTACTAGAACTGTATACTGAGACTTGAAATATAGAGCAAGGTGTTGAAGCATAGAACACTGGACCCAGAGTTCTGAAGACTTAAATTCAATAGCTGTGTAACATTTAATAACTGTGTAACAGTGAACAAGTTATTTGTCCTGTTTGTCTCAGTTTCCTCAACTCAAAAAATGGGAATAATAATATCAAATACCTCTTGGGATATTTGTAAAACAAAATACCTGAAACATTGTAAGGTATTTTAAGAAATATTTCCGTCCTTCCTTCTTGTAGATCCTTTGTTGATCAGTACTTGCTCTATTTGTAGCATTAAAGTGTTAACTTGGTGCTCTAAGAGGTTAAATTAACTTCTTCAGAGTTCTGCAGCCATGGTGTATGCGTCAGACAGAGAAAGGGCTTGAACCCTGGTTGGCCAGCTCCCTAACCACTGTGATTTGCTACCTTTCAGGTTTTACTTCATACTCCCTTTGTGTTGTCTTTCATTTACATTCCACCTATAATAGCTTGTGAACTTCTTTGGATTAGGGATTTGTGTTTTAGTCATCCTAATCCATTGATCCATTACTCTATTTCTTAATCAGTGCCAGGCAATTTTGATGACTGCAGCTTTATAGTATAGTTTTATATCTGGTAGAGCTAGGCCACCTTCCTTTACATTTTTTTTCATTAATTCCCTTACCATTCTTGATCTTTTATTGCTCCAGATGAATTTTGTAACTATTTTTTTCTAGCTCAGTAAAATAATTATTCAGTAGTTTGATTGGTATGGTACTGAATAAGTAATTTAATTTGGATAGAATTGTCATTTTTTATTATATTAGCTCAACTTAACCATAAGTATTTGGCATTTTTCCAATTATTTAGATTTGACTTTTTAGGGTGAGAAGTGTGTTATAATTGTGTTCAGAATGTGTCTGGGTTTGTCTTGAGAAGTAGATTCCCAAGTATTTAATGTTGTCTAGGTATTTTAAAAGGAATTTCTCTTTCTATCTCTTGCTTTTGGTTTCTTTTGTTCATATATAGAAATGCTGATGATTTATGTGGGTTTATTTTATATTCTGCTACTTTGCTGAATTTGTTAAATGTTTCAAGTAGTTTGTTTTGAAAATTTTCTCCACTTCTCTAAGTATACCATCAAATAATCTGCAAAGAGTGAAAGTTTTGCTTCTTCATTGCCAGTTTCTTTTTCTTCTCTTATTAGTATAGCTAGCATTTCTAATATTATATTGAATACTAATGGTGATAATGGGCATCCTTGCTTCACCCCTGATTTTAATGAAAATGCTCTGAGTTTATTTCTATGATATATATATATATATATATATATATATATATTTGTTCATGGTTTTATATAGATACTATTTATTATTTTAAGGAAAACTATATTTATTCCTAAACTTTCTAATGTTTTTAAAAGGAATGGATGTTGGATTTTATCAAATGCTTTTTCAGTATCTATTGAGATAGTCATATGATTTATGTTGGTTTTGCTACTGATATATTTAATTATGCTGAATGTTTTCCTAACTGTGAACCATTCCTTTCTACCTGGTAAATCCTACCTGATCATTGGGAATTTTCTTAGTGATAACTTGCTGCAGTCTCATTACTAAAATTTTATTTAAGATTTTTATACTAATATTCATTAGGGAGATTGGTCTATAATTTTTTTGTCTGTTCTGGTTCTTTCCAATTTGAGTATCAACACCATATTGGTGTCATAAAAGGAGTTTGACAGAACTCCTTCCTCTCCTATTTTAAAAAATATTTTATGTAGAATAAGAATTAATTTTTCCTTAAATGTTTGGTAGAATACACCTGTAAATTCATCTGGACCCAGAGACATTTTCATAGGGAGTTTTTGTTGATTTCTTCAATTTCTTTTTCTGAAATGGGGCTATTTAAATAATTTATTTCCTCTTCTGTTAATGTGGGCAGTTTGTACTTTTGAAAATATTCATCCATTTCACTCAGGTTATCCAATTTATTGGCATACATTTCTGCAAAGTAGCTCCAAATTATCTCTTTAAGTTTTTCCTCATGTGTGGTTAGTTCAACCTTGTCATTTCTGATTTGGTTATCTTATTTCTTTTTTTAAATCAGATTAACCAAAGGTTAGTCTATTTTATTGTTTTTTTCATAAAACCAACTCTTAGATTTTTTTTATGAGATCAATGGTTTTCATGCTTTAAATTTTATTAATCTCTCTCCCTTGATTTTCAGAATTTCTAATTTGTTATTTTGTTGGGGAATCTCTAATTTTTTCTAGCTTTTTTAGTTGCATACCCAATTCATTGATCTCTTCTTTCTCTATTTTATTCATATAGGCATTTGGAGATAAAAAGCTTCTTCTCAAAACCGCCTTGACTGCATCCCAAAAATTTTGGTGTGAAGTCTCATAAGTATCATTTTTTTAATATAATTATTGATCATTTCTATTATTTGCTGTTTGATCCACCCATTATTTAAGATAAAGTTCTTGGTTTATCTTTCCCTGACCCTTTATTACATGTAATTATTATTGTATCATGGTCTGAGAAGTGTGTATTTATTATTTCTGCCTTTCTGCATTTGAATGTAATGTTTTTGTGCCCTAGTACGTGGTCAATTTTGGTGTAGGTATCATGTACTGCTGAGAAAAAGAAATTTTCTATCCCCATTAAGTTTTCTCCAGAGGTCTATCATATCTAAGCTTTTCTAAGATTTTATTTACCTTCTTAACTTCCTCCTTGTTTATTTTGTTGTTAGATTTATTAGTTCTGAGAGAAGGAGATTGAGGTCTCCCATTATTAAAGTTTTGCTGTCCATGTCTCCTTGTAATTCACTCAGTTTTTCCTGTAGGAAGAATTAGAAGTGTTACAACTTCCCTTTTAGGGTTGTATACAATTTGATGGTCTTGACCAACATTTATTTTATTTTTTTTCCTTCCCCTTTCCATTTACCTTTTTCTTAATGCAACTCTTGATTTGTGTATTTGATGATTGAATTCTCTGTTCAGTTCTGGTCTTTGTATCAGGAAATTTTGGATATGTACTATTTCATTTAACATCCATCTTTTTTCCCTGATAGTATATGCTGAATTTTGCAGAGTAGTACATTCCAGTTTGTAATCCCAGGTCCTTTGCTTCCCTAAATATACTCTTCCAGGTCTTCCAGTCATTCATTGTTGATGCTAATAGGTTCTAATTGAGTCTAATTGGGTTTCCTTTGTATTTGAATTTTCTTTTTGCTGCTTGCAATATTCTCTCCTTTATTTGAGAGTTCTGGAATTTGGAATTTGGATATTATAGCTCTTGTAGTTTTGATCCTGGGGGGTCTCTTTCTGGAGGAGTTCTGTGTATTCTTTCAATGGTTATATTATTATAATATTCTAGTAGAGCTGGACAGTTTTCCCTTATAATTTCCTGCAAGATGTTTTCCAGGTTCTTTTCTTGATCTAGGATTTCTGGTAGTCTGATGATTAATAGACTGTCTCTCCTGGATTTATATTCCAGCTCATGCACTTTCCCTAAAAGGTACTTTACATTTTCTTCAATTTTTTTCAGCCTTTTCATTTTGTTTTATGGAATCTTGTAATCTTGTAGATACATTGGTTTCTATTTGTTCAATTCTAATTTTTAGGGTTTTATTTTCTTCAATTAGCTTCTGCATTTCCTTTTCCAGTTGGTTATTTTTACATTTAATGGAGTTGATTTCTTTGGTCAATTTTTCATAATTTTCCTGCATGCTTTTCATTTTTATTGTTTTTCTTCTTTCTCTCTTTTTTTTAAAAATTTTTTTAAAGTTCTTTGATGTGCTTTTGTATTTGATTCCAATTTATAGACTGTTTTAATACTTCCCCTGGGAAGTGCTTTCTTCTTCAGACATGGCATTACTTTCATTTTTGTCTGTAAATGTAGTTTTCAGTAGTGATTGCTCTTTTAGCTTTTTTTGTTCATCTTTGATTTTTAGTTATGCTCCTAGGGTACAGGGAGTATACATCCAATCTTTTTTTTTTTTTTGCTGGGACTGGGATCTGATCCCTGACCTGCCACTGCCTAAGATATTGCCTATGCAGTCCAGGCTTTTCCTCTGCAGAGGTATTTTCCTCCTTTATGTCCAGGTTCTGACTTGACAGTGGTTTGTTCCCAACCCAGCACTATTTTTTACCCCAGTGTTCTTAGGGGCTTGTTTGGGGCTGGTGTCCTCCCTGCTGGCTTGCTATATAGCTGCTGGGACCTCTGCTGTTGTTAAGCTGTCAGGACCTGGATTGCACTGTGGCTAAAAGTCTCCTACTGGCTTTCATACTCTCCCACCTCCTGGAATTTACTTCCCCTTACTACCAAAGAGACAGAGCTTCACTGGAGATTCTCCGATGTCTACAGTTGAAAATGTTTTTGAATCTTCTCTTTTTCTTGCTGGGATCTGTAGTGTGAATGTCAGAGTAGAAGCTTCATATATCTTTGGTAGGGAAAAGCTTGGCTTTGGCTCTGCCACAGAAGTCCCTATTTTGTTTTTCTATTTTTGTGACTGGAAAAATATAGCCATAGCACTCATAGCCTTAACTAATATGAGGAAAATTTTTTTGTCCATATCTATGGGGAAAATGATTCTTCCTCTCATAAAATTCCATCCACCTGTCTTTCCTCATAATCCTTCACTAACCCACAGCAGTACACTGTACCATACTGCTGTAACATTAGTATATCCACCTTGTCCTTATCAGTAAAACCAAAATTTTCCCAACTCCTGCATGAACAAGAGTTGGACCACTGCTTTAATGATGGTTTACATCATATTGCTTATGTAGAAGTGTTTCATGTGACTGTTATTTTCTTCCTCTACCCCTCCTGTCTTGTAAAATAGCTGACTTATTCAGACATCTGAATGAAAGAGTAACAATGGCAAACTGGGCTCTCTCTCTCTCTCTTTCTCTTTCTCTCTCTCTTAAGATTACCTAAATGAAGTGGCACAGAATCACAAAATAGTACTATTAGGTTCTGCAATGGATATGCATGTTGTTTTGATACATGGTTCTACTCCTGACTCTTCCATGTACTAACACTAAACACTCACTTTCTTCATCTATAAAATGAAAGTTATCACAGTATAATTATCTATCTATTCACTAGTTCATTTCAAAGAAAATAATTTGTAAATGTTAATAAATTCAGCAAACACATACTAAACTCACACTACACACAGAGCACTATTCTGTAAAGAAAGGGAGATACTACAACTTGCATTCTCCCTTTGCCTCTACAAATCAAATTCCAAGAGAATCAAAGTACTTTTTTTAACCTTATGATAAGACCATTTTTGTATGCCCCATCAACAGACCATAGACTTTGGAGTCAGAAGACTAGGAAAGCAACAAGGGAGCCAAGAAGTACTGATCTTGAGAACTACTTAACCATATAATTCAAGTTCTTTATTTTATAAATGAGGAAAATGAGACCCAGACAAGTTCAATGATTTTTCGAAGGAGGCATGGATAGTAAATGGCAATGACAAGATTGAAAACCAGATTTCAAGACTCTAAATTCAGTGTTCTTTCCGTTAACCAATCTAACTTCTGCTATGACGGGAAGTGCATTTTTAAATGAAAACAGAAGTATTTTTTTTAAGTATGGTCTTCTGTCCTCTGAGTTAGCTGCTCTCTCTTTTTCCCTGACCTTTGCTGTTCCAAAAGAATGACACAATCTAATTCTATTGTTCTCCAGTGACTACATGGGAGACTTTACTGGGACTAGCACATAGATTGACTAGGAGTTCATTTCTAATCTCTCTTCAGAAATACAAATGGATTTTCAATTTATAAGGTTACTGATAAATATTATATTCTCACTGTAAAGAATTCATTTTGATGAACTTACATATTTGTTATTAAGCTTAAAAATTCTCAATCACCCATAAGCTTTTAGTTCTCATCAAACCCTTTTCTCTTGTCCAGGTAAAGTTGTCTTTATTCAATGAGTTACACTCTCCCAAGCATCAATATAATCTGTTGCTGAAAAGATTACAAAGACAAAAAGAGCACCAGTGCTAAACAAAAGGAGTTTGGAATACATACAGTTTACTAGGATCATTCATAATGTACAATATTTAATCATTTCACCAGTGCAAGACAATATAGCCCAAAGTCATTATGGAAACTACAAAACAGGATTTTCATTCCAAAAGTAGTCATTACCATGTGACAAATTAACCTGAATGGTATAAGTGAATAAAGTGTTGAAGTTGAAATAAGGAGAAAATAGTACTTGAATAATCCCTCTGACAATTAATAGCTATTTTGTTATGGGGGCAGTTAGATGGCTCAATGAACAGAGCACTGACCTTTTGAGTCAGGAGGACCCAAGTTCAAATCTAGCCTCAGACACTTGACAGATACTACCTGTATGTCCTTGGACAAGTCACTTAACCCTGATTGCCTTGCATCCAGGGTCATCTCCACTCATCCTGATTCATATCTGGTCACTGGATCCACATAGCTCTTGAGGAGAAGGTGAGGCTGGTAACTTAACAGAGCACCCTCTGACTCAAATCCAACTTATGTACTTGTGTCCCTGAAGTCATGGTCTTCCTCAAGAATGTAGGACAAGGGGTGGCTAGGTGGCATAGTGGATAAAGCACTGGCCCTGGAGTCAGGAGTACCTGGGTTCAAATCTGGTCTCAGACACTTAATAATTACCTAGCTGTGTGGCCTTGGGCAAGCCACTTAGCCTGTTTGCCTTGCAAAAACCTAAAAAAATAAAAAAATAAACAAAAGAATAAAGGACAAAACACCCCCCAACATTATTTTTATTATAACCATGCCACTTAAAGTAGGATCCTTAGTTTCTGAATTTATAAAATGAATTTCCTAATATCTCTAAGACCACACAGAGGTGATATTAGGACTAATTTTAATATTTTATAAACACCAGTAAATATCCAATACCTTGATTATAGTAGATCCTTATTAATTATTATTATTATTATTATTGAATTGAAGGGGTTAAATATAGCCCCTTCAAGAAGGAAATAAAGGCAAACTTAAATAGTATGGTAATCCTTTTAACTCACAGATAATTGAGATAAAAAGACTCCTTATGATAATAATGAATGTTCTGCATACAGGTTTCCCAGGAAAGTTATGGATCTGAATTAGGAGTTTCAAATAATTACAAAAAACTTTTCTACTCAAATGAAAGAAATGCCAATAAGCAATAATTAATAACAGTCAAGAATGGTTGAATTACTTAAGCATAAGTAGCTGTTTTGTCTTCCTCTAAATCTTTTTTCAATTTTCCCACATTTTTCAGAGTCTGTGATTGGTGATTTTGATTAATTCAGTTTAATTAATATGTAATTTTAATTACTTTTATTATGTGCTTTAGGTTATGAATTCAAAGAAAAAAATGTAATTTTATAGGGGAGCGAAAGGCAATACATATACAAAAGAAATGTGATAAGGGCAAAAAGACATCTGCCTGAAAAATGCTATAAGAAAATTCATGGGTGGAGGAGCAATTTTCAATGATGTGGGTGGTTGAAGGTAGTTGCCATCTGAGTTAAAGTTTGAAAAAATCAAAAATATTAAGAGATCAAGTTGAGGAATTAGTGAATTCTGGGCAAGGAGAAACAGTGCACAGAAATGAGAGTACAAAATTAAATCAGGTTACAACTATTAGTTTTAGGATGGTTGGAATATGGAGTATATTCTGAAGGAACACATCAACCATTATTATTTTCATCTTGCAGATGCAGAAATTCAGGCTGAGAGAGACAAATCTGACTTGTCCATAGTCATCTCACTAATATTAGGGGGAGTATGGGGAGAGACAAGATTGAAACCTAAGATTCTCAAGATTTCATATCCAGTAATCTCTCCATTATAATAGGATGGCTTTCAGCAAATTTGTATTTCAATTCTATATAATTTCCTAAAAGATTTTAATTGGCCAGTGCAGATCTTTTGGATCAAAATCCAATAAAATGTAAGTAATAATTTTGGAAAGGGACATTGTGGCAACATCTATCCCAATACTCAAAATTTCTACTAAAACTAAAATTGTCAGAGAAGATGGTGCATGTTTTCAAAACAAGAGAATGGTTGCTTAAAGTTCATGAGGTATCACTCTGCTATTTTGAAACACATAGTGTTGATTCTTTTGTTGATTGACCCATGTTTCCATCAATTGTCTCATCTTCTGTTCTTTCATTTCATACATTGCCCTTGGGGCATAGACCACTTTTTTCCTGAAAGTTTTTTTTTTTCTGACTGCTTTGATCCAGTTGATCAGCTGAAGACAGGCTATGCACAAACATTTACAAGTTTTGGATGAATTTCTATAGCAGAATTTGTTCATTTTTTATAAAAAAAGCAAAAATAATCTATGCTTCCTCTGGGGACAATTGTGTAGAAGAGCAAGCTTTTTAAAACAAGTATGTGCTAAGTCACAGTCACACATTATTTACTTGAGTGATAATCTGCATAAGAATATTTTGTATGAGCTATATAGATTATCATTAGATTGTGAACAACTAGAGAGTTGACTGTCTTTGGCCTCTTTTTTGTATCCCTAGGACAAACCAGGGATTATCATATAGTAGATATTTAACAAATGCTTATTGATTATTGACTGACTAAAAGATCATTCTGCTATATTTGTTGTACTTTAATATATAACCCCGCAAATTTATCTTTGAAAGAATTTTCCTGTATTCAAGATGCCCAAAACAACCATGAAGATGAACAAAGAAACTATATGGGAACTTCAGCTAGATAAAATAAACTGGCAGGATTACAATCCTAGTAAATGTGTTATTTTTACTGAGCTTCTACTATAAGTTAGAGACAAAGTATATACATATGTGTATGCATTTTTAAAAAAAAATTATGGCAGGGTCTATTGATGAGCAGTAAATGCCTCTCTCTAGTTGTTTAGTGTCCTTTATTTTCATAAAGTGTTTTGTAGTGTAGTTGTTTTAAAAAAATCTTTTATGTGTCTCTCATATTTACCTTCAGAATGTTTTTTGCATTTTGTAATTGTTTTGAATAGAATTATCTTTTCATTTCTTCCTAGTTATTATGAATATTATACTTAAATGTTCATGCATTTTTTTATTTTTATTGTTTTGCTATTCATTGATGTTACTATGTCAATTGGTTTGTCCATTGATTCTCTGTAATGGAGATAAGTGGATCAACATTAGACTGGTTGCTCCCATGCACATATTTTTATGTCCTTCTTAATAAAAATCTTTAATTTCACAGGCATCATCATCATCCTCTGGTTTTCTTCCCTTTGGGATAAAGAGGGATTTACATTCCAAAAACTGAATTTTGTATTCTCCAGATATCTTCCCCCTTTTGGGAGAAAAGATCTAAATCTCCTATAGAGAGTTCAGTTTACCATTTTTTTTGTTTCTACATAGCAAGTCATGCTAGTTCACATATATAATATACATATAACATATGTATACACACAAATATATTGTATATGTGTATATATATATATATATATATATATATATATATATACTTTTTATAATAGAGCAGGCCTTTCCAAGTCTATAATTTTTAGTTTTTAATGCAAATGAGTGATGTATTTTGCCAGAGTTTTTTCCAATATCTATGGAAATAATCATTAAATTTTGTTGTTTTTGTTTATGTAATAAATTATACTAATGTTTATGCCACCCCTTTGATTTTGTGTTATGAATTCAATTTGGACATCATAAATTACTTTTGGGATATATTATTGTAATTTTTTCCAAGTATTTTATTTTCAATTCATTGTATCATGGCTAATTAATTTTATTGTTACATAGTTCTGTCTGTAGTTTGGGTATTAGGACATTCTGTTCTCATAGAAGGAAAATGGGAGAGTATCTTTTGTTTCTATTTTCAGAAAAAAATGAGCAAAGGAATTAATTTTTGCTTCAATTTTTTTTTTTATTAACATGGTTCTGTTCCCACTAATTCTCTTCCTCCATCCACTCCCATCTTTTTATTATGCCCTTCCTTTTAGGTTTGTTTTTTATTAATTATTTTGTCTCAGTTACTTTTATCTGTTATACACTTTTCTGTCTTCTCTTCTTCAACTCTTCCTATTCATTAGTTTTTGCAACCTTTCCAAAAAAAGAATTTCTCCCATTCTCCTCATTATCCATTTTCTTTGTTTATTCTAGAGCCTAATTCTCTGATTCATGACCCTAATAACCCAAAGACTCACTCTTTCTTCTCTTAATGCAATCAGTTTTCAAGGTATCTCTTTGAAGCTAACACCACTTTTTTGTCTTTGTCTTGTAGTACAATGCAAATTATAGCCCACAGTATTGCCCATAGTAGGGTCCCCCTACCACCACTTATCAATATTCCAAATAACTGACCCAATTTTTTGACATTTACCTTAAAATCCTCTCCCTATTTCCATACTCCCCCACTCCTCTAAGGTCCAGTTGTCCCCAGAGGTTCCAACTGACCCTCCTCCCAGGAAAAATAAATTCTCAAGCATCAAACATCCTATTCTACTCAATATAAGGTCCTTATCTCTTTTCACAAACACATCTCTTCACCCACAGAAGCATTTATCAGCAGACCACCTTTTTATCTCTTTTTCAGGCTCTTCTGTTTCTGAGATGACATCAATCACCTTCCCCTTCCATGTTAAAATGTAGACCCACAAAATAAGCATTGATTCACTTATAGAGTATTAAAAAGCTTTCTATAATTCTCTCTGATCACTTATTCATTATCTTTACCAGATTTCTGACTTTACCTCATTTCTTTGTGTACATTTAGAAACAAATTTTAGTAGTCTCTCTCACGTCATTCTGTTGCTGTGACTGTCCTTGCCTGTTGCATTTATTCACTCCTGATGTTTGTGTTCAAGAAGCAAATAATTTCATGTTTTCTTTCTAAAAATATTTCCAACTCTTTATTATTGAAGGTCCAACCTTTGACCTCTATAGTTAAATTCAGTTTTACAAGAGTGGTCATATTGGGTTGCTTCATGAATTCCATTGTTCTCTTTCTAGTTCTCTTGTTCTTTTTCCAGTAGGTTCAAAATTGTAGTTCTTTAGTCATATCTGACTCTGCAATCCCATTTGTACTTTTCTTGGCAAAGATACTTGAATAGTTTGTCGTTTCCTTTTCCAGATCATTTTTATAAATGAGAAAACAGCCCAAAAAAAGGTAACCATGGATACACAGTAAATAAGGTTGGATTTGGACTTAGGTCTTCTTGAGTTCAGTCCTGTTATTCTAGATACTGTTCCACTTGGCTGACCATGGGTAGAAAATAATCTTGCAAGATGATGGAAACAAGTCAGGAAGTTCCCAGTTTCCCTCAGAAACAACTTTGAATCATGCCTCTAAGTGGATTCTAGAGTGACAGAATCCACAAAAAGACAAAGTAAAACAATTTTGCAACTCAAGATACTTTAGCAAATGTTTGTCTCACTTGAGTCAAAGGAGAGCTCAGGTAGGGTGAGGGTAAGTCAGAGGGAAGCTATGAACCACAACACAGATCATGAACCAAGGTCCATGGGTCCCAGTTCAGCAGACTAGCAGTAAGGGCCCCAGCCCCAGCAAAGGTGCCCTGGAACACAGGTGTAAAAGACAGGACTTGGCCAGGCAACTTCAGACCAAGAAGCGAACTACCAGTTTCTGAAGCCCCAGTGTAGAAAGTCAACAAACAAACATCTATCTCCAGTACAAGAAACTTCAGAATATGCCTCATGTACCCCAGAAGTAGAGCTCAATATTTAAAAACAAGACACTAGAAAGAACCCTAGTCATAGAAAGCTACTATGGCAACAAGGAGATAAAAATGCAAATTCAGAAGATGTAAATGGCAAAATGCCTATCTATGAAATATGAATTGATCACAAGTCCAAAAAATCCTCTTGGATTCTAAAAGATTCTAAAAGTTCCTAAAAACTAAGTAAGATAATAAGAAGAAAAAATGGGAAAAGATGAGTTATGTATGCAAGAGGAAAAAAACAGATTCAACAGCTTGAAAAAAACTCAAAAATTGACAAGAGAAAGCAACTACTTTAAAAATAGAATTGACCAAATGCTAAAAGGAGATACAAAAGTTCACTGAAGAAAATATCTCCTTAAAAATTAGAATTGGGCAAGTGGACCTGATGACTCTATAAGACATCAAGAATCTGTCAAACAAAATGAAAAGACTGGAAAAATATAAGAAAATGTAAATTGCCTCACTGGAAAAATAAATGCCCTCAAAAATAGATCTAGAAGACAATTTAAGACTTATTGGACAACCTGAAAGTCATGATAAAAAAAAAACTTGTCTATACAATATGTTTAAGGAAACTATCAAGGAAAACTTCCCTGAGATCATAAAACAAGAGGGTAAAATAGTCCTTGAAAGAATTAATTGTTCACCTCCTAAAAGAGATCCCAAAATGAAAATTTTAAGAAATATTATAACCAAATTCAAGAATTATCATCTCAATTATAAAATATTGCAAGCAATCAGAAAGAAACAAATCAAATACTAAGGAACCACTGTCAGGATTGCAAGTATTTAGTATCTTCAACTTTAAAGATTGGAATATAATATATAATATTCAATAATAATTTAATAATAATAATAATAATATAATATTCAAAAAGAAAAAGGAACTTAGATTACAAACAGCAATCAATTACCCTGAAAAACTGAACATAATCTTTCAAAGGAAAATACGGACATTCAACAAAGTCATGAGTTTTCAAATTTTCCTGATGAAAAGATCAGAGTTGAACAAAAATCTGTTCTTCAAGATGAATAAAAAAGTAAATAAAAAGAAGATAAAGTTATTCAATAAAATTAAACTGACTACATCCCTACACAGGAAGAAAATATTTGTAACTCTTTAGAGTTATATTTCTATTAGGACAGTTAGAAGGAGTATAATTAGACATAGGATGTGGATATAAGTTGATTTTGATGTAGTAATATTTTTAAAAAAGCATAAAAAAGGATTATACTGGGAGAAGAAGAAAGATAGAGGCAGAATAGGACAAATAACATAATTTAAAGAGGCACAAAGGACACATTAAAGTAAAGGAAACAAGGGAGGAGATAAGTATTAATTGACTCAAAATAATAATAATGTTTGTCCTTCATTTTTGAAGACAATCACAGCATCAGGGAGTTGATGCCATGGCAAGCATATGAATTGGGTTTGAGTGAGGGGGGTCTGTGCTAAGTCACAAGTCTTACTTTCTCCTCCAGAGTCATCTGAGTCCAGTGGCCATATAAGAATCAGGAAGACAGGAGATAATTCTGGATGCAAGGGTTAAGTGATTTGCCTAAGATCATACAGTTAGTAAGAGTTGGAGGTGACTGAAGCTGGATTAGAACTCCCATCCTACTGACTCCAAGACCAGTGCTCTAACCACTTTTCCACCTAGTTTCCTGGTGACTGACTCTTAGCCTCATTGAGAAAAACATACCATTCCATTTGGGTTTAGATATTTATCTTATCCTACAGGGAAGTAGGACATAAAAGGGGAAGGAGAGACTGATGGAAGAGAAGGCATAAGGGAAAACAGAAGGGGAAAGGAGAAAGAAAAAGGGGGCACTGATATAAGGAAGGAAAGATTTTAGGAGTTGGCAGTCAAAAGTAAAACATTGGTAAAAAGAGGTAGGATGAAAGGAGAAATGGGGGGAAAATAAGATGAAGCAAAAAAATAGTAATTCTCTCCCATAAAAGGAAACACATATCAAAGTGGATTAAAACTCAGAATTCTACAGTATGCTGCTTATAAGAAACTCATTTGAAACAGAAAGATACACATGCAAGGTAAAGGGAAAAGACTGGAGTAGAATATATTATGCTTTAGCTGAAGTAAAAAAAGCAGAAGTAACAATTCTGATCTCAGACAAAGCAAAAGCAAAAATAGATATAATTAAAAGAGAAAAGAAAGGAAATTACATTGTGCTAAAAAGTTCCATAGACATGTAGTAATATCAATACTAATTATATATGCACCACATAATATAACATTCAAATTCTTAGATAAGAATTAAAGTGGTTTATGGGAAGAAATTGACTGCAAAATTATATTAATAGAAAAGTAGATGAATTTATCCACAAAATAAACAAGAAAGAAGTTAAGAGGGTGAATAGAATGTTAGAAAAGTTAGATATTGGTATATTAATGTGGAGTACCATTGTTCTGTAAGAAACCATAAATAGGTAGACTTCAGCAAAACCTGGAAAGCCTTTCATGAATTGATGCTGAATGAAGTGAACAGAACCAGAAGAACACTGTACACATTAAAAGCAACATTATGCTAATCTTAACTCCTATCATCAGTTCAGTGATTAAGCATAATTCTAATTTGTGATGGATAATGCCTGCTACACCCATTGAAAAAATTGTGGAGTCTGAATGTAGACCAAAGCATACTATTTTCACTTTTTAAAACTTACTTTTTTGTTATTTTCTTTTTCTCATGTTTTTTTTTCCCTTCAGTTCACATCATGACTAATATGGAAGTATGATAAAAATGATTATAAATGTGTAATCTATATTAGATTATTCTTTGCTTTGGGATTAAGAGGAAAAAGAGAGGGAGGTAGAAAAATGTGGAACTCAAAAACTTACAGAAAAGATGAATGTTGAAAACTATCTTTGCATGTAATTGAATAAATAAAATAAAGTAACAAAAACCAAAAGTTAGAGATGATAGACTACTGGAGAAAATTGAAGATAAAAAGGAATATACCTTTCTCAGTGATATATGGCACCTACACAAAACTTGACTATATATTAGAATATAAAAAACAAATAGAGAAAGGTATAAATATTAACTGTATCCTCAGATTATGATGCAATAAAAATATGTAATAAAGGGCCAAAGAAAGATAGATGAAAAAATTAATTAGAAACTAAATAACATAAAAAAGTAAAAGAATCTTACTATAAAGTGCTGGGCCTGAAGGAAGGAAAACTCAACTTCCTGAGTTCAAATCTGGCTTCAGAAACTTCTTAGTTGTATGACCCAGAGCAAATCACTTAACACTGGCTGCATCATCTATAACAGGGGCTATGCAATGAAATGGAAAAACATTTTGGTATCAAGACTCCAAATGGGGTCTTGATGAGTCAGACATTGATTAAAAAAATGACTGAAGAACAACAAATTCTTTGTATTAGAAGGTCTTTATTTTGATGGATTGCAGAACTTCTTGTTTCTGAATTAAATTACTAATTTTATCTACAGTGTTACATGGAATTTGAAATCCTGGTTTTTCTTTTGTTTTCTGGAAGTGATTTTGTAAAATATTTCAATTGGAATTTCATTTCTATGTTCAGAAGTTCTAGTCAATTGTCTTCTATTTCTTTTATTCTGATCTTGAGTGAACTGAGTTGAACCAGAAGAACAATTTACACAATAACAACAACCTGTAAATATAAGTAATTTTGAAAGACAATAAATTTAAACATCATGATCAACTTTGAGGTCATCATTGATAAAAAAAAATTGCTGTCCATCCAAAAAAGACTTAATGTAGTAAAATTACAAAATGAATTATTTTTGAGCATGATTAATATGGAATTTTCTTTTGATTGACTGCACATTTGTTTCAAGAGTTTATGTCATTATTAAATCTATCTATTTAGGACAATATATTTAACTCTTATTTCCTTTATTTATTACTATTTTATAGCTCTCTTATCTGTAAAGGAGATGTTTTTTATTTCTGAATGTTTCATATTTGTTAGTTATATTTATTTTATATTTGATTATTTTGCAAAAATACTATTGGGTGTTGAAAACATGAATGTTCTTTAATATTCCCATTTTAAAATCATCAAAGATGAGTCAAATCTACGTTCCAAAACAAAATGTTCAATTTACATTCCTTCTCATTTATCTGTTGGATATATTCAGGTCTTAGAGCAAAACATATTAAAGTATGCTACTACATTATTATTCATGTTTTTCCCAACTCACCTAGCTTTTTATTTAAGAATTTAAATATTATGCCATTTAATGAATATATTTAGTATTTTTCCTTTTTTAAATTTTACTTCATCATATACATATATACTTATATGTTTGTATCTATGTCTATATCTGTGTTGATGGGTATTTGGAGACAATTGGGCTTAAATGACTTGTTCAAGGTTAGACAACTAGTAGTGTCTAAGACTAGAATTGAGTTCAGACCCTCCTGACTCCAGAAAGAGTTGTTCTATGCATTCGACAACCTAGCTGCCCCTACATTTAGTATTTTTTGAAAATTTATTCTCATGCCAAAATGAAGTTTCATTCTGAGTTCTTTTATCTTCCTCTGATTTTATTGCTTTTAAATTTTTATTCAATTTATTTTCCTTCTGTTCTTTTATTTTTCTTTTTTTGGTTTCCAATTCTGTTCTCTTTGTCAAAAAATCTCCTGTTTTGGGGAATGCCTCTGAATTTCCTCCAAAATTCAATATTCTCTTATTATACTTCTGGTGTTTTGTTTACTTTTTTCCCTCCAGACCTGAAGTTTTGTAATCATATTTTAAACAAACATGTTCACTCATTTCTTTGCTAAATTATCTACTCCCTTATAATATTTGAAGGGTTTTTCCTAGGGAATGATAATTTGGCTTTTTTGCTTTTTTTTTTTTGCAAGGCAGTGGGGTGAAGTGAATTGCCCAAGGCAATTATTAAATGTCTAAGGTCGAATTTGAACTCATGTCCTCCTGACTCCAGGGCTGGTGCTCCAGAAAGATAGTTTCTTAAACTCATTTCTTTGATATTTTCACTTAATTCATTGCTTATACTTTTGAATCATTCTAGGTGCTTTTAGAATTGTATTATTTTCATTTCATTTCAAGAACTTACACAATGTATGGTAAAGCTTTTACCATTCTCATTTAATCTCCTTTGTTGTGCATTAATTGTTCATTAAGATAACCCTTATTAAGTTGCTCCTCCTCATTCAACTTTGAGCTATCATTCACTCTGCTGATTTTTCCAATTTTTCCTGGTGATAAACCTTTTATAACATGTGTTTCCTTTATTTAGTAGGATGTTTATTGTTCCTCTCTCCCACCACATTCAATTTGTTCTTCATTCATGAAATAAATGATCCTCAGGAGTTGAATATTGTGTTAGGAAGGTACTGAGAGGCAATTGTAGTTAAGCTTTTTTTCCACCTTTCCTATTTCATTCTCTGGGACATACCTTGTGATTTATTTTCTTCAGTTTTTAGGTAATCCTGACTTTGAAAAATTGATTATATAAGGAGAGGTCCTCTCAGACCAGCAAAATTCCAAAAAGTCTATACAATTTTCTCACTCCTACACCTGTTTTCCACTAAATGGTTGAAAGAAAAAAACAAAGATTTGTTAAGCACCTATTATGGGTGAGGTACTGAGCTAAGTGCATCATAAATATGCAATTTGATTAATTGCAAAAATAGCTGCACTTCTTGGATCCTCTCTCTTCCATAGTTTTCTTCCCTAGATTTCACTCTACTTCCTTCCTCTAAAACAAATATTCTTGCATTTTATGGATACAAAGTTTTGTATTACAGAGGAAACCAATTACATTAAAATGTAATTAAAATGCTGAAAATCAAAACAGTTACTTGATCTTAGTTAAAAAAACACTTTTTTTTAATATCCTTAGGCTGATTTGTTTCCCCTTACCCTACAATATGGGCACCCCGGGAGACTTCAAAAGCTGATTCTTAATACCACTTGGGAACTATGACTGCCAGTTTTGTTTGTTTTTGTATAATGTAGGTGTCAGGGTATAGCCTTGGAAGGAGCTGAATTGAGAATAGTAGAACTGGGACCTACATTTTAATGAGTTAGTCTTCCATTATTTTTTTTTCTGTTAGCATTACTTTTGTGCGTTCTTCCAATTTTCTTATTATCATGGATGTTATTTTATCATTTGGGGGCATTTTGCTTTTTATATCATTTTTAAGTGAATTAGGAATAGGAACTACAAACTCACCTACCCTTTGATCACCTGGTAGAATTTCCTGGAAATCATTTTAAACAATCATAGCATCTACTAACAGATTCCAATTCCACTTATAATATTTAAGATGCATGTATTAATATCAAAGGGACATTTTTACAATTTTTTTAGTTCATCTCCAAAACATCAATTTTCTGAATAATAAAATATTCTATGTTTCTGATAATGTTCATTTTTATAAGAGGTACCCACTGTATAAAATATTAGAGAAATCTTTTTTTCTTAAGCCTTAGCAGTGTTCCTCATAGGCTTATAGATATAGAACTGGAAGACGTATCAGAGGCTATCTAGATCATTTAATTTTATAGATGATGAAATTGAGTTCTAGAATGATTAAGTGACTTATCCAAGATCATATAGTTATTTTACACACAGTAGAATTTGAACCAAGGTCCTATTGATGGGGTTCCAATTAATGAGACTCCTCTCTGACATTCAGATCTGCTCTGATTATCCTTCCTGGGTCCTTGCTAAAACCAGGAATTCTAACTATGACTGGTCCTACAATCCCTATCTCTTACCTCTTGGCCAAGGCCTTTGATCTACTGTGTCTTTTGCTATCAGAATACTAAATAGGGTTATCTTTCAACCTTATACAATGATCAGTAAAGTGTTCTAGCACCTAGGGTATTCTTTGGTACACTTTTTTTATAAGTATGTGTTAAAACTCTATTAGAGAGTCTGTCCTTCTGGTTGTGTCAACTTCTGACCTCCATACCTACAATCATTTGTCTGAATCATTTCTTCTCTCTTCCTTCCTCTTCTTCTATCTCCTTGCTAGAGTATCTCCCAACTCTCAGCCCACTGTGCCAGCACAGTATCCAATAAAATGTCAACTTATGTAGGAGAGTTGTAATTCTTTCTCAGATCAGCATCAACCCCACTATTGTGGTTATGCGAACTCCAACACTAGGATTCTAAGAGCTATGTTCCTTTTACTAAAATATATGACTTTTCTTATTTTTTCTCATTTTATCTCTTTGTTAAATACAATATATTTTATGTACATATTTTTTGTGTTTGTGCATGTATGTGATCAATAGATCACAGATATCAGAGGTAGAAAGTAATTCAAAGGATATTTCTTCCAACTCAGATCTGAACAAAAATCATGCCTTCAAAACATCCAACAAATGACCAACATTCACCTAGACTTTTGTTACGGGCCAAGGATTCAAGTTGTTCTGGTTCCTTAAGTTTGGTACTAATGCAAAATAAAACAGCGAACACATGCCATTTAACAAAAAGAAGGAGAAGTATATTCATAAAAGGGAAAGAATATTCAGAAAAAATACAGTTTTGATTCAAATTACTACTGTTTCTCCCAAACTGATATTGATCAAGGTGCTGGTTTGATTATCAGAAGCCCAAGCAATGAGTTGAGCAATTATTTGGACTTTTTAAAAAAATAATCTTGTTCAAATAACAAGTATTTGTTTTCTCCTTCCCAATGCTATCACCCTGCTCTCCTTCCAAAATTGAAAAAAGAAAAATAAAATATTCATAATAAATATGCATAGTCTATCAAAGCAAATTCCCATACTGACCATTTCTGAAAATGCATCTCATTTTGCATATTTTTCATCATTTCTCTAACAGAAGATGGTCAGAATTCATTATTAGTCTTCCAGAAAATCAGTTGATTGTCTTCATCAGAGTTCTTAAGTCTTTCAAAATTGTTTATTGTATAAATTTATAGTTTGTTGATTAAATTGTCCTTGACTCTACATCCCTCATTCTGTATCAAATCTTCCAGAGTTTCCAGAATTCTCTGAAACTAACTCCTTCATTATTTCTTAGATGTATGGTTTTTGTTCTTAACAGCACCAGGAAGTTGTTTCAACAGTTAAACCTTTACATCTCTTGAATCAATCTTGTCTTGACAATTATCTCAATACATTCAAGGAAAAATTAGCCTCATCTCAATCATAGATGATATTGCTTTCACAATACCTGCTCTTTAGGTATATCTTATTTATATTTCTTCAATTCATTCTCCCCAACTTCTTTGAATTCAGTGCCAAAGTTTATTATCATTTGTCATTTATACAGCTGTCAAATTTTGCAAAGCACTTTATTTTCTTAGATTTATTTACTGGAAGTCACTAATATCTTCCTCTCTCCTCCCTTCTCCACCCTGAATGAATCAAAAAAAAAAATTCTGTTACAAAAAGGTGACACTGTTTTTGGTTATAAAGTAAGTACTATATGTTAATTATTATTTTTATTATCCTATATTTAGTTTATCCTTGCCTGTTCATGTAGCTTTCCATTCATTGTGCCATTTTAAAAGTCTGAGAGACATAATTACTGAGCAATTCAATCATTTTATTAATAATGTTTGATTTAGTTAATTTTAATTTAATTTAATCATATTTATTATTAAAATGATGGCTATTTGACTGTCTCTTTCTTACACCAGACAGGCATGGTAGTTGAGTCACAGTTTTTGTGCCCAATAGAAAAGGGGTGTTCCTGAGGGTGACAATCAACTCTGATTTGTTAACAATCAGTGAGATAATGAATATTAAAACAGAGAACTGAACCTATTCAAATGAACTTTGATTATGTCATATACTTCTGTGTTATCCCCAACCTTAGGAAATTTTTTCAAAGAATTCTTTCCCACCTAATCTGAGTAGAACACTATGACTTTCTCACTGGGGTGGAATCTGAACAAGACCCAAATTTCATTATTAGTAATGACTTTTAAAAGACTGAACTTTTAAAATCAGAGCTTTAGAAAAGGTGAATAAATTCTGTATCTCCCCAAATCATTGGTTATTAATAATCTCTCATTAATAATTTCTCTCATGATCATTCACAACTAAATTTGCACTGAACTTTTGATTCCGTGATATCCTGGAAAGAGTATGGCATGTTTTTGAGTCATGAAGACCTGTAATTGAATCAATCACCAGGAATTTACTGAATAACCTCTAAAAATTGCTTGACATCTCTGGGCCTCAGTTTCCTCCACCATAAAATGAGGCAATTGAACTCAATGACCTTGATAATCCCTTTTAATTTTATTAATTAAGTATTAATCTATGATACCATATACTACAAACCCCAGTCTAAGTGTGCTTCTTGAATTGAAGGTATTCAGATTTGCCTTCTGTGCCCCTTATGACATTTATTATTTATTGTATGTGTAGTGTAAAATCAAGAACAAGAGATTAGTTTTAGCCTTCAGAGTTCCATTATAAACTCCTTTCTTATCATTAAACATACATTTACATTTAAAATTGATTGGTTATTCAGAAGAATGGTTCATGCATTGAGGTTCAAACACATGTAGATGAGAAAAGTACTGAGACCTTTATAATTTCTCTTGCTAATAGCCTACTGACAATTCAACTCAATTCTGCAAACACTGATTAAACTTTTCCATGTCCAAGATAAAGTATAAAGAGTTAAATAACCTTGAACCCAGCAATACCTTGATTCTGGTCCTGCCTTAAACACATTAGTTGTTTAGTCCTGGCCAAGTCAATTGAGCTCTCAGTTTCCTAAGAAACTCTATAAAATTTTAAGCTAGGAAAAATGCAATCTGCATTGATAGACGGAGTTTCTTCACCCTGGAATCCTCTATGTCAATGAATTTAGAGGTCTAGTCTGATCTCTTTCCTTCCATGTGTTAGAACTTAAAGGCATCACTTCCCTGATGTCATAGTCTTCTAAAATGAAGGAAAAACATTATTAGAGCTTGAAGATATGCTTTAATAATAGGAAGGATTTTTTAAATAGCTAAAATATCAAAGAAAAGGAATTTTAATGCAAGGATGAAGTCCAAGTATAGTATCAGAAGTAGTTTGAGGAGGGGAGATGCTTTAAATCTTTGTTCCTTATTATACTCATATTCCCCCAAATTCCAGATATTGTACAGTTTCCAGTAATAAAGGGATGGAAAATATTTAGTTACTTATTCCCAGATACAAATGGGAAAATTCTAAAAATGATAATCAAAGTGTTTGCTATGATGGCCTGTGAGCTTCATGTCTGAGGTCTTAGCAGGTCAAGAGCTAAAGACTGTTAAATCAAAAACTGCCCCAGAATCCCTTCTGTTGGACCACCAGAAAATTAAAAAAAATACACTAGATTTTCTCTGAGTGGGGAGGAGGTGGGGAGGGAGGGAGGAGAGAGAGAGAGAGAGAGAGAGAGAGAGAGAGAGAGAGAGAGAGAGAGAGAGAGAGAGAGAGACTGTTTATGTTTTTTCTGTTGTTTTATATTCTCAGGTGCACCTATTTTATAAAAATTAAGAGAATTAAATTAGGGAATGAGGCAGTGAAAGGGAGATACCATGAAATTATCTTTTTTGTATCACAGTTCGTTATCTTAGAAATTTTGATAGTCTTTGCATTACATACTATCCCTGAAATAGAACAAATACAGTAAAATTCTAGAAAGGAAAATGTAATCATATCTACATAAAGTAGCATTTTAAAGTTTGTTTTATTCTCTCTGTAAGCATTGTTTATCTTGACACACATACAAGAAAAACACAAACAACAAAAAAGAATTTACTTCCTAGAATTTCCATTTCAAATCACCTTGAACTTTCTCTGGCAGAGTAGCATCCCCTCAGAGACAAGTTATAGAAACCCCTGAGATTGGCAATGTGTAGATAATTTGGATGTGGTAATGATAAGCTCTGGGGCTGAGCACTGACACAATCTAATGTTCTGTAGACAAGTATTCTACCATTCTATTTGCCGTCACCTGCTGCTTGGTAGTACTTGGTACTTCACCTGTTATTTAACATACCTACCTTTTTATTTTACTGTGAGAGATGCTACTCAAATACTAATCAGTATTAGTCAGTTCATTATGATTCTATAACTATAACGATAGCAATTATCTTATTATACTCATGTAGTAATACATGCTTAATCAGCCATCTCATAATAGGTATAAGAATGATCAAGGTATTAAGCCAAATTTTATACATTCACATAGGAAGATAGGTTATAATAGAAGGGCCCTATAAAAGGCTTCAAGTTTCTAAATAATATTCACCACTTGAGCAATCTGATCTATTGATCTTATCAACCACAATGGGACACACTATAACTTGTCTCTAGCATATTGATATTGTTTTGGTTTTCTTCAATACAAAGGACAAGAGAACCAACCAACTAGGGAACGTATTTGTGTAACCACAAGGATGCTGACGTGGATATCTCCATCCTATTTTGTTCAAATTTCATGACCAAATCAAGTAAGTGATGCATGATATGGAAAATCCCACCCAGTATGTTCTTGAAGCATATGTATAGGTCACACCAGCTCCTCTTGCCTAGCCTAAGGAGAAGTCTATCTATCTTGTGACAGCTTAGTCAGTGGAGATATTTACTGCTTCATCCAACCCAAGACACTACTGACTTACCTTTTTTAGTTCTTGTGTCAACCAATGGGATTTCAAACTTTTTATAGATTCTTTATTTTTTATTACATAAATATTTTATTTGTTTTTCCAATTATAGTAGTTCTCAATAGTAGTTTCTACCCATCACCCTTTGGGAGGGTTTTGAATTTTTACCCCATTTTCCCCCACCCTCCCTCAGAAGGCAATCTGATAATTCTTACATTGTTTCCACGCTATACATTGATCAAAATAGGTGTTGAGAGAAAAATCATATCCTTGAGGCAAAAATCAAATATTAGAGATAGCAAAATTATGCAGTACATAAGACAACTTTTTTTTAATTGAAAGTAATAATCTTTGGTCTTTGTTTAAATTCCACAATTTTTTCTCTGGATACAGATGGAATTCTCCATCACAGGTACCCTAAAATTGTACCTGATTATTGCACTGACGGAATGAGCAAGTCCATTAAGGTTGATCATTAACTTCTATGTTGCTATTAGGGTGCACAATGTTCCGGTGGTTCTGCTCATTTCACTCATTGTATAGATTCTTCAGAAAATCTATAAATAAATCTTATAAAAATAAGGCATAGGAAGGAGGATGTGAGGAAGGTCTGGGGTCCCCTTACCTTAATAAAGTATTTTGGCTCAAATTTCTGCTTCATTTTCTCTTTAAATCTTTCAGGTTGAATTATTTTGTCCCCACATTATTTTTGAGGAAACTGAATCCCAGAAGTGAAATGAATTGCCCATCATCATACAACTCATAAAGTAAAAGAACCAGATCTTTTAAACCTAGATCTTCTGACTACAAGCCAAGAACTCTTTGCACTATATGAAACATCTTCTCTTTCAGATATTTATTGAAGAAATTAATTTAGGAATATTTCCTCTGTCTAAGCATCCATTAAGGAGTTTATTGTTATTGTTATTCAGTCCTGTCCAGTTCTTCATGATATTATTTGGGATTTTCTTGGCAGAGATGCCAGAATAATTTGCCATTTCCTTTTCCAGCTCATTTTACAAATGAGAAAACTTGGACAAACAGACTGAAGTGACTTACCAAGGGTCACTCAGATAATAAGTATCTGAATCCAAATCTGAACTCAAGTGGATGAGTTTTCCTGACTACAGGGCTGCCACTCTATCTACTATGCCACCTAACAGCCTCATCAGGAACTGACGAAAATGACAGACTAAGAGAAGAATAGGGGGGACAAACGTTTCTTAAGTGACTGTTATGTACTGGTACTCTGCTAAGAACTGGTAATACAGTCCCTGCCCTCAAGAAGGAGTTTTTATTCTAATAGAGAAGCCATAAAAAGAAGTTGAAAGGGAAGGGGATATTTATTACCTAGCAGAAGAATATGATGAAATTCAAAGGAGTGTAGCCAAATGGGAAAGGAAGAGGTTCCTGGTCTGGGTGACCTCCATAAATGGCATTCTGAGAGTATCCCTCCACAATCAGTCAGAAAGGTCCCAGAGCAGCGGGTACTAAGATGGTTTGCATTCCAGGGTTGACTTGATATTCAGAGTTAAAGAGTATGCCATAGATGGGATGGTGAAAGACTGAGGGGGTGCATCCTAATGGGAAATAGCAAAATGAGGCATATTTTTGAACAGGATCAATGTGTGAAGTTGTTTGATCCTACTTCTTAATTAAAAGGAGGATTTAGTGACAGGGAGGAAAAAGTGGGTAATAATAGTAATGCAAAAAAAATGCTGCAAGACAATAAAACTGTGTTTCAAGATAAGAACACTGTAACTGAAGTTCAAGCAGCAGGATTCAAATGCCTGATCTCACATTTACTATCTTAAATAATAAACTAATAAGCTCTTAAGGTCTCTGGAGTCAGAGGATTTCAGTTCAAATTCCACTTCTATCATTACTTCTGTAACTCTATGCCAGTCATCTCTGAGTTTATTTTCTCATCCACAAAATGAAACAGGTGGGTTAAATTACTTCTGAGATCCCTTCCTATTTTAAATTTGTGAAAATTAGTATTGTACAAAAGCAAAATGAGCTACTTGAAGAGGGTAGTGACTTGAACATCTGATAATGATTTGTCATGGACGTTGTAGATAGATTTCATGATTTATGTAGGGGTTCTATATGACCTCCAAAGTTCTTTTCAAATCTTGATCTTTACTCCTGTGCTTCTGCATTCTTATTAGCTCTTTGAGTGTCAGTCAGAGTGTTTATCAAATGAAAATGAGAGGTTTCACGCATAATATCTTTTAGAATCAAAAGATATGATGCATGGAAAGTACTCTCTAGCAATAAAGCATCAAATGGGATTCTTTTTACTTCGGTAACTCAGTATACTGATTTAACTGAAAATTGAACTCTTTCATTGAAGTCTGAGAGAACTACTCAAGATATAACTCTGAGATGACTGACCTTGGACCTTAGGATATCGTTTTTTGTGTCTTGTATGTTTTTTGACCTAACACTGTGAATGAGTACCCTTGAGTGGAAAAGTTATCTCCATCAACAGACTGTAGCAAACCCCAAATACAGTGAGTGACCAGAAACTGTTTGCAGATTCTAATAGATAACTCTTTCTATTGTTGCCATACAGTACTAAAGAGGTCTGTCTCTAAACGAGGGACAAGCCCAAAAAGGGTGGGAGAGGGAGTGGGGAAAGGGTAGGATGATTGATTTCACAAAACAGAACATTATTTTTTTTTAAGAAAATAAGATTCAGAAGTTGAAGTAAACTAGTCCAAGCTCTGATTGTATACATGAGGAAACTGAAGCCCAGAGAGGCAAAGGGAATTTGTTAAGGCTACATAAGTATAATTATCAGAGCCAGGATTCAAACCCTAATCATCTGACTCCAAATCAAGTCCTCTGTCCACTGAACCTGCTGCAAGAAAATTGTTATATGGATCTAGGTTTTTTTTTTCCCAACATCATCATATCGGTTTGTTGGGGCGGGGGAGGTTCATGAGACCATAAAGACCTTAATATGACCATTTAGACCCAACCACAGGGACAAAAGTATTCTTGGAATGAAACTGGGCTTCAATGTGAGAATCCACTGCTGTTTGTTGGTGTGCCCAGGCATTGAGGAGAAAAGTGGAGAGGCAGATTTCTTTGCTTTCTTTCAGTAACTAAATAGAAAGACAAATGGAGAATTTGCTGCATTGCAGAAAAAAAAGAGAAAAAAGAAGTTATTATAATGTACAATGCAAGCAGTCATCAATGTCCTAAACACAAATAGAAATTAGGAGTAGCATATGCAGGGCACCTGTGGCAAACAGACCTTGGCTTTCTGAAAATAAATAAGCAGAGCAAATGTCTTTTGGATGTTATTTTTTTTTTTTGTTTAAAGAAAAGAATACACAGCCTTGACTACATTCCAGAGATCCCTCTCCCCTTTGCACCCCCACCCCCAGTCCCTGGGAGCAGATAATGTTGTGGCATGTTCATAATTATCTCCTTATTAACATATGGTGACACTTAACATGATCTCTTCCTACCGTGTGTAATGTCCTAGACCCTGACATTTCAAGTCCACTTCACAGCAGCCTATTTAAAATTATTGATTTGTTTTTGCATTTGTAAATAGATTTTGCTCCTTCAAAATCTTGGAGTGCAGCCTCACAGCAACTTCTGTGACGTCATAGACCTTCTATTATTAATGATATCATGATTTTCTCCATGGCAACACTCCCTTAATTTATAGAAATTGTAAAACAAAAAAAAAAAGCATCAAGTCAGTCAGGAAGCAAAAACAGTGAGTGGAGACTGAGAAACCTTTCATTCCAAAGTGTAATTCTTACAAAAGTATGGAATTTGAACTAATAACTTATAAGGACTTCCCAAACTCTCCTCCCTCCACTTTCAATGAATGATAGCAATTCTTATGGAAATATCTGAGAGTGTGATCCCTATTAAGGGGAAATCAAGGCTTAGAAAATCAAAGGACATAGAAAATATATAAACTATGAACCCACTATCATAAGCAAAACACTCCATTTTTCAACTTGCTATAGTTCATATTGCTTATTCCCCTCCCCCCACCCAGTTATGTACCACTAATAGTCAAATAGAATTGTCTGGGATACTCACTGAAAAGATAAGTTATTTTTCTATGAATACATAGCTAGTAGGGTAAGAAGAAAGAGAAGAAGCCAGGTATTCCTGATTCCAAGGATAGCCCTCTATCCATAATGCTTCAATGTCATGATAAAATATATCCTGTGTTGCTCATTATTTGAGTAAGTGACTCACCTGGACAGTAAAAGGACTCTAACATCCGTATCTAAAGGGGAGGCTAGGTGGTACAGTGGATAGAGCACTGGTCCTGGAGTCAGGAGTACCTGAGTTCAAATCCAGCTTCAGACACTTAATAATTACCTAGCTGTGTGGCCCTTGGGCAAGCCACTTAACCCCATATGCCCTGAAAAAAAAAGATCCATATCTAAAAAGGATCTTAGAACTTAAGAATTCAGAATCAGATGACTAGAATGAGAAGGATCTTATTGGTCATTGATGTTAATTCCTCCATTTTATAAATCAGGAAACAGAAAAGAAACAAATGATCTTCTAAAAGCCATTCCAATCTATGTTGTCATTTCATCACTGGCACTAGTTCATAGCATATTTGCTTGAGTGGATCTTCTTGTACAAGTATGAACAAGCTAGAAATTGGTTTTTAATATCATTAACTTGCAATTAAGGGGTAAAAGATATATAATATAAAAATAATAAATTACAAAAATGTATAATTACCAAGTTATAGAACCTAGAGTGTCTCACCCCAAGATACTTACTAATCTTTCTTTTTAGGTTAATATAAACTGAGATGAGCTATACCTAATCTCTTTTCCCTCTCTCCAGAAGTTTAAAGTTCTTGTTCAGTGTAGCTATCCAATCATGTTTTGGAACTGTCCACTTACCACTTTCCTTTTCTGAAGCAATATTCTCTTCTTGGTCCTATAGATCCTTTGTCTGTACCCAGTTCAGGCAACCAATATCTGAGGGAAATGAGCTCATTCCATTTCTAAAATTTTATGATCCTTCTTACATTCCATTATATGTAGCATATTTTCCCCCACTCTTCAAGGATAACAAACAAGTTTGATATCTTTAACATCAAGGTAATATTCCAAGATTATTACATATGTAAGAATTCACAATAACCATGTGCAGTTTCTCTCACCCACCAAATAACCAAGAAGGGGTCATTTCTGTAGACTCAGTCCCATAGGTGAATTTTCCCAGGGATGAAGTAGAAAAGGTGCTCAAGAAAATCTTGAGAGATATATAGGGATGCTATGATATTTGAGTTTTTACTGAATGATCATCAATAAAACATTCAGTCATATAAAACAAAAAAAGAAAACAAAGAGCAAAATATGATATGCTAAAAAGTAGCATTTATATAATACTTTTAAAGCTTGCAGAACATTTTATGTGTTATTTGATCTTCATAACTCTTGGAGCTATATATTATAATTATTCCCAATTTAGAGATGAAGAAACTGATGGTAAGAAAATAACTTCCCAGTGTTACACAGTTAGTAAATGATTGAGACTTGGCTATGATCCTAACTCATTTTAAAACCTTAGGCTTTACTGAGACAAAACTCAATAAGTGAGCAAAGAGAAAACAAGAAAATTTGACTGACTCTAATATCATAATGGAAATTTGAGATCATGAAAGATTGATGGGGGAGATTTAAAGTGGTAAGACTATTGCAAAAGGATTGGAGTTCAACCTGAAGGCCTTTCTCTTAATCCAAAAATGGAATAGATAGCTAGTAATCAGAAATCCCTCAGAGGTCTAGCCTAAGCATGTAAGACATATTCCACTGGAAATGGGGGTTCTGTAACTAAGGTTAGAAGCAATAAGATGCAGCAATACTCAGCTCACAAATATGTACAAATTGAATACCAGGAAGATACAACCACAGAAGTAATAGGATGATTGAAGTTGGGACAAAGGAAATGAGACAATCCAAATGAGAAGAGGACAGTACATACAGAATGAACAATTTGTAAGCCAGGAGTTGTGCATTTTGCTGGTAATTTATCCCCATTACATTTATCCCCATTGTATGGACCATAGGTGGACATCATTGTCTTTTTTGGCACATTGCAAGACAACCCTCTTCCAGGAAAACTTAAACTCCACATATGTTTCCCATATTATGCCAAGTTCAAATCTCAAACGAATTCAATTCAAAAAACATTTAAGAGGTTATGTATATAAAAAGACAAAATAATTACAGAATCAAAAAACTTAAGAATGGAAAGACTTTAGCTACTGTTTCATCTAATCAGAACTAAAAGGAGAATCCCCTATACAGCACCTTTGACTAAAGATCATGGCTCAAAGTATAGAATAATAGACCTGAATTCAGATCTGACTTCTGACCTTGTAAGCCTGGAGAAGTCACTTAACTTTGGTCTTCCTCAGTTTTCTTATCTGTTAAAAAAAAAGAACTAATAACACACACTTCCCAGGGTTACTGTGGAGATCAAATGAGGTACTTATATGTAAAGCATATATGTAAAGCACTATAAATACTTATCCCGAGTTAACTCTGACTTTAGACTCTTATCACCTATGTGACCTTGAAAAAGTCACACTCTCTTCATCCACTTTCCTCATCTAAAGATTGGGGATAATAAATCTCACAAGGTAATTATGAGGTACCAAATGAGAATATTTATAAAAATAATTTGCCAGTAGTGTTTTGTAATAGTAATGTTAGCAATTATTAATATTCTTTTTTTTTTAGTTTTTTGCAAGGCAATGGGGTTAAGTGGCTTGCCCAAGGCCACACAGCTAGGTAATTATTAAGTGTCTGAGGCTGGATTTGAACTCAGGTACTCCTGACTCCAAGGCCAGTGCTCTATCCACTGCACCACCTAGCCGCCCCCTAATATTCTTTGCTTGAAGACTTCTACCTTTTATTTTTTCTCAAGGCAATTCTTTCTCAAGACAATTGTTCTACTTGTGAAAGAAGAATTTTTTCTTATTTTTTTTAATTTTTTTACATGAAGCCAGAATATGCTCTTTTCATCTTCTATCCATTGCTTCTTGTTCTGCCCTCTTGGAGAAAGTGAAGTCATATACATCTTCCACAAGATTGTCCTTTGATACTTAAAAACAATCAATTACAATGCATTTATTAAATGTCTGTTACCTACATTTAACAAAGCCTGGGAATATGAAAGCACTCTTATCTAAAAGACCTTACTATTAATCTTGTCTTCTTGAAGACTGGCAAATGCCTTCAGGGAAAGGGGTTCTTAAAGATGGGTTCTTTAGCAAATTCATTGTAACTTTTCTTACTGTAACTGTGAGCTTATAAAGCTGGAGATATCAGGGACAAAATTTTCATCTAATTCTTCTTGACTTCATGCATACTATAGATTTTTATTACTCTAATTTTAGAAAGAAAGGAAGGAAAGAAATGCATTTCCAACTGTCAGCTATCAAAATGGATATCCTATAGATATCTTAAATTCAGCAGGTCAAAAATAGAACTCACTCAACAATGTTCCCCATTTTCTTATTGATCCTTCTTGCAAAGGTAGACCACTGATTCTATTCCTCCTCTTCTACTCTGGGATTTGTCTGATTTCAGTCTTTCATCTCCCTCTAGATTGGCTCCTTTCTTGCTCTCTGCAGACATATCCAGACCCTACCTAACCCATTAAAACAAACACCCCTTTAAGTTGTACTATTATATTGTATCTCTCCTGACTTTCATATAACCCTTCTTTTAAGTCATCTACATTTATTTTCTACTTTATTTTGTCCAAACTTCTGAAATCTTCCAAACTTATCCAAACTTCCAAACTTATCACTCAATTGGAATTATTCTCTACAAAGTTGATATCATTCCCTTAATTTCTGAATCTGATAAACTTGATATAGTCCTCATTATTCTTTGACTCTCTGCAGGATTTGAAATTGCCAAGCATCCCCTTTTCCCATATACTTTCATTCCTTGGTTTCTAAAGCATTTATTTCTTCTGTTTATATGTCCTGCTGTTCCCTTTACTAGATTGTCATTCATGTTCCACACTTATATCACTCACTACTACCATGTTTGCTACGAAAGCAATGGTCTAGGTCTGCCTCTCCATTGTCTTTCTCTGTGTGTCTATTTCTATGTCTGTCTATCTGTCTACCTGTCTGTCTCTCTCTCTGTCTCTCTCTCTTTCTCTGTCTCTGTCTCTGTCTCTGTCTCTGTCTCTTTCCATGAATCTCAGGCTGTCTTTTTCTGCTTTCCAGAATATGGTTGATTGATTCTGGACCTACTATCTCAAGACCAAGCATGTTCCATGTGATACCCCAAAGGTTTTTTCCAGTATTCAAAGAGGATTGGAGATTTCTCTGCTCTTTCCCATTGACTATCACCCTATTTCCATTTAACCAATTAACTTCAGGTTAGCTTTTAAAAGGATATTTACTTCAAATATACAGTAATAGCAAACATACGGACATTTTTTCCAATGCCCTTATCACATCATCTCTGGGGAGGTAGATTAGATGCTCACATTTTAGCATAGTTTACTGACAATTTTCTTTTCTTTTGTTTTGTTTTGGTTTTGGTTTTGTTTTGTTTCAGTTTTTTGCCAGGCAATGGGGTTGAGTGACTTGCCCAAGGTCACACAGCTAGGTAATTATTAAGTGTCTGAGGTCATATTTGAACTCAGGTCATCCTGACTCCAGGGCTGGTGCTCTACTGCACCATCTAATTGCTCCTACTGACAATTTTCTTGGAGCGCTGATAACGTTTCTTTCATGAAATGTGAATGCTATGTCATTTGAATTGTACAAGTTTATTACTGATATAATTTTGTTGAATATAATTCCTTTGACCCTAATATAGTTTCTTTCTTAGTTCCTTTTTTTTGGTTATTGAATATTTGTTTTTTGCTTGTCTGATAGCATGCTGGCACCTCCTGATTTTTTTGTTTTATTTGATGAATAATAATTCTTTTTCATCCCCATAATTTTATTTTGTGCATCTTTGATTTTTCTCAAAGAATTTGCATTAATTACATGTTTATGATTTTAGCTAACAGTTGTATATTGCAAAGAATGTTTGCAAAGCCCTTTAATTATATAAAAATTGCTTTTTAAAAATTTTATTATCCTATGTATTTTATTTTATGCATTCTAAACATTGTTCTCAGGAGGGTTGCACGCATTATACCAGACTGTCAAAGAGGTTCATGAAGCAAAAATGTTAAGTTTTCTTCTGTAAATTTGGGATTCTTATGTTTCACTGCCTAATTCTCTGTTGTTTCTTTCTTTTAAAATATCTGTTTCTTATAAGCAACAGATTGAAGAATTTTGTTTTCTTATCCAACCTGTTACTCATTCATTTTGTTGTATCATTTGTCCATGACACATAAAGTTTTAAGTGTTAAGTTTATATTTTCTTCCATTCAGCTCTATTTTTTTAAAGTGATAATATCTCCCTTCTGCTGTACTTTAATGTTTTTTTTTAAAAGTGGATTCATTCCCAATGAATCTCTTCCCCTAGCCTCTGATCTCTCTCTTATTGTTCACTCCTTTTCTTTTTCCTTTAACTTGTGAGAACAAGAAGTTTTTCATACACCAAGGAATAGTTTTTCACTTCTCCAGTCTCATCCAGTGTTGGATGCTTCACCCAGTGCAATAATCACTGGAACCCATTACCACATCCCAATCAAAATCTTGCCTCCAACCTTCTCAATTTTTCTCTCTCTCTTTCTTAACTACTCCTCTATAGGTTTTTCTCTTTTATTCTCTCCTCATTATTAGCATTTGATCTGACCCTGGTAAATCCTTCATTTAATGCTATCCTCTCTTCCCTATTTCATATCTTCTCATGCTTTAATGTAATTGCACAAATGAAACATTCACCTGTAGGTAGGGTATTGACAGGTTGTGTTCATAATGCCCCTTGTCTATCTTATTCACTGTTATATCTACCAAAATTTCCCCTTCACCCCAGTCTCCTTGTATATAAGGAAGTCTCTTCCTGATTTGTTGTTTTGTTGTTACTCATTTGCTGTTACTATATGCATTTATTTGCTTCTCTTACAATTCTGTTCTTTGGAATATTAAAAATGCATAAATTTTCATTTTCTTTCTAAAAACTTTATTTCTAAAGAAATCAACTCTTTATTGTTGAATGACCATCCTTTGTACTACATGGTTATAGTTAAATTAGTAGGATACGTTCCATTAGGCTACATATAATTTCCAATGATCTTCAGAAAGCATTTTTTCATTCACTCCTACTTTTGGGAATTGATGGAAAATAGTTTTGTTTTATTGAACCATCCTTTCTTTTGGCTTTAGTGGTTTTTCTTCTGATGACTTGCAGAACTTAATGGTTTCAAAATTAAATTCTTAAAATTTAACCTCTACATGTCTTAGAGTTTGTAGTTTTTCTTTTCTTTCTAGAGGTAATTTGTGAATTGTTTCAATTGAAATTTCATTTTCTGGGTTGAGACATTCCGGATAAGTCTCATATTTTTTCTTTCATTTTGATTTTAAGGTTTTTTTGTCTTATTATATTCTCAGAGAACTAAGAACTAAGAACTAAGATCTTTGAAATACAGGCTTTACTTGCATAGTGAAACATATTTTATCTTAAAGCTCTGGAGTTTTTTTGCTTCTCTTCTAGGTTATCTTTCACTTCTAAGTTTTTGCATTCATTATCTGTTGTTCTCTCTTTTGTTTCTTTGATGAAACTTGCCAAGGTAGACCAAAGTTGTTTCCTTCTTATGTTGATCATTATTTTTGATCTGCAGAACGTGAAACCTGATCTCCTAATTCTCAGTTCTCTTTTAAATCACTTAGGGGAAGCTAGGTGGTACAGTGCTCGGTAGAGAGAGCACTGACCCTGGAATCACAGCACTGGAGTTCAAAAGAATCTGTGCCTCATATTTTTGACACTTACAAAAGTGTTTTGTGATCTTAGGCAAGTCACTTAACCCTGATTGCCTCCCGTTCAAGACCATCTCCAATCATTTTGATTCCTATGTGGTTACTTGACCTAGATGACACTCGATGAGAAAGAGAGGCTAGTGACTTAGCCAAATCCATGTTATCATGTTATCACCTCCCTGATGTCATAGTCTTCTTCAAAAAACGATAGCTAAGTAGCACACTGGATAGAACATTGGCCCTGGATTCAGGAGGGCTTGAGTTCAAATCCAGATTTAGACATTTAATATTTACCCAGCTGTGTGACCTTGGGCAAGTCACTTAACTCCATTGTCTTGAAAAGAAAATGAAGGACAAACATTCTGTATTCTGTTTGTGATTACTTGTTCTCAAATTCTACAAAGTCACATCAAGTGTTGGATCATTTTCTCTCATTTTTCATTTCTTTCTTCAGTAGTATCTGAATTCAGTTACAAGATATGAAGGTCATATTTACTTCTTTTACTGTGTTTCTTGCTGATTTGTATGTTTATGGTCAAAGTATTTGAAATTTTTTTCCCCTGGATATTTGGTTATTTCAGTATTCTTCCCCACCTATCCGTTCTTATTTTCTTTTTCATTCACTTTCTGACTCATTCCTCTATGATTAGATTTTCCTTAAGGACTAGATCTCAAAGCATCTCATTCATCTCTCAAACTAGTCAATTCACAATTAATCAGCCTTGTTCTGTGCCCCAGCTGATATTCGAATTATCAGAAATGCTCTTTTTTTCTCAGTAGAGGTACAGGAGAGGAACAACTCCTCACATACAGCATGATTTGTCCTATCCCCTCTATCTTTTGTTTCTCTGGTCTGGCACCAACAGTTCAGAGTTGGCTGACACTGGCAGTTCAGAGCTTTGTAGATTTGTACTTCAATTTGTGGGATTGCAGCCCCTGGAAGTCTTTTGTTTTTAAAGACTTTTGTTAAGGTGATTATCAAGACTCAGGCAGTTTTCTGTAGCCTGAATGTATGGTCTCAATGAACCTAGAAAGATGGAAGAGGCATTCCCAAAAAGATCAAGAATGACACAAGGATGCCCAATATCACCACTACTATTCAATATTATATTAAAAATTTTAACTTCAGCAATAACAGAAGAAAAAGAAATTGAAGAACTTAGAATTGGGAAGGAAAAAGGCAAAATTCTCACTCTTTGCCAATGACATGATGATATACCTAGAGAATCTCAAAAAATCATCTAAAAAACTACTAGAAATAATTAGCAACTTTAGCAAAGTCACAGGATATAAAATAAACCCTCATAAAACCATGATTTTCTATATATGACTAGCAAGATACAGCAGAAAGATCTAGAAAGAGAAATCCCATTCAAAGTAACCTCAGACAATATGAAATACTGGGAAGTCTATCTGCCAAGGCAGAGTCAAAAATTTTTTGAAAGTAACTACAAAACACTTCTCACACAAATAAAATCAGATTTCAATAACTGGGCAAACATCAACTTCTCATGGGTAGGCCGAGCTAATATGAAAATGACAATTCTACCTAAACTAAATTACCTGTTTAGTGCCCTACCAATCAAAATTCCAAAAAAAAATACTTTTAATGAGTTAGAAAAAAGTTGTGAGTAAATTCATATAGTGAAATAAAAAGTCAAGAATTTCCAGGGATTCAATGAAAAAAGTGCAAAAGAAGGTGGCTTAGCCCTACTGGATCTAAAATTATATTATAAAACATCAGTCATCAAAACTGTCTGATATTGGCTAAGAAATAGAGTGGTGGATCAGTGGAATAGATTAGGTGCAATAGCAGGAAATGATTATAGTAATCTGCTGTTTGATAAACCCAAAGAGTTCAGCTATTGGGATAAAAACTCTCTCTTCAATAAAAACTGTTGGGAAAATTGGAAGTTAGTATGCAAGAAACTTAGATTAGACCAACACCTCACATCCTGTACCAAGATAAGATCAAAATGGATACAGGATTTAGACATAAAAACAATATTATAAGCAAGTTTGAAGATCAAAGGAGGAGTTTACCTGTCAGATCTATGGAAAGGGAAGCGTTTGTGGCCAAGGAAGAGATGGAGAACATCATTAAGAACAAACTAGATAATTTAGATTACATTAAATTAAAAAGGTTTTGCACAGATAAAACCACTGTAACCAAGATCAAAAGAAATATAGTAAGTTGGGAAACAATTTTTACAACTAGTATTTCTGACAAAAGACTCATTTCTAAAATATACAGAGAACTGAGTCAAATTTTCAAAAACAAAAGCCATTTCCCAATTGACAAATGGTCAGAGGCTATGCAAATGCAATTTCCAGATGAGATCAAAGCAATCCATAGTCATATAAAAATTGCTCTAAATCATTACTTATTAGAGAAATGCAAATTAAAGCATCACTGTGATACCACCTCACACCTCTCAGACTGGCCAATATAACGATCAATGTTGGAAGGGATGTGGGAAATCTGGGACACTAATACATTGTTGGTGGAGCTGTGAACTCATCCAACCTTTCTGAAGAGAAATTTGGAATTATGCCCAAAGGGCAACCAAAACTGTGCATACCCTTTGATCCAGCAATACCACTACTGGGTCTATACCCTGAAGAGATTATGAATAAAGTGTACAAAAATTGTATTGTACAAAAAAAATTCATAGCAGCCCTGTTTGTGGTGGTAAAGAATTGGAAATCAAGTAAATGCCCTTCAATTGGGGAATGGCTTAACAAACTGTGGTATATGTATGTTATGGAACACTATTGTTCTAGTAGAAAACTGGAAGGATGGGAATTCAGGGTAGCCTGGAAGGATTTGCATGAATCGATGCTGAGTGAGATAAGCAGAACCAGAAAAACACTGCACACCCTTATAGCAACATGGGGGCAATGATCAACCTTGATGGACTCGCTCATTCCATCAGTACCACAATCATGGACAATTTGGGGGTATCTGCAATGGAGAATAACATCTGTATCCAGAAAAAGAATTGTGGAGTTTGAACAAAAACCAAAGACTATTACCTTTAATTTAGGAAAAAAACTGTTATCTTAATATGTAATTCTGCTATCTCTTATACTTTATTTTTCTTCCTTAAGGATAAGATTTCACTGTCATCACATTCAACTTAGATCAATGTATACCATGGAAACATTGTAAAGACTAACAGACTGCCTTCTGGCAGGGAGGAAGATTGGGGGAAAATTGTAAAACTCAAAATAAATTCTTAAAGAAAAAAATTAGCCTATGTCATGTCCTTGGGTCTGCTAGCCCATAACATAAAAAGTACTGTGTGAGTTTGGGGTCAGTGAATATTGATTTCTTGATTTTTTTTTTAATTTGGGATTGGTGAGTTTATCTTATTTTGGATTCTTGGTGTTTCAAAACAGGTCATGGAAACAGCTGAGACTGCTTTATTTTTGGTCAATAATTTCTATTTTTGAGAGGTATAAGAGGTTGTGAGGATCAGAGGAAATATATAGTCTGATATATTATGGCTCCTATGTCCTGGAAGACCTCTTCATCACATCTTGAGACTAGAAAATCAACAAAACAATAAATCAAGCTCTCATTTTTAGCACTCTCCAACTTCCAAGGTTCAAAGACTTATACTGAAAATGTCACAATTGTTTCTCTCAAGACAATATGAGTTTACTCCAGCATAGCCATAACAGATTATAATTTCTGTTATCAATTCATTTTTGACCTTAAAATAAATCACTTCATCTTTCTTTGCTTCATTTTCCTGCTCTAAGCAATGAAGAGGTTAGATTAAGCTCTCCTTTGAAGTCTCTTAATAATTCAACACTCTTTTAGAACTTATATTTTGTACCTTATTAGTTCATAGTCTTTACAAGCTTTCTATGTGATTTTGTTTGGTGACTTTTGAAAATATCTCTTTTCTGTTGACATTGATTCAAATTACCAATTTGTTATGTTTTATGTGCACTAGTAAGATGCCATTTACTTGCACCCTCAAGTTATTTAATTCTTCACATTAATTAGATGATAGAAGGGGTATTTACATCAAAGATACAACAATCAAAAAGTATATACATCTCACCCACACTCCAAGGCATATGTCTTTTCCTATTTACCTTACTTTCTGGAGAAACTGGCTAAATTCCTACATAGTTTTGTCCCAAATTCATGTTCAAATGAAATATCTGAACAAAATCATGTTCTTATCTGATTTACTTCTAGCTATATCCCAAAAGGTCATTTCTTCTGGGCTTTGGAACTGGACTGGTTTAAAAACCCAACAATAACTTAAACTCTTGGATTCCTGGAAACTTATTCTTCTAAATTTTTGAAACTTCCAGGGTAAGTATATTCAAATTAATTTCTTTCATCTAAATTTAAAAAGAACAAATATCAAGTCAGGCAAAAAGAAAAAAAAATCCCTGCAAAACAGTTTTGTCTTCATAGAGCACTTATCACCTTTCATAGGGAAGGGCTAAGTCTTATTCTTTCTAGTGCTGTCTCTCTTTGAATGCAAAATGAAGGACTCTATCAGATTTGCCAAAAGCCCAGTTAAAGAGAAAATGTCTGAGACTTTGGTCACTAGCCATTTTAAATGTCTCCCAATCAGTCTACTTTTCATCATGTGTTTAACTATACAGAAGCAGAAAAATAATTCTATGAATCCTTAAAAGTCTCTCCAAAGGACTTCCATTATAATATTCATAGTTCTCCTGGAAACCATCTTTCAAGCCTCCTCCAGATGGAGAAATACCAATTCCACAAAGTGTTATCTTTATTATATATATATATATATATATATATATATATATATATATATATTAATATGGTTATTGTCACCTGTAGATAACTTTTCCTTCTTGAAAGTAGGAAGCTTCTTGAGGGCAGAGACTTTCTTATCTAATCTTTCTTCCCCCCGCCCAACCTAGCACAATGCTCTAAAAATATTAAATACTGAAACACATGTTTTCTAAATGAATTATGAGTATGAATGTGAGTTTTGTAATACTTATACTAAACAGTTAAACATGTTAAAGCTTCCCTTTTTCACAGGGGAATCAGCAAGAATTAGTACAGTAACTAAACACGGGAGGACTTCTCATGTCCAAGGCTGTTTGATATACCAGCAATTTTTTTATGTTGACTGAGAGTAAATCCATCTGGAAATGCAGAAAATTGGCAACACTAACACTAATTAAGCACATACAAGCTGGGAAGCAGATTCTGAGTCATTTAGTGGTTTATAGACTATCAGGAGACACCTTTATTTTCAGAGACTCACTTAACCATAGATGATGGAGGTCCTAGACAAAAATCCTGTTTTGCAGCTTTTGGAAACATCTCCTAATTCTTTGTCTATGTCCAAGCCTTGAATTGTGGACTACCTAGTATTTTTCTGGAAAGAAACTTGAAACTAAGACCAAAAAGCAATAAAACTGTGCGTTCCCTTTGATCCAGTATCTGATCAGCTCCCTGCTTTTTCTCTTTCTTTGTTCAAAAATCAATTAACAATATCACTCTTCCAACCAATCTTTGACCATTCATATATGTGTAATTATGTCAAACATATTTCCATATTAATGATGTTGTGAAAAAAAATAAAAAATATAAAAGAGAATAAAAATCATAAAGCAAAATTCTAAAAATTGAAACTAGTAAACTTTGGGATACATTCAGACTCCATAGTTCCTTCTCTGGTTGTGGATGGTATTTTCCCATTACAAGTTTTTTAGAATTATTGTACTGCCGAGATGAGCAGGTACATCCATAGTTGATCATCACACAATGTTACTGTTGATGTGTACAATGCTCTTCTAGTTCTGCCCATTTCACACAGCATCAGTTCATGCAACTCTTTTCAGACCTTTCTGAATTTCAGCTGCTCATGATTTCTTACAGAATAGTACCCCCATCACATTCATATACTAAAATTTGTTCAGGCATTGTTAATGGTCTCCCTCAATTTTCAATTTTTTGCTACTTCCAAAATAAACTCCTGTAAAAATTTTGTATGTTTGAATTTTTAACCTTTATAATCACTTCAGGATATAGAAATAGTGGAAGTGTTGTTGGATACAAGGGTTTTCACAATTTCATGGTTCCAAATTGCTTTCCAGAAAAGTTGGATAAGTTCACAACTCCAACAACAATGGCTTAGTGTTTCCATTTTCCCACATCCCCTACAATATTTATCATTTTCCTTTTTTTATCATATTGGCCAATCCGAGAAAGATGAGATGGTATTTGCATTACTACTTATGAATATAGTTAGCTTTAATTTCTTTATCTGAGAACTGCTTGTTTATATCCTTTAACCCTTTGGGGAATGACTTGTATTCTTATAAATTTGACTCAGTTCTCTATATATTTTAGAAATGAGTCCTTTATCAGAAACACTAGCTCTAAAAATTGTTTCCCAAATTGCTTCATTCCTTTTAATATTGGTTGTATTGATTTGAGAAAACTTTTTTAATTTAATATAATCAAGATTATCCATTTTGTGATTTATAATGTTCTCTATATATAGTTCCTCTTTCCATATATCTAACAGTTAGACTTTCTTATTCTCATAATAGACCTATGATTTCACCTTTTATATTCAAATTCTGTACCATTTCAACCTTATCTTGTATGGATATGAGATGTTGGTCTATGCCTAGTTTTTGTACACTATTTTCCAGTTTTCCCAGAAGTTTTTATTAAAAGAATTAGTTCTTATCTTAGAATCTGGAGTCTTTTCATTTACTACTGTTTCTTTTGTACCTTATCTATTCCACTGATCTACTGTGCTATTTCTTAGCCAGTACCAAGCAGTTTTGATGACTGATGCTTTATAATATAATTTTAGATCCAATACAGCTAGGCTACCTTCCCTTGCATTTTTTTCATTAATTACTGTGATATTCCTGAACTTTTGTCCCTCCATATAAATTTTGTTTTTATTTTTCCCCAAGTTCAATAAAATAAATTTTTTGTACTTTTATTGATATAGCTGATTACTGAAAGTAATTTGATTTAGGGAGAAATGTCATTTTTAACATATCAGTTTGACCTATTCAAGAATAATTGACATTTGTCCAATTATCCTGTTCTGATTTTATTTGTGTGAAAAGTGTTTTGTAATTGTTTTCATTAGCCTCTGGGTTTGTCTTGGCAGGTAGACTCTCAGGCATTTTGTGTTGTCCACAGGTTCTTTAAATGGAATTTCTCTTTCTATCTCTTACTGCTTTGTTGGTAATATAAAGAAATGCTGAGGATTTAGGTGAGTTAATTTTATATCCTTCAACTTCACTACAGTTGTTCATTGTTTCAAGTAATTTTTTACTTTATTTGATAGGATTCTTTAAATATATCATCATATCACCTACAAAGAGTAAGTTTGTGTTCTCATTACCTTTTCTGATTCCTTCAATTACTTTTTTCTTTCTCTTACTGCTTAGAGTTAGTTTTTCTAATACAAGATTGGATAATAGTGGTGATCCTTGTTTCACTCTTGATCTTACAGGAAATGTTTTTAGCTCATCCCCATTACACATAATGTTTGCTGATGATTTTAGACACATACTGCTTTTCATTTTAAGGAAAATTTTTGCATCAATATTCATTAGGAAAATTGGTCCATAATTTTCTTTCTCTGTTTTGAATTCCTCATTTAGGTATCAGTGCCATATTGGTGTCATGGAAAGAATTTGTCAGAATTTTTCTTCACCTATTTCAAAGAGTTTATGTAAAATTAGAATTAATTGTTCTTTAAATATTTCATAGAATTCACTTGTTAATCCATCTGACCCTGGAGATTTTTCTTAGGGAGTTAGTTCAATTTCTTTTCCTAAAATGGGATCATTTAAGTATTTAATTTCCTCTTCTATTAATTTGGGCATATTTTTGTAAATATTCATCCATTTCACTTAGATTGTCAACTCTATTGACACTGTCAAATATGGATTGGAATTACTGATTTAATTTCTTTTTTTTTCTAGGCAACGGGGTTAAGTGGCTTGCCCAAGGCCACACAGCTAGGTAATTATTAAGTGTCTGAGGCTGCATTTGAACTCAGGTACTCCTGACTCCAGGGCCACTGCTCTATCCACTGCACCACCTAGCCACCCCATATTGCTTTAATTTCTATCTCATTAGTTGTGATTTCACCCTTTTCATTTTTATAAATGGTAATTCAGTTTTTTCCTGTCTTTTTAAAAATCAAATTAACCGAAGGTTTACCTATTTATTGGCTTTTTCATAAAAAAAGAATTCTTAGTTTTATTTATCAGTTCAATAGTCTTCTTTCAATTTTATTAATCTTTCATTTGAGTTTCAGAATGCCTAATTTTGTATTTAATTGGAGAGTTTTAATTTTTTTATTTTTCCACCTTTTTTAGCTATGTGCTCAATTCATTGATCTCCTTATTCTCTATTTTATTCTTGTAAGCATTTAGACATATAAAATTTCCCCTAAAAGCTGCTCTGACTGGAACCCACAAGTTTTGAATGGTTGTATCATTATTGGCATTCTATTGGAATGAAATTATTATTTCTACATTTGCTGTTTGATGTACTCATTCTTTAAAGTTAGGTTATTTAGTTTCCAATTAATTTTTAGTATATCTTTCCATGGTCCTTTATTGCATGTGATTTTTGTTGCATTGTGATCAATGATGCATCTAATATTTCTGCCTTTCTGCAGTTGATTGTGAGGATTTTATGTTCTAAAACATGGTAAATTTTTGTGTAAAAACCATGTACCATTGAGAAAATTTTTTTTGCAGAGTTCTATCATATCTAACTTTTCTAAAATTCTATTCACCTCCTTAGCTTCTTTCTTGTTTATTTTGTGGTTAGATTTACCTAATTCTAAGACAGGGAGATTGAAGTCCCCCAGCAGTACAGTTTTGCTAGCTATATCTTCCTGTCACTCATTTAGCTTCTCCTCTAAGGATCTGAATGCTATATTACTTGGTACATATATGATAAATATTAATATTACTTCATTACCTATAGTACCTTTTAGATAACAATAGTTTCTTTCCTCATCCTTTTTTAATGACATCAATTTTTGCTTTTGCTTTGATTTTTTTTTTTACTTCAGTTGAAACACAGTATATTCTGCTCCAGTTTTTTATTTTTTCCTCTATGTCTATCAATCTACTTCAAATGTGTTGGGGTTTCTTTTTAGGTTTTTTTGCAAGGCAATGGGGTAAAATGGCTTGCCCAAGGCCACACAGCTAGGTAATTATTAAGCGTCTGAGGTCAGATTTGAACTCAGGTACTCCTGACTCCAGGGCCAGTGCTCTATCCACTTCACCACCTAGCTGCCCCCTAAATGTGTTTCTTTTGAACAACATAATATAGAATTTTGATTTTTATTCCACTCTAATATTCATTTCTATTTTATGGGGAAATTCACCCCATTCACACTCACAGTTATAATTACTAACTCTTTATTACCCTCCTTCCTATCTCCCCTCCCTTTGTATTTTTCTTTAAACTCTCACCAAATCTCTCTTCACCAGGGTTTTGTTTGTTAATACACCTCCTTCAATCTGCCCCCATCTATCACCTGAACTTTTCTCTCCCCCTTTCCTTTAATTTTCCCCTCCTTTCTTCCCTCCCTTCTATCATGTCTTTCTTCCCTTCCCCCTGCCCCTTTCCCTTCCTAACTCCCTGAAGGGTAAGATAAATTTCTAAATCCAACTAAGTGTAAATGTTATTTTCTCTTTGAGCCAAATCTGATGAAAACAAAAATTCAAGTAATTCTCTCCCATTTCATTCTTTCCCTCTAATGTTAAGTCCTTTGTGCCTTTTCATGTAATGTAATTTACCCTATTCTTCCTCTCCCTTAGTCCCATACCAGTACAATCCCTTTTTTAATGTCCTAATTTTTTAAAATCATCCCATCAAAATCAAAATGTGTCTATACCTTTGTTAAGTATTCTCCCTCTAATAGAAATATAGTTCACAAGAGTTAAAAGTATCATCCTTCTATGTAGGTATATAACCAATTCAATCATATTGAATAACGTTCTTTTTCTTTTCCCCTTCTTTACTTTTTTATGTATGTCTTGATTCTCATGTTTGAAGATCAAATTTTCTGTTCAATTTTGTTTTTTTCAATTAGAAAAATCAGAAAGTCACCTATTTCATGAAACATTCAGCTTTTTCGCCCCTGAAAAGTTTGCTCAGTTTTGCTGGGTAGTTGATTCTTGGTTGTAATTCAAGCTTCTTTGAGGTTTGGGGGATTTTACATTCCAGGTCCCCCAATACTGTAATATTTTTGCTGCCAAGTCTTACAAAATTCTCATTGTGCAATTTGGCACTTGTATCACTTCTTTTTGGATGCCTACTGGGTTTTCTCCTTGATCTAGAATTTTTTAAATTATTCTTCAATATTCCTTGGTGTTTTCACTTTGGAAGCCATTTCAGGATGTAATCAGTGTATTATTTCAATGAAAATTTTCTCCTTTCATGCTAGGATATCAGGACAGTTTTCCTTGATGATTTCTCTAAAGATGTTGTTCAAGTTCTTCTTTTGATCATGGCTTTCAGTAGTCCAATAATTTTCAAATTATTTCTCCTGCGTTGATTTTTTTGGAAAGCAGTTTTTCCAAAGAGGTTTTTTACATTTTCTTCCATTTTTTTTATTTTTTAAAATTATATTTGACTGAATCTTGATATCTCATAAAGTCATTAGCCTCCATTTGCTCCAGGCTATTCTTCAAGAAATTATCTTCTTCAGTTTCTTTTCATCTCCTTTTTATTTTAAAATATAATCAATTATATTTTAAGGAGCTGTTATCTTTTTTATTTGTTTAATTGTATTTCTGAAGAAATTATTTTCTTTTTTCATTTGCCCAATTGCAATTTTAAAGGATTTATTTCCTTCAGTCAATCTTTGTGCTTTCTTTTGCAAGATGTTGACTTTCTCTTGCATTTCTTTTCCCAATTTTTCTACTTGATTTTAAAAATCTTTTTTTGAGTTCTTCTGAGAAGACTTTTTGGAGACCAATTTATATTTTCTTCTGCAGCTTCACATGTAGTATATTTTCTATCTCTTCTGAGATGGCATTTTGCCTATCCTTATTTTCAAGATAACTTTCTACAATCCAGCTTTTTGACTTTTCTTACTCATTTTGGTCTCTCCTGTCCCATGCTTCTTGTATTGGGGTGAGGGATCCACTTTTAGAAATTCCACTTTGAGGCCCCTAAAGGCTTACTCTTATTCCATCCAGACCAGTTCCACCAGCTGAACAGGGCATCTGGAGTACCTGTGTTGGAGCTTTTCTTGCTGACCTGCTGAGTCATAAACCCAGGGGCCTCTGCTTCAGATCTTTCCTGTGGCCAGGAATCTCTGACTTAGTCCCTCCTCACCCAGTACATGTGCTGGGTTTTAGTTCTCTACTCCTAATCACAATCCTGCTCCACCTGACACAGACGTTGCTGGAAAATGCTACACTCTGTTCTTTTCTGGGTTCTGTTTCTCCAGAATATAATCAGAGACTTGAACAATGTTGTTTCTGAGGGAACCTGGGAGAGCTTATAGAAGTTACTAGTTCCTCTCTATCATCTTGGCTCCATCCCTCTCTCCTATTCTTAACACAGTATACATTGAACTAGTGGGCAGCAAATTGGCATTATGGATAGAGCACTGGTCCTGAAGTCAGGAGTGCACATCTGGCCTCAGACACTTGACTAATTGTGTAATCCTGGGCAAACCCTTTATCCTACTCAGATGACTCTGGAGGAGAACGTGAAACTGGTGACTTTTTATAGTACTTCCTCACTTAAATACAATTCACATGTGTGTCATGACATTGCTTCCTTGATGTCATGGTCTTTACTGCATCTGGGGCTATTGCCAGTCATTCTTACCTATAGCTTACCACTGGAGAAAAGAGTGATACTCATGACTTTGCACAGCTTTGCCTCACTCAAATCCAACTCATTTGCAAATAAGACATCTGCTTCCCAACATCATTTAGAATGAAAGATGAACAACCACAATAGCAAGTCTAGACTGACAGTTGATCCCTGGTCCTTGGAAGTCTTCAACTCATCCAGGCATCTAGAGGTCCAGTTAAACTTTGATCTCTAATTAATTGAAACCGTACCAATGTACAGCCAGTTAACTATGCACCTGAATGTATATTAATTATAACTTTCTATCAAATGACTATGTCAGGTCTTTACTATCACTTCATTATCTGATGTTCTCATTTATTTTGGGAAACATTCCATTCCTTTTTATGGTCACAATGTATCTTTCTTTTACTTAAGCTATTTCTTAATCTTCCACCCTTTCCCTTCTATTCTTCTCAGTTTCCATCATTAGTTGCTCACTGATACTGATCTCTTTGTGGCTGCATATTTTGAGGGCTTTGCCATCTCCTCACAAGCTCCAAATCACTGCAACTTTCTGGTTCCTTCCTTGAGAGCCATGTAAGGAATTTGCTTTCTTTCCTGAAACTTCCCATAAAGAGTAAAAGTGTAAAGAATGATAAAGAAAAGTCAGTTATTAATGGGCAGTCTCAGAAAGGTTATGTTATAGATATTCTTTTATATGGAGAGAGAGAGAGAGAGAGAGAGAGAGAGAGAGAGAGAGAGAGAGAGAGAGGGATCATAATGCCTTGAGATATCTGGCAACAATTCTAGTGCAGGTTAGATCCCTATTTTCTGAGGAATAAGTTAACTCAAGTTTTTTTCATGAAATTACTCACTGATGCTGTGACTTCTTTTCTAAACAAAAACATCTTTAAGGGGCAGCTAGGTGACACAGTGGATAGAGCACCAGCCCTGGAGTCAGGAGTACCTGAGTTCAAATTTAGCCTCAGATACTTAATAATTACCTAGCTGTGTGGTCTTGGGCAAGCCACTTAACCCCATTGCCTTGCAAAAAAATAAAAAATAAAGAAAATTTTAAAAATCAAAAAACAACTAAATAACATTTCACTGGAAGGGTTAAATAAAAACCTGACTGACCACTTTTCAGGTATGTTAGAGCAAGTTGCGTATATGTACAAAAGGAAAGCCTATGAGAAGCCTACTCTGATTCCTTACCTTATATATGAGTAGATTGTGGACCAGTGAGACTCAGTTACTTGGCCAAAGTAAGAGTTATTTTACCAGGAAGATTTGCACCCAGATCCTCTCCTTGATTTGTTTATCAAGGCCATGTCTATATCAAATAAGGAATTTAGTTTGATACTTCTTTATTTCTATTTTTACAAACAATTTATGTTATTTTTAATGAATTGCCCTTTGAATATTTGACAGAATACACTTATGATTCAAACTATTCCTGAAAATTCCTTTTCTTCCTCTGAAATTGGTTTTGTTAACCTATATTTCTTATTTTGTTAATCTAGGTATTTTATATTTGTGTAAATGCTCACTTAATTTTGTTGATGTATACAGGTATCTATATCTGTATAGATACATATATGTGTGTGTGTGTGTGTGTGTATGTGCTAGGTACTCTACTAAATAACAGGGATACAAAGCATGTAAAAGACAGTTCCTTCTAGCAGCTTATGCTCATATGAGAAAAACAACGCACAAACAAATACAAACAAGTTTCGTACAGAATAAATAAAACAGTAAGTGATATATACAAAAAGGTTCCTAATAATATCCATTTCTTCTTCATTTGTTGTTTATTCTTCTTTTCCCCTTTGTTTTTATATTGCTAAATTGATTTTCTTTTTTTTATTAAAGATATTATTTGAGTTTTACAATTTTCCCCCAATCTTGCTTCACTCCCCCCCCCCCACAGATAGCACTCTGTCAGTCTTTACTTTGTTTCCATGTTTTACCTTGATCCAAATTGGGTGTGATGAGAGAGAAATCATATCCTTAAAGAGAGCAGAATTCTCAGAGGTAACAAGATCAGACAATAAGATATCTGGGTTTTTTTTCCAAATTAAAGGGAATAGTCCTTGCACTTTGTTCAAACTCCACAGCTCCTTATCTGGATACAGACGGTACTCTCCTTTGCAGACAGCCCAAAATTGTTCCCAATTGTTGCACTGATGGAATGAGCAAGTCCTTCAAGGTTCAACATCACTCCCATGTTGCTGTTAGGGTATACAGTGTTTTTCTGGTTCTCTCATTTCACTCAGCATCAGCAGCTCCTCCTCTAAGAATTTGGGTGCTGTCCCACTGGGTGCATATATATTCAATATTGAAATGACTTTATTGTCTATGGTACCTTTTAGGAGGATAAAGTTTCCTTCCTTATCTCCTTTAATGCTATCTATTTTTGCTGCTGCTTTGTCTGAGATAAGGATTGCTACCCCTGCTTTTGTTACTTCAGCTGAGGCAAAATATATTTTGCTCCAACCTTTTACCTTTACTCTATATGTATCTCTCTACTTCAAATGAGTTTCTTGTAAGCAGCATATTGTAGGATTCTGGTTTTTAATCCACTCTGCTATTTGCTTACGTTTTAAGGGAGAGTTCATCCCATTCACGTTCAAGGTTATGATTACTAATTCTTTATTGCCCTCTGTGATATCTTCCCTCTGTTTGTATTCCCCCCCCTTTTATCCATATTCCCCAGTATTTTGTTTTTGAATACCACCCCCTTCAGTGTGTTTGCCCTCCTATATCACACCCTCCCCTTTCTTTCCCCATTCCCTTTTTCCCTTTTCCCTTCCCTTCCTTTTGTTATTTCCCCTTATTTCCTCCACTCCCCTTCCCTTTCTATGTCCCCCCTCCCCTTTCCCCTTTTAATACTTGAAAGGTTAGATGTTTTATAAGTTAACTGATTATGTGTAGGTTGACTTTAAGCCAAGTCTGATGAGAAGAAGATTCACGGGTTTCACCTCTGCTCCGTTCTTCCCCTCTATTACCATAGGGTTTTTGTACCTTTTAGTGTAATGAGATTTGTCCCATTCAATCCCCTCCCTCCTCCCGTCTCTTTCCTGTCCCCCCTTTTAGGGAGGTAGTGTATTTTTTTAGATCATTCTATCTAGGTCATAGAGAATTCTGAGTGTCTGTCCCTTCTAGTTCAGTATATTCTATTGAATAGAGTCAAAATTCCTGAGGGTTATTAGAGTCTTTCTCCCAAGTGGGGTTAAAGCCAGTTACATCCCATTAGATAGGAGTCTCATGGATAGGTCATGGATGTCCATCATTTCTCGCTAGGTATATTCTCTCTGTTAGAGTTTCATTTCTCAGGATTTATGAAAGCCCCCCCCCCCCCCGCCCCCGCCATGCTGGGATACAGTCAGTTTCAACTTACTGGATTGCATTTTTTTTTCCTTTTACCGGCCCCCCCATTTTTTTTTACCTTTTCATGTGTCTCTTGAACCTCCTGTTTGATGTCCAAATTTTCTGTTTAGCTCTGGTCTTTTCATCAGAAATTTTTGGAATTCTTCCATTTCATTAAATGTCCATCTTTTTCCCTGGAAGTGAAGGCTCAGCTTTGCAGGAAAGTAGATTCTTGGCTGCATTCCAAGCTTCCATGCTCTTCAAAATATCTTGTTCCAGGCCCTTCAATCCCTTTAAGTTGATGCAGCCAGGTCCTGCATGATCCTTACTGTGGCTCCTTGATATTTAAATTGTTTCTTTCTGGATTTTCTCTTTTATCTGGTAGTTCTGCAGTTTGGCCACAACATTCCTTGGTGTTTTCATTTTAGGATCTTTTTCTGGTGGGGATCGATGTACTCTTTCAATAACTACTTTGCCCTCTGATTCCATGATATTAGGGCAGTTTTCCATCACTAGATCCTGTAATATTAAGTCCAGGCTTTCTTCTCTTCAATGTTGTTAGGAAGTCCTATAATTTTCAGGTTGCCCCTCCTTGATCTATTCTCGAGGTCAGTAGTTTTGTTTATGAGGTATTTTGCATTTGCTTGTATTTTTTCTATTTTTTGATTTTGTTTAACTGACTCTTGCTGTCTCATAGAGTCATTAGTTTCTGTAGACTCCATTCTTTTTTGGGGGGAGGAGTTTTCTTCATTAACCTTTTGCAACTCCTTTTCCAGTTGGTCAATTCTACTTTTGAAAGAGCTTTCCATTTGACCAATTGAGGTTTTGAGAGAATTAATTTCTTTTTGCATTTGCTCGTTTGAGGATCTGAGAGAATTATTCTCATTTTGTAACTGTCCAATTGATGATATGAGAGATTTATTCTCCTTTTATGTTTGTCCAATTGTACTTTCTAAGGTATTAATTGTCTCTCCCAGATTTTTAAGCTCCTTCCTTATTTCTTCAAGGAAGTTTTCTGTGCTGGAGACCAGATTGTATTCTCCTCAGAGGTTCCAGGTCTCTCTGAGTTGGGGGTCTTTCCCTTCCAGGAATTTTTCTATGGATCCACCTTTCTGCTGACCCTTCTTCATTATGCTAAGACCTTGATTTGGGAGGGGGGGCTGGTTCACCTGAGCTTGAGATCGCTGAAGGCTTTACTGAGTGCAGTTTCTCTGGCTGGACAGTAGGAGGAGCTGGTTGCCCTCTCTGGGGTGTCTGTGACCTTGGTTGCGAGGCCTTCTCCCTTTGCTTGAGGGAGGGAATTGGAACTATTGAATTCTTTTGCCTTCACTCAATAGTGGGCTTTACCCTGGCCTGAGGTCATTCCTCAGCTGGGCTGGTTCTTCTTCTCACACACCTGGGCATGAGGCAGAAGTAATTTGCCTTTGTTTGAGGAGAGGCCTCAGTGCAATGGAGACTTGCCCTCAGAGTTTCTCAGACCGGAGAAGCCTAGGGATGGTGTCTGCCGTTCTCCTGCCCAGAACTCTTCCCCCAGCCTGGTCCCCGAGCTCCAGGGGGACAGCAACAACACCAGCGCCTCTGCTTCCCCGTGGACCCAAGCCCCTTTCATCCAGCCCCACCGCTGATCCAGTAGGTCCAGCTCTCGGGCCCTCAGACTCCCGGTTCCAATTCAACTGTTAATCTGGCTGATCCCAGGCTGCGTCTCCCTCGGAGCCCAGACTCACCTGCCAGTACTCAGCCAAGGCTGCTGCTGGAGACAAATCCTGAGGTAGATCTTCCTCTCCTGGCTTTTCTTTCTGGGTTTCCCGGTTCAGATTTCTTTTAAGAGGTTTGTTTCATGTGATAGATGGTGAAGAGATCAGGAGACTTTAGAACTGTGCCTGTCTTCTCTCCTCCATCTTGGCTGGAAGTAGCTAAATTGATTTTCTTATTTTATCTTCTTAACTGAGTTAGGTAACAGTTTTTCCCCCATTCTTGAAATGCTTTCCCTTTTTATATCTGCCTATTGACTTTCTTGGCTTTCTTTGTCTCAAACAAAATCTAATTTAAAAAAAATACAAAAACAGTTCTTTCTCTTTTTTAATTATTAAAGTATTTATAGATCTAAATTTCCCCTTCAGAACTGTTTTAACCACATTGGTAAAATTTTGGAATGCTATCTCACAATTGTCATTATTTTTAATGAAATTTTCTATATTTTTATGATATATTATCGAACCAAAAATTCTTTAGAAACAAGTTATTTAGTCCCCAGTTGATCAATAATATTTTACTGGTATTTATTTTAATATAATTTTATTACTTTGTGATCAATAAAATATATGCACAATATTCTTCTTTCTTGTATTTATTTGGAATTTTTCATTTCTTAAAACAGGATCACTTTTTTGTAAAAGTTGCCATAAGCAGTTGCAAATATATATGCTCTTTTCTATTTCTATTCAATAATCATCAGAGGTCTATCATACATTTTTTTCCTAAAATTATGCTCAGATTAAATTTTTATTGTTTATATTTTTGATTAGATGTATCTAGTACTGATTAGAGTATCTATCTTTATTATAGTTTTATTGTTTATTTCTTATTGTAATACATTTAGGTTCTTTTTTTAATCTTTAAGTATTTGGAAATTATTTCACTGGATGAATAATAGTTATTTAAATCAATTGAAAGTAATTTTCTTCTCTAAAATCTTATTTTATTGTTACTTTTTCTGAAATTATAATTGTCACTTTGAATTGTTATATGCATTCAATTGAGGCATGCCAGATTTTTGTTTTAAACCCCTATTTTAACTCTGTAAATTTTAATGCTTCAAATGTGCTTTATAAATAATAAATTTTGTATTTTGCTTTTTAATTCATTCTATTAAAATCTTTTTTTGTTTGTTCATTTCTTTTTGCAAGGCAATGACTATTTAATGTGTAAGGCCAAACCTGAACTCAGGTCTTTCCAACTCCAGGACAGGTGCTCTATCAACTGCACCACTCAGCTTCCCCCTATTCTATTAACTTCTTCCAGTATAGAAGCATGCTTATTCCATTCACACCTACACTTAAGAAGCTTAATTGTTAACTTTCCTCTAGTGTATTTTTAAACTTTTTTTCTCTATACTTCTCTGAACTTGCTTATTATTCTTTTTTTCTTTAACCTTTATTTCACTGTTCTTTATTTTGCTTCTTACTAATCCCACAGTGAACAAACTTACTCTCCTATAATATTCTTTCTCCTCTTCATGTTCCTATTAGTATCCAGGTTGAATTGAATTTTTTACTACACAAAACTTTCTGCATATTTTGTGCTCTCCTTTGAACCTTTTATTTCCATCCTATACATTATAATATTAATTTTATCCTTATAAAATTCCTTCTGATTGTTCACTTGTAGTCTTATTTTTTCTTAATTTCCATATTTATATTTCAAAATTCCTTTTGGTTTCAATTTGTAAAACCAGTAGTATTAGAAAAATCTCTGTTTTATCAAAGATTCCTTTTACCCCTGTAGGATGATGCTTAGTTTTACTGTATAAATTGATCTTGGTTATGGATCAGTCTTTTTTCATTTGAAATTTCTCTTTCCATGTTCTCAATTCTTTTTTTGAAACCTATAGTTAGTTTCCTGAATTTTTGATTATTTCTTCCTAGATGCTGCTAAGTATTTTTATTTTGTCTGGAAGTTTTAGATTTTGACCTTTCTGAAAGGCCATTTCTGAAAATTTCTGAAAGTTTTACTTCTTTGCTGATTAATCTCAGGTGGTGAAAGGTAAATTCCTTCTTTCTATTTTCAGATTGCCCTCTCTTTTTATTATAACTGAACAATTTTCTTTATTGAATTGTGATATCCATTAATTAATTAATTAACTAATGTGAATACATGAATTAATGACTATGAAGCTAGATATTATTATTAATCATAATCTTATGATGCAAGGTATCATGAAGTTTCATTGATCTTTTTTCTGGGTCAGTTGTTTTGGATGTGAAAAGTATTTTCTATTTTCCTCCATTTTTTCATTCTTTTTATTTTGTTTTAAGACTTGTTTTTGTATCCCACAGTCATTAATTTTTATTTGGTCAATTCTGATTTTTTAGGAGTTTGTCACTAGGATAAAGTTATTAGGATACTAGCTTTTGTTAGATGGTTGATTCTTTTTTTTTAATTCTCTCATCCAAAGCTTTCATTATCTTGCCATATTTTTAAAAGTTTTGTATCATATTTTGGGGGGAATTTTAATTGTTTCCTACAAGGAAGATACCTTATTTTTCTTTGAAGTTTTGATTGTAGATGTTTCTAAGACACTCTATGCTTCTGAATTTCTGCTTTGGTCATTTCTGGCATCATACTTTTGTTTATTTCTGAGCTCTCGTAAGTTGAATTCTAGGCTTCCCCTACTCTGGGATTACATCAGGTTGAGAAACTTTCCTTTCACCTAGGTGATATTCTTCAGAAACAACATAATTAGAAGTGACAGTGATTTCCACCGAACCTTCTCATCTACTTGATCAGGTATAAGATGGACTAGACTTTGGCTTCTTAGATATATATTCCACCCTGAGATTGAGAAATATTATGTAGAAGTCTTAAAATGCCTCCACAAAACAATGCAGAAAAAAAGATAGGTAATCCCTTTCCACTCCACTCCACTCCACTTTTAAAAATGAATGTCAGAGACAAATCTCTTACTCATCTGTTCGATGGCAATAGTAGAAACGGATGAACAGAAGGCCAAAAACTGAAAATATCTTTAGAGGGAACAGTTTTGAATTTCCTCTTGCATTTCATGGTATGATTAAGATTCAGGCTCAGTCTGAAAGTGTTTTGAAGTTGGGCTTGTTGATGTTGTTGCTACGACTGCTGGCAAATCACTTTTGGTTTTAATTTCCCTTTAAGCTTTGAGATGCCCAAATGCCATGAAATAGACTCCTAGTAATTACCACTGGAGCAGTACTGAAGGCTATTAGTTTTAATTAAGTCCTTAGTGCTCAACCAGAAGTAGAAAAGAAAAAAAAAACTAACCCTAATTATTGTGAAAGCGGGAAGGAGAAACTTGTTAGTCAAAGATGGTTATGGGAAAATTGCTGGGCAACTTTCAAGGGCTTTCCAGATGAGCTAGCAGTCCGGGGACCTGCATTAAATATGTTTTGCCACTAGTTGCTAGCTGCAAGACCTTGGAAAAGCCTTTTCCCTCTCAGAGTTTCTGTTTAATTCATGCTAAAACAGAGTTGAAATAGATGGTTTCTTAGATGGTAATCTATGTGGACAGAGCAGAAATAGTGCTGACCTTGGAATGAGGAGGACTTGGAATTCAAAATCCTGTTACAGGTATTTATTAACTTTGTGTCTCTGTAGTCACTCAACTAATCTCTCTTAGTTTCCTCATCTGAAAATTGGGAATAAAAATAGAACCTACTTAGGATTTTTGTAAGGATCAAATGAGAGTATATGCAGAATGCTGTTCAAATCTACAAGTACTATGTGAATATGAGTTATTATTGTGCTCACTCAGGGATGTCAGAGCAACTAGGTGGCACAGTGGCTAGAATTCAAACATAGATCTTAGACATGTACTAGTTGTGTGACCCTGGCCAAGTCACTTAACCCTGTTTGACTCAGTTTCCTCATCTGAAAAAATTAAGAGAAAAGAAAATGATAGACTACATCAATCTCTGCCAAGAAAATTCCCAAATGATGTCACAGAGACAGACATGACTGAAACAATTGAACAAAAAATATTATGAAAATTCCTGTATTTATATTACTCTTTCTAGATTAATAAGATACTTTTTTTCACAAATGTCTGTGAGAGAAATAAGTCTAATATTACCATCACTATTTTGTAAAATAACATCCCCCCAAATAGCAGTGTATATACATTGCTTTCTTTACTGCTAGGTGGCACAGTGTATAGAGTGCTGAGCCTGAAGTCAAGAAGATCTGAGTTCTAATTTGGTCTCAGAAACTTACTAACTCTGCAACCCTAGGTAAGTCACTTAACCCTGTTCACCTCAGTTTCTTCCTCTGTAAAATTACCTGGAAGAGGAAATGGCAAACCATTCTAATTTCACTACCAAGAAAACCCCAAAGAGGGTAACAAAAAGTTAGACATAACTAAAATAACTAAGCAACCACATACATACCTTTACACATATTATCTTATGTGGTCTTCACAGCAACTTTGTGAAATAGACATTATTCACATTTTATGATGTGGGAAATGAGAAGAGTTTATATATGATTTAAGCAAGCAAAATTATTCCATAGGTATTCCTTACTTTACTATGGAAAACTTTAAATTTTGAGAAGCCATTTGAGTTGTCCAAGATTGTACATTAAGAGCAAGAATCATGGAATAAAATATTTGGAAAGAAGTTCAAAGACATCTGGTCCTATTCCTTGTTTTATATATTTGAGGAAACCTGGCTCAGTGAGTTTAAGTAATTTTCTCAAGGTCATATAGCATCAGAGACAGAATTTGAACCCAAGTTCTTGTGCTCAAGAGTCACAGCTTTAATGAACTGAACCTAGATTCTCTTCCTGAAAACATAATGTTCTTTTTTTTTTCAGGTTTTTTGCAAGGCAATGTGGTTAAGTGACTTGCCCAAGGCCACACAAGTAGGTAATTATAAGTGTCTGAGGTCAGATTTGAACTCAGGTACTCCTGACTCCAGGGCCAGTGCTCTATCACTGCACCATCTAGCTGCCCCCAAACATAATGTTCTTTTCATCACATTGCTTCCCTCCAAGCACCTGAGATTAGAGGGCCAACAATATAAAAAATAACAAATAAAATGGCCATGGCTGATCCTAGAGAAGCTGTTGACTAGCTTCCTCATTCCTCTTTGGTCCTTTCTTCTCTTTTCCAATCAAGTGCTGTTTCTGTGCCTTTGCCCAGCTTATTTAGCCACATGGCATTCTGAAAAATGGAGCTTTTAATTCTCCTTTAATCAATACATGTCCCCTCCTGCCCTTTTAGCCAAGGCAATAGGGGTAGAATATTTTGAACAGCTCAGCCAAATTAGTAGTGGGATTTTTGAAGCTAAAAATGTAAGACTTTATATTTGTCCTATTTTAAAATACAACATACTGGTTTCACTTTAACATTCTAGAGTATTGATTCTTGCAGTGAATTTTGACTATTCAATTTATTCTCTCAAATAGGTTACCTAATGAATAGGTTGCCTGCTTCAGATAATTTATCTCCTTAAGAAATGACTTCACTGCTGAAGATTTTAAATATAATACAGAGAGAGAGTATTCCGTGATGGAAGGGATGGCTTTCAGCACCTCTGAATTTGTATTGATTGGGCAAACTATAACTCAGCTTATGTACAAGGCTATAAGTGATATCATGCTGAGTTAAATATAGCCTCCACCTGAATATAGGTAAATAACACTATGAAAATGAGATATCTTTGAGAGGGAGAAAATACAAATGTATATTAAAAAATAATATAGATTTAGGTATAAGTTTGAAACAAATCAGGTGAGATTAAGTGTGCTTATATTTGTACTAATAGAATGTTTATCAAGTGGTTGTGATCAACAACTCCCTGATCCCCTGAGGTATTGATTGACATTTTCAGAATTTTAACGGTCACTTTTTTTAGGTTGTTTTTTTTTTTTTGTAAGGCAAATGGGGTTAAGTGGCTTGCCCAAAGCCACACAGCTAGGTAATCATTAAGAGTCTGAGGCCAGATTTGAACTCAGGTACTCTTGATTCCAGGGCCAGTGCTCTATCACACTGTGCCACGTAGCCTCCCCAAAGTCACTTTTTTTGAATTGTTGGTGATGAGCTTTATATCCCTAGTGGTATTAAAATATTTGTTGGCTGACCATTCATCTGGCTATTGTTGTGCAGGAATTCATCCACTGGGCAGAAAGTTGTATCAGATGACCCCAAAGATCTCTTCCAACATTGAGATTCTATGAATTGTATGATTCATCCTTCTGCTGAAGCTAGAAAAGGAGTAAAAGGTCTGTTCAGTACTGTTCAGTTCATGAAACAAGTCTCATTGCTTCTCAAGATGAACCCTTAGGAATACTGGGAAGAGATATAATGCTTGGTATACACAGAGTCCCATTTCCCTAAGCTTTTGTTCTTCCATAGCCTCTCTATCCCTTCCAGTTCAGAGGCTCTATAATTTCATCTCTCTTCTTGTCCCCAGGATTATTCTATTCTGTAAAGACCATTGGTCTAGAACCTGGAACATCAATTAGGGTTTTGACTCCTACAATTACAAGAACATTGCTAAGTTTGCTGGTGTCCAGAAGAAAGTGACCTGTGATAAGGAAATTCCAAACCATGCCAGAGCTCTTATAATTGCTTGTAGAAAATATGCAGAGATTAAGGTTGAAGGCACATGTGAAAAAAAAACTGAGAAATTCAAGACTTTAAAATGGCTGTTTTCTTTATATTAATGTACCATTAAATTTTAGTGTCTAACAAATTAGAACTGAGGAGTTTAGGAGTTTAAAGACATCCTGAAACTTTCACTCTTTCCTCTCAAGCAAATCCATTGAATCCTGATCATTACTTAAATGATCATTTAAGACTGGGGAATATCATAAAGTTTTTATAATTATAATAAGGTACCTTACAGGACAATCTTCTCTGAGCCCTCCCTCATTTCTCTTTTTTAAAAGTCTATAGAAATAGGGGAGAATGAAATATTTGGTATAGGTATATATGTTCTTTTTAGCAAAAGAAAGAGTACTCTTGCCTGAAAAAGAAAAAAAAATCCCTGTGGAGAGGACTGATTAGAATCTTTATACAGTTGATGGCCTGCCATAGCAAGGTGTGTGTGTGGCGGGGGGGGGTGGAGAGGGGGGAAGAAGACTTGCTCCAAGGCAGGAATGAAAAGAGAAAGGGAAAGACATTTATTAAGAATATGTTTAGATGCTATTCTAAACCTTTAGAAATATTATATCATTTGAGGCTCATAACAACATGCAACTTAGTTGCTATCATCATTAACCCTATGTATAGTTGAAGACACTGAAACTAGGAAAGATTGATTTGCCCAGTGTCACAGAGCTGTGAACTCAAATCTTCCTAACTGAAGTCCAAAGTTCTATGTTTCCTGCCATCTAGGAGAACTGCATGGAGAAAAGTCATCTAGAAGGACAACTTTCAGTTCTCTCTTACTCTGTCTTTCTTTTCTCTTGTCCCTTGCTCTCCCTCCCTTCCTTCCTTCCTTCCTTCCTTCCTTCTTTCCTTTTTTCTTCTTTTTCCTTCTTCATTTTCCTCTCCTTCTCCCCCTCTCCTCATAAGTTCTGAGTTTGTAGCTATTTTTCCTATGAGAAGAAGGACTTACTCTTTGGGATTTCCTTCATCTGAAGACTTCTAAATTAAGCCCCTTATATGATATGTCAGTTGAGGAATATTTTAAGCTATTGCAATATGAATGGAGTGTTAATGATTTCATTTCTTACCAAAGACTTGAGACTATTAACAGTACAGCCACGTTAGTAATTTACAGGGTGAATTTTTACAGGTGGAGTTTTTTTGGCTTGTTTCAGAATAAGTTGAGCCTTTGAATAATGTAGTACCTGATTTTTCTCCTTTTTTTTCTCTCCTAAGAATATTGAGATTAAAATACAGACTGCTTCTTAATTGTACCAGCCACCAATACCACAGCCATTTCTACAGTTGGAAGGCATTGACTAATAGCTGTTGCAATTTTTTTCCCTTTCATCTTAGATTCTTTTTCTCTTTGAAAACTGAAAGCAAAAGAAACACACAAGGATACATTGTGCAAAAAAAATTAAAGTACCAGCAAATAGCAACAGTAAAATTAAAGTCACATTATCAAGAAGAGAGTATTTCTTTCAGTGCTAAAAAAAAAAAATTATTTCTCCCAGTGCTAAATATCTTGTGACAAATGACAAATTTGGGTCAAAATACAAATTTCCCAAGGGATCAATTATAGTTATGATTTATGTTAGTTTCTTCATAATCACTCTATAAATAACATAAAACAATTAAATAAAAACACTTGCAGAAAATATGGCTTTTTTTTTCAACAAAACATGCTCCTGCACTGAAAGAGGTATGCACCAATTTATATACTTTCTACTCCATCTGAATACCTGTTTCTTAAGAACAAGGGCTGGCTCTGTTTTACTTTTGGTTTTTCTAATTATCCATTTATTCATTCATTCATTCGTTCGTTTGTTTGTTTATTGCTTTTCTTTGAATACTTCTTGCTTAAAACAGAGCCTGACTCTTGGGAAATGGTTTTTGACTGACTCCCTCATTCACTGAATCAGAGAAACAGACTTCTGCCATGTCTCATATGATATAAAATATCACTTCTCTGAACCTTAGTTTCTTCACATCTAAAATAATATGATAATGCAGCAAGGGAATAGAGTAAAATGTTGAGACTGGATTCAGAAAGACCCAAGTTTAAATCTGGCCTTAGAAACTTATAAGATGCATGATTCTGGGCAAGTTTTTAAAACTCAGCTTGCCATGGTATCTTCCTGTTCTAAAGTGGGTATAATAATAGCACCTACTTCTCAGGGTTGTTGATAGGATCAAATTATATTATTATTATTATTATTATTATTATTATTATTATTATTATAAAGTGATTAGCATAGTGTCTGGTACATAGTAGGTGCTTTATAAACATGTAATATCATTATCATTATTATTTTCATTGTCATTATCTACACTTTCCACCTACTTCATTGAGTTGTTATAGCAAAACCTTTTTACAAAACTATTAAAAGCACTATATCCAATTCAATTCAACAAACATTGAGTTCAACAAAGTATTGAGATTACAAAGACTAATCACTGCTTCAAAGAAACTGAGTAGACTAAAAGGAAAATTGTACAAGATGGGAACCCTCTATCAAATAATCTGCTAAAATTTATGCTAAAATCTACCACACCCATTTTAGGAAACTATAAGTTTCTTTTCATTTTAAGCATAATTTATCTTAATGAGTCCTAACTAGCTTCAACAAATGCTTGATCAGCAGAGAATGAGAAGATATCAAGAGGGGAATTAACCACTATGATATGCAAGCGTCTATGTTTTATGAAACAGAATTGGTAAGGTTATTGAAAGGATATTAAAAACATCACTGATATTCCCTAGAAAGCTATTAATTTGGGTTTACTTAGGTTTTTGCAAGGCAAATGGAGTTAAGTGACTTGCCGAAGACCACACAGCTAGGTCATTATTAAGTGTCTAAGGCCAGATTTGAACTCGGGTACTCCTGACTCCAGGGTCGGTTCTCTAACCACTGCACCACCTAGCCACCCCTATTAATTTGTTTTTATATACATTCAGAAATATTTTTAATGTAGTTTAAAAGGAGAGATTCTTTCCACATTCTGTCAGGGTGCTAACTTGTTTGCTTCATCCTAAGCAGTTATAAAATTATATTAATTTAACCTGCCCAATATAACATTGAGTTTAAACAGGAATGACAAGGCCCTTACAACTGCCCCTGCCCACCTTCAGTGATAGATAGGACTATATAATTGGAAGGGAGTTCATCAACCAATTGATTTCCTAAATAATTAAAAATTTCTACAATATCACTGTGAAAGCACTTTTTCAGTGATGGACACATCACTATCACTCAAGGACACCCTCTATTTGAAGCAAATTGTGAAATGGGGTCGGAAAGATATCTTCCTGAGTTCAAATCCAACTTCAATTGCAAACTGTGTGACCCCAGGCAATCATTTAACCTTGTTTGCCTCAGTTTCTTGATCTGTAAAATGAGCTGGAGAAGAAAATGTCAAACCACACAAATTACCTTGCCAAGAAATTCCCAAATGAGGTCAAAAAGAGATGAACATGACTGAAATAACTCAACAATAGTAACAACAAAATTTTAGGAAATATTTCTTTGTCTAGAATAGCCTCATAGAAATTTTTAAAAAATATATAGGATCATGGTTTTAGAGTTAGAAGTCACAGTCATAGTCAATAAACATTTATTAAGTGCCTATTAAATTCCAGATACTATGCTAAAAACAACATTACAAATATAAAAAAGAAACATAATCTCTGTCTTTAAGGAACTAACAATTTAATGAGAGCCGACAATACATATAAGAAAGTTAAAAATTGTTGGACAGGGAGAACCAAATGAAGGGAGGGAAATTACCTAGAATGGGGGTATGAAAGAAATGCTGAAGAAGATAAAGAAATCCAATAACAGTGAAATAGATGTTAGAAATCATTAAGTCCAAATTTCTTATTTCACAGATTAGTAAACTACAGATGAAGGGATATACCACTTTGTGATCTTCATCTCATTTGTGCTAGTTCTTCCCTGAGAGATCAAACAGAACAAATATTTATTTTTTTTTCATTTTTGAAAGGGAATGGGGTTAAATGACTTGCCCAAGGTCACGTAACTAAGTATCTTGTCTCTGAGGACAGAGTTGAACTCAGGTCCTCCTAACTCCAGGGTCAGCACTTTATATCCACTTCACTACCTAGGTTCCCCACAAATATTTATTTTAAGAAATGATCAAATATTTGAGTAGTCTCCATTGACCTTCTGTGGTTCAGTAAAATCATCCTCAACTCCTTCACCTGACTACATAGTGATTCAAAATAGGAACAGTTGTGGGGCAGCTAGGTGGCATAGATAAAGCACCGGCCTTGGAGTCAGGAGTAGCTGGGTTCAAATCCGGTCTCAGACACTTAATAATTACCTAGCTGTGTGACCTTGGGCAAGCCACTTAACCCCATTTGCCTTGGAAAAAAACTAAAAAAAGATAGGAACAGTTGGTGGCAAAAGAGAAGTCTACATAAGGTATTCCAGAAATATTGGAGGTGAGGGTCATCAAGTGGGAGGATTATAGAAGTGTTCATGGAGGAAGTAGTGCCTAAAAGATGCCTTAAGGAAGAAAAGAATAAGGCTTTTCTGAGGATCAGCTGAGAAAATGTATGTTAAGCACTTTGCAAACCTTAAAGTCATATATGAATGTCAGCTGCTATTACTTCTGCTTCCCAATATTAGAATGAAATGGTAGAGAAAAACACTAACTGGAGTCAGAACCACTAAATTTTTTTAAAATTTATTTATTTATTTTCACCCATATGCCCATGCATATTTTTAAGTTACTAAGTTTCCTTCTCACCCCACTCCCCTCAGCCACCCACAGTCAGGTTAGCATTGTACATACATATTTTGATAAATATGCTTACAGATGAGTAAATTTCAGTATGAGGAATTAATATTAAGGGAAAGAGATGCATAAGAGATAATTTTTATAAAGTATTCATCATATTCAGAAGGGTTGTTTTGGTTTGTTTTTTTTGTATGTGTTTTGTTTTGTTGTTTTTCTTCCTCTGGATGGGGATAATATAATCCATAGCCAGTCTAAAATAGTTGTCCTAGCCCTTTGAACTGATAAGAATAGCTGCTTCCATCAGGGTTGTTCATCTCACAATGTTGTTGTTGATGTGTACATTGCTCTCTTGGTTCCATTTACTTCACTCAACATCAGATCCTGCAAGTCATTCCATGCTTCTCTAGAGTGTAGCCTTTTATGGTTTCTTATAGAATAGTAGTATTCCATAGTATTCATGTATCATAACTTGTTTAGCCATTCCCCAATTAATGGGCATCCCATCAATTTCCAATTCTTTGCCACTAAAAAAAAGTAGTGCTATGAATATTTAGGAACAGTAGGATTTTCCCCTTTTTAAAATAATTTCTTCTGTATTTAGACCTAGAATTGGAACTGCTGGTCAAAGGGTATGAACAGTTTTATTGCTCTTTGGGCATAGTTCCATATTACTCTCCAGAGAGGTTGGATCCATTCACAACTCCACCAGCAATGCACATCAATATCCCAATCTGCCCACAATCTCTCAAACATTGATCATTTTCCCTTTCTCTCATCATGACCAATCTGATAGGTGTGAGATGATACCTCATTGTTTTAATTTGCATTTCTCTAATCAAAATTGATTTGGAGCATTTTTTCATATGATTATATATATATATATATAGCTTTAATTTCTTCATCTGATAACTGTCTGTTCATATCCTTTGACTACTTATCAATTGGGGAATGACTTGTTATTAGTTTGATGTAATGCTCTATATAGTTTTAGAAATGTGACCTTCATCAGAACTCCTAGTTATGCCCACCTTTCTGCTTTCCTTCTAATTTTGGTAGCATTGATTTTATTAGTGCAAAACCTTTTTAATTTAATATAGTCAAAATCATTCACTTTGCAATTTATAATGTGCTCTAATTCTTGTTTGGTCATAAACTTATCACTTTCCTGATAGATATCTGATGGATAGTATATTTCTTGGTCTATTAATTTATCTATGGCATAGTTCTATATGTTCTATATGTCTAAATCCTGTACCCATCTTGACCTTATTTGGGTATCAAGTGTGAGGTATGGATTTATGCCTAACTTTTGCCATACTCTTTGCCAGTTTTACCAACAATTTTTTATCAAAAAGGGAGTTCTTATTCCAGAAGCTGATGTCTTTGAGTTTGTCAAATAGGAGAGTATGGTAGTCGTTTACGGCAACTTCTTTAGAGCTACCCTAATCCACTTCCCCTTTACTCTTTCTTAACCAGTACCAGGCAGTTTTGATGACTGCCACTTTACAGTATAGTTTTAGATCTAGTAGAGCTAGGTCACCTCCCTTTACATTTTTTTATAAGTTCCATGCTATTCTTGCCCTTTTGTTGCTCCAGATGAATTTTGTTACTATTTTTTTCTAGCTTGGTAAAGTAGTTATTTGATTGTGAGCCAAGATGCCAAGACAGACCAGTTGGGTCAGGATCAAACCAGGTCTCCTAATAGTCAAATAGAGGAGGGAAAAAAGAGAATAATAGGCTTGGTATGGGGATATTGACACTTTGTATCCCTACCACTTTGTTTAATGCCTGGAAGATAATAGGTGATTAATAAACATTTGTTGGGGCAGCTGGGTGGTGTAGTGGATAGAGTACCAGCCCTGGAGTCAGGAGGACCTGAGTTCAAATTTGACCCCAGATGCTTAATAATTGCCTAGCTGTGTAACCTTGGCCAAGTCACTTAACCCCATTGCCTTGCAACAACTAAAAGAAATAAATATTTGTTAATGTAAGTTGTTATCAAATCACAGCCTCAGTTTTCCCATATGTAAGAAAGACAATCTTTTAGTGAAAATTAAATTGACTAACATATGGAAAATGCTTTGCAAAGCATTGTTTATTGTTGTTATGGTTGGGGTATACAGTATACTCAGGAGAACTAGTACCTCTGGTGTAAGGTACTTTCAGGGATGCTTTTTACCTTTGATGTTTACCTAATCCACCCACCTCTTACCTGTGGCTCCAAGAAGTTGTAGTATGCACGAAGTCATGACTTTTGGTAAACAATTCTGACAAATCTAGTTTGAGGGTAACCAAGGGAACTCAAATCTGTTGGTGAGTTAAGAAGGTTTCTATCCCAAGCATGTGAAGACTTCCCCTGGTAAAATGGATAGATGAGAATAATTTGTTCCAATGAACCTTGAAAGCAGCTGAAGCTGGAATTTTGTAGAGCACTCAGAGCTTGGCACTGAAGACCCCAAGGTCATCCACTGCATCTTGGGTAATAACCAGTTGTCTTGACTCTGTCCTGGCACTAGACATGGATGACTATGGACAGGAGAATGAGACTAGCAACTTTGTGAAACTCTGCCTCACAAATCAAATTTATGAGCAAAGCAAAAGACATCACCCATACCATTTTGCCTTTTTTATCTTTTAAAGTCCTCTAGCAACAGGAAAGTGATGAAGCAGCAGGTGTAGATACACTTGAAGTTAAAGTCACAACTTTGTACACAGGTCCTCTTCTCACTGAAACTACCAAGGGAATTTGGAAGTCTCATAGATGTCTGAGTAATGCATTAAGGATTACTCTGCTCACCTCCTGATGTGTGGAAGGAAATAGGAAAGATGCCTTTAAAATTGTCTGCTTATTACTCATAGGTAGGCTGAGTAAATATAATAAAAATGAAAATACTACCTAATTAAATTACTTATTTTGTCATACCAATCAGACTTCAAAAAATTGCTTTATTGACCTAGAAAAAATATTAAACAAATTCATATCAGGAAGAAAAAATTAAGAATACCAAGGGAATTAATAAAAAATGCAAAGGAAGGAGTCTATAACAGATCTAAAATTATATAATAAAACATCTGTCATCAAAACTTTTTGATACTGACTAAGAAATAGAGTGATGAATCAGTGGAACAGACTAGGTAAAAAAGAAACAGCAGTAAATGATTATAGTAATCTGCTATTTGATAAACCTAAAGATTCTGACTTCTGGGATAAGAACTTAGTCTTTGACTAAAAAAAACTGTTGGGAGAACTGGAAGCTGGTATGGCAGAAACTAGGCATAGAACAACATCGCATACTCTATATCAAGATAAAGTCAAAATGCATGCAAGATATAGATATAAAAGGTGATGTCATTAGACAATTAAGAAAACAAGGAATTGTTTACCTCTCAGATCCATGGAAAGGGGATCCATTTGCAACCAAAGAAGAGATAGATAACATTTTAAAAGACAAAAATGATCATTTTGATTACATTAAATTGAAAGATTTTGCACAAACAAAACTAATGCAGCCAAGTTAAAAAGAAATGTATTAAATTTTGATGCAATTTTTACAACCAGTGTTTCTGTCAAAGGACACATTTCTAAAATTATAGAGAGAACTGATTTAAATTTATAAGACAAGTCATTCCCCAATGATAAAGGCCAAAGTATATGGAATGGCAATTCTCAAGATGAAGAAATTAAAGTTATCTATAATTATATGAAAAAAATGATTCTAAATCATTATTGTTTATGGAAATGCAAATTAAAATAACTCTGAGTAACCATTTCATACCTTTCAGATTGGTTAATATGACTACAAAGGAAAATGATCAATGTTGGAGGGGATATGGAACAACTGGGACACTGATTCAATGATGGTGGAGTTGTAAACTGCTCCAACCATTCTGAAGAGTAATTTGGAATTATGTACAAAGAACAATAAAACTATGCTTATTCTAGGATCCAGTAATAACAGTACTGAGACTGTATCCCAAAGAGATCATGAAAAAGGATTAAAAAAAACTGACACGTACAAAAATATTCATAGCAGCTGTTTTTGTAGTAGCAAAGAATTGGAAAATGAGAGTATGCCCATCAATTGGGGAATGACTGAACAAGTTGCGGTCTATGAAAATAATGGGAGACTATTAATCTATAAGTAATCATGAGATACAGCACTTTAGAAAAGTCCAGAAAGACTTATATAAACTGAAGCTGAATAAAATGAGCAGAACTAGAAAAATATTACACACACTAAAAATAACATTAGGTGATGATCAATTATGATGTGCTTGCTCATTTCAGCAGCGCAATAATCAGAGATAATTCTAAGAAATTTGCGATGAAAAATACCTCCCATATACACAGAAGGGATTGTTTAAGTGAAATTTAAATGGAAACCAAATTTAAATGAAGCCCAAAACTTACTATCTTCTATTTTTAAAACATTGTCTTAAGTATTATGTCATTTTTTCTTTGTATTGCTTTTTTCTTCCATTTGGATTTGTCTTCTTAAAAATGAATAATATGGAGCTATATTTAGCATGATTACACATATAGAGCTATATTAAATTGCTTTCTGTCAGAGGGATGGGGAAGGGAAGGGAGGAGGGAGAAAAAATGTAAAACTCAAAAAACAAAACAAAACAAAACAAAAAACTCAAAACAAAAATGTTTCCAAAAATTGCAAAAAAATGATGAAAACTACAGGTGCATATTGTTGGAAAAACAAATAAATTGAAATATTTTTAAAAAACAAGTAAATGAATGAATGAGAACAAAAACCCTGACCTGATTGCCACAAGAGGTCAGGATACTGCACACACACACACACACACACACACACACACACACACACACACACACACATAAATAAACACTGATACAGAACACTGATAAAGATAATGCCACTCACCATCAGTACATGGAATGTGAGTATACTCACTAAACAATACAGGGGCAGAGCAAAAATGGCAGAGTGAAAGCAGGAAATTCTGGAAGCTCTCCCCAAGATCACTCCAAATACCTTTAAATAATGACTCTAACTAAATTCTAGAGTAGTGGAAAGACTGAGTGAAGCAATTTTTCAGTCAGCAACATGGTAGATCCATGGGAAAGGCTGGTTACAATGGGGATAGGAAGTTGTGGTACAGCCTAGGCCTTACCAGAGCAAACTGACTCCAACCAACCAGGAACAGCTTACCAGGCATCTGGGCTCCTCATTGTGCCTGGAGTTGCATGGGTCCATGGCAGTGGTGATGGTTTCTAGACTTTTTAGTCCAGAGATTGCCAAGGACAACTGAGAAGGTCAGAAGGGTTTTCCCCTTCCCTGCAGCACAGAGAGAGTTCAGACTTCAGTCTAATGTAAACCTAATCACAGACCTGGCCCCAGGAAAGAGGAGCAGGCTTGGGGAGTCATCTGGCAGGGATCCACCCAGCTACTTCTTCCTGAGCACTCAGCCAGAGGATGGTAAGGGGATCAGGGGTTTCTTTGCTATCTCTGAGGCAAGACTCTATTGTTTTACTCATACTCAGATACAGGTCACAGTCTGGGCCCCAATCTCAGGAAAAGGAATTTTGCTGCCATATCAGAGCAGGAACCTTCCTCAAAGTTTCAGGGCAGTGGGGAGTTCTTGTGATCATCCAAAGACCACAGCACAGGCCAGGAGAGGAGTCAAAAACACTCATAAGATCTTGAAAAAACTGAGGTCCTGGAGGGTGTCTCTGAAAACAGCTGCACAAACTCTCAAAGCATGGGACAAGGTGTGCTCCATTCTGGAAGCAGAGCCTCACTTGAACAATGAGATAAAATCAAGTCACAAGTGAGGAAAACGAAACGAGCAAACAAAGGAATAAAAAAAAATCTAACCAAAGACAATTACTTTAGCCCCATGGAGGTTCAAAATACATGCTTAGAAGACATCAAAGTCAAGGCTTTGATATCCAAAGCATCCAAGAAAGATATGAATTGGTCTCAGGGTATGGAAGAGCTCAAGAAAACTTTTGAAAATCAAGTAAGGGACACAGAGGGAAAAATTAGGAAGAGAAATGAGAGCAATGCAGGAAAATCATGAAAATCAAGTCAAAAGCTTGGTGAAGGAGATACAAAATAATACTGAAGAAAATAACATCTTAAGAATAAGTTTAGGTCAAATGGAAAAGGCAGTCTTAAAGGTCGATGAGGAGAAGAATGCCTTAAAAATCAGAATTGACCAGATGGAAAAAGAGATGCAAAAACTCTATGAAGAAAACAATTCCTTCAAAAAAAGAATGGAGCTAAGGAAACTTATGACTTTGTGAGAAATCAAGAAACAATAAAACCAAATTAAAAAATGAAAACTAGAAGAAAATGTGAAATATCTTTCTGGAAAAATAACTGACTTTGGAAAACAGATCTAGAAGAGATAATTTTAAAATTAATGAGATATCTGAAAGTCATGACCAGGAAAATTTCCTAGAGTTCATTTTTCAAGAAATTCTCTAGGAAACTTACCCTAATATCCTGGAAGCAGGGGGTAAAACAGAAATTGAGAGAATCCTTTGATAATTTCCTGAAAGAGATCCCAAAATAAAAACTCTCAGGAATAATATAGCCAAATTTCAGAACTCCCAAGTCAAAGAGAAAATATTACAAAAAAGCAGAAAGAAATAATTCAAATATCATGCATCTATACTCAGGATAACACAGAATTTATCAGCTTCTACATTAAGGACCCATAGTACTTAGAATATAATATTCCAGGAGACAAAAAAAGCTTAGATTACAGCCAAGAATCAACTATCCAGCAAAACTGAAAGTACTATTTTAGGTGAAAAGGTGGACATTATAAACAAAGCATAGGAGAGAGCTGAATATTAAAGTATAATGTAAACAAGGAGATAATAGATGAGAAAGGAATATACTGGGAGAAAGGGAAAGGAGAGGTAGAATGGACCAAGCTATTTCACATATAATAGAGGCATTAAATTAAATTTAGGGGGTGGCTAGGTGGTACAGTGGACAGAGCACCAGCCCTAGAGTCAGGAGTCCCTGAGTTCAAATTTGACCTCAGACATTTAATATTTACCTAGCTGTGGGGCCTTGGGCAAGCCACTTAACCCCATTGCCTTGCAAAAACTAAAAAAATATTAAATTAAAAAAATTTTTTTGCAATGGAATGGAAGGGGGAAGGTGAGTGGGAGTGAGTCCACTCTCATTGAAAGTAGATGAGTGGAAATAACATACACATTCAAATGGTATTGAAATCTACCTTATCCTCAGGGAAAATAGGAGAGGAATAGGATGGGAGAAAGGGGACAGGGAAGATGAGGGGGAGTAGTTGATAGAATAGAGGGAAGATTGTGAGAGAGGGTAGTCAGACAAAACACACTTTTGAGGAGAGACAGGAGAGAACATATTAAATTAGGGTGGGGAGGAATAGCAACTGTTGGAAAAGTATTGAAGCAATTTCTCTGATGGACTTATGATAAAGAATGTTATCCATCCCAAAGAAAAGCTGATGGTATTTGAATACAGATTGAAGCACACTTTTTTTTCCTCTCACTTAGTTTTTGAAGTTTCTCTTTCTCTGGGGGGGGGGTGGAGGGATAATTATGTATACTTTTACAACATGACTATTGCAATAATGTGAAAAAATTTTTAAAAAGAAAATAAAAGAAAAATGTATTTTGTTTACAAGTGAACTTTATTTTATTATTACTATATTGCAATAATTTTGTTATAAGTGTAAACATAAACTGCCCCTCTCCCCGCAAGATGACAAACCTCAAGAACAGTGGGAGAGAAAGAAAAAAAATCTACTTCAGTCTGTGTTCAGATTCCAATGGCTCTGTCTCTGGGGTGAGTTGCCTTCTTTATCATAAGTCCACTAGAGAAGTTGCTTCAATATTTTTACTACATTTTCTATTACTAGTAGAACCTCCACTCTATTCCTCCCCGCTCTCATTTATTCTGTTCTCTCTCTCCTTTCATCCTGACCCTGATCAAAAGTCTGTTGTATCTGAGTACCCTCTCCCTCAATCTTCTCTCTCTTCTATCACCTATTCTCCCCCTTCCCTCCCCCCCTTCCCTCTTATCCCATCCCTTTCTTCTCAGTTTTCTCTAAGGCAAGATAGGTTTCCTCACCCTATTAAGTGTGTATGTTATTTCCTCTCTGAGCCATTTCTGATGAGAATGAAGGCTTACTCATTCCCCCTGCCTTCCCCCTCTCCACTCCATTGATAAAAGCTTTTTCTTGACTTTTATGTGAAATTGCTTAGCTTCTTCTTCAGCTCCTTTCCCTTCCTCCCAGTATTTCCTTTATCACCCATTGACCCCATCTTTTTACTATATTGTACCATTATATTCCAATTCTTCCTGTGCCCTGTCTATATATGCTTCTTCTAACAACTCTTATACATGAGAAAGTTCATATGAGTCATCATTATCTTCTTCCCATGCAGGAATACAAACATTTCAATATCATTAAGTTCCTCATAGTTAGTCCTTCTCCTCCACCTGCTCTACGGTTCACCTGAGACCTATACTTGGAGAACAAACTTTCTGTTCAGCTCTGGTTGTTTCAATAGGAAATCTGGAAAATCCCCTGTTTTATGGAAAGTCCATGTTTTCCCCTGAAAAAGGATGTTCAGTTTTGCTAGGTAGTTGATTCTTGGTTGTAAACCAAGATCTTTTGCCTTCCAGACTATCATATTCTAATCCCTACGAGCCCTTAATGTAAATGTTGCCAGATCCTGTGTAATCCTGACTAGGGAGCCTCAGTAGTTGAATCCTTTGTTTCTGGAGGCTTTTAGAATTCTTTAGTTTGATTTGGGAGTTTTGGTATTTGGCTCTAATATCACTGGAGGTTTTTCTTTTGCGATCTCTTTCAGGAGGTGACTGATGAATTCCTTCAATTTCTATTTTACCCTCTGCTTCTAGGATCTCAGGGAAATTTTGCTATATTATTTCTTTTTTTTATTTTTATTAAAGATATTATTTCAGTTTTACAATTTTCACCCAATCTTGCTTCCCTCCCCCCAACCCCACCCCACAGATAGCACTCCATCAGTCTTTACTTTGTTTCCATGTTGTACCTTGATCCAAATTCAGTGTGATGAGAGAGAAATCATATCCTGAAAGAGAACAGAATTCTCAGAGGTAACAAGATCAAACAATAAGACATCTGGGTTTTTTTTTCCGAATTAAAGGGAATAGTCCTTGTATTTTGTTCAAACTCCACAGCTCCTTATCTGGATACAGATGGCACTCTCCTTTGCAGACAGCCTAAAATTGTTCCCAATTGTTGTGCTGATGGAATGAGCAAATCCTTCAAGGTTGAACATCACTCCCATGTTGCTGTTAGGGTGTACAGTGTTTTCTGGTTCTGCTCATCACACTCAGCATCAGTTCATGCAAATCCCTCCAGGTTTCCCTGAAATCCTGTCCCTCCTGCTTTCTAATAGAACAATAGTGTTCCATGACATACATGTACCACAGTTTACTAAACCATTCCCCAATTGAAGGACATTTACTGGATTTCCAATTCTTTGCCACCACAAACAGGGCTGCTATAAATACGTTTGTACAAGTAATGTTTTTACCCTTTTTCCTCATCTCTTCAGGGTATAGACCCAGTAGTGGTATTGCTGGGTCAAAGGGTATGCACATTTTTGTTGCCCTTTGGGCATAGTTCCAAATAGCTCTCCAGAAGAGTTGGATGAGTTCACAGCTCCACCAACAGTGTAATAGTGTCCCACATTTCCCAAATCCCTTCCAACAATGATCATTATCCTTCCTGATCATACTTGCCAATCTGAGAGGTGTGAGGTGGTACCTCAGAGAAGCTTTAATTTGCATTTCTCTAATAATTAATGATTTAGAGCATTTTTTTCATATGGCTATGGATTGCTTTGATCTCCTCATCTGTAAATTGCCTTTGCATATCCTTTCACCATTTGTCAATTGGGGAATGGCTTTTTTTTTGAAAAATATGACTCAGTTCTCTGTATATTTTAGAAATGAGTCCTTTGTCAGAATCATTAGTTGTAAAGATTGTTTCCCAATTTACTACTTTTCTTTTGATCTTGATTACATTGGTTTTATCTGTGCAAAAACTTTTTAATTTAATATAATCAAAATCATCTTAGTGGTATTTTGGTGATGTTCTCCAACTCTTCCTTAGTCATAAACTGTTCCCCTTTCCATAGATCTGACAGGTAGACTCATCCTTGATCTTCTAATTTGCTTATAGTATTGTTTTTTATGTCTATGTTCTATAATCATTTGGATCTTATCTTGGTAAAGGGTGTTAGGTGTTGGTCTAATCTAAGTTTCTTCCATACTAACTTCCAATTATCCCAGCAGTTTTTATCAGAGAGGGAGTTTTTATCTCTATGGCTGGACTCTTTGGGTTTATCAAACAGCAGGTTACTATAATCCTCTCCTGCTTTTACACCTAGTCTATTCCACTGGTCCACCACTCTATTTCTTAGCTAATACCGAACAGTTTTGATGACTGATGCTTTATAATATAATTTTAGATCGGGTAGTGCTAAGCCACATTTGTTTGCATTTTTTTCATTAAGTTCCTGGCAATTCTTGACTTTTTATTTCTCCATATGAACTTACTTACTTTCTAACTCATTAAAGTAATTTTTTGGAATTTTGATTGGTAGGGCACTAAACAGATAGTTTAGTTTTGGTAGAATTGTCATTTTTATTATATTAGCTCTACCTATCCATGAGCAGTTGATATTTGCCCAGTTATTTAAATCTGATTTAATTTGTGTGAGAAGTGTTTTATAATTGTTTTCAAAAAGATTCTGAGTCTGTCTTGGCAAATAGACTCCCAAGTATTTTACACTGTCTGAGGTTACTTTGAATGGGATTTCTCTTTCTAGCTCTTCCTGCTGTTTCTTGCTAGTCATATATAGGAAAGTTGAGGATTTATGGTGGTTTATTTTATAACCTGCAACTTTGCTAAAATTGCCAATTGTTTCCAGTAGTGTTTTAGATGATTTCTTGGTATTCTCTAGGTAGACCATCATGTCATCTGCAAATAGTGAGAGTTTTGTCTCTTCCTTCCCAATTCTAATTCCTTTAATTTCTTTTTCTTCTCTAATTTCTGATGCTAATATTTCTAATACAATATTGAATAGTAGTGGTGATAATGGGCATCTTGTTTCACCCCTGATCTTATTGGGAATGCCTCTAGCCTCTCCCCATTGAGTATAATGCTTGTTGATGGTTTCAGATAGATACTGCTAATTATTTTAAGGAACAATCCATTTATTCCTACACTCTCTAATGTTTATAATAGGAATGGATGCTGTATTTTGTCAAAAGCTTTTTCAGCATCTATTGATATGATCATATGGTTTCTGATAGGTTTGTTATTGATATAATTGAGTATACTAACAGTTTTCCTAATATTGAACCAACCCTGCATTCCTGGAATAAATCTTACTTGATCATAATGTATTATCCTAGTGATGACTTGTTGTAGTCGTTTTGCTAAGATTTTATTTAGGATTTTTGCATCTATATTCTCAGGGATATAGGTCTATAATTTTCTTTCCCTGTTTTAATTCTTCCTGGTTTAGGTAACAGTACCATATTGGTTTCATAGAAAGAGTTAGGTAGAGTTCCATCTTTCCCTATTTTTCCAAAGAGTTTATATAGGATTGGAACCAATTGTTCCTTAAATGTTTGGTAGAATTCACTTGTGAATCCATCAGGCCATGGAGATTTTATTTTAGGGAGATCAATAATGTCTTGTTGAATTTCTTTTTCTGAGATAGGGTTGTTCAGGTATTTAATCTCTTCTTCATTTAACCTGGGCAACTTATATTTTTGTAAATATTCATCCATTTCACTTAGATTATCAAATTTATTGGCATAAAGTTGGCCAAAATAATATCAAATTATTACTTTAATTTCCTCCTCATTGGTGGTGAGTTGACCTTTTTCATTTATAATACTAGCAATTTGGTTTTCTTCTTTCCTTTTTTAAATCAAATTGATGAGAGGTTTATCAATTTTATTGGTTTTTTCATAATACCAACTTTTGGTTTTATTTATTAATTCAATAGTTTTTTGCTTTCAATTTTATTAATTTCTCCTTTAATTTTTAAAATTTCTAATTTGGTATTTGATTGGGGATTTTTGATTTGTTCTTTCTCTAATTTTTTTAGTTGCATGTTTAGTTCATTGATTTCCTCTTTCTCCAATTTATTCATATAAGCATTTAGAGCTATAATATATCCCCTGACAGTTGCTTCGAATGAATCCCATAGGTTTTGTTATGTTGTTTCATTATTATCATTATCTAGGATAAAATGGTTAATTTTTTCTATAATTTGTTTTTTGGTCCACTCATTTTTTAAGATGAGGTTATTCAGTTTCCAATTTGCTCTGGGTCTATATCTCCTTGGCCCAGTATTGCATGTGACTTTTATTGCATTGTGATCTGAGAAAGATGTATTCACTATTCCTGCCTTTCTGCAGTTGATCATTAGGTTTTTATGTCCTAGTACATGGTCAATTTTTGTATAAGTTCCATGTACTGCAGAGAAAAAGGTATATTCCTTCCTATCCCCATTAAGTTTCCTCCATGAGTCTACCATATCTAATTTTTCTAACAATCTATTTACCTCCCTAATTTCTTTCTTGTTTGTTTTATGAATTGATTTATCTAGATCTGATAGCGGGAGGTTGAGGTTTCCTACTAGTAGAGTTTTGCTGTTTATGTCTTCCTGTAATTCTTTCAGCTTCTCCTCTAATAATTTGGATGCTGTCCCACTGGGTGCATATATATTCAATATTGAAATGACTGTATTGTCTATGGTACCTTTTAGGAGGATAAAGTTTCCTTCCTTATCTCTTTTAACGCTATCTATTTTTGCTGCTGCTTTGTCTGAGATAAGGATTGCTACCCCTGCTTTTTTTACTTCAGCTGAAGCAAAATGTATTTTGCTCCAACCTGTTACCTTTACTCTATATGTATCTCTCTGCTTCAAATGAGTTTCTTGTAAGCGGCCTATTGTAGGATTCTGGTTTTTAATCCACTCTGCTGTTTGCTTAAGTTTTAAGGGAGTGTTCATCCCATTCACATTCAAGGTTATGATTACTAATTCTTTATTGCCCTCTGTGCTATCTTCCCTCTGTTTGTATTTTTCCCCCTTCTCCCCATTTTATCCATATTCCCCAGTATTTTTTTTCTGAATACCACCCCCTTCAGTGTATTTGCCCTCCTATATCACACCCTCCCCTTTCTTTCCCCTTTCCCTGTTCCCTTCCCTTCCTTTTGATATTTCCCCTTATTTCCCCCACTCCCCTTCCCTTTCTCCATTCCCCCCTCCCCTTTTCCCCTTTTAATACTTGAAAGGTTAGATGTTTTATAAGTTAACTGAGTATGTGTAGGTTGCCTTTAAGCCAAGTCTGATGAGAAGAAGATTCAGGTGTTTCTCCTCTACTCCCTTCTTCAGCTCTATTAGCATAGGTTTTTTGTACTTCTTAGTGTAATGAGATTTGTCCTATTCAATCCCCTCCCTCCTCACCTCTCTTTCCTGTCCCCCTTTTTAGGGAGGTAGTGTATTTTTTTTAGATCATTCTATCTAAGTCATAGAAAATTCTGAGTGTCTGTCCCTTCTAGTTCAGTATATTCTGTTGAATAGAGTGAAAATTCCTGAGAGTTATTAGAGTCTTTCTACCCAGTGGAGTTAAAGCCAGTTGCATCCCATTAGATAACAGTCTCATCAATAGGTCAGGATGTCCATCATTTCTGGCTAGGTATATTCTCTCTGTTAGTGTTACATTTCTCAGAATTTATGAGAGTCTCTACCCCCCCCCCCCCCATGCTGGGATATAGCCAGTTTCAACTTACTGGATTGCATTTTTTTTCCTTTTACCGCCCCCCCCCCCTTTTTTACCTTTTTCATGTGTCTCTAGAACCTCCTTTTTGATATCCAAATTTTCTGTTTAGCTCTGGTCTTTTCATCAGAAATTTTTGGAATTCTTCCATTTCATTAAATGTCCATCTTTTTCCCTGGAAGAGAAGGCTCAGCTTTGCAGGAAAGTAGATTCTTGGCTGCATTCCAAGCTCCTGTGCTCTTCGAAATATCTCGTTTCAGGCCCTTAGATCCCTTAAAGTTGATGCAGCCAGGTCCTGCATGATCCTTACTGTGGCTCCTTGATATTTAAATTGTTTCTTTCTGGCTGCTTGCAGGATTTTCTCTTTTATCTGATAGTTCTGGAGTTTGGCCACAACATTCCTTGGTGTTTTCATTTTAGGATCTTTTTCTGGTGGAGATCGATGTACTCTTTCAATAACTACTTTTCCCTCCAATTCGATGATATCAGGGCAGTTTTCCATCACTAGATCCTGTAATATTAAATCCAGGCTTTTTTTTTCTCTTCAATGTTTTCAGGAAGTCCTATAATTTTCAGGTTGCCGCTCCTCGATCTATTCTCGAGGTCAGTGGTTTTGTTGATGAGGTGTTTCACATTTGCTTCTATTTTTTCTGTTTTTTGATTTTGTTTAAGTGACTCTTGCTGTCTCGTGGAGTCATTAGTTTCTGTAGACTCCATTATTTTTTGGGGGGGCGGAGTTTTCTTCATTAACCTTTTCCAATTGGTCAATTCTACTTTTGAAAGAGCTTTCCATTTGACCAATTGAGGTTTTGAGAGAATTAATTTCTTTTTGCATTTGCTCATTTGAGGATCTGAGAGAATTGTTCTCATTTTGTAATTGTCCAATTCTACTTTCTAAGGTTTTGTTTTCTTGTTGAGCTCATCCATAGTCTGAAACCATTTTCTATTTCTCTTGGAAGTTTTGGATATGGAAGCTTAGATTTTTGTTGTCATCTGAGTATGTGTTTTGATCTTCCATGGGACTAAAGTAATTCTCTATGGTCAGATTCTTCTTTTTCTGTTGTTTACTCATTTTCTCTGCCCAAGACTAATTTACAGCACTTCCAAGGCTTTGGGGGTGTTGGGAGGATATTCCACTGGGACCTTTATTCCTCCAAGATCTTATGCTTTCTTCCCTGTGCTTTGATATATAGATGACCACCATACTTCCCTCTGCCCTGGAGCTTCAAGGAGGAGTCACACTTGGCTACCTAGCATGGAAGCCCAAACTGCAACCTGAATCTGATTGTGGATAAACAGCAGAATCATACCCCGAGGGAGAGCAGAGAAACCTTTGCAGTCTTCCCTGACCCCCTTACCATCTGTGGGCTGTGCTCTGGGGATGTAGATGGCCCTTATTAGATACTTGGGGAAGATTCTGTGGCCGGAACTCTCTCATTCCACACTCATTCTGGTGCAACAGAGTTCTTCCCCCACCCCTTCAAGCTGTTCCAGGGCTGTGCTGGAATTGGGGCTTTTCCAACTCCTGGTCTTGGTAAAACACAGCTTTCCCTTGGAACTTCTAAGTTATCTTGGACTGGGAAAATGTATCACTCAGTCTTTCTGTGAATTCTGCCCCTCTAAATTTTGACTGGAGTCATAATTTGTTGGCTTTTGGAGTTACCTGGGGAAGGAGTTCCTGGGAAATGCTGCCTTCATGCTGCTATCTTGGCTTTTCCCCAAAAGAAACATTTTAAATTACTTTGAGTAAATAAGTTATTTTATATATTATAATTATCCAAATTAATTATGAAGGCTATTTGAAGAAAGGTGCTATCTGCATCCAGAGAAACAACTGTTAAAAGGCTGTACAGAATTACAGAATAATTTCACATATCATACATATATATATAATATATATAATATATATATATATATGTTTGAGTCGAATGAGAGTCATTTCTAGGCTAAAAAAAGAAATTTATATGATAATATTGTTGCATAATTGAAAGGAATACAAATTGTGCATAGATTTGCATTTCATGTGCAACTATCCTTTTGTGCTGTGTTATGAAAATTATTGTTTCATTTCATAAATTAAAAAATAAAATATTTTAAAATTATGATTAAAAACCCCACAAAATCCAATAGACTTGAAAGACAAAAATCTCTTATTGCAAGAGGACTTACAGGTATTGCATCCAAATAGCAACCCTGAGTTGCCATTGGCAAATAAAAACCCAACCTCCTGAGAGCAGGATATACTTTTTTTTCTGGTTTGGCTGAAATGAAGAAGAGTGCAGTGAAGCCAGGGTAGGTTTGGCAATCATAACTAATCCAGTCAACAACTTGTATGCCTATCAAAGCTTCATGACAATGTTGTTGCCACCTGCAGAAAAATACTACATTACTATCACCAGTGCCTATGTTCCCATCATGACAAACACTGATGAAGTCAAAGACAAATTTTATGAAGACATAAAGACTCTTATCATCAATGTTCTAAAAGAGGACAAATAAATAATTCAGGCTGACTTTAGTGGTGGAGTAGTCTCATACTCTCAGACATACAGAGAGTCTTTAGGAAGTATGGAGTAGGAAACAGTAGCCTCAATAGTCACTTAACACTGAAGACTTATGCATCTCATGACTTTCTCATCACCAACATTGTTTTTCTTTTACCTAACTGCAATAAAAAGTTCATGGAAATACCCTAGCAATAAACAATGGTTGTTTGCTGTCCTTCATTCTTGAACAGGATCAAAATAGCTACATTATGTTCAACTCAAGTTACAGTGTTTTCATTTGTGGCTGATCAGACCAATACAAGCTTGGAATACTATTCCACAGGTCAGACACAAATAGGACATGTAAAAATTTGGTGTGTATTCTCTAATTGTATGTATCTCTTGTTTCTTTTGAGCTACTACAATTCTGCTTTGCTCATAAAACACAACACCTTTTCTGATGAGGGCACACCATGATGGGTTGTCCTGTGCCAGCATCTCCCATGTTAGACCATCAATTCCAGAGTTCTTAAGAGAATAAATGGGTTTTGTTGACCACCATATGAGAGCTGACAAGATGTGAGAGTGACAAAGGAAATGTGTGGCTCATAGTGCTGAACTAATCATAGATTTATCCACTTCATGCTAAATATTTCCATTCAATAAAAATGGCAGAAAATGACTACCAGAAGATTAATGTCACAGTGATTCTCTGAGTGAGAATAACTTGTAGTTTGAATGGAAAGTTGAGTCAACACATGACTAGAAACAGTGGAGCAGAAAAGGAACTTTCAGGCAACTTTCAGAGATCTGGCGTACAACGCTACATTTGCTCCTATGCGTCAGACCACTCACAAATATTAAGAATGATTTGAGGAAAATGATGGAAAAATTCAGAAAATGAAAAATGAAAACTCCCCAGAATTTATCAGCAGGGTAAGACATCCATTTCCAAGAAAGAAGTTTTTACCTCCATCAAAAGTAAAGTACAAGTTAAGAAATGTAGAATTCTTTACCCATTAAGAAGGCAGATGAAATTTAGTTTTATGCTCACAGTAACAATCCAAAGGATTTTTATAATTCCCTGAAGGTTATTTATGAACCAAAGACCTGAGGTGAATCTCAACTACTCAGTGCTTGATTAGTGATAAAGACATGATCCTAGAGAAATAGACTGAACACTTCCATAGTGTTCTCAACAGACCATTCATTGTCAATCAGTGCTGAGTTCATTGACAATTTGCCTCAGGTTAAAGTCAATCTGTATCTACACAAATTTTCAACTGAAGGAAGAGATTTTGAATGCCACTAGACTCCTCTTCCATGGCAAAGCACCTATTGCTGATTCTATTCCAGTTGAGATTTACAAAGGGGGTTCATTGCTCAAAGGCTAACTGAAATTTTTCTGGTTATGTAGAAAGAATGGTTGTACCCCAGAAATTCAAGTCTTCCTGCCTCTATTGTTCATCTCTATAAAAGAAAGGGAAATAGGAATCTCTTTTTTAATCACTGATGGAAAGATTATTATCAGAATCCTCCTTAAGAGGCTTATCCTTCATCTTAAAGATGGTCATCTAGATGAGAACAAGTGTGGATTCAGAAAATGCTGAGGACTGCTCAAGATGGTGTTTGCTTCAAAACCACTCCAGAATTAATGCCAAGAGTAGAAAAGAGGTGTGTATATACCTTTGTAGATCTGACCAATTCCTTTGATACTGTCAGTTGTGAGAGCTTAAGGAAAATTATGTCAAAATTTGGTGGCACAGAAAAGTTCATAAGTATTGTACATCAATTTCATGACAACATGCTTACTTGACTTCTGGATAAGGGACAATGCTCTTCCACTTTTCCATCATTAATGGGGTAAAACAAAACTGTGTGTTTTGATAAAATGTCTTTAATGAGGACAAACATGGCAACAAGGTCAATTAACACACTGATAGTAAATTCTTCAATTTGAATAAAGTGACAGGAATGCTGATGCATGATTTTCTGTTTGCAGATGATCATGTACTTAGTACAACCTCTGAAGCTGAGATGCAAGAAAGTATGCACCAATTGTCTGCTGCTTGGCTAATTTTGGCTTACAGTTAACATCAAGAAAACAGAACCAACACCATACCTTTCATAAGTGGAGCCATTGGTTTCGGCAAATGGAGAAGTTTTGAATGCTATGGATAAGTTTACTTACTTTGGTCATGGACTTTTCAAGGAGGTACACATCGAAGATGAGGTTAATACACACATTGCCAGAGCTAGTTCAATATTGGGATGTCCCAATAAAAAGTGTGGGAGACAAGAGGTATCAGATTGATACCAAACTTAAACTCTATAGAGCCATTGTGCTGACATCAATGTTATATGCCTATGATAACTATTCAGTTTTATGTATATATATATATATATATATATATATTATATATTATATATTATATATATATTCAGTATAATTAGTTCCATGTTAGGAAAATGATTGCTTCCATTTGATCTGTCTTAGCAAGGTTATGAAGATCACCTGGCAGAATAAAATAACAAACACTTGAGTTCCTTTCTCAAACTAAACTGACAAGAATTCAAACTCTTCTGCAGAGAGGACAACTCTGGTGGTCTAGCCACAATCTTCAAATGACAAATATATGCTTGCCTAAAAGACTTCTGTATGAAGAGCTCACACAGAGCAAGTACTCATGTGTTGGTCAGAAAAGGCAATACAAGGAATTCTCAAATTTTCTCTTAAGAACTTTGGAATTGATTTCATGACATGGTAGACACCCACATAGGACCACCCAGCATTTTGTGCCCTCATCAGAGAAGATACTGTGCTCTATAAGCAAAGCAGAACTGCAGTAGCGCAAAAGAAATACAAGATACATAAATTTAGAAAAATCACCCCAAATGTTTTTATGGGCTATTTGTGCCCAACTTGTGGTGAAGCATTCCAAACTTGCTTTGCTTTGATCAGCCACAGTCAGATATACTGCAAGTTGACTTTAACAAAGTAATATCATTTTGATCTGCTCTGAGAACAAAGGACAACCTAATATATATGTTATAGCTGTTCTTGTTTGACCAGGACAGTGTTGCTATTTTGGAATCTCATTAGTATCTGAATTTTGTTGGAATAGTTAACCATTTGAAATTAATTGTGTTTAAAGGCAAAAATAAAATTGTCCTTTCCTTCAAGTAGCTTATATTCTATGAAAGTTTTGCACTTTGTACTACAGAAGTAGACAGAAAATATTGACAATGCAATAAACACCATTTCAAGATATAGAGACTATCAGCTTGGTGAAGGGAATTATTATGAGGAAACTCAGCAAAAACTAACATCTCTCCTGCATTGTCCCTGAACTGATATAAGAACCAGTATATTTTACATTCATTTCAGAGACATAACAGCTGACAAGAAAATTAACTATTAATATTGTTAATATCAAATACAACAGATCCAAATTGTAAATGGTATCAGTAGCTCAAATTTTTCCCAGGAAAGCCTACCAGGAAGATGAGGACAAGATCCTTTGAGGACTCTAATCTTTTTTTTAATTTATATAAGGCAATGGGATTAAGTGAGTATCTGAGGCCAGATTTGAATTTAGATCCTCCTGACTCCAGCCCAGTGTTCTATCCACTCTGCCACCTAGCTGCCCTTACTCTAATCTTGCAAAGACTGCCAAATCAGTCTGGTCACAGACATTGGAGTATGGGTATGCAAAGACCTAAAATAAGACTGATATAAGCATGGTTTCCAATTGTCCAGAAGGCTGACATTTCACAAACTTCCTCACAATCATAATCTGATAATTAAATTTTTCCTTGGAATTTGAATTATGCTTTCATGTTCTTACTACTTAAGGTCAAAGAATCCCAGTTCATCTTTTTATCACAATTTCCATCGTCTTGTCCATTAATTTTTCTGCTACTCTGACTTTTAATCACTCATTCAGTCATAATTTCTGAGTCTGAAACATTATGTCCATTTATTTAGAAAAAAGATATAACTAAATGAACAACAGGAAAATGAGCAAAAGTAATATCCATATTTTTAAAGCATGCAATTTGCTCTTGAGTCATCTGTCCACTTTTAATCAGAAGTTGATGAAGCACAAAAGCAATCAACAGATCAGGGAAAAAAAGAAACTTGATAGGATAAGAATATAAATGTACAGCTACCCAATGATGCATTTCCTTTATGTTAATTATATTCATTTCATAGGTCTTAAAATCATTCAAAAATACTTAATTTGATGAGTCTTCTGCTTATTTTTCTTCCAATGCTGGCATTCTTATAAGAATTACCTCTGCTCATCTCCATTTTGTAAACTTACCTGTAGCAACATCACCTTTCAACCAAAGTCACTATTACATAGGCATTTTACACTTAATACTTTGCAAGTTGTCTTTTAGTTTCCTTCAATGTAATAATGCATCTATTGTTCTAAGACTACTTCTTAATGTCTGTGTAATAAGATGTACTCACACATTTAATATAAATGTGTGTGTGTAGTTTGTGTATGCATATGAAATTTAGATTTCTTCAGCATAATTCTGTATTATATTGCAATCAGACCTGTGAATAAATGAATAATTTTTTTGTACTGCAGTTCTGATTTTATAGGCATAAGCGACTACCCTTAAGGAAAATTCCAACGCATATTGGCATGTACCTGCAACTTACTAGTTTCCACAGAGTTTCCTGAGGAAATTGCAAGGATAAGGTGTCTTGCTAAGAAGCACACACATCCATTGTATGTCAGAGGATAACACCCTTGGTACCTTACGAGAATGTTTAACTTATTAGTGCTTTTGATGTCCTTGATTCTGGAACCAGCTCAAACTGTTTTGTTTCTTGTGCATATTTTTTATTTTATAGAGCTCGAAAGGTAGTGAGAGAAAAAAATTTATAGTTCTCTATCTTGTCTATACAACTCAGAAGTCCTGTAAGCTCTTATTTTTATTACAAACCAGCAAATTTCATATTTTCCAAGAAAACATTATCAAATACTTTGAAACATTTTATTCTTATAAATTATTCTCTAGAAAGTCTTCCTCATGGGGATATTTTATAGAACTGTGTTTTTACTGCTAAGCTTTTTATAATGTGTTACTATTTTTATTCCCGCTTCAATGTATTATATAGCAACTATTAATGAACATTCATATGCTAATTTTAATACAACATTCCAAAATCCATTCAAGAGCTTTCTTGTGTGGGGGACAATTTGGAATTATGGAAATTTGCTGAAGAGCAATGGAAATATTTTTACACAAATATAATCAATCAAAAATATTTCAGAAAGAAAACTCTTGCAAAGTCACCTTCATTAAAAGGCTTACAATATCTTTGACAAATGAGGAAGAAGATAATCACATTTACCCATCTTTCAAAGTTCAACTTCAATAACATCCCCTCTATAGATGAGTTCTTTGATAGGATCTGCTAACTGGTGAAAAGTTCAGTATAGACATTCAACTGATATCGTCCACTGCAGTTCTGAACTCCTTAGTACAAGTGATCCACTAACCTCAGATGCCATGGTAGTTTTATAGAAAAGACCCACCATTCTCAAGGATTCCCCAAACATTTTCAAATGACCTTATAACTACTCATGCTTCCCATTTTGTACTTACAAAGTTGATATTTTTATACCCAACTATTTGACTTTACAACAATTCCTATTCAATTTCATCTTATCAACAATCAAAATTACTTTTTTTGAAGTATGTTTTTTTTTAACATTGTGATCCTGTTATTCAGCACAGTAGTTATCCTTTATAGTTAGGAGTATTCAAAAGAAGAATGTGACAAACATGTCACACCTCACTTCTTCTGAGACAATGGTAAAAGTGATTTTTAAAAAAAGCATTGATCAAATATAGATCTCTGGGAGGCTTAATTTGGTGAACTTTTTGTTTGATCTTGAATAAGTAATGACTGTGCTTGTATCAAACCATTCATTCAGTTCTGAATTAAAATTACAAAGTCACAAACTTAGGTGTCAAATAATGATAAACTTCCTAAAACTTGGAGCAATCCAAAAAATAATGGACTAACTTAGGAGGTACTGTAAGTAAGTAAATAAGTAAGTACCGTAAATAAAGGTTTCCCTTACTTAAGATCTCCAAGAGAAGATGGCTGGACTACTCTGCAGGCCATCCATTCCAGTTTTTTACAGCTCTAATTGCTGGAAAACTGCATCTGATTTTGGATCTTCCATTCAGTCCTCCTAGTTGAATGCTTCTAGAACTGCTCTGCATCACTAAACAGAACAAAGTTAATTCATCATTCAAACTATAGCTCTTGAATCACTTGAAAACATTGATTCATACTACCAAGCATTCTCTTCTCTTACTTTCTTAATTATTTTAAGAGATATTCAAGGCATGATCTACAACAATGTGCTATAGTGGGCAGACAATGGGCTTGGGAACACAAAGACATTGTTTCTGATCCTATCTCAAGTATTTATTAGTTCTGCAAAAATAAAAGTTCTGGGTAAATCACACAGGATCCCTAGACTTCAGTTTCCTCATCTATAAAAGGAGGGGTTTGATGATCTCAGAAGTTTCTCATACATCAAATCTTATCAGACTATTATCCTTTCTTGTTGCCCCTCTCTAGCTACTGCTCAGAATTCATTTTAACCATTATTCGTCATTATACTTTCTTTTAGTAATGATTTAATTTGTTAATCATCCAGAAGTGAAAGAATCTTCTCTTTTATAGGTTCTTCTATATCAGACCAAAGATAAATGAAATGGAATATCCAACATTAAATAAATTATTTTCAAAAGAATTATTACATGCTCTCATAAGTTTTGAGTCAGTATCAGTGAAATCATGGAGTATCAAAGAACCTAGGCCTATTTGCCAGAAGAGTGGCAATATTATGAAGTAAGACTGAACATGAGTATTTGAATGCTGACTCTGTTACTTATTGTCTTGGTAATATCACTTTGGCTCTCTGGGCCTCAGTTGCTCATATGTAGAATGAGGGGATGAACTAGATAATCTCAGGTTTCCCTTGGAGAGCTTAATCTGATCTGAATCTGAAATTCGTTGCTGAACAGGAATTTTCTCTACAGTACATGAGACAAGGCATAAATGGACTTTGGTATAAAGATCTCCCATTAGGAAGATCCCATTGCTATCTCAGGCAGCCCATTCTATTTCTACAGATCTAAATGTTCAGAAACTTTTCTATACATCAAATCTAAATTTACTTCTTTGTGTCTTTTACCCCTTCTTCCCTATTTGTCCTGTAGGATCAAGCAAACCAAATATAGCCCATTTTCCAAACGATGTTCCAAAATAAAGTGTTCAGGTAAAGGCTGGTTAAATAATTTGAAGAAATATTGCAAGAGTATTTTTATTTAAATAGAGATTGATCCTAATGATCTCTGGTGACCTTTCTAGGCCTGCAGTTCTGCATTTCTAAGCTTTATACTATAGGAGAGGCAAAACATTTTGCGTGTACTTTCAAAGGGTATAGAATTTTTTTATACAAGTTATGAAAGAAGCAATATAATCTTACTTGATAAAAGCTCTTTTTTATCCCCTTCTCCCAATTTGGTTTAACTATTTAGTTATTTGTTATTTTATATAGTGATATAGATAAAAATCAGGACTCTTGAGAGGGTAGAGTAGGGTTAGGACTATAGAACAGAAAAATAAATTTGACTGCCAAGCAAACAACTAGGTAAATCTCCAACTTGTCTAAGAGTTTCTGGTATGAGTTATGATTGTATTTGGGAGATCATAAGGAAGCTTAATTTTTCCATTCTTAAAAAACTTATTGTCTGAATGAGGTATTGGGGGGGCAAAGCTAGATAAATTAGTTATGGAAGCTACCTGGGATGTGACTAAGTAGTTTATAATTCCAGAAAAAAAAAGAAAGGTTCATTATAAAACAAGATTAAAGGCAAAGTCAAAAGGCCATTGGTAAAAGGTCTAGAGGCAGTCCTCCAGGCTACTGAGTGAAGTCTTTGGTAGAGGTCACCTCTGAACAAGTGCTGAAGAGGATGTAAATAAGAGTTCAGCAGGATGAACAGAAATGAATTGTTGAAGGGAATGCAGATCCCACTGAAATCAATTCATTGGTATCATCAAGTTTGGAGCATAATTCTTCAATGGTCTGTGATTTCTTCAGGGAAAACACTGACATAATTGGCACTCCCTCCTTTTCTTTTATAAATGGTCATTGATATTTGTTTCAGGTGAAATATTCATCACCTTATAGAAAACCTGGAGATGTGGCTTCTTGAACCAGGTAAGATTGGTCCTTGAACTATAGATATTTGCCATCCAGCAATATCATATTAAAAATCTTTCCAATTTGATAGATTCTTGATCTTGTATCTTTCTGACTTAGATTTTGAAAATCAAAAGTCAGCTCTATGCCAGACAAGGACCTCATACTCCAGAAAAGCTTGAAAGTCATCAATGGAAAGTAGAAGATTTAAAAGGCACAAGAATCATAACTTGGCATTTAGTTATAGTAGCCATAGAAGAAAAGAAAAAGATATCTAATACATTTTTATGATAGATGTCTGCACCCAGGAATCCAAGATTCAAGGTCAAGTGACTCAGTGTCTTGAGTTGCCAGTTCAAAGATGAATGTAAGCTTAGACATTAAGGAAAGGAAGAAAACCTTGAAGGAAAAGTAAAAGCTTGCAAAAAAAATCAAAATGTTTCAGAAGGATCTAAATTTTAAAAAATATTTTTTCCAATTACATTTAAAAATTTTTGTTATTTTTTTAAAAACTAAAATTTTAATTCCTGACTTCCCCATCCTCCAGACAGCAGGAAATTTGATATAGGTTATACATGTGGAGTCAAAGCATATTTCCATATTAATTACATTTGTGAAAGAAAATACAGACTCCTCAAAAAATACCAGGAAATAAAAGAAAGTTTAAAAAGTTTTCCTCAATCTTCATTCATATCCCATTAATTCTTTCTCTAGAGGAGGATACCATCTTTAATCAAAAGTCCATTAGAAATGTCTTAGATCACTATATTTGTGAAAATATATGTCAATCACAGTTGATCATCCTTTCTTTTCCCAAATTTTTCTCCACCTCTCTTATTCAAATTTTAAAACTTTTTTTGGGCTCCTCCAGGAATTCTTTTGGGATCTGCAATCAATTATTTTTTTCTTTGACACTCTTCAGATATAATTGACATTGTTTTCTTTTTCTAAGTTTAAGTTTTGATTTTCCTTATCATAAAAAAATTTCTATGGCCAGTTTATTAGATTTTTTTTGGTTGTTGCTGCTCACTCATTTTCCCAGTCAATTGCTCAACTTTGAACTTTATATTAAAATTGGTCTCTGTTCCTGGGGCACAGGGTTCACGTTCCAAACTTAAAAGGTTTTTTGCTACTGTTTTCAGAGCTACCTCTAGAGGGATTTGTTTCCCGATCTTTCAAGATGATAAGTTGTAAGCAGAGGTTTGGTTATTGCTCCTCTGAACTGTGCACTGGACTATGAGTGATGATAAGTACTCTTTTTGACCCTGAACCATGGGGTACCACAAGGAGCTGAATTTCTATAATTACTAATTTAGAAACAGGGTTATAATATAGGATACTAACTTTAGAACTGATTGAGATAAGAGAGGCCATCTAACTCAAAACTCTTATTAGAAGTTTAAGGAGGAGGGGGAAGCTAGGTAGAGGAAGGGGCAGCTAGGTGGCACAGTGGATAGAGCACCAACCCTGGAGTCAGGAGGATCTGCATTCAAATCTCACCTCAGACACTTAATAATTATCTAGCCATATGACTATGGGCAAGTGACTTAACCCTCTTACCTTGCCAAAAAAAGAAGGTTCAATGAATTGTCTAAGACATGTATGTAGCAAATGATAGAAGTAGAATTTGAACTAGGTTTTTCCAACTCCAGAACAAATACTCATTCCACTACATTAGTAAATTCAATCACTGATGGTATTTAATTCACTGAAATTATTTGGCATCTGATTTTTTTCTTCAGAAAATTTCCTTCTTCTTGTCTTTAATCTGCTTCCCTCACCTTGTTTGATAACTAACAGTGCTTTACACTTTCCTTTTTATAAAATCCAAAAATCTTACAAAACATCTACAGGCTGTTCTTACTCCTTCCATATGAAATCTTTGGGAAAAAAGAGCAGAAGGTAGAAGGACTTTTTCCTAAATTGTACAAAGGTAGAAAAAGATTCATAAAACATTTTGAGGAATTACAGAAGCACCCGAGGGAATTCAGTGACAACAACTGGTATAATTGCATTTAAAAGAAACCAGTGGGAAAAAAGAAAACCTCACATAGTTCTAGAACATGACAATCCTGTCAAACAAAGCAGCAAAGGCAAGTCAACAATAAATAAAGTAATTTATTGTGAATATTACTACAGTAATAAAGAACATCACTTTGACATTTATAAAAAGCTTCTCCATTACCTTTAGAAGAAAGGAGGAAATGTCATGGGCTTTGTTTGGTTTAGAAAAACATCCATAAAAGCAGGTCATCAGCGAGGAAGAGAAATTGAGTTAACCACATCCTGTGTTGCCTCAAACTGTAATCTTGGGCTAGCATGATTCAAGGGTCTGAGGATTTTTTCATCAGTTCTGATGAAAGAATTCTCTCATTTTACTGATTTAAAATCAAAAGATTAATGGGAAAGGAAAGTTGAGGGATTCACGTTTGCAGTTTTAAATTGTACAGTGATATTTAGGATGCTTATAAAAATGGCAAAGAAATGGAAAGTGCATCTTGCTACACATAAACAAGTCTGCCATGAAAGAGCAGTGTGAAGATGGATGAACAATAGTAAACAATAGTAGAGTTTTTCTCTGAATTTTAAATCAATGAGAGAGGTAGAACCTGTTACAGATGGGAATTGAAAGCAACTTCAAATGTTATATGGACTAGTACTTGCATTTTACAAATGGGGAAGGAAAAAGGAAGGCAAGAAAGAAGGAAGGAAAATGGAAGGGAGGAAAGAAGGAGCTGGAGGATAAGGAGAGAGAGAGAGAGATTCCCTTCACAAATGCAAGCAGAAACTTAAAGGAAAATATGAATATTTTATAAATGACCACACAAATACTATAGGATAAGGGGCGGCTAGGTGGGGCAGTGGATAAAGAACCAGCCCTGAAGTCAGGAGTACCTGGGTTCAAATTCGGTCTCAGACACTTAATAATTACCTAGCTGTGTGGCCTTGGACAAGCCACTTAACCCTATTTGCCTTGCAAAAACCTAAAAAAAAAATACTATAGGATTATATGAAGACCTAAAATATTAAACAAAAGAATTAGCAGAATAAATATCTTAGAAGAGAAAATGACAAACCTTATCCAAATAAAGAACTCTGAGACTACAACAGATATAACAGAAGTCCTTGACTCCATAAATGAACAAGAAATATTAGAATAAAACCAAAAGTTTGAAAGAAATGGAAGGAGACTCAGATAACTAATATCATAAAAGAACTGATCTGAAAAACAGATTAAAAGATGATCATTTAAAAATCAACAAGCTGCAGGAAGCTAGGTGGCACAGTGAATAGAGCACCGGTCCTGGAGTCAGGAGGACCTGAGTTCAAATGTGACTTCAGACATTAATAACCTAGCAGTGTGACCTTGGGCAAGTCACTTAACCCTATTGCCTTGCCAAAAAGAAATCAATGAGCTTATCATTGAAAGTCTTGATTTAAAAAAAATCCTAGAAGGTGCATTTCAGTAAGTCATAAATAAAAACAGGCAGATATATTAGATCTATTCAATAAGTCATAAATAAACTAGAGGACAAAAAAGAATCCACTTTTCACTCCTGATAGGAACTTGAAAAGGAGAAAATAAAGAAATATCAAAGCCAAATTCCAAAACTTCCATATCCAAGGGAAAAAATACTACAAGTATCCAGAAAGAAATATTTAAAGTACCAAAGAACTGGATCACACAGGACCCAGGAGAAAGGAAGATCTGGGAATATAATATTTAAAATGGGGAATGAAAAATAGATTCTTAGTTAAGATTAATTTATTCTGTAAAAGTGAGTATAATTTTATAAGGGAAAATGAACCTTTAACCAAAGAGAACAATTCAAAGCATTTTTGATTGTTAAAAAATGTTAGAGTTGAGTTGGAACTTTGAAATATAAATACAAGAATGCAAAGTAATGAAGTAAATTTATTTGAGCAATTAGAAAATGGTGCATGTTGGTGTAGTGCTAACATTCTTTTTTAAATTAAATTTTTAGTGCTGGTATTCTAGTGGCAGAAAAGAAATGTGTCCCTTTGGTTATTGAGGAAATTGAATAAGAAAGATAGAAGTCCTGAAATACATAGGTTATGTCTTGAGGATTTTAATAGGATGGGGGCGGGGCTAGTGGAAAGAGGATAAAGAAGGCATAAACTAACATAGAAAAGAGGAATGAAGTAGAATTTTGTTATTTTTATGAGTGGGGTGAGTGGGAAGGAGAGTAAACAAACAAGGAGGGTGTGCATCTGATGAACCTCACTCAAGTGAAATGAATAAAGAAGGGTTGAAAACATAAAAAATTGTATAGAAATATATTAAATGTAACAGAAAAATGAGAATGGGGATAGGATAAATAAGAGGAAAGAAGATAATGAGAAGGGAATAGTCCCAAGCAAACTTCCTTATCCAAAGGAATGACTTAAAGGATGAGGGCAAAGAATTTGAAGTCTAAGAGATTTCCTTATATTGTTACTTTTTCAATTGATGAATAATTGAACAAATATAGTATATGAGTGCAGTTGGAATATTATTAAGCCATAAAAATGATAAAAGAAATGACTTCAGAGAATACTGGGTAGTTTGAATCTAGCAGAACCAGAATGATTCATACAGGATAGATACATCATAAAAGAAAAAATATTTGAAAATCTTAAGAATTCTGATCAATGCAATGATGAATATATTGTCAGAATAATTATGATGAGGTATAGTACCCACCTTTTGGCAGAGTGGTGATGAACAAAAAAAGTGCAGAGGCATATATTTTTGAACATGGTCACCATGTCCAGATTCCTGGGAGGTCGTTGCTATTATTATTATTATTATTATCCTCATTTTATACATGAGAAATGTGAAGCAGACATTGTTTGTGACTTATCATTTAGAATGTATCTAAAGGCTGAATCTGAACTCAGGTCAAACTAAATTCAGGTCCAACAATCTATTCACTGTGATCATCAAGCTGCCTCTTAGGTGCTTAGTATGTGACAGAAACTTTGGATATAAAAATATCCAAGAAAGATAGTCTCTGTCCTCAAAAAGTTTGCATTAAGACAAGAGGTGAAAATATATTCATTAAATTTGTTAGCAAAGATTTATTAAGCACTTATTATATGAAGAGCTAGATCAGTGCTAAGAGCTGGTGATGAAATGAAAGACATAAAATAGTCACTGAGCTCAAGAAATTCATATTATTAAGGGGAAACATAGATAGTTAAATAGGTAGATACATACATACATACATACATAGAAAGATAGAAATATAGGAATGGGGTTCTGTTCCATAAAATAACAAGAATGATGAATGGAACCATATGTCAGTTGATTAACATACTGTTTCTAAATGTTTTGTTTATTTGATCATCTATTCCAGAGCAAGAGATGAAGAGAGAAAAGTAAGGGCCATGCACAACTCTGGCAGCATGACAGAAAGATGGACAGGATGTAGTTTGTTTAGGTATCTGGGTTTGGCTAGATATAGTAAACTACATGAATTTTCTTTCAAGCATTTACCAATCAGAATAATATGTTTGTAGAACAAGCATTCCAAAGCTTTGATTTATCTCTGCTTGAGCATGGTCTATCTGATTGGGAAGGCAAATGGGAAACTCAGCAATACTTGAGTGGCAAGAAAGCATGGCAGGAAATTGGTTCAATGAAACTGAGTCCTAGAGCTAGTCCTAGAAGTCCTAGAGGATTCTAAATCTTAGTAGCTTAATCACAAAAATATGTTTTTTATGACAAATTCTATCTGAGCCCCAAACTGGGGGTGAGCTAAGCTACCAGATTTGGAGGATTGACAAAAGTTTGGTTTGTTGTGTTCATTTCCATTTGTTCTGCTGGGACTGTTTTCTGCCATGAATAGAAATATTAAGACATTCTGAAAAGCTTTTCTTTCTTTGTTGAAGCCAAAATATGTGAGAAACTTTAGCACTAAATCTGTCCTAGTGAGACTGAAGGAAGGCTGGTTCCTCTTAAAGTTCTTAATCAAAACATTGTGGATCCAAACAACTTTTAAAAGTATCAGTATGGTGCTGACTCTTAAGAACATGTGTTGAGAACATTCCATTTATGCTATTTAACCCAGGGAACTAATTCCATAATTTCCACTTTGTATCAAACCATTGCTCACACTGCTCAGGGATTTGTATCTGACAAGGTTCAGAAGGAATAGCATCATGGTATAATGGAAAGAGTAGTCTTGGGTCTGCCACTAATTTGGACAAGTTACATTACAATTCTGCTACCAGAATTGTTAACACTGGCTAAATCAATTGGAATGCAGGGATAGATTTTTCAGTCTCTCAGCTGAGAGATATCACATACATATACTGGCAATGTGTTGTTCTTCAAGATTTTCAATCTTTTCTAAATTCAGCTTCCTAATACAAAAAGAGAAATTATATTAGCATTTACCTTAGTGGGTTATGATTAGGATAGAAGAGCTAAGAAATGCAGTGTTTTATAATCCTTAGAATGTAGAAAAAATATATTACATATGTGTGGGGGGGTATTTTTATATTTGAATCATAATTATATCAAAATGTTCTCTCAAATTCTTTTCCAATATCAATACTCAATGTTCTAACAATCTGTTCTAAGACTGTTTCAGCTGTACTATACTATATTCTAAAGAACACCTAAAATGAAGGGAAGGAAAGGGGAGGGGAGGGGAGGAGAGGGGAGGGGAGGGAAGGGAAGGGAAGGGAAGGGAGGGGTAGGGGTGGGGAGGGGAGGGGAGGGGAGGGGAGGGGAGGGAAGGGGAGGGGAGGGGAGGGAAGGGTATTCCCTTTATTTTTAGGTCTAATACAAACATTATTGATATTTTTGTAATTTATAATATTTAATTATTATTTATGGGAAGTTCATGGTATCAAGAAGGAAGACACTGCTCCTATCCCCTGCTCCATAAAGAGAAAGCAGCCTATTATAAAACTTTTTTATTGGTGATTAATCACCAATAAATTAAATCTAGAGTTCTGAAGTCACTAAATTCTTAGTTTCATCACAGAATTAGTCTTCCCCCAGGGAGCTAGCCTTGGTACTGATCAGTCTCTTCCTGGAGCACTCTTGGATCATAAGACCAGTTATCTGTCTCTGCATAGTCTACTTCTTGGATACTCTCAGAATCCTACCCTATAGTTTTTAGAATCAGTTAGGGGATGCTGTGAATAGGGCTGGTCTTGCTCTTCAAAAGACGAGTTCAAATCTAGCCTATCTGCTTCAGTTTTCTCAACAGAGTTCAAAATAGCACTCACTTCATAGGGTTGATGTAAAGACCAAATGAAATAATATTTATAAAGTGCTTATCACAGACCCAGGGCACAGAGTAGGTGAATTCTAAAAACATACTTTCTTCCTTCCATATAGCTGGGAGCAATTACTTGCTCTTAGCTACATCCTACTTCGAATGCACTAATTTCCATGTCAGTTAATATTCATAACCCATGCTACTTCTAACTTGTTTCTCTTCCCACACCCACTTCCAACTCTATCATTACCTCAGGAAGACTTTTATAGATGAGTTTGAAACAAAAATTGAAAATTCTCCAAGTGTTGTTAATTTATGAAGCAATACAGGGCAATGAAAAGCATAATGGACCAAAGAGTCAAGGGATCGGGATTCAAGTCTCCATTATTTATTGACTAAGTTTATACAATGCACTAGCCTCTTTGTACCTGTTTAATTCACTTGCATAATGATATTGGTAATAAGATATATTCTTCTTGACTCACTGGATGATTTTGAGGATCAAATTGGCTAGTGTTTTGGAAAGTGCTTTATATAGAGTAAAGTATTATACAAACATTAATTAATATGATTAAGGTGAATAATATAAAAGGAAATAAGCAAGTCCAGATTCACAAAAATCTCTTCTCATAATTTACTAACCTTGCATATATTTTGAACAAAAGTTGGATGATTACTATTGTACAAGAGATTTCCAAACAGGGGAAATTGGTTTAGATGGCTGTTTAAAACCATTTCCAACACAGAATGATCTCTTGCCTTGTCTTCCCCTAACCTCTGAAATCTTCTTCTTCTTCTTCTCCTTGGAATCCTTTAAAAATATGCTAACAAGTAACATTCTAAAAATCACCTAGGGGGCGGCTAGGTGGTGTAGTGGATAAAGCATCAGTCTTGGAGTCAGGAGTTCCTGGGTTCAAATCCGGTCTCAGACGCTTAATAATTACCTAGCTGTGTGGCCTTGGGCAAGCCACTTAACCCCATTTGCCTTGCAAAAACCTAAAAAAAAAATCACCTAGGACACTGTGTAACATTTTATAATTTCCAAAGACAAAAAAGAACAGTAATGAGAAAGGCAAGAGGACACTAGGTTTAAGGGCAGCCTACTAAAACTGATTTATTGTTGCTGTTGTTGTTGCTTTCATTTCTAACATAACATTCTCATATCTTTTTGCTTATCTCTCTTGGCCCAATCTTTTCTGAACAAAAAAGAATTATGAAATAACTAGTTAAGGCATCAAGCAGGATTTACTGACTGAAAACACTTCTGAAACACAAATCTTATTTCAGAGTTAAGAGAATCTCTCTTAATTCTTCTGGATGACTCTGACCTAGCTCAGATGTCTCATATCTCAAAACCATTGTTTGTATTTTACATTCTGATGTAGCTCTAACATTATCTAAAACATGTCTTTATAACTAGATCTTCCTTATTTTCAGCATTTCTTCTTTTTGGCCTGATTTACTCTTGAACATTTGTTTTCTTTCATTGCTTAGAGCCCATTGAAGGGGTCAGATTAAGGTAATCATAGATGAGACTTGAGGAAAGGAACTTCATTGAAATGGGAAAGTATCAGAATACAAGAATAGTGATTAAAAACTAACATTGGTATAGCACTTTTTACAGTTTGCAAAATATTTTATATACTTATCATGTTTGGTCTTCATAATAACACAGTAAGGTAGAAGCTATTATTATTCCCATTTTATAAGTGAGAAAACTGAGATTCAGGGAGTTTAAGAAACTTGCCTAGGATCTCATAAGTATTAAGTATTTAAAACATGATTTAAACTCAACCTTTCCTGAATCCATGTCCAGCATTCTATCCATTGAAATGCCTGTCCAACATATACATTCTTTTTTTTTTTTATTTTGGGGGAGGTGGCTTTTGCAAAGCAATGGAGTTAAGTGACTTGCCCAAGATCACACAACTAGGTAATTATTAAGGGTCTAAGACTGGATTTGAACTCAGGTCCTCCTGATTCCAGGGCCAGTGCTCTATCCACTACAAATCCATGCTTTATATTACTTTCAGATTAGTCTTTCTTGTGTACAAAACTGCTAATGTCATTCCCATGTTCAAAAAAAATTCATTAATTCCTCATTGTCTCTATTGAACATAATAAATTTCCTGTCTCAAAATACTGGCCAATTCAGAATAACCTTACAATTTTAGTCTTTGGGGCAATTTTATTCATTTGTTTTTACCATTTCAAATGTTTTACACTTCAAGCAGGCTATATTATTTACTGTCCCCTATATATGAGTCATGTTGTCCATCATGTCTTATCTTTATAATTTTGTCTGTGTTGTCTCACAAGTCTGGAAATACCCTTCATTTCAATCTGTTTACCTTTTTTTCCTTTTCTTCAAGACTCCTCTTAAATGCAACTGTCTTCAGAAAAACTTCTTTGATTATCTCATCATGAAGTTTTCCCTTATCTGATTTCAAATTATTTTTGTTACTTCCATGAATTTAATATATGGATAATATCACAAATCAGGGAAAACAGTAATGACTAGAGACTCAGAGACTTCAGGTTCAGATCCTTCCTCTGATATTTACTAGTTCTATAACCATGGCCAAGTCATTCAACCTCCTTGAGCTTTAGTTTCATCATCTGAAAATGAGGGTGTTAAGCAAGATCACCTCTGAGGAGCTCCAGGTTTAGATGTAAGAACCTATTGACCCTATTCTAATTTGTATTATATTTATCGATATATATATATATATATATATATATATATAAAATCACATAATAAGATACAATAAATAATTATTAAGCATCTATAATGTGCCAGCTACTATGTTAAATGCTGGGAATTCAAATAAGAAAATGAAAGATAAAACTTTACAATCTAATGGGGGGGATATGATATACTAAAGGAAACTTTAAGCAGATAGGATGCACTGCCAGAAGGATCTTAACTTAGAGGTATGATGATGGATAAACTCAGAACCAAGCAGAGCAGCTGGTGGAAAATGCAAAGATGGCTTGGATTTTGAACCTTCAGTAAAGGAGAACATAGAAAGCAGTTTTTGTTTTCCTATTTGCTCTACCCTCCAGCCCCACAAATAGAGAGGCAGATGTAAATGGGGCTATTGATGAAAGGTGAGTATTGAAGCAAACACTGCTTACATGCTGATGAATTTCCTAGTTAGGAGCTTATAGGAGGAAGGAGTATCGGATGTTGATAATCATTCTTACTAAACTGTAAGTTTTTTGAAGCCTGAGAGGATGCTTTTACTAAAATAATGCCTTGTACCTTATATTACAGAAAAGGAAAATCATTAATAGTCATCTAGTCAAGTCTGGCTATGCAGGAATCTCCCACAAAACAATTTTATACAGTGGTCATCCAAACTCTTCTTGAATACCCAGAATGACAGGTCATACTACTTTCCAAGATAGTTAATTCCAGTTTGGAGCAGAGTTAATGGTTAGGATGATTTCTTTACATTACATTGAAATCTATTTCTCTGAACTTCATATATATATATATATATATATATATATATATATATGTATATATATATATATATATATATGTGTGTGTGTGTGTTATATGTAATATTTAAATATTGGGAAAATATTTAAATATTACATTAATATTTAAATTTTGTTAAATGAATAAAAAAGGTATTGATTGAAAAAATGCTTTTAACCTCTCCCTTAGGCTGATTATCTTTATTTAATTTGTATAAATTTTACATTTCTCATACGTGTGTATATATAGTATGCTTTCTGTACTATGTATTTTCCCCATTGAGTGGATTGTAAACATAAACTCCTTGAGGAAAAAGAAAAACAACTTACATTTTCTTCCCAAATAAATACCAATTGAATGAACAAATGAGTGAAGAAGTGAAAGAATACTTCTCATCCCAGCCTTGATTCAAGTATAACTAAGATTAAGAACATCATAGACTTCAGACTGAGAAGATACAATCATACTAACTAATATATTGCAGACTGAGGAAGAGGTAATGATATAGTTAAAAATTCTGAGAGAGGAAGAATTGTTATAGATAAACCCCAAATCAATAATTATTGTTCAAAAAAACTGAGATGATGGGTCTTCTGAACTATGGTTTGATTTGACCATATTTGGAGTAATGTGTTATTTCTAAGTGGCACATATTTATCTGATGGATTTTTGATGTATACATATGTGAAGCATATTATGGGACCACTCCCCTGCCTTGCACTTAATTGAACTGCTTTTCTGAGCTCATTAAGAGAGTAATTGTTATTTTTATAAATAGACCTAGAATTGGATTTGATTCAGTCAGTCATAAAAATGTTTTCTGTGTGGTATTAGCTCACTATAGCCAACAGTCAAAGCATTATACTCTCAAAATGATTAAAGATATATTTACTATTTCAGTTTATTTCAGTATCTGTCTCTACTATAATTAATTGGAAGTAGAGTTAGAACCCATTCTAATATATGTAAGTATGCATTTATTATTTGTTTTTAAATATTTCTGAAATTTTTTATTTGTTTTTTTTTTGTTTATCATAGTCACTTCCAGAAAGTTCCATTTATTCAATGACAGTTTCTTAGTAACAAAAAAACAACAAAAGCCAAATAAACAAAAACAGAGCAACCATGTCCAACAATCTGTGCAATACTCTATTTCTTCATCTCCCAATACCTTCAGTGAAAGGAGGAACCTGAATTTTCTCATTTCTTCTTCAAGGTTAAGAAATAATGAAAATTTAAGTCAAGAAAATTTAAAAGGTTATAGTTTCATTTAGATCATTATGTACTATTTTCTGAGATCTACCTTCTTTCCTCTGCATCTAGTCATTCAAGTCTTCCCATATTTCTCTTATCATTTCTTAGGAGGCAAAAATATTCTATTATATTCCTAGATTATAATTTGCAGAACCATCTTCATTTATGGGCATCCACTTTGTTACCAGGTTTTCACAAAAAAAGGATTTCTTTGAATATTATTCTATATGTAGACCTAGACTTTATTTTTATATATTTTGTATTTGTTTTTTTCCCCAAGGCAATGGTGTTAAGTGATTTCCCCAAGGTCACACAGCTGGGTAAAGATTAAGTGTCTGAGGTCGGATTTGGTCTTCCTGACTCCAGGGCCAGTGCTCTAGCCACTGTGCCACCTAGGTGACCCCATAGACTTTATTTTTAAAGAAAAAAACAAACTCTCTCCTTTTTTACACATGTTACATTAGATGTCTGGTGGATACCTTAGACATCTTAAACTCAACATGTCCAAAAGGAAAAGCATTCTCTTCCTCATAGACCCTCTCCCCTTCCAAACTTCCCTACTACCATCAAGGGGACCATCATCCTCTAATTCCCCACACCTAAAACCTAGGTTTCATCATCAAGGTTTCACTATTTCTATATATCCAACATATCCAATATGTTGCCAAGGTTTGTTGAGTTCATCTTTGCAATATCTCTCAAAGATGGCCCTTTTCTCCTTTGGTACTGTCACCAAATTGATATAAGCCCTCATTACATCACAAATGAACTATCTTATAGAATACTGGTGAATCTGATGCCTACCATAATTCTTTCCCTAATATAGGGAATATACCATTCACTTACCAGTGATTTTTTAAATTGAAGTTCTGACCATGTTGCATTCCTCCCCCCATCTTGCATAATTCCATTAGCTCCCTATCACTTTTAAGATCAAATACAATTTTTTCTTTTCTGAAACCCCTTCACAATAAACCCCCCTCCAAATCTTTTCAGTCTTACACTTTAAAACTTCAAATGTGCACTTTGATCTCATAGCACTGTCCTGATTGAAGCCCCATGAATAAGTCACCTTCACTCAATTTCTCTGCCTATCTCCAATGATTGGAATGCTCTCCCTCCTCATCTCTGCCTTCTAACATTCATGGCTTCCTTCAAGTCTCAATTTAAATCTCACCTCCTACAGGAACCATTTTCTAATCCATTTTAAATTGAGACTTACCTCTCTTTATAATTCCCTATTTCTCCTGTTTATAGTTTCTTTGTACATATTCTTGTATTCTTGATTACATTGTGAGCTTCAAAGAGCAAAGAATATTTTTTGCCTTTCTTTGTATCCCCATCACTTAGCCAATTGCCTGACACATAGTGTATAAATACTTGCAGTCTGATTGACTGACAGTAGTGCAATTCTGTTTTTAGGTTCTTAGATAGCATGTTCTCTGTGATACATTCCCTTCCCCCACACATCTGCTATTATTCTGCAATACTAAGTAATTGAATGTAAATGTGCCATCACTTTATACAACCTATAAGATAGCAAGCAGGAAACTTACATTAACAGCAACATTGTGAGTTGATCAATTATGATGGATACAGCTCCTCTCAGTAGTTCAAAGATCTAGCACACCTTCCCTGGGGGAACCTGTGGATGTGCCATCCACATCCAGAGGAAAAAAAAACAAAACTCAATATTGTCTCAAATAAGAAAAGAAAAAAACTGTATTTTGAAATCAAAGGCACATAATATTTAAACTTATCAAGCAACAAATTCTGCAAATGACATTAAAAATCCTTTGCATATAAAGAAGAAATTCCTAAAAAGAAATCTAGATTGTAAGGAGATCATTTACTTTGCAAACATTCTAGATAATAGAAGCACAAGAGAGAGAAACTACCAAGGAAGGCAAAAGTATAAAATATTTACTCTAGAATAAGGGGGGGGGGCGGAATAAAGGAATGTTTTGTGTTAAAAAGAAAACACTAGAATAGCAACAAAATAATGAGAGGAACCAGAAAGAAATATCTGACAAAAACTATAGAAGTTAAGGGTAGGGGTGGCTAGGTAGCATAGGGGATAGAGCACAGGCCCTGGAGTCAGGAGCACCTGAGTTCAAATCTGGGCTCAGACACTTAATAAATACCTAGCTATGTGGCCTTAGGCAAGTCACTTAAACCCATTGCCTTGCAAAAAAAAAACCTAAAAAAAATTAAGGGTAAAAGTAAAACAAAAGGAAGTAATGGTCAAGGAAGAAATCTGTGTCATAATGGATTAAATCTCCCAATACCTGACCTATTCTCTAACTCTTGCTTTAAAGATGTATAAGCCCAATCTATCCCATTGACATGTCATTCTCCTTTTATTAGTGGAGATTAATTTCCTGCCCTAAATGAGAAGCAGGGCACAGAAGATAAGATGTAAGAGCTTCTGTATTGGGTCAATCTCTCTGTAGAGACTCATCAATGAGTGCTTTTAGATTCTAGCTTTTAAAAAAAAAAGATGGAAGAGACCAATGACATTTTAAGTTTCTGAAGGAAAAGACTCTGGGGAGACCTGAGAGAACCAAGCAAGAGTCCATAAGGAGTTTCCCCTTGGGTGAGATCCAGGACATTCTCTTGGTTGAAGTACATTAGCTTACTCAGTGAAAGAGATCTTACATTCTGTATTATCTGGTATAAGACTCCTATTTATATCTCCTTTGATTTTTGTTTTACTATAATTTGAAAAAAATGGGTTTCTTTGCTTTTCATTAGGTGTGTTCATTGTAGTGGTATTTGAGGGGAAGGAAATCAGGTTTTGACTACACAGCTTGGAGTATTCGATTTCTCCCCAAATGATATAACAATCAAAAGTTACATGAAACCCAAAGATATTCCATCATGGAATGAAATATAAGGGAGATATGTGTACTTGTTTTTTTACAAGGCAATGGGGTTAAGTGGCTTGCCCAAGACCACACAGCTAGGTAATTATTAAGTGTCTGAGGCCAGATTTGAACTCAGGTATTCCTGATTCTAGGTCCAGTGCTCTATCCACTGTGCCACCTAGCTGCCCCCCAAGATGTATGTACTTCTAATCCAATACTCCCTCTATCTGAGGAGAGCAGAGCAGGAGCCTCTTTCCCCAACTTTTTGTTTCTCCTCTTGGCAGTATTCAAAGTCTCTTTTGAAGAAGGGTGGAGAGAAAAGAAACTAAGATGACTTTTCTCCTCCCTTTGAACCACACTCTATAATAACACCTCATTCCATACTCATGGAGTCCTCACTTCATATGTGGGGTCCATCCCTTCATTTCTTTATCCTTAGAGAGAGAGAGAAAGCATGGAAAAAATTGAATTGGGAACAATATCTACAAAGCACTGACATTGAAGTTGTTTAAAAGGGAGAACTCAAAATAGTTATCCTAGACACTTTAATTTCATAAGGAATAGAGACTAATGAAAGAAGATATGAATAAGAGCTGTGAATCTATGAATAGAAGTCTTGTAGATAGGAATGGGATAATGATTGGATAATGAAGGATAATGATAAATAAATGAGGGGAAAAATCATTTTTAGGAAAAGGCACTGAAAATTGCAAAAATAAATCTAATAAAGCAAGTTGAAGGGGAAATGAGGTAAGGGGATTTTTCTTGCTGACAACTGAAAGAGAAAAAAAGGAAAAGAAGAAAGGGGAATTAATAAGTTAAGAAGCAAAACTTTGGGGGTGCCTAGGTGCTGCAGTGGATAGAGCTCCAACCCTGGAGTCAGGAGTACCTGAGTTCAAACCCGGCCTCAGACACTTAATAATTACCTAGCTGTGTGGCCTTGGGCAAGCCACTTAACACCATTTGCCTTGCAAAAAAAAAAAAAAAAAAGAAGCAAAACTTTAAAAATAGGGAGAAAAGGGACAAATGGGAAGGGGGATGTTGAGGATGAGGAAAAGAGAGCCAGGGGGAATAGGACTGCCTTAAAGTTGGTTAACTAATAATAACTGGAGAAACAAAGTACTATTAACTGATAGCAAAAGAAGATCAAAAGAAAGTCCTTATTTAGAAAAAAAATATTAGATATAAATGAAAGAAAATATAAACCCAACTCATAACTTTAAGTGTGAATAAATAATATAATAAGACAAAAAGAGGGACAAATCTGGTAAAAAATTTTCTACAATCTCTTGTTAATGAGAAATATACTTAAAAAGCAAAGCTATATAGAGAATAGAAAATAGAAATTAGAATATCATTTACTATGTATCAGGAGGATGTAAAAAAAGCAGTTGTAATCATTCTATCAGTCAAAAGAAATTCACAATATAAAAAAGAAACAATTAAGAATCTCATGGGCCAGCTAGGTGGCGCAGTGGATAGAGCACCAGCCCTGGAGTCAGGAGTACCTGAGTTCAAATCCAGCCTCAGACACTTAATTACCTAGCTGTGTGGCCTTGGGCAAACCACTTAACCCCATTGCCTTGCAAAAACTGAAAAAACAGAATCTTATCTAATGCTGAAATAAATCCTAGACAACACATCAACATAAATATTAAATGTATATGCTACTTAACATCTAAATTCACATAGAAAAAATTAACTGAGCTAATTGTTAAGAAAAAAGGGTTCATATACAACAAAATTTTGGTAGCAACACTTTTTGAGGAAAAGGAAATATAGATTGGAAAACGACTAGGTAAAGTATGATATAAAACATAATATGATGTTTTTTGTGCTATGAGAAATAAGGAATATAATGAATTAAGAGAAATATGGAAAGACTCATGATGAGATTTCATAGAGAAGTAAGTTGAAACAAGAAAATATACATGATTATTTTAATATAAATAGAAAGAAAACAACAAAATAATCTAAAAAAATGAATGTTTCAAAATCAAAAAAATAAGTAGTGCTCCAGGGAAACAATATCAAAAAGATACCTTGATCCCACTCTTTGCAGAGCTAAGGCATGCACAAGTATGATATATTACAAATTTTCAATGAAATTGTTCAGTTTTACTGATTTTTTTTTCTGTTTTTCTTTTCATTTTCTTAAGGATATTGTTTGTTATATTGTATAATTTCCCTAGAGGTAGGATGGGAGAATATTGGGTAATATTTTTGATTTAAAAAAGCAGAATATACATACATATATATATATATACATATATATATATATATATACATATATATATACATGTTGATTTAATAATTTTTTTAATACAGGAAGCCAGCTTTTAGCAAATACATTTCCAATGTCCCCCTGGACTTCAGGGGTTCAGCTTCTATAGACAAATAGGGAATTTATGGGAAGATTGAGTTTAACCCTAAAATACAGAAATAGCAAGGTACACATATAGAAAACATTTCATGAGTTCCTCATATAATTACAATCCTCATTTTACAGATAAGGAAATAGGTTCAGAGAGTTGGTATGGCTTTTCTATTATCAAACACATATTAATATCAGTACTTGGGCTCAGATTTAGATTTACTACCTCTAACATTACCACAAATAAAATGTAAACTCCTTGAGGACAGGGGCTATTTCATGAGTAGGTGTATGTATGTATGTGTGTCTGTATATGTCTGTATATGTGTCTATGTTTATGTCTTTAAATCCCAAGCAATTAAAATAGAACTTTACACATGATGATTATTTAATAAAATGTCTGATGAATTGGATTGGATTCTGGACTAAATCTCTTACCACCCCACCATACTACCTGCTGATAAAATAAGCAATAAGTTACTAGTAATTCTCCTTAAATTGACCTTCCTTCTCTAGCCATTGTGCTTCCTAACATAACTTAATCACAACCAGAGCTGGTGGTTCAAGAAATAACTGCTTAATGTTAAATGATTTTTATCACCCCAGTATAACAGAAAGTTTTTATTTTCCTTCTTCAGTGATACCATAAGAAGAGGGGAAGAAACATAAGGCACTAAACAAATAAAGAGAAAATTGTCTTTTTCATATTGCTGTGATGAAAAATTTTTCAAATCACTCAAAGCACCAGCATAAATTATGATTGCCTCCTGGTTTTCTAGGATTAGTATCAGGATGATAACATTCAGAATGTTAATAAGTCTCTTCATAGCTGTATGACTGAAAAATGACTAATAAAAATTCCATAAACACCTGAGTTATGTCAAACCTTTCTCAAGGTTTGTGAGGGTCTGGTATCTCTAGTAAGAAGGAATTTTCATTTGGCTTTCTAGACTTGGGGGATTCAATACCATTATGAAATGTTGTTGCTCCAGGGTTTCTGGACTTCAACTATGAAATTCAATATCCAAAGTCACAGATGACAAAAAAAGAAGAGTAAACAAAATTTAATCATTGGGGAAAAAGAGCTTGCTGCAGAAGAAAAAAATGTTGCTTTCATTTCTAATTACTAAAATTAAACAAAAATTTCATGCTTATTTTTAATAGTGTATAATCAAAATTGTGACACAGAAATGGCACTGAATTAGGAGTCAGAGAATGGGATCTAGTACTAGCTCTGTCGATAACTTGGACAAATAACTGTTTATCATGGGATCTTAGCTTTTGCATTATGTAAAACTAGATCTAGGCAGCAAAGTGGTAATGTGTATCCGCCTTGAGTCAGAAAGACTCAATCTCCTATTAGAACACAAGTTGCTTGAGGATCAGTACCTTGCTCTTTTTTATAAGAAGTGAGTATACTTCTTTTTTATTTGTATAATGTTCTGCTTTATTTTTTATTATTGATTTTTAAAATATTTATTTGCTTATTTTTCCATCTTCATACAATAGTAATTTCTACTGATCATTATTTTTTTAAGGTTTTCAGTTTAAATTGTTCTCCTTCCCTTCCTTTCCTTCCTCCTCCCCCTAACAGAAAACAATCTAATGTAGGTTCTACATTTATAATAATAATACTAAACAATACATATATTGATCATATTGTGAGAGAAGAATCAAATCCAAACAGAAGAAAGAATCATTAGAGACGGGGGAAATGATATAAAACATAACCAACTTTTAAAAATTGAAGATATTAAGTTTGGGATTTCATTTAAACTCCACAGTTCCTTCTCTGGATATGAATGATATTTTCCATCATGTCTTTTAAATTTTTCTTTGATTATTGTACTGTTGAAATGAACAAGTCCATTATAGCTGATCATCATCCAATGTTCTTTTTAGTGTGTATAATGTGTTGGTTCTGCTCATTTCATTCAGCATCAATTCATACAATTCTTTTCAAGCTTTTCTGAAATCCTCTCGCTCTCTCATGATTTCTTATATAACAATAATGTTCCATCACATACATATATCACAATTTGCTCAGCCATTCCTCAGTTGATGGGAATCCCTCAATTTATAATTCTATGCTACTATTAAAAGCCTCTATGAATATTTTTGAATGTGTAGGAATTTTATCCTTTTTGTGATCTCTTCAGGATATAGACACAGTAGTGAAGATAAAAGGGTAAGCACAGTTTTATTGCCCTTTGGTCATAATTCCAAATAGTAGTGAACCCATTTCTTGATATATGTTGTTGAGTCATTCAATCGTATCTGACTCTTCATGAGAATGTAAATGATAACACACCAATGCTATCCATGGAGTTTTCTTGGCAAAGATATTAGAGTGACTTGTCATTTTTTCTATATTGAGACATAGTAAGTATTAAATAGTATTACTATTACATCTATTTTCAGTTGCAGAAACAGAGAAGTAAAGGTGATTTGCTTTGGGTCACACAATTAATAAATGTCTGATTCTGAATTTTGAACTTGGGTCTTCCTGATTCTAGGCCCAGCACCTTATCTACTGAGTCATCTAGCTGTCTCCACTGAAATTTAGATCTGCTTTGCTTCAAACAATATCCCACAAAACATAATCTCACATAGTAAAATCCTGTTGCAATACAGAACATTAGCAGCTCACATTTGGAAGGGACTTCATATCCCCACCTCTACCTGAAATATGAATCATGTCATATCCTTCAAATAGTAGCTTGATAATCCATTGTCAGTAAATTCTTTGAGGAGAGTAATTTTTTGTCTATTTTTGTGTCTCCAGCATTTATTACCATGCCCACCATTAATAAACATCAGTTAATTGATTTTAATAATAAGAATTCCTTGGAGTTATGGGTTACTTTTGACTCAGATCCTGGACTTCTCTGTTTGTTTATATGCCTGCAAAACACATCAACAGTCTCTTCTTAATAATTATGAGGCAGCTAGGAGGGACAGAAGATAGATCCCTAGACTTGATCTCAATTTCAAATCCAAATTCAGAGTCTTACTATGTAATTTGGAGTGAATTACTTAGTCTCTCCCAACCTAAATTTCGTCTGTAATATAAAGGGGTTGAACTGGATGGTATCCAACTCCTCTTTTATCTCTTAATCTATCCTATCATCTCCTGATGAGAAAAGAGGAATGCAGTAGCAACCCAGGCAGCCCACTCCACTTTGAGTTCTAATAGTATTTGCATCAAATTAAAATCTTTTTTTTTTCTGTCATATTCATATAAATTACCTCATATCTCTCTCCTAAACAAAACACAAGACTAATCTCTTTCACACAACAATCTTCAAATATTTATGACAACTCTTCAGGCCTCCCACATACTTTCTCTTCCTGTTCAGTTCCACATTTCATTCAGTTTCTCGAATAGTACAGTTTAAAATTCCTGGCCCAATTTGTGTGGCCTTCTTCCTGAATGTGTTTCAGATTGCTGATGATCTCCATAAAATAGGTCTCTAAATTTGAATGCAATATTACATAAATGGAACCACTAGAGTAGACTCTCATTTTCTTTTTTCTGTTGAGTGTACTCCTATCTATTAAATTTAGTTTTTATCATTTATTCTAAATCTCTTAAAGTTGCATTCCCAGAAATCCATCTAGGACTTTACATATAAAATGTTGCCCAGTCAAGCATTCCCCATCTTATAACTATATTGAGGTTTTCTTTGTTTGCTTTTAGTTCAAGAGTAAATTTATATGGATTCCTATTAATTTTCATCTTATTAGATTTGCTTTGTTAATTTAGATTTTTTGAAGTCTATGTATATCCTCATCTGAGGTATTAGATATATATCCTGAGATAAATACTCTAAACCTCAAATCACCAAAAAAATTGACAATAATGAAATACATAAACCCACCCAAGTCTTGAATATCTTATTTTTAAGACTAATTTGAGAAGAGAGATATATATGTGTCATTTCCTAGTAGTATGCCCTCCAAGTTGACATCCATCCATTTATCATCTCTCCTCAGATCCAATTATTTAAAAATTCCCTAATCCATATAATTAGATGATCATTCCATAGTTCTCTATTTTACCAATATTAGTATTAGTCCATTTCTCAAATGTCTTTCTGAAAAACAAGAATGTTGTTATGTAAAGGATAGCCATAGCTCCATCAATGAAGAGAAAGAAATTAAACTTAAAGTAGAGGTAATGTTAATATTCTGCAATTAATCTGTTCCCTCTGTACTATGTACCTTACATTAACAGTGATCCACCACCCCATCCCATTTTCCTAGCTATGAGATAAGATCAATGAACTTCTAGAAAAATGCCTTGCTCCTCCCAGGCAAGGACTTCTGGTAAATCCCTGCCTTCAGACATAAAACAAGCTCCTAGCAAAAAGCAATAGACCCTTGCCTTATCCTGAAATGACTGCAACTTGATCAACCATTCCTTAAGCTCTTTACCTTATCTCCACTCCCTGAGCTACCAGCCCTCCCAACTATTTCTATGGTTCCCTAGGTACCCCTTAAAAGTTCACCCTCTATTCAGTTGAGTTGTTCATCTTACTTTAGCAGGGCAATCTACTCTGGGGGAGCAAGATCCCCCAAATAAATTCTCCTTCCCCTATACTCTTCCTTATTTTTTCCCCCTGATGACTTGTCTTCTGGAGAATCCCTCAAGTAATCTTTCATGCTCCTATAACTTTTCTTATTGTTCATCCTCTCATAGCAACTTTGGTCCTGCTACTGCTAATGCCCCTTAAGGGATCAATGGCTTCTAACTGTCTCTGTCTTTAGTCTTTATTTCCTTTAGCTTTGCTAACCATGGCAATACTTAAATAAACCTTTTTTGTTTCCTAAAATTTCTTCTGGGTCAGAGTCAGTCTTTTACATGAATTCTCTCTGTGCCATCCAAACTTAACCAACTACATTTTTATCAGCATCAATCTGATACAACATAGTCACAATAATTCTATGCTGTCTAATATAAATCACTGCTTGCTTTTCTAACTATTCCATTAATCATGAATTGTAGAATTTAGCCAGGATTTAAAACAAAAATCATTGCCTACAATTTGAAAAAACAACTTTTTTCCATTTTCTTTTTCTTTTTTGTTTTCTTGAAATCAACTATATTTACTTGTCTCAAATTTTCCTAAATGACTTCAGGATTGTTTTATTCAAACATTGAGGCTCCTGCATTCACATTTGAAATTTCATTTTTCTGAAATCTTGTTTTCTTTTTCCTGGTGAGGTGATTTGATTTCAATAGGGGCAAACATATATGCTCTTGCCATCTCTTTATTTCCTCATTTATCTTGGTTTTCAACTCCCCACTAAAGTTTTTTTGGTCTTCCTTTTAACACCGTGAAGAATACATTCCTGCTAGAAAAAAAGGGAAGCAAGATAATAATGGGGTAATTCTACCTTCTTATATTATTTGCCTTCTCCAATATCATGATAGTATGAACCACAAGTAACAATCTGTTCCCCTCTTTGAGCTTCCTTATTTCTTAGTATAGTTAGGAAAGCCCTCTGTGGAAAATATTTGTTCCCAGGCACAGCTAACCTTAATGATAGAATCCCTATAGGATCATGTCACTATTTTGCATACAAACTTCATATAAAAGTTAATCCTTGCCCTTTCAGAAATTTCAGATTTATAAAAGAGAATGAAATACAGACAGATATCTATCTGAAAATTGTTAGATATTTGTAAATTGCATATTATTCTTTTCAAATGTGTTTTTAAATGCAAGTTTTTTTTTGTTTTGTTTTTTGTTTTTTAGGTTTTTGCAAGGTAAATGGGGTTAAGTGGCTTGCCCAAGGCCACACAGCTAGGTAATTATTAAGTGTCTGAGACCAGATTTGAACCCAGGTACTCCAAGGCCAGTGATTTATCCACTATGCCACCTAGCTGCCCCATAAATGCAAGTTTTGGTAAAAGGAAAAAATATCTAACTTCTTAAAGCATAAAAAGCAAGCTTATGAAAGAATCAGGAGATAAAATTCCTAGAAGTATATGCATAGTTAATAGGCAATTTTAAGCTATTCAATACAAAATTTTGTCTTTTTTTTTCCCAGAGGAACCTTCAAAAATCAGAGAATTGCGCAAAAGAATAAATTAGATATATTTTTCTTCTGATTAAAAAAACATCATCACTAGATTTTAAACAGGCCCAATATAAAAGTTGTAATACTCTCTCTTTTGGATGAAACAAAACATTGTAAAACAGAAAATAGGTGGGTTTTTTGTGGAGCAACAATAAAAATGAGGAGAAAAGACAGTGAGAATAGAGACTATTCACTGAAGGAGAAATACTCAGAAGATAAATTGCAGTCACTATAGAGAACTCTGTAAAGTCTTTTGCTTGTAAAGCTGTTTGAAGATTCAAACACAAGCAATATGGGAGCAATATATTAGAGTCCATTATTTCTTACCAAATCAAGAAGGGACCACAAAGTTTATTTGGCTACTTCAAAAGTTTCCTTACTTTAAGAAATCTTTGAAAGAGTTGATGTGAGAAATAAATAATGATTAATAATGTCTGAAGATAGTCAGAACAGCACTTATTTTGTACTGAGTATTATATTTCTTAAAATCTTTCTGTGATAGATCTTTTTCCTAGATAGAGAAATGGGACAGATTAATTGTATAATTAGTAACCTATTCATGCAAATGTAGGGAAGAAATTTTAAGGTGAACCATAAAACCATAACCCAACATGCTACTAAGTCACCTTTTGACAAATATGAAAATTGTTGACACAGTGGTGAGAATTAAATTCTCTCTAAAGAGCTTGTTTTGTAACTTCAGTCTCTAAAGTTGAAGAAACACAAACTCTTTGATTAATAGATGGTAGGTAGCTCAGTATTCAGTGTAATTTATTTTTAGTTCCACAAGTTGTGACCATCAGGTAGGAGGTAAATGAATAGGCCACTGACATAAATAAAGTAAAAAGAAAAAAAAAGGTGCCTAAGAATGAAGGAGAGAACTTAGGTGAGCAATGAGAAAAACAAAACAACAAAATAAAACTATCATTCAGTGATTCAGGATCAAGATAGTTTAAATGAACATAAATAATATCAAAAATCAATTGGTGGGGGCAGCTAGGTGGCACAGTGGATAGAGCACTGATTGTAGAGTCAGGGGGACCTGAGTTCAAATTTGACCTCAGACACTTAAGTATTGCCTGTGTGACCTTGGGCAAGCCACTTAACTCCCATTGGCTTAATTAAATAAATTTTTTAAAAAATCTGTTAGGAAAATTTTTGCCTGAAATTTTATGTTTACAGAGCATCTTTAAAAACACTACATTATCCATATTTGAATCCTTAAAATCATCACATAATGTTCAGTACAGTATTGATACAGTCATACCCGGATACTCATAGACTTCAGAACTCATCAAAACTAGTACTTCTTGCATTTACACTTCAGGGAAAAATGTTTCAGCACTCTATGCTTGCTCAGGATTCTTTGCACTAGCTAGAGACCATGCAAGAGAAAATTCTTATCATTTGTAGATTGTGCATCTTGTAGCACCCCTTAGAGGTCTACTAGTCAGTCCCAAGGTAGTTTAAGGTAAGCCCACTTGCTCATTGTTTGTTTGGACCTTGATTGATTTAGAGTAAATGGAAATGGAAATTATTTTTGCTTTGGCCAGAAAACCTGAGTGTCCCCTACCAGAGTGATTCTTTTTTGTTTAATTATGAAAGAGTGACTATTCTTTGCTTCATTTCTTACTTATCTGTTTTACTAACTGAAAAGCCCTGAGAGTCTTACCATTTAAGTTGAATTCATTTTTGAACTAAGAAAAACTGGTCATTCTAGGTCTCTTTGCCTCCTTTCTCTTAAGTAACCTTGATCACTGAATGGGCTTTGCTTCACTCAAACTGTGACCTGAAAAAGACCTTAGGTTTAATGGGAGGTGGAGCCAACATGGTGGAGTGGAGGCTTGAGCAAATTCTCAGCCAACCATTCCAAATACTTTTAAATAACCAACTTCTAGAGTGGCAGAACCCACCAAAAGCTTGAGTGAAACAATTTTCCAGTTGGAGACAACTTGGAAGGGAAAGTTCTATTATATGGGGATTAGAAAGGACTTGTAGCACAGCCTGAGAGAACTGGCTCCAGGCAATCAGGAACAGATATCAGGGTTTCCTGGATCCCTGAGGGCACCTGGGTTGGTGGAAGTGGTGGCATTTTCCAAATCTATCAGTCCAGGGAGTGCCGAGGAAAACGAAAAGGTCATCAAGAATACTCTGACCCACCAGAGTGAGAGTGGAGGCCAGTCCAGCACAGACCTCAGAGCAGCCCTGGCCTGAGAACCCCCAGCAGACCTGGGGAGTCACCTGGCTCAGAGTCACTGGCAGTTGTTTGCAGAGCGTTTAGTCCATGTATAGTAAAGGGGGGGGGGGGGCTGCAAAGGTCTCTTTGCTATTCCTGAGGCAGGACTCTTTTGATTTGCTAAGGAATTTTATTGCCCAGAGTCTCTCAGAAGACCTTAGAGGAATTGAGACCCCTCAGTGCATCCTCCACCCTGGAAGCAGAACCCCACCTTAACAAGGAGTAAAAAATCAAGCTATAGGTTGGGAAAATGAGCAAACAATGAAAGAAAAAATTCTGACCATAAATAATTACTTTGTTCCTAAGGACAATAAAATGCACACTCAGAAGATAACAAAGTTAAAGCTTCTGTATCCAAAGCTGCCAAGAAAAATATGAATTTTTCTCAGGATATAGAAGAGCTCAAAAAAATTTTGAAAATCAAATAAGGGAGGTTGCAGAAAAAATTTGGAAGAGAAATGAGAGAAATGTGGGAAAATCATGAAAACCAAGACAGCAAGTTGGTGAAAGAGATACCAAAAATATTGAATAAAATAACATCTTAAAAACCAGTTTAGGTCAAATGAAAAAAGCAGTCAAAAAAGGTCAATGAGGAGAAGAATGTCTTAAAAAAGTAGAATTGGCCAGATGGAAAAGGAGATAAAAAAAGCTCTCTGAAGAAAATAATTCCTTCAAATGTAGAATGAAGCTATGAGAAGCCAATGACCTTTGTGAGGAAATAGAGAAATTATAAAACAAAATCAAAATAATTAAAAACTAGGAGAAAATGTGAAATATCTCATTGGAAAAACAACTGACCTGGAAAACAGATCCAAGAGAAATAATTTAAAAATTATTAGACTACTTGAAAGTTATGACTAAAAAACCCTATACTTCATTTTTTTTCAAGAAATACTCCAGGGAACTGATGCTGAGTGAGATGAGCAGAACCAGAAAAACACTGTACACCCTAACAGCAACATGGGAGTGATGTTCAAACTTGAAGGACTCGCTCATTCCATCAATGCAACAATCAGGAACAATTTTGGACTGTCTGCAAAGGAGAGTGCCATCTGTATCCAGATAAGGAACTGCGGAGTTTGAACAAAGTTCAAGGACTATTCCCTTTAATTTAGAAAAAAACAGACATCTTATTGTCTGATCTTGTCACCTCTTAGACTTCTCTTCTTTAAGGATATGATTGATTTCTCTCTCATCACACCCAATTTGGATCAAGGTACAACATGGAAACAAAGTAAAGACTGACAGAGTGCTTTCTGGGGGGGGGGAAGCAAGATGGGGGGAATTGTAAAACTCAAATAATATCTTTAATAAAAATTAATTTAAAAAAAAGAAATGCTCCAGGTAAACTGCCCTGAAATTCTAGAAGCAGAGAGTAAAACAGAACTTGAAAAGTCCACCAATCACCTCCTGAAAGAGATCCCAAATGAAAACTGTCAGGAATATTATAGCCAAATTTCAACTCTCCCAAGTCAAGGAGAAAATATTTCAAGCAAACAGAAAGAAACAATGAAAATATTGTGGAGCTGCAATCAAAATAACACAAGAATTAGCAGCTTCTACATTAAGGGCTTGTAGGGCTTGGAATATGATATTCTGAAAGACAAGAGAGCTTGGATTACAACCAAGATTTAACTACCTAGCAAAACTCAATATACTCTTTCAGGGGAAAGGATGGATCGTCAATGAAATAGGGGACTTTCAACTTTCCTGATGAAACAAGCAGAGATGAACAGAGAGTTTGATGGTCAAGTACTGGATTTAGGTAAAACATAGAGTGAATGGGAAGGCCAAATCATGAAGGACTTAATGATGTTGAAGTGCAGGTATTTCTGCATGGGAAGAAAATATTGTTAACTCATATGAACCTTCTCATTTATTAGGGCAGTTAGAAGGAACATATATAGACAAGGGACAAGAGGAAGTTGAATTTGAAGATTATAATATTTTAAATATGGACTAAATGGTGAGAAAGGTATGTACTGGGAGAAAGAGAAAGAAGGGCTATAATGGACTTAATTACTTTACATGAAAGAGGCAAAAAAGTTTAAGTTAATACACAGAGTTCTTTAAGGAGACAACAAGGTACATAAAGTAAAGCTAAGGAAAGAAGGGGCATCATCAACAGTAGTAGTGGCAATGGGAGCAGATGCCATAAATAGCACAAGAGAGAGGGCAGGAGGGTGGACTATGGAGAAGAGAAGGTAGCTGGCAATCTGGCTGAGGTCAGCATGGTGGAAAGAGCAAGCAGAGCTTTTAAGCAATCCAGCCCTCTGTCAGACACACACCCTGGCAGGCCAGGTGAAGACATTTGCCCTTCATTCTCTTGTTTTATTTTATTTTATTTTATTTCATTTCATTTCATTTCATTTTATATTGGGAGTTTTTGCAAAGCAATGGGGGTAAGTGATTTGCCCAAGGTCACATAGCTATGTAGTTATTAAGTGTCTGAGACAAGATTTGAACACAGGTCCTCCTGACTCCAGGGCCAGTGCTCTATCCACTGTGCCACCTAGCTACCCTGATTGCCCTTCATTCTCAAAGATCATGATATTAGGGAGGTGATGCCACAAAAAGTATGTAAATTGGATTTGGGTGAAGGGATGTTGTGCTAAGTCACAGTTCCACTTTCTCCTCTAGAATCATCTGGGTCCTGTGTTCAGATATGAATCAGGACAACTAGAGATGGCCCTGGATATGAAGCAATCAGGGTTAAGTGACTCACCCAAGGTCACACAACTAGTAATGGGCAAGTGTCTGAGTTCAGATTTGAATTCAGGTTCTCCTGATTTCAGGACTGGTGCTCTATTCACTGAACCATGTAGCTGCTCATAACACAGAATAACAAAATGTTGTGTAATGGCAAGTGCAGATGAAGGACTTGGATTCAAATCCCAATTTACTATTTATCATGTTTTCTCTTTAGATTAGTGAACTAATATTTTGGGGTCTAGTTTGGGGTCTTCTTTCAAACTTCTTCTGCTGATATATTATCCTGGGACTTCCCTCTAGACCTGGGGTCTCCTTACCTGGGAACAAAGCTGCAGGCTTCTCATTCTGGAATATCCACATGCAAGATCTATACCCTTCTCCTATTTGTGAGTGCCATTTTTTGAGGGGAACAGACAAGTTTTCATTTTCTTTGTCAGTCTCCAATCACAGCTTCCTTTTATATTGTATCTTAAATGATTTTTAAAAAACCTAACTCCTTGAGGGCAAGAACTATTTATCTTTTTATTTTTATTTGTATTACCAATGTTTTCCCTTCTTCCAACTTTCCTTGTATCTAAAATGAGGCTGAGGAATAGAGATCTCTAAAATTGCTCCCAATATTAAGTTATATAATCCTGTATTTGATATGCTTATGATGCTGGTATTTGACATTTAGACAAGTCACTTTCTGGCACTCAGTTTCATCATCAGTAAATGAGGATGCTGGGTTAGATGACCTCTAAGGTCCTTCGAGTCCTATGATTCTATAACTAAGTGTAATCAGAAGTAACCATGATGAATTGAAAGAAAGCCACTGTCCTATCACACAGAAGCTGGCAAATAATTATTTTCACAGCTCTAATAGGATTCTATTTCTAACCCTATACTATTCAGTTTAATAAAGCCTTATTTTTAAATTTAACATCTTAGTTTATTCCCTGTCTCTAAAGCTAGAAGGTTAAAGGAAGAGGTGGGGGGAATACTTGAAGTTGGTTTTTTCTCAGTGAATTTAAATCTCAAAATGGGTTGAGGTGCTGGATAATATTTCCTTAATAATACAGAAAATGCCAGGTGAATATTTCCCTAATATTTCTCCTTGAACATTTAGAAAGGAGACATTTCATTCTACATTTCAATAGTTTCAGTGGTTAGGAAGTTGTGTATATTTGTGAGCATTTATATTTTTCCTCTATGTAGAGGTTGAATTTGTGCCACTGCATATTTCAGTCCTAGCATAGCGCTCTGAAACTAATCATTCTTCCAACTTAAAATCATTTCAAGTATTTAAATATAGTTATTATTCTCCCTCATTTTACAAGTCTTCATCTTCAGGTTAAACTTCACTGACTTCTTCATCACCAGATATAGAATCTAGATTCATTAATATCCGGGTCATTGTTCTTGGATACTCTTTAATTTGTCAATGTTCTTAAAATGTGATAACAATGATACTAGCATTTATATAAGGTTTTCAAGTTTGCAAATAGCTTCACAAATATTTCATCTGATCCTCATACAAATTTGTGAGCTATTTTCCACATTTGACAAATGAAGAAACTGAATCAAACAGAAGAAGTCAAATGACTTGTACAGGTTCAGGCAGTTAGTAAATATCTGAAGCTAGATTAAACTCAGGTCTTCTTGACTGAAGTCTCAATGTTCTATCCATTGAGTGAATAAGCTAAACTAAATAGAATAATATAAATGTGGTCTGACTAGAACAGGGTAACACAAAATTATTACATTTCCAATTTGATCATTGGCAGTTTAATATCATAATAGATTTTTGGACAATATTGGATTGGACAATTCAACTTAATGAAAATTTATTAAGATGTTGGTATTTGCCAGTCCTTATGCTGGATTCTAAATTGCCACAAAAGTGAGGCAATTCCTTCAGTCAAGAAACTTGAAATCTTCTGGAAGGATTTTTCTTCACAATAAGTAAATATAGGATGCATGCATGCAAAATAAATACTTTGTGATGGGGGGATTTCATGAATTGCTATGGGTGTGTGGAGTATTTATGGTGTAAGGTCTTGCTAAGGTCTTTTTCAGGGAAGCTCATCCATCTTCAGTGTCCACATAGCTTTCACCTGTGGCTCTTCCACAGAAGATATAGCATATGTAGTGGTCATACCCTAGTAAAACCATCTCAATTTAAAGGTGACCAATGACTGAAGAGAGATCAGTGAGTCAGGGAAATTTCTACACCAAGCATATGAAAACTTCCTCTGGAAGAATGGGTAGATAAGAAGAATTTGTTTCCACCAGCTTGAAGACAGACTTTTTTAAGGTGATATTTATACCAAACCTTGAAATAAACTAGGGGTCCTGGGTTACAGATATGAGAGGAAAGTTAGACCACTGTTGTTCACAGAATTGAAAAGCTGCCTATCATTTATGAAGAACAAGAAATATGATCAGCTTGAAGTAACATGATAAGATTAGAAAGATAGGTTTTGGTCAGGTTGTGAAATGCCAGGACTTACAAAAATCCCTTTTGACATCTATGTAAAAAAATGGATTGAAGAGATGAATGCAAGACCAATTAAGAGGTCATTGAAATATTACAATAAAGAGGGCCTGAATTAGAGTCCTTGTGCTATAAGTAGAGACAAGGGATGGATGTAGAAGCTCACATAGTTACTTCATATTGGATTCTTCAGTCTATTAACCACCTATATTTTTTTCACACTTAACTATTCTCTATCCATGATTCTCTATCTCATTCTATTTGATTGTAACACTTATTGAAGCCTGTTGATATCTTTTTCAATCCAAAGTCTATCATAAAACAGGGTAACAATATCTTCTAATTCTATCATCTATAAATTTGATTTGTTTTTAAAAAAAATGCTGCCTAGATTTCAAAAAAGATCCTTGAGGGGGTGGAGTCAAGATGGCAGGGTGAAGGTGGGAATTCCCAGAAACTCATTCCCCAAAAAACTATCAAATTATGATTAGCAAAAATTTAGAGGGGCAGAACCCACAGAAAGACTGAGTGATACAAATTCCCAGTCCAAGACAACCTGAAAGCTCCACAGGAAAGGTCTGTTTCATCAGGACCAGGGGTTGGAAAAAGCCAATGCACAGCTGGGCAGAGTACCTAGATCCCTGGGTGCACCTGGGTCATGGCAGAGGGGGCAGTTTCCAGACCTCCTGGCCAAGGGATAATCCAAAACAGCTTGAAGGGGTGGTGAGAAAACTCTGCCACACCAGAGCAAGTGCTGACCTCAGAGCAGCCCTGCAATGAGAACCTGCTGCAGGAATGAGGGAACCCAGCCTACACTTCCAGAGCCCAGTCCACAGATGGTAAGAGAATTGGGGGAGACTGCAGAGGCCTCTCTGTGCTCCCTGTGGCAGGACTCTGCTGTTTGCCCACACAGATCCAGGTTGCAGTTGGGGCTCCCATACCATCAGAGCCAAGCAGGGACCCTCCTCACAGCTCCAGTGCAGAGGGGAGGGCCTGTGGTCATCCACATACCAAAGCGCAGGCAAAAGAGTAGTCAGAGGCTCTCATAAGACCTTGGAGAAATTAAGGTCCCTGTGGGTTGTCCCCAAAATCCCCATAACACCTTGGAAGTGCAGTAAATCAGTCATAGGCTAAGGAAATGGGCAAAAGAAAAAGAAGAAGAAGAATCTGACCATAGAAAATTACTTTGTCACATGGAAGATTCAGAAGATGACACACTTGAAGCTTCTGTATCCAAAGCCTCCAAGAGAAATAGGAAATGGGATCAGGCTATGAATGAGCTCAAAAACAAAGCAATTAAAGGAGGTACAGGAAAAATTGGCAGGAGAAATGAGAGCAATGAAGATAAATCATGAAAACCAAGTCAGCAGCTTGGTGAAAGAAAAACAAAAATATACTAAAGGAAAAACATATGATTAAAAACCAGTTTAGGCCAAATGAAAAAGGCAGCACAAAAGGCAAATGAGGAGATGAATGTATTAAAAAGCAGAATTGGCCAGCTCGAAAAGGACATAAAAAAGCTCTCTGAAGAAAATAACTACTTCAAATGCAGAATGGAACTAAAGGAAGCTTATGACTTTGAGAGAAATCAGGAGGACATAAAACTATTTCAAAAAAATAACAGAAAATGTGAATACCTCATTGGAAAAACAACTGACCTCAAAAACAGATTCAGAAGAGATAATTTTAAAATTATTGGGCTACCTGAAAGTCATGACCAGGAAAGGAGCCTAGACTTCATTTTTCAAGAAATAACACAGCAAAGCTGCACTGACATCCTAGAAGCAGAGGGTAAAATAGAAATTGAGGTAATTGACTGATCACCTCCTGAAAGAGATCCCTAAAGAAAAACGTTCAGCAATATTTTAGCCAAATTCCAAAACTCCTAAGTCAAAGAGAAAATACTAAAAGCAGCCAGAAACAAATAATTCAACTGCTGTGGCTCTAATAGAATTACACAAGATCAGGTAGCATCTACATTAAGGGCTCATACAGCTTGGAGTATGAAATTCTGGAAGGAAAACGATATTGGTTTATAACTGAGAATCAACTACCGAACAAAACTGAACATCCTCTTTCAGGGTAAAAGATGTACTTTCAATGAAACAGGGACTTTCAAATTTTCCTATTGATGCAAGCAAAGCTGAACATAAAGTTTGATCTTCAAATTCAGGATTCAGGTGAACCATAGAGAGACTGGATGGGAAGGACTAACTATGAGGAATTTAATGATGTTGAACTGTTTGTATTCCTGCATGGGAAGAAGATACTGATAACTCATATGAACTTTCTCATTTATAAGAGCAGTTAGAAGGAGTATATATATATATATATATATATATATATATATATATATATAGAGAGAGAGAGAGAGAGAGAGAGAGAAGACACAGGAAGAAGATGAATATAATGGTATAATATAGTAAAAAGATGGAGTCAATGGATGATAAAGGAGGGTACTGGGAGGAAGAGAAAGGAAAGGAAGAAGGAGCTAAGATATTTCACATAAGAATCAAGAAAAATCTTTTTAAATGGAGTGGAATGGGGGAAGGTAACGGGGAATAAGTGACCCTTCATTCTCATCAGAAATGACTCAGAGTGGAAATAACATACTCACTTAATAGGGTATAGAAATATATCTTACCCTAAGGAAAATTGAGAAGAAAGGGATTGGATAAGGAGGAATGGGGTTGGGAAGAAGGGGGGGAGTAGGTGAAAGAGGGAAGAATGTGGGAGAGAATACTCAGATATAACACACTTTTGAATAGAGACAGGGTGAAAGGAGAGAGAGAATAGAATAATTGAGAATGGGAAGGAATAGAGTGTAGGGAAATAGAGCTAGTAATAGCAACTGTGGGAAAAAAATTGAAGTAACTTCTTTGGTGGACTTATGATAAAGAATATAACTCATCCTGGAAACAGAGCCATTGGAATCTGAACACAGACTGAAGTGTATTTTTTTCTCTCTCGTTATTGTTGTGATTTCTCATTTTGGGGGGGGGGGGGGAGGAGGAATTTATGTTTACTCTCACAACAAGATTTTTATAATAACATAAAATAAATAAACAAAAAAAAGGTCCTTGACAAAAATACCAAAAAGACAAAGTAGGTGGCAAATATCTGGGATGCTCTTTTAAGTATTTGCCTCGAAAATGACATGACTCAATTTTTGACTCTGGGTTGGGTGTTCTTATTACTAAGCAAAATTATGGCTAATGAAATTTTTTTCTAATCGGATAAATGATTTAAGATTTCTTCCTTTCCCGAGTCAAAGGAATCACTTTATATTGTGACTTCCACACTGGAAGACACTCTTTAACCTAAATTAATCTTTACATAGCCTAGATAGGTCAAATTTACACCTATTATTCCACTCTAAGATCTATCATTCTAATGGTGAAACCAAAGAGTGAAAGAATTGACATGAGAATGAAATTTAGGGCTGCTGTTTGCAATTACAAAAGGAGAGAGAGAAAATAATAGAAAAACTTCACTAAAAGACAAAAACCCCTTTTGTAAGGTTTATCCCCACCAGTCTGATCAAGAAGACAAGCATATTTCCATAATTCTTTCTAATAGAATAAAGACTGACTGATAGACCCCAGTATTATAATATTTTAAGAATTCACTAAACTTTTTTAAACAGGTATTTATCAAGATATGTATATATATATACATATATAAATATATATGTATATATTTACATACATGTACATATATATGACACATACATACTAATAAATGTCGATTGATGCATGGATGAATGGCTAAATCAACTTATCTACTTGACTATTATTTTCCTGTCCAATTTTCTTTATGTCCATCCTTGTTTCTTCCTTTGAAATGCAATAATAATAATTGTGGACCTCCACAAAAGTTGGTAATCTAGACCCCCAAGTATTGCTGTCTAACCTGTCCATGTATTCTAGGAACAACTAGACCTTGTCATTCTTCTTGATGCTGCCCTTTTTTATAACATCCCCTCCTGAAGCTAAATATTCCAGTGATGTCTTGCCCAATTAGTAATTGAACACCTTGATAGTCAGGAATTTCTTAATTTTATACTTATATCACCAGTGCTCAGTATAGTGATTTTAGTAGATTGAACTCCTAATAGATACTTTTTCATTCATTCATTATACAATCTCCTTTCCACCATTAGAACAAAAACTCCTTGGGGTCAATGACTGTCTTTTGCTTTTCTTTGTAACTCTAACACTGGCACATAGAAATTACTTACTTTTTATAGACTAACAGATTCCCTCTATGGAGGACTTAAGAAGGAAATGTTCAGGAGAGGGTGGATGAATTGAGACTTGCTTCACTAGGGGAAGTACATTTACTCATGAGGTTATGATGTTCTCACAGGATTATAGGATCTAAGATTGTAAAATAGACAGAATATATTTAATTAAATGAGTGCTTGTCCAAGAATTCTCTCTACAACATCACTTATGCAATGGTCAACTGAAAGTCTCCACTGTTTGAGAAAAGGAGGAGAATGTGAAGAAGAAGGAAAAGAAGAAGGAAAAAGAAAAGAAGAAGAAGATGATGATGATGATGATGATGATGATGATGATGATGGACGAGGAGATGTGATGATAGAAGCATCAGTTTGCAAAGTACGTTGAAAATATGATAGTTGATCCTCATAATAAATTAGTAAAGAGGTACTATTATAATACCCTTTATATAAATGAGGGGACTGAAGTTTTTTGATTTGTCCAGGAATATACAACTAGTAAATGTCCAGTGCCAGGTTTGGTCTCAGATCTTTTTGACTTTAAGTCCAGTTCTCTCTCCACAATCCAAGCTAACTTCCCAACATTTATTAAGTACCAAATATATAGTAGACTGAACTTGGCATTAGAGCTACAAAGACAAAAATGAAACAGTTTTTACCCTGGTGAAGAGGGTATCATTCTATTGGGGGAGATCACATATACAATTATTGACAAGATCAGAATAAATACAAAATAAAAGACAGTTTAAGGAGAAAAGATACTAGTGTTACAGGAATAAAAAGGAAGGGAAAGGGAATAAGTATTTTTTTATTGCCTACCACATGGCAGATATCATGCTAAGCACTTTACAACTATACCTCAGTTTATCCTTTGAAGTACCCAGAGAAATGATTGTTATTATTATCTCTATTTTACAGAAGAGGAAATTGAGGTGATTAGAGGTTGAAAGATTTGTCCAAGATCATATGGCTAGTAAATTGTTTGGATCTTCCTGACTATAGAAGCATCACTCTTAATTACTTCCTGGGGAGAGGCTTTATTGAAAAGATCATAGAAGTTTGGTCTTAAGAGAAATGAGGGATTCTGTTATTAAAGTAAGTGAAATAATGTTTGTTGTTGTTCAGTCATGCCTGAGTCTTTGTGACCCTATTTGGAGTTTTCTTGGCAAAGAAACTGAAATGGTTTTCTGTTTACTTCTCTAGTTAATTTTATAGATAAGGACACTGAGGCAAACAGGATTGATTCCTTGCTAGGGTCACAAAGCTAATAAGTGTCTGAGTGCAAATTTTAACTCAGGAAGAGGTCCAGGAGCAGCACTCTATCCACTGCACCACCTTGCTGCCCAAAAGAGTGACAACCACTAACAAAAACTAAACAGATTGGTATATAGCAGGAACAAGCAAAAATTCTGAGTCCTTACTATTCCCCATCCTCCTCCCACAGGAGAATGGATGATGAAGAAACCTTTTAAAAAGGAGGAAGTTTGGGGAGCTAGAAACCTGAAGTTGAGTCAAGACCTGGGCAAGTAGGTGGGAAAAATTTTTATTTGTAAAATATGAAAGACTGAAAGCACTATACTGCTGAAATCAGATTGGTATTTCTGTCTTAGGATACTACCATCATAGTAGTAATAATAATAATAATATTAATAATAATAATAATAATAATGAAAGAACCACCATCAGCAAAGTCATCTGTGAATGCAAAGGACATTCATGACATATCAAGATGGACAGACTCCTCCCCAATATGATTTATGAACAAGGATTCCTGTTCCCCCGAGGACACTTCTGAAAGCAATTAGAGATTCCAAGCAGCCATTCTGCCTGGCAGTTAATTAGGATGTGTTCAAAGACCATGGTTCAAAATGAATAAACAAAGAGTTTGCAGTAGTCAGATCATTTTTGACACACAGGATGTTGACACTTCTAGTCAAATAAGCTTTCAATTAACCAGAATGCTCTGAAAGGATCTGGCAAACAGGATTTTCTGATTAATTGAAATATTTTTTGTTGTTGTTAAAGCATTCCCTGATGGAAATCAGATTTTTTGGTTTACTTCTACCTTAGTGAGAAGACTATGGTGACCTCTTAGGTCAAGGTGAAAAATTTGAAGGAGTATTCAAGAGATTGGGCTTCAATCAGTCAGTGAATCAGTTAATAAACATTTATTAATCACCTACCTATGTACCAGACACTTTGTTACCTGTTGGCGGTTTAAATAATGGCATAAGATAGCCCCTGCTCTCAAGGAGCTCACAGTCTGGTAGCGAACACCATAAACAGACAATATATAAATGCTAAATACTAGTTAAATAGGGAATGATTAAAAGAAGGAAGGGCACTAAAATTAAGAAGAGTTGGAAAAAAGTTTTCAATAAAAGATGGATTTTTAATTGGGACTTAAAGGAAGTGAGGGAAGTCAAGAGGTAAAAGATAAGAAAGAGGGTGCTAGACAGAGAAAAAGCCTGAAGCCAAAAGGTAAAGTACTTGTACATAGAACAGCAAATGAGGCCAATGTTACTGGATTAAAGAATATGGATCAGGGAATAAAGTTGAAGAAGACTAGAAAAGTAAGAGGGGGTTAGGTTATGAAGGGCTTTGGACATCAAAAAGAGGATTTTGCATTTTATTTGCAAAGACAATAGGGAACCATTGAAATTTATTGAACAGGCACAGTATCATAGATATTTGTAATGTTGCTGACTACTTGGATGATACATTGAAATGGAAAGAAATGTGAGGCAAGAACACCAACCAACAGACTATTGCAATAGTCCAGGGAGTGAGGTGATTGGAGGCCTGCCTTAGAAACACAGCAGTTTCAGAAGAGAGAAAGGGACTGAGAATTATTATATGCATGAAATCAATATGGCAACAGCTTGGATATGGGAAGGTGAGAAATAGTGAGGAGTCCAGAATGTTGCCAAGGTTTTGATTAAGAGGGACTGCTAAAATATGGAGTGTATTGGGTGTTCAGAAAAGCTAATGTCACTGATGCGAGGACTTACTGAATCCTTTTCAGTGCTGCTCATCACCCAATTTTCATATATGGCTGCAAGATATTGTGTTATGTTCAGTTGTTTCACTCCAGAAAACTATTGTAGTTTTGAGGGCTTTAAACCAAGTTGAGGGTATCCGAACTCAAACTCATGGGTGAATTAGGGGATATCTATTCCATGAATGTGAAACTTCCTCCCAATTGTCATGGAGACAGTTGAAGCTGTTTGGAGCTTGATCAGGCTTTGAAGACACTAAGGTCATTCACTGAAGCCCAGACTATTGCTGGCTATCTTTACTTTTATCTTACCAATGGACTTCAGTGACTCTGGAAGAGAGAGTGAAGCTGACAATATTGTGTAACTCTAGTGCTCAAGTCAAGACTTCACCCATGATGTCACTGGTCTTCTTCAAAAAACAAAGACAACAACAATAGGTAAAGAAAGAAGGGAGGAGAGTGAGACAGAAAGATAAGCACACTTAGACATGCTAATTTTAACCTGAAATCCAATTTAAACTGAATTTTAAACTGAAATCCCATTTAAACTGAAATCCAGTTAAAGATGTCTGAAAAACAGTTGAAGATGTAAGATTGGAGGTCAATAGAAAATTTAGGGGAGGATAGTTAAATTTGAGGAACATCAGCAAGGAGATGGCATAAATCCATGGAATCTAATGAGATCACCAAGTAAAGTAGTATAAAGGAAGAAGACAAGAGGGTCCAGGAAAAAAACACCTTGTGTAACATCGAAGGTTGGATGATGTTTATTCAACAAAAATGTCTAAAGAATAAGTGGTCTGGAAGGTAGAAGAAGAACTAGAAGAGAATGCTGTCCCAAAAACCTAGTAAGAAGAGATTATCATGGAGAATGTGTCAAAAACAGTGTCAAAGACTTCAAGGAAAACAGGATTGAGAAAAGTTCATTGTATTTGGCAACGAAAGGATCATTATTACCTTTGAAGAGAGTAGTTTCAGTAGAAAAAGCTTTGCCACTGTTTAAGGATCCTAGACAATCATTTCACCTTTCTGAATTTCACATTTCTCAGCTTAACATCCAGTTAATCTTTTCAAATGAAGAAAATAGATAAGAGAATTACTAAGATTCTTTTTATTGTTGAAAAGTCATGATTCAATTTTTCTTGACATAGAAAATGTTATGTATTTGATCAATGAAGATCATAGAAGGCTGAGAGAGTGAAAATAGAAGGTCCTCCATTCTGAGTGCTGTGATCATAGATCCAGCCCAGAGATGGAAATGGAGAGGGCACTATTTAACTGTGTGATATCCATCTTTCTTTATAAATTCTGTACACTCAGAGTCTCAAATCAATAGAGGAAGAATGCCATAGTTAGAAGAGTCCTATCGCATTCAAATCCTTACTTTGATGGTTTCCAATTTTATGACCTTGGAAAATTCACTTATCCCCACTACCCCTGGTATTATTTTGTTAATTTATAAAATAAAACATTGGGTTAATTGGTCTCTGAAACTCTTTCTACCTCTTTAGCTATGAACTTTCCTTTTATTTAATCAATACTTAAACAAAAATCTCCCCATTACAGAACTGACAAATGCATCAGAGGAAAAAAAAATTGATGGGCTCCAAGGACTGGGATTCTGGCTAAGATTTTTAATATGATATTTTAATTCAGACAAAAAAAAGCTAACATTCAGCAAATATTTTGCTGTCAACAGTGTTCATGGAGACATGCTAGTATTAGGAAGTATACAAAGTTGAAGTCCTTCCTCTTTAGGACCTTACTTTCTAGTAAAATGGGTTATTTAATGAAAAAAAAAGAATACAACTAAAATAAGGTAGATCATAGAAAAAGACTCAAACATCATTCTACTGGAGTACAGAAGCAGATTGAGATTCATGGAGGAGATGACATTTGAAGGGGAAATGAAAGAGAATGGGATTAATTCTTCATTGTCTGCTCTATTTGGGCAGATGTTACTTATAAATTCACCTTACACAGTGCATTGTACAAAGAAGATAATTTGCTAAACATTTGTTAAAATGATGAATGAATTCTAGTCAGGGGGAAAATGAGTTCCCCAAAGTGGAGAAAGGGAAATTAGATGTTTTAAAGGCATAGTAGATAGTTCAATTTGACCACAATGTGGGTTTTTTTCCCCAGAAAGTAGGAAATAATTCTAGTAAGTGATTTTAGGATTAAATCATAGAACACCTTGAATACCAAATTAATGACATGGGAATTTATTTTGTGAGTACTTTGGAAGACTTCAGGTTTTTTTTTTACCATGATAAAAGCAGTGTTTAGGAAAAAACTAAAAATAATGTTACAGATGAATTGGAAAAGAGAACAATGATGAAGTTTGGTGGAATCTGTCATGTTAGCTATATAACTTCTTTGTGCCTTGGCTTCCTCATCTCTAAAATAAGAATATCAAAATTCCTACATCGACTTCAGAAAATATTAATTGTGAAGACTAGAAAATGTTTGAAATGTTTTATTAAAGCATTTTAGAAATCTTAGCTATTGTTTTTGGTACGTCTTATTCTGATAGCTGATGACAAAAAGGAATGTTACCTTTTGGCTTTCAGAGGTTATGCCAATGGAAATACTAACTGGCACATTTTCTTAAAATGAAATATGCCTCAGATATCTCTCCAGCTGATTGTCTGAGGAACAACCTTGCTAAAAAAAAAAAGGGAGGATTATCATCAATGAATTATGCAATAAATCATTATTTATCCTTATCCACAGAAAGTCACAAAGACCATAAACTAAGACATGCAAGTTTTATGAGCAGTGCAGAAACATTAGAGATGGTAATCCTCTTCTTTCCTAATGAAATAAAAAAATCTTTAAAGTAAAAAAGCACATTACTACTGGTCTTTGAGTCTTAACCTCAAACCTTAGTAACCATATGACCATGAGAAGATCACGTCATACTTCTGTGCCTCAGTTTCCTTATCTGGAATAGGATAATAATACTAATAGTTCCTAGTTCACAGGATTAATGTGAGAAAAGTACTCTGTTGAACTGAATTGATTCTAGAAATGTGAACTATAATGAGAAGCAGCATAGTATAGTAGATAGAAAGCTGACCCTGAGCCAAAACTTAATTTAAAGCCACATACAGTTTGTATGGTGTCCTTGGCCAAACTGCTTAACCCCTGAGTGTCCCAGGCAAGCTATCTAAGAATCAGTCTCCTTCCACTGAAAGAATTTCCCCACTTCAAGGTTCCCTATACTAATGAAATTACCAGCTCACTCCCTATTCCTAATATTGCCATATCCCAATCTGAGAACACTAAGCTTGTCATTTTCTAAGGCTCTCTGCTTTGGAGAGGGGAGAAGAGGAAGTGTGGAAGAGGGAAATAAAAGGTGAAGTGTGATTGCACTCCCCAAAGCAAGAAACCTATTTTTATCTCTGCCACATGGAGAAGAGGGCTTACATTGTCAATTGCAAAAAGGTTTTGTTCTGACCAAAGTAGGATTCAATGTGACAGAATTTAAATCAGAAAAATCTCATTGCTGTTTGAAGTGTCCAAGCGGCATCCTTCCCTGCCTCCAGTAATCTTTCAAATTCTTCCAGGTTATGTTTTTTAGAAGCATGAACAAAGCTGAAGTTGGAGATAGGTAAATGAGACCAGAGATATCCCTGTACCATGGGTGGTACTTGACCTACAACTAGGTGGTGAAGACAAAAAGATATGAGTTCAAATCTCAACTCAGACATTTATTAACTACATCACTCTAAGCAATTCAACTAAATGCTCTTTGCCTTAGATTCCTCACCTGTAAATGGGAATAATAATAATAATAATAACATAGTGCTTGACATGAGTATAATGTAAATGTTAACTATTTTAACGTAAGGAAACAAAAAAAAAAAATCACAGAGCTTCCATGTGGCAGGATAATGTGGTACAGTGAGAGAAGACCTTAGATCATCAGGAGTCTGAAAACAGTTTGAATTCCATCTCTGCCTATGATATTGGCCAAGAAACATAAATTCTTTGTCTCAGTTTTCTTTTGGATAAGGAAAGAGAATTTAAGTAGAATATCATTTACTCTAAAACAACAAGGATTTTGATAATGCTGTTTCCTCCAAAGGTCCTCGTGATGGGAAGTTACATTGTAGTTTAGCAATTAAATTGAGCTTTGAAGGATACTGAGGGTTCTAAGAAATATAGGTGAAAGGAGATAATATTCCATGCATGGTTGTGGGATGAGTGGATGCTTTTAAGATAGAATTGACAAGACTTGGCAACTGATTTGAAATCTAGGATGAATAAGGGTCAATGTGATTCCTATATTCAAAAACTAGAATTTCCAGGTCAGTGGTTTCCCCTACAAAATTAGAAACAGTTTAGAGAGGGACAGCTAGGTGACACAGTGGCTAGAGCACCAGCCCTGGAATCAGGAGTACCTGAGTTCAAATCCCACCTCAGACACTTAATAATTACCTAGCTGTGTGGCCTTGGGCAAGTCACTTAACCCCATTGCCTTGCAAAAGCATAAAAAAAAAGAAAAGAAACAGTTTAGAGGAAGTGAGACAAGTTCTTCTTTGAAAAAAAAATGGAGGTTGAGATGCCTGTGGGTCATCTAGGTATAGACATTCAACATACAGTTAACAACATAGTACTGGAGTTCAGGAATAATATCTAAATGTGGGAGGTATTTACAAAAAGAAAATCACACAAAGAAGAAAAAGAAACTGTGGAAATCATAGTGTATATGTAAAGAAAAAAAGGACAAAGCATGAAAGGAGAAGAGAGAGAGAGAAAGTATAAAAATAATAGGGAAGGAGTACAAAGAAAGAGGAAGAGAGAAGGAAGTGGAAGAGCAAAAAGGAGAAAGGGGGAGAACCTGAAAAGAGGGAAGGATAAAGAAGAGTAAGAGGGGGAAGAGAAAGAAGAAGAGTAATGAAGAAGAAAGAGAAAGAGATGAAAGGGAAGGAGAGGAAAAGAAAATCAAAAAGGAGAAAAGAAAAAGAACAGGAAAAGAGAAAAAAGCAAAAGGGGAAGAGAGTAGGAGAGATGTGAGAGAGTTCATGAAGTGAGTGGAAGGTAAGAAAGAGAAGACAAACAGTGAAAACAATTTTCTTCTATGATTTTTTATGAGAAATGAAAGAGTTGTGGAAGAATAATTTCAAAGAATGGCAATGATAATTCTTTTCATCCTTGTAACAACTGTATAAGATGGCTACAAATCTTATTCTTATTTTGTACAGGAAGTGGTTCTAAACAATTCAGTGAGGTGAAATACTGCTTGTAAGTGCAAGAGGCAAAATTCAAACTTTGGTCTTCCTGCCTTTATATCTATCCCAGATTCCACTATGACGTGCAACATAGAAAACCAGGGCCTCAGTGAAATCATGGGTTTTTTTTTTTAGAATCTTAATGATCTGACTGGGGGAGAGGCGAGCTTTTCTTCTTCCTATACTCCCATTCCAAACAGCTGAAGAAAATTTGATATTAACTGTATTTGGGATATTGCCAAGGATAAATAGGCAGACTTTTCAGTAGATACACAGTTACCAAATGAGAGTAGATCCCTAGTCTTTGATTCCAGATACAGGCTTCCTTCCACTACACCACATGATATGTGATATGTTCAATAGGAGAAATGAATAAGATGGGGTGTTTTCTGGGTGTGGTAAATAAAGGCAGGGAAGGGATCAACAAAGATTCAATCCTGGCTATTAATATTTATTTTTAATGTAAGCAGTGGGTGATCCAAATCTAGAGACCATCCATAAAACTTGAAGTATACTGACAGGCATAGTTCCCTTGATAGTCTCTGCTCTGGCCAGAATTGTTACTGTAAGATAAAATGTGGAAATGTTTTCTTTGTGTTATTCAATTGCTCATAGAGTCAAAGTCCACATGTGTGGTCTTAACAAGAAGGCCAGAGTTTCTGTCAAAATACATGGGATCAGAATGTGGAAGACCTCTTCAATGGAAATTCATTCCCTCTAGGAGGTCTCACTTGGATGATTCTATCCTGTTATCTTTCTCTTTCTTTTCTTAACTAAACACCAATTCCTTTTCTGGAGTTTAAGTTCAGTCTGTGGAATTCATTAACAATTCATTCTCTAGGTATATTAACAGAAGAAATTATCTTTTCTCTGTCTCTAGCTCAGAAAATTATTCATTCATTCTCTCACTTCAAGTATCACTTCTATGTGACTGACTCTCACATCACAGGATGTGCTAGCTATATCCAGGTCTAGCTAGTCTTTTGGAGCACCAGTCTACTGCTTTGTGAACACAGAATCATGAAACCATTATTAGACCACAGTGGCAGTCATATTCTGAACTGTATAGTGAAGCTCCATCTATTCCTAGAACTTATCCTTGTGTGACTCAAAGAAAAGCAAACTAGATACCTCTAGCCTTGCCTTTTTCCTCTCACCCTCCCCTGCCCTTTCTTTTTTAAGACTTTCATTCTAGTCAGTGGAGAAAGCAGGAGTCTGGGGCCAAAGGTTACTTCTCTACTTTTCTTAGAGAGGGATAAGATACTGGGATAGTATATGTATCTCTTAAATATTGTTTGTTTAGGAGTGTGATTGAGTTCCATCTAACTTTAACCACTCTGTCATTTTGAGGAGGAAAGGGAGACTAAAAGTCTATATCCCAGATTTGACACCTTTCTCACCTAATACCAGGTTCATAATGACTACATAAAGATAATGAAAGACATCCATTTATCCAAACCCTATCAAAACAGAAATAATAAAAATAAATTCAGAGAAGAGGATATATAAAATTATATAGAATGAAGAAAGTCTCCCATTGGAGATAAATAACTCAGCTTAGTCAAGAGAGCAGTTACTAGATCTCACCCAAGGGCAAATTTCCTGAAATCTGTAGAGTGGCAGTCTGAAAATAGGGGGATGATGGAGTCTGCCCACTCTTTTCAAGTCTTCTCAGGGTCTTTTCCTTTATCAGGATGCAGAGTTGGCCTCTTCCATCTTCTCTCTCAAAACTGGAAACTGGCTAGATGCTTTGCTAGGACAAGACTAGTCTTCACAATTCTTACTTGGAGGTCTAAAAAGTGGGATATCCTTCATATAGGTCAGGTCATTCATTTATACCAACAAGGAAAGAGTCCCATATCAATGGATTTGGGGAAAGGGGTTATTTTTAAATTAAAATAAAGCTATCTTTGAAACTTAATTGGCCCAGAAACAAAGGTTCAAAACATTGACTTAGAACAATGTCCCAGGAAATAACACAATGCCAGATTATATATATATATATATATATATATATATATATATATATATATATATATACATATATATACATATATGTATATATATATATATGTATACAGAAAAGAACTATTTTAATCACTTATTATCTACCAGATATTTTACCACACAAACACAATGATATGTACTGACAATTTACTATTTGCTTAATTATAAAATACTCAACATAGGAGGTGACTAAAGCTGAGTAGCTTTCCTTTAAAAGTTTTTTAGTAGTTTTTCTTTAAAAACTTTTCTAGGGGGGCGGAGCCAAGATGGGGACATGAAGGGATCCAGTCTTAGGAGCTCTCTGATAAAAACTCATAAACTAAGGACTCTAACTAAATTTTCGAGAGACAGAACCCACAAAGGGAACCAGTGAGGCAGTTCTCCTACTCAAGGTAAGCTGGAAAAGAGAAGAAAGGCTCTACTCCCCAGGGTCTGGGTCGAGGGGTGGCCCGCAGGAGGTGTGGCCCCCCCCCAGAGCGAAAGAACTTCGGCCTCCCTGAGGCAGCCCGAGGGCACTGGGAGCCACTCACAGCAGCGGGGGAGTCCCCTGAGCTGCACCCTGGGGAGCACCGGGCACAAAGTGGGGAAACAGTTGGGGACCTCTGCCAGAGCAAGCACATGGAGCCCAGCCCTCAAGGCACACAGCTAGCAGCTTAGTCTTTCCCCAGCCCTGATCCAGGAAACAGAAGCAGGCAGAGCCAGTAAGCAGGAGCCTCCAGGGCATGAGCCCATTGAGATGAGGGAGGGGAGTGAAGAGAGACTGCAGAGTTCTTCTGTCCTCTGCCTCTGGAACAGGACTCTGGGGCTCTGACCACATTCAGATCCTGATCACAGTCTAGGCCCGGCCCCATAGAACAGCAGCGCCCCCCCCCCCACCTCGGCCCCATGGCAGAGAGGGGGGGGGTACATATGGTCATTCACAGACCAGGAGGGAGGACAGAGTCTCACACACTGAGACCCTTGTGGGAGTGCCCCAAAAGCTCAGGAAGCACCCCAAAACCAGGCCCAGACTGGAAAAATGAGCAAGCAGAGGAACAAAAGGAAGATTATTGAAAAATATTTTGCAAATGAGCCCAAGAAGGATCAAAATACTCAGTTTGAAGATGAGGAAGCACAAGCTCCTGCATCTAAAGACTCCAAGAAAAACAGAAATTGGTCTCAGGCTATGACAGAGCTCAAAAAAGACTTTGAAAATCAAATGAGGGAGTTGGAAGAAAAACTGGAAAAAGAAAGGAGAGAGATGCAGGAAAAACATGAAAATGAAGTCAGCAGCTTAGTCAAGGGAATCCAAAAAAATGCTGAAGAACATAGCATGCTAAAAACCAGCTTAGGTCAAATGGATAAAATAGTTCAAAAAGTTATTGAGGAGAAGAATGCTTTAAAAAGCAAAATTGTCCGGATGGAAAAAGAGATAAGAAAACTCTCTGAGGAGAACAAATCCTTCAGACAAAGAATAGAATTCAGGGAGATTGATGAATTTGCTAGAAATCAGGAATTAATACTCCAAAACCAAAAAAATGAAAGATTAGAAGAAAATGTGAAATATCTCATTGAAAAAAACTGATATGGAAAACAGACTTAGGAAAGATAATTTAAAAATTATTGGAATACCTGAAAGTCATGATCAGGAAAAGAGCCTTGACATCATTTTCAAAGAATTACTACAGGAAAATTGCCCTGATATTCTAGAAGCAGAGGGCAAAATAGAAATGGAGAGAATACACTGATCCCCCCGAGAAAGAGATTCCAAAAAACCAACCCCTAGAAATATTATAGCCAAGTTCCAGAACTCCCAAGTCAAAGAGAAAATATTACAAGCAGCCAGAAGGACACAGTTCAAATATCGTGGAGCTGCAGTCAGGATCACATAGGACTTCGCAGCAACTACATTGGAAGCTCGTAGGGCTTGGAATACAATATACTGGAAGGCAAAAGAGCTTAGAATACAGCCAAGAATGAACTACCCAGCAAGGCTGAATGTCCTCTTCCAGGGAAAAAGATGGACTTTCAATGAAGCAGGGGAATTTCAAAGGTTCCTTTTGGAATGGCCAGAGCTGAACAGAAGGTTTGATCTTCAGATACAGGACTCAGGTGAAGCATGGAGATTGGAGGAGAAGGGGGAAATATGAGGGACTTAATGAGGATGAACTGCATGTATAGAAAAATGATACTGATAATATTCATATGAACCTTCTCAGTTAATAGAGCAGGTAGAGGGAGCTTTTATAGTTGAAGCACAGGAGAAAGCTGAATTCGAAGATAAAATATGGTGTAAAAATGGAGTCAGTAGAAAAAAAGGGAAATGGAATGGGAGAAAGAAAAAGGAGAGGGAGAATAGGCCAAGATATTCCACATAATAAGATTTTTTTTTATTACAATGAGCTATTGTAATGATATGGAAGGGGGGAGGCAAGGGGGAATGAGGGAACCTTTGCTCTCATCAGAGATGGCTAGGAGAGGAAACAGCAAATATACTCAATGGGGTATAGACATCTGGAGTAAGAAGGAGGGGGGAGCAGGGGGAAGGGGTGGGGATGTGAATAAAGGAGGAGAGGATGGACCATGGGAGGGAGTGGTCAGATATAACACATTTTCTTTTTTACTTCTTGCAAGGGGCTGGGATTGGAAGGCCTGCCCAGGACCACAGGGCCAGGTGGATTCTGGGCCTAAGGGGTGGTATGGGGGCTCAGGGCTTCTTGGCCCCAGGACCAGGGTTCTGTCTGCTGCGCCACTCAGTGACCCTAAAGCAGAGTCAGAGTGAAAGGAGAGAGAAAATATAATACATGATAGTGGAGAAATAAGAAAGAAGGGAATTGCAATCAGCAATGGCAATGTTGGAAAAATATGGAAGTAACTTTTGTGATGGACTTATCATAAAGAATGTGCCACCGGTGACAGAGTTGTTGGTGTTGGAACAAAGACTGAAGCACATTTTTTGTTATTATTATTTGGGGGAGGGTGCAGGGCAAGTGAGGCTGGGTGGCCTGCCTGGGGTCATATAGTAGGGTGATCTTTGAGTGTCTGGGGCCGGATTTGGACCTAGGTGCTCCTGGCTGAAGGGCCAATGCTCCGTCTGCCACCCAGCCACCCCTACTATTATTACTATTTTATTTTATTTTGGGTCTTTTTTTTTCTTCTTTTTGATTTTTGCAGGGCAGTGGGGATCAGGTGGCTTGCATGTCACATGGCTGGGTGATTGTTGGGTCTATGGGGCTGGATGTGGGCTTGGTTGCTCATGGCTCCAGGGCTGGTGCTTTGTCCATACCTACAATTATTACTATTATTTCTTTTAATTTTAATTTTTTTTCTCTCCCCTTTACTTTTTTCACCCAAGCAAGTCTATCTATATTCATGGGGGAGGGGTATTTTGTTTACTTGTAAACAAGAATATTTTATTAATGTAAAAAAAAATTTGTACAAAATGAGAATAAAAAATAAATTAAAAAAAATTAAAAAATTAAAAAAAGACTTTTCTAAGTTCTTTTTGTATTGTATTGTTAGAATCTATATATTCCATTTTCCAGTACATATATATATATATATATATATATATATATATATACACACACACACACACACACACACACACACACACATTCTTGGAGTTTTGTTCAGAGTGGTGGAGGAGAGAAGGAAATGAAGGATTGGATGGTAGATGCAGGTATGCATTTGTCTTACCTCCTGTAAGGATAGGTGATGAGAAATCAGGTTAAGTAAATCTTTAATTCCAACAATAAAGCAGCAAAAGGACCTTGCAAGTCTAAAGATATAAACCTAATTATGAGGAGGAAATGTGACTTTAAACATTTATCTTTAAATTTTGTTGAAGTGATTAACAAGTATCTCATTTGATCTTAAGTGAACTGTGAGGGTTCATATTATACTGAAAGGTATATTTGTGTCAAAAGGTACCTATCACAGGCAAATTCCAAGGAGGAACCAATGTTTGGCTGGAAGGCAATTGAGTTCAAGAAGACCTGAGTTCAAGCAAGGATATTTTGCAAAGCCATTATAAAGTCAACTTTGCTTTTTCCTATCCTGAGAAAGGATTCAGGAGAAATCCTGAAATAGGTATGCATGGTATGACTGGAATGGTCTTTATATTTACTTCCTCTGAGGCATATTGCCAGACACACAAAGTGCGACAGCTATTTGATTCACTATTTTCTGACCTCTAGATGTTACCTCCTGTCAGGACTTACTGATTGTTGCCAGAAAAGGGAAGAAAGTCAAAAATTAATAATGAAAATATCTTCATTCAAAGGCAAAAAAAGCTCAAATGATATATTTGCCATTCGGTCTAATATAAATTTGACAAGATGAAAAACTAGGTAAACCACAGAATAGATCAGATTGGTTCATATCCACTCTTAGCACTAGAAAAATTAAAAAAACTGATATGAATATTAAGTATTCTACTGTCACCTTCCAAAACAGAAATTTAGTTATTTTTATTGTCTATTATCTTACCTAAATGATAAATCCCTTTCTACAGAATGAAGTACAAACTCCTTAGTCTTATCTTTCAAGATTATACTATCTGTATTATAAGTTAGTGAAACAGAAAGGTCATGAGTTTTGGAGTTCATAATGGTTGGTTGGTTGGTTATTGGTTTTTTTTGTTATCAAAAAAGACCAAAATGAAATCACAATGTTCAAAGCGAATTCTTACAACCCTTGGTCTGTGACTAATCAGATCAGTATAGATTTAGAATTCTTTACAACAAATCAGGCACAAATAGTCCATGTGGACACCTGGGATGTTGACTCCAAATTTAGTATTTCACATTTCCTTTGAGCTGCTTCAACTCTGCCTTCCCCATATGGTGCAGCACCCTCACTGCTGAGGACATGCCATACTGGACAGTCCTGTGCCAGTGGTTTCCATGCTGCACAGTCAATTCTAAAGGTCTTAAGAGAGACCTTCAGGGTGTCCCAATATTGCTTCTTCTGATCCCTTTGTGAGCACTTGCCCTGTGTGAGTTCTCATTAAAATGGTGTTTTGGGCAAGGTACATTTGACATTCTAACAATGTGGCCAGCCCATGCTGGTATATTGGCTTAACCATCTACTTCTGTGAACTTGAGCAAGTCATTTAACCACAATGGGTCTCAATTTCATTTATGAAAAGTTGAATTTATACCTAAGCATAGATCCTTCTAACTCTAAATTCCAAGATCTTCCCTCTTGCAACTCATATAGGATACTACAACATAATCTACCATAGAATAGTATATAACAAGTAAACAGTCTATGAAGTCAGGAGAGTTGTGTCTGAGAACTGGTTTAACACAGTATAGTACTTATATAATAAATAGTGAGTCTCCAAATATTCCTGAACCTAATTTTCCTCCTCTACAAATAAGGATAATAATACCTTCCCTATGGACTTTAATGGGAAACTAGGTGTCCTAATATGCAGAATGCTGGTCCTGAGTCAGGAACCTGGACAAGTCAATGAAGCCTGTATGTCTCAGTTCCTCAACTGTCAAATGAGATGAAGAAGGAAATGGAAAATCACTTTAGTATCTTTGCTAAGAAAGCCCAAATGGGGTCAGAAAGAATTGGACATGACTGAACAAAATCTTTAATATGCAGAGATATTTGAAATAAAAGGAAAAACCTCATAAAAACTTAAATCACTGTTAAATTCAAACTATTATTATGATATATTCCAGAGGTCATAGTGTACAGTATACTCTAAACTGAGCTCTCATCAAAACTTATTTTGCCTATTGTTTCCCATTTCCATAAGGATTCTGGGGTACTTCATAGTTGATAGATGACTGCCTATTTCAGGAAAGTCACAGCCATTCTTCATTCATACCACTTGTACACTTCCTTTAAATCCTTACTATACACTTTGCCACTTTTCCTTTTCTACCCCCTTCCAGGTTCCAGAACCATGAATCACTGTTAAATCTATTCTGTTAGTAGATGTCAATCTTCTCTATGATCCCCACTTTTCATTCCTATAGTTTTCTGGAACAGTTAGTGGCAGTAATTGAACATCATTCTCCTATGTATATTGTTTATTCCATTCCAATGAAGTTTCTTAAGGGTAAAAAACAATCTTTGCATTTGGATTTTTAGTCACAAACTTTTTCAAAAAGTTTGGCTGTGGGGGCAGCTAGGTGGAGCAGTGGATAAAGCACTGGCCCTGGAGTCAGGAGCACCTGGGTTCATATCTGGTCTCTGGCACTTGGTAATTGTCTAGTTGTGTGGCCTTGGGCAGGCCACTTGACCCCATTTCCCTTGCAAAAAACTAAAAAAGAAAAGCTTGGGCATATATAGTAAATACTTAAAATAGTTTTTCCTTCAATCACTTTTTCATTATTTATCCAATAAGCTCAATTCCTTACTAGGTGATGAGTGCTATGAATACTGTACTGAATTCAGAATCAAGAAATTCTAGATTCAAATAAAAAAATTTTAAATAGAATCCAAAGAAAAAAGATTAAGGCAATATATTATAGAGGTCATAGCAGGTGGGATTTATACCAGAATGCATCACTGGTTCAATGTGGCTATGTCAATACATGTAGAAAAAAACCATTAAAATAATCCCATTTCTATTAAAAAATTATAAAGCAATGGTGACTTTCTTATGATAAGTAGCATCTATCTAAAACCAAGAGGAAGCATTATCTGAAATGAGGATAAACTTGAAATCTTCCCAATAAAATCAGGTATGGAGGAAAAATGTCTATTATTGCTACTATTATTTGATATTATGCTTGACATGTGAAATGGCATAGTGGGCACTGTTCCTAGAATCAGGAGGATCTGAGTTCAAATATGCCTCAGTCACTCAATACTTACTAGCTGTATAACCTTGGACAAGTCACTTAATCCTGATTGCCTCACAGCCTAGGTTATCTCCAGTCAGCCTGATTCATATCTGGCTACTGGACCCAGTAACTCCAGAGAAGAAAGTGAGGCTGGCAATTTAGCACAACCCCCTTCATTCAAATCCAATTCACATGCATGGCATGGTGTCTTCTTAGAAAACAAAGGGGGGCAGCTAGGTGGCACAGTGGATAGAGCACTGGCCTTGGAGTCAGGAGTACCTGAGTTCAAATCTGACCTCAGACACTTAATAATTGCCTAGCTGTGTGACCTTGGGTAAGTCACTTAACCCCATTGCCTTACAAAAACCTAAAAAAAAGAAAGAAAAAAAGGACAATATCATCAGATATGCTCTCTATAAAAGTAAGACAAGAAAAAGAAATTGAAAGAATAGAAATAGGTAATGAGGAAACAAAATTATCACTCTTTACAAATGCCATAATGACATACTTTGAAAAACTCAGAGAATCACCTTTAAAAGTTTCAAATAAATCATCAACATTTCTATATAATCCCAACAAAACCTAGCAGCAAGAGATAAAAAGAGAAATTTCATTTAAAATAACTGTTGACAATACAAAATATGAAGCATTTCCAAGTCTATTTACTTATTCAATGACATGCTCATCAAACTGCCAAAAAATGGCAAAATTCATCAAAGAACAAAAATTCAAGACTTGTAAGGGAATCAGTGGGAAAAAAATGTGAAAGGAGACCTATAAATTTCATATATTAAATATATTACAATATGGATATCATCAAAACAATCTTGTATTGGCTAAGGAATAGAATGGTGGATCAGGGGATATAGATTAGGCCTACAATATACAGTAATCTTATAATTAGTAATTATGGTAATCTGATGTTTGATAAACCCAAAGATACAAACTTTGGGGGGTAAGAATTAAAAATTTGACAAAAAACAATTTGCCATAACTTAGGAATAGACCAACATCTCCTGCTGCAAACTAAGTTATGATCAAAATAGATTAATGGTTTATGAATAAAGAATGATATCTAAAGTAAAATAGGAGAGCATGGGAAAATGTACCTGTCAGATCTATGGATAAGGCAAGAATTTATGATCTAATAAGAGATAGAGAGAATCACAGGAAGTAAAATGGAAAATTCTAAGTTCTTAAAATTAATACTAGTGCAATCAAAATTAGAAGTAAAACAGAAAACTGGGCAAAATTGGAACAAATTTCCCTGATAAATGCCTCATTTCTCAGATATAAAAGGAACAATTGCATTATAAGAAATGATGATTTCAGAAAAAGTTGGGAATACAAACAATGTAAAGTGAAAGATATAGAACAAGGATAATTTTGAATACAGTTACAGCAATATTGAGGGACAACTACTGTGAGCAAGACAAAGATTCAGGACAAGTCCACAGAAACCATAAGGAAAAATGGTATCTACCTCCAGAGAGAATACCTAAACTCTGAATGAAGACTGAAAAATTCTTTTGTTATTTATTTTCTTATGTTTTATTTGTCTGTGTTTTCTTTTGCAATATGGCTAATATAGAAATATATTTTGCCTGACTTCATATGCAATCAATATCAAATTGCTTGACTTTTTAAGGAGATGAGATAGGAAAGAGGATGGAGAGAATTTAAAAATTCAAATTGTAAATAATATTAATTTTATGCATTATTTGGAAATATTTAACAAAACAAATTAAATAAATTTTTTAAAAAAGAAGAAAAACAGTTTCTATATTATCTCAATTTATTCTTGAAACAACCTTGGAAACTAGGTGTGCCATTACTATCCCCATTTTACAGATGAGTTGAGTGATGCACTCAGGGTCACACATTTAATAACTGGCAAAGGTAGGCTTTGAACCCAAAGTCTTCCTGGCTCTAAGTAAAATCCTATTTCTACTGCACTATCTAAATGACTCTCTTCTTCCTTTAAATGAAAGATGTCTACATGAGAAAAGCTACCAATGTCCTTATTTCTATCTCTTACAATTTCTGTCATATTCCCTTAGTGTATCTTACTCATCGCTAAAAGATAAGGGAGTGAGGGTAATAGAGATGATGAATTTGCTATTAAGAGCAATCAACAGAACTCAAGGGAAGAAGACCCGAGAGAGGAGAGTTACTGGCTCAAGATATTAGTGGAAGATAGCCTGTTTCTAGCATCAGAATACCTAAATTCAGGTTTCAGGTCACTGATGTTTACTATCTATGTAACCTTGTGGGAAGGAAATGAGCATGTATTTAACAGCTCCAGAATACTAGACACTGAATATTTTGCAAATATCGCAAAATTTCCATGAGTCTGGTCTTAAAAATAATAATTAGATTAAAAATGTATCAACCTTCAGAGTTTGTCCTAACAAGGGACAAGCATTAATCTTAAGGGCTTGGCCTCAAGAAATAGGAAACAGAATTGGGTTAACATAAGTATTTATTAATAATTCCCCTAACCTTGTTGATTATGGATATGCACATTGGAGGTCTGACTAGAAAGCTAATCCTCACAAAATGGAGTCCCAAATTAGTGTTGATATATATTTTGACATCAGAAGTCCAGATTGGAAAAGTCATTTTTGATTTTTCCAATCAAAGAATGGAGTAGTCCCCAATTCAGGATGGAATGGAGGAGCTAGATATCAGACAATCCATTAAAAGGATTGCCTTGTCAGATATGCTGAAGACATCCGGGAAAGCAATGCGATTCTTCCCCTCCAGAATGTCAGCACAAATTTCTTTTTTGCTTTTTATGTTTCTTCTAGTTTTCCCCCTTTATTCTGATTCTTCTTTCACAGGGTAACTAATATAGAAACATGTGTAATATAATTGTACATGTATAACCTTTAAGAAAGAAAGAAAAGAAAGAAAAAGAAAGAAAGAAAGAAAGAAAGAAAGAAAGAAAGAAAGAAAGAAAGAAAGGAAGGAAGGAAGGAAGGAAGGAAGGAAGGAAGGAAGGAAGGAAGGAAGGAAGGAAGGAAGGAAGGAAGGAAGGAAGGAAAGAAGAGAGAGAGAGGGAAAGAAAGAAAGAAAGAAATGACACCTGATATAATGGAATTTGTAATTAGGGGTCAACAAGCAGTAGGTGTTATTATATCCTTGTTTTACCTTTAAGTAATCTGAGTCAAAAAGAAAATAAATATCTTGTTGAGGTTTATACAATGAATGAATTTCGAAATCACATTTGTACTCAGGTCTCCCTTATTACAGTTCTAGTATTCTATCTACTGGGTCACCAGCTTTCTCTTGGTCCCACTTGCCTTAGGCTATCAATTAAACCATATAGGCCTTAGTTTCCTTCTCTGCAAAATGAAGGACTTGTACTAGGTGACCTATGACATACCTTCTATTTTTAAACCTATGATTCTATGTGATTAAAAATTACAGAATTTAAAATATAAATTGCTCAGGTCCCAAATCCAAGAAAGATCTAAGAATGTAATCCCAAACAGTGACCTAATAATGAAAAATTTAAGATGAAAGAAATAACAAATAGGATGGACAATGGGTATATTAGTGAAATAAAGATTTTCCATGCTCATGGTAAGATAATAGGCTATCATGTCTCTTCAGTACACTTTGTCAAAAAAAGAAGCACTATTACCAAAAAAAGTCTTCATTATCAAAGGAAAAAAAATTAGGGAAAATGATTATGACAAGCAGAATGAATAAGAATATGATGTCTAAGGACATATGTCTAAGGACATAAGTAACTTCTAAAATGTGTACAAATGTATCAAAATTTTCAAGAGAAAACTTTAATAACATTCTTTAAAAATGCTCAACCTTACTAAATTGAGTTATCTCCTCATCTCTATCAAATAGCAAATAAATAAATAAAAGCATTGAAGCACAAGGCTGGCAAGGACATTAAAAAATGCACACATTCTTTCTAAGTGGAACTGTAAACTTGTCGAATCTTTTTTTGAGAACAATCTGGCAATATGTTATAAAAGTTACAGAAATAATCCTATCCTTTGACCCAATTTTTGCTTGCTTGGGAAAATACCATGAAAGTGTTATCAGACACAAAAACAAAACCAAAAAGAAGATGCATATATCTCAGGATGTTCATAGTATTATTATTTAGAAATATGAAAAAAATACTTGCATCTTAGAAGACTTGTTGACTAAACTGTGGCACATTAATGTAGAGGATTACTAAATGCAAATAAGATAACAAGTAGGAGGAATATAAGGCAATATGGAAAGACCCTTAAAATGCTTGAGAGCTTAAAAAAAAATAAAAAGCAGGAAAAAAAAGAACAGTACAAATTAATTACAATCACTTCGAGCAAGTTACTAGGAATCAGTCAACAGAAAACTGCTGATAGAAACAGAGTAAATAAAACTTTCTTATGATATTTAATAACTTGAATTTAACTTATTTAAATGTTGCTGATCTTACTGATACTCAATATTGTTCAGAAATGGACAGTTAGGTGGAACAGGGGCAAAAATGCTATGTGATGCTATTTCAGTCCTGTTAGCCTCAATTTTCTCAGTTATAAAATGAGATAGAGAATGAAATAATAAATGACTCCAGTATCTTTGCTGAGAAAATCACAAATGCAGTCACAAAAAGTCAGACATATATGAAAATGGCTACACATATTGTTTGTAAATCATTTAAAAGGACATTTCTAGAACCCAGTTATTCATTTATATTTAAGCTATTGGCCCAGGAGTAATGATCACAACAATAATAATTGAAATGTATGCAGTTCTTGAGTGTGACTTACAGTTCTGGATTCCCACTGATTCATCTTATTCGTTGTTGTATAGTCATGTCAGACTCTTTGTGACTCTGTGGACTACACTGGACCTGAAGATCTCATCCGCCATTGTCATACATATTAATACTGACCTTGGAGTTTTCTTAGCAAAAATACTGTATTGGTTTGCCATTTCTTTTTCCAATGGATCAAGTTTTGTCAGAACTCTCCAGTATGGCTTATCTGTCTTAGAGAATCCTGTAGGACATAGTTCATATTTCAATGAGCTACACAATCTCCTCTGCCATGACAAGGAAATATTCCAGGAAGGGAGTTCAATCTTAAAGGTTTTTAAATAAACTGACAGCTAGTATTCCTTCACTCAAAGAACTACTGGGAACATGTGAATAGTTTCTTGATTCAGTTCCAGCTCTCCTTAATTGGGAGGCAGAGGGGAGGAAGCTATGGTCTTTTGTTCCCCGATAAACAAAATGCTACTATTAGTCATTTTGCTTCTTGTTCCCTAGGTGAAGCTCAGGGAACCAATCACTTCATCGTTACCATTATATAGCTGGGAGAATGGGGATATTTTTTTTAAATTTATTTATTTAAAGCAATGGGGTTAAGTGACTTGCCCAACATCTCACAGCTAGGCAATTATTAAATATTTGAGGTCGGATTTGAACTCAGGTCCTCCTGACTCCAGGACAGTGCTTTATTCACTGTGCTACCTAGCTGCCCTGAGAATGGGGATCTTGAAAAACAGGCTTAAGGATCCATGTGTGTTTGTTTTGGTTGAAGAAACCACCAGCTCTCTGACTTAGGGAGGGTGGTAAGAAAAGATTAAATTTTAATTCACAGGTTCCTGAAAAATTTCACAAGTTACTACAAAAACTTCACTTTGAAGAAGCAACTAGATAATAGTGTATTTCAATAGAAGTAGTGAAATTAAGCAAAGAAGAAACGATTTGCAAACTGGGCTGGAGAGAATATCAAAAACAGCTAAGAGGGAAGAAAGAGAACCAGTTACAAGTGTGACTATGATTAGTTCAACATGGATTCAGATTGGAGAAGTGGGTGGAAGAGTTTGGGAAATCATACTCCTCAGAGTTGGCTGCCCTCAAAAACAAGGAAAGCCAACTGTAAGGAAAGGTAATAGAGGCAGGGGAATTTATTGTGATAAGCAGAAACTAAGGGAAAGAAAGACTAAAGTGAAGGCAGGAAAACACTGATCCTTAAGCAGAGAAGGAAGCTAAAGCAAAGAACCTAGCCCTAAAGAGCAGTAAGGAAAAGTATAGAAGAGAAAGAATCATCATATGGGGAATTATGCTTCCCAAGAGCAGGCTCCTCCAAAGAAGGATGAACCATCAAGTTATAAGCAATAAGAGAGGGTCATCAGGGCAGGAGAATTTGGGGGGTCACATACTTTCAGAGGGGGTTGCCCTCCAAAGGAAGGCAAGCAAGCAGGGGATACAGGGTATAGGGATGAGGGAATCAATCCCCCCCCCCCCCCCCCCCCCAGCAGGCTAGCTTCACTGGAAGACAAACCTCAACTGAGGAGTGAGTGAGCTTTTAAGGAGGACATAGCTCAGAGAGCAAAGAAGGGATAATGAGATATGCTGATGAGGGTGGTAGGTCAAAGACTTAATCCTTTCAGGTTAAGGAAGGGATCTATTGTTTTGTTGATAAGGACTTTTATGCCTGGGGACAAAGATTTATCAGAGTCCTAGTCTGGGAAGGATAAATTACTTCACTAAAAATTCACTGACCTCATCTCATATTTTGCCTTGGACAATGGGATGGGAGGTAGGTAAGTCAGTGTCTAGATAAAGTATGTGGTCATGTACATGGGCAAGACTAATATAAAACATATCTCTCTTAACATTTCCTCCTGCTTCAATTTAAGCTTGCTTATCAAAAGTTATGGACAGCTAAGTTGCCCAGTAAATAGATTATCAGACCTAGTTTCAGGAAGACACATCTTTCCTAATCTGACATTGGTTACTTACTATCTTGGGTGATTCTGTTTTCACTGAATGACCAATAACAGGACCCAGACCAAATCTTCCTTGCTCATTGTTTGGATTTTGAGGACTTAGAGTACAGTTAGCATGATTTTCTTGTTCTAACCAGAAACTCTGAGGGTCTTCCTCTTTCAGACTAATCCTTTTATGATGGTAAATTAGGCCATCTTTTGCTTCAATTCTTACCTAGCACTTAAGGGCAGCTAAGTGACACAGTGAGTAGGACACCAGACCTGAAGTCAAGAGAATCTGAGTTCTTATCTGGTTTCAGACACTTGACACTGGCTAACTGTGTGACTTTGGACAAGTCATTTAACCCTGATTATCTCACATCCAAGGCCATCTCCAGTTGCTCTGATTCATATCTGACCTAGATGGCTCTGGAGAAGGAAATGAGGCTAGTGACCTAGCACAGCATCCTCATTGCTCAAATCCAATACACTTGCTTGTCACTTCCTGATGTCATGGTCTTCTTGTTTCGCTAATGGACTCTGTAGACTTGGGAGGAGAGGTTGATGACATTGTACAGCTCTGTCTCACTGAAACCCAATTCATTGGCAAGTTAAGAAATCATCTTTGTGATGGCATTGCTTTTCTTGGAGAACAAAGGAAGAACAGCTACAAGGTACATGTACCTGGGCTTGTCACTTAATCTTTGTTGCCTCGGTCCTCATCTATAAAATGTACTGAAGAAGGAAATCAAAAACCTCTCCAATACTTTGCCAAGAAAACTCCAAATGGGGTCTTTATTCTAGATAACAATGGGATGGGAATGGATGGGTACAGATATGTCTCAAGTGGTTTGATAGCTTGGACAATGAGATGGGAGCATGCTTCAAGTAGCTTTTGGTGAGATAAGTTTGAGCACTGAAATGAGGGTAAAGATTAATTATAGAACATTTTCCTATGCCTAACATTTCTTCTGTTACAGAATTAGTTAAATTTCACCCATCTGCTCTGATGTTATGGCTCTTAGAGTCAGTCTAGAAGAAGCAGTTCTTATATTATCAACTTCACAGGACAGTTAGGAAAAAATGATCCTGTAAACATTACCATAAAATAAACTTTTACCATAAAAATGTAAGGTGTTATCAACTCTATAAGTATCATAATTGGAAAGGGGATAGCTTAAAAACTTGGGTTTTGCCATTTACTCTCTTTTTAAACTTAAGCCAGTACCTCAACTTCTTTGAAGCATATTTCTTTCACCTAAAAAATAAAAGATCTAACCCCCAAGTTCTTTAATCCAGTGACACTGGCTTTCTGAATGGTCTTATAATCAAGATACTCCATGTCAGTTCTGAGGATTTTCTCTGGCTCTCTACCAAGCCTGGAATACTCTCCTTCTTCCTCTCTGGCTTCCTTTAGGTCTTCCTTTTAGGTAGGTTAAAATTCTACCTACTAAAGGAAACTTTCCCTAACCCCTCTTAATTCTGGTGCTTTTTCTCTTTTAATTTCCTATTTGTCCTAAATATAAAACTTACTTTTTATATATTTCTTTGCATTACTTTCGCATTAGAAAGTAAAGATGTAAGGGGTAGGAGCTGTCTTTTGTCTCCTAGTTGTACCTCCCTGCAGTCTGTATAAATGTTTGTTTGTTGATTGATTTAATGATATATATATATAAGCTTATAGTTCTTCAGAATTAAAACTGTAATTTTCATTCTAAAATAACTATGCTGCATGGAGTAGACCCTAGGTTTGCTAAGGAAGCCAAGTCATTCCAGTGGAGAAGAAGCTCTGACAGGTCCTAATCAATGAAACAATCTCAAAGAATGAGCTGGTAAATGAATGTATATCAGTTTTCAGAGAACCAGATCAGTTCTAACTTCAGAATTGTTCATTACCAGACTGACCACATCAACTACTGAAGTCATCCTAGGGCTATAGTCTACCTAACAGAGGGAGTTTCCACAACAAAGAAATCACAGATAAATGTGAATGTTAAAATATATTTATATAATTTTTATTATGAATAATTAAGCAACATAAAAATGAAGTGATAAAGTATAACAGTATTGAGATTTTTTTAAAAAAGTCCTTGTCCCTGGTGATCAATTTCCAAAATATCCTTTATCTATAGGATCATTGATTTAGAACAAGAAGGGATTTAAAGGTCAATAAGTTCATTTCAATCATAGAACACTAGACTTAGAGTAAGGAAGAACTGAGTTCAAATCCAGACTGACACTTATGAGGTGTGTGACCCAATGCTAGTCATTTAACCTCAGTTTCCTCATCTACAGAAGGAGGATAGTAATAGCAAATATTTTACAAGGTTGTCTTGAAGATCAAAGGAGATAGATGATATCTGTGAAGCACTTAATACAGTGACTGGTATAGTAAGAGAAAAATAAATGCTCATTTCCTTCCTTTCCCTTTCTCCCTCTACTCTACTGCCTCTCTGTAATATCATCATTAGCTTCCATTGAGCTACCTCATCAGATAGATGAATGAGTTTGAAGGCTAAAAGTCAAACCATATGTCTAAGACTAACCTATCATCTTAGCTTTTGCATTCTTCAGTTTTTTGCCTGAAAAATATGAATAATACCTATAAATAATCTCTGAAATGCAATCAGTAAAAGATGGGTTTGCAAGTCTATCTACCTGAGAAGGCTTTTCAACATAAGTGCATGTTCCATAATCTCATCAGAATGAGAGGATCAGATTGAATAGCAGTTCTCTCAGTTACCCTACCTTATACAATTTAAAATGGCATTATTTCTAAGTTCAGTGACTTGTGGGTCTATGAGACATTTGGAAGAAATTCTACTATCAGAAACTAAATGATTTAATGGAAAAAGGGCAATTTCCAGAGAGTACCTAGTACATTAACTTAAGAATATTCAGAATGTACTAGGAAACAGCTACTGCTGAACATGCCATCAAATCCTGAGCATGAAGGAGCTCAAAGGAGCATAGATTTTGAACTGGAATTCTAAAGTAGGGATCTTCTACCCTTTTTAGATCTTATCCTCATCAAAACCTGGCAAACTAATTCACATGTAGTACGTCTATCTGACTGCCAAGAACATACATGCAATATGCCTCATATGTGTCTCAGAATATCCTTAGACAATTCTAAAAGGCTCTGTTGGAAAATCCATCCACAGCTAGAGAAAAAACTATGGAATCTGCATGCAGAGCAAAGCAAACTATATTCACTTTTTTAAAAACGATTTTTTAATGTTTTTTCCCTCATTTTTTCCTTGAGTTCTAATTCTTCCTTCACAGCATGAATAATATGGAATACATGTGCATGAATTGCTAGCTGTCATGGGGAGGGAGAGGGAAGGGAGGGAAGTAGAAAAATGTGGAAGTCAAAAGCTTACAAATAGATGAATGTTGAATACTATCTCCACATGTAAAAAAGAATAGCCAGGGGAAGGGGGGCCGCTAGGTGGCACAGTAGATAGAGCACTGGCCCTGGAGTCAGGAGTTCAAATCCGGCCTCAGACACTTAAAAGACACTTAATAATTACCTAGCTGTGTGGCCTTGGGCAAGCCCCTTAACCCCATTACCTTTCAAAAAAACATTTTAAAAAAAGAGAGAGAGAGAGAGAGAGAGAAGAATAGCCTTGGACAAATAAAAAGTCTTAGAAAAGAGGCATTTCAAGTTGTATGAGGACAATGTAACTCCTGTGACTCACTGAGCAAGGTCTCCTTAGTCACTGATGACTGTTGTAGTGTAAACCCAAAAGAAAATATGATGCAACAGAAGTTGTCATAGATTTTGGTGTGAAAGTGTCTTCTCTTTCCTTTGTCCTTGAAGGCCACAACATCAGGAGGTGATGCCATGACAATCACATGAATTGGATTTGAGTGAGAAGGTACTGTGCTAAATCACCAGCCTCACTTTCTCCTCCATCTAGATCCAGTGGCCAGATATGGATAAGGACAACTCGAGATGATCCTGGATATAAGGCAATCAGGGTTAAGTGACTTGCTTAAGTTCACACAGCTAGTAAGTGTCAAGTGTCTGAGGTCAAATTCGAACTCTTGTCCTTCTGAATCCAAGGTCAGTGGTCTATTCACTACTCCACCTAAGTAGGGATGAGGAAATTATATTATTTCCTGTGAAGAGAAATATCTATAAAAATGAAATCAGAGATCCACTCAGATATAAATATGTGCTAAGAAACCTACAAAGATGAAATAAAATACAATTCCCTTCCTTCAACAAGATTAGAATCCAATTAGGAGGATCAAATGTGTTATAATTATAATGAAGTAATAATAATAATAATAAAGATGATTATGGTAATTATTTTAAAAATAATTCTGATTTTGGCAATTATAATTCTCTTAATAGCACTTATATAGGTCTTTAAAGTTCGTAGAGTGTTTTTCATCCAGTGGTCTTCTTTGATCCTCACAATAATTCTGTGAAGAGGGTGCTGTTATTATCTTTATTTTTCAGATAAAAAACCAAGACAGACAGATTCTTGGAATTAAACAAACTAGTGTGATTGAGGCAGGATTCAAATTCAGGTCTTTCTATCTTTAATACTAGAGTTGTATACCTCGTACCATTATCTATCATACCTGAGTGAGAATCTTGTGAAAAAATGGATTAAAATGTCATCTCATCATTTGTTTAACTTACATTCTTTTCAATAGAATAATAATAATGTTTGTCCTTCATTATTCAAGAAGACCATGATATCTTGGATATGATTCCATGACAAGAACATGAATTGGATTTGTGTGAGGACACTGGAGATGGCCCTGGATGTAATCAGGGTTAAGTGACTTGCCCAAGCTAGTAAGCATCAAGCATCTGAGGATGGATTCAGACCTTGGTTCTCCTGTCTCCAAGGTCAGTGCTCTATCCACTGTGCCACTGAGCTGTCCCTTTCTGTAGAAGACAAAGAATGCTTGAAACTCCTACCATATATGATTTTTCCAAGACTCAAAAGAAACAGTAGATGTTAAAAAAAATAAAAGGCAAGGAAAAAATCAAACTCTCCATCTTTCCCCTCACTTCTAAATGTGGTTTTAGACAGTTTGCGGGGGTACATTAAAAATCAGTACTAGAAGAATACTTAGGGATCATATAGTCTAGTGTCTTCATTAACCTGAAAGGATTCAAAGAATTTTATGTGATTTATGTGCCCACTGTCCCCTAATTAATAAGAGGGCTCAAACCCAGGTCTTTTGATTTTAAATCCAGAGCCCTTTCCACATTCAATTTTCTAAAACTGCACACATCCCAGAAAGATATAAATTGCTCACAGTCTTAGTTTTGACCCTGAATTTTTGTTGTAGTAGAACTTCACTAAGCTCAGCAGGTATGGAAGATGCTCACAGGAGGACCAAAAGGCCACATCTTTGTTCTGCTGCCTTCTCTCAGCTGTAGGCACAAATAAATAGGAATTGTGCTTACTGCCATTTCATAGTCATTTATGAGCTGACCAGAAAACTGCCTAGTAGCTTAACTACTTTTTTCCTAGTGTTCCTTATATCAGCTTAGGCTGATAGTCCTCTGCAAACAGAGTTAATATTGCATACACCATACTGCTATTCATATCAACAGTTCCACAATACTCTTTGTTCTTTTCCCAACCAATTAACCATGATAATCAATGTGTTAGAGGATGAGATTGCTTCTTAGACTCTCATCAACTACTGTTTCTGTCTTTATCCAAATCACCACTGGTCACAAAAGGAAAAAAAAATCATCTTTGGAACAAAACCCCTTCAATTATAAAATACTATTCTTTGCACCCCAAAGGAACTCTGTGTGTTATCACCACTTTCCGTTCTGTTGTTTTGTTTGGTTGTTTTTTTTTTTTTCTGAAGGGGATCATATTTTGAAAGGAAAGTTTACAATTCCTACTGAGACCATAATTGTTTATAAAGCTATCAGACTTTGCTTCAGGGGTGTGGGCTTGAAGCAACTGTACTGCCTCATCTAGACATCTGCTTTCCTCTGGCACTCCCTACCATGAGATGAAAAATAAAGAAGTAAGTTGTCTTCTTTAAATTAACTCTAAAAATCACATAGCTAGCAAATTTCTATGAAATGATAAAACAACTCTCAGGCTAATTCTTCATAATAGATCTCAAAATCAAATATCTAAAACTGAACTCATCATATTTCATCCAGAAGTCACTCCTACTTCTGTTGAGCTCACCACCATTTCCAAAGTCCTATATTTTGGGCAGTTGGACTACTTTCTTACTAATTCAACCTGAACCCACCATGCTGCTATTCTCTGGTCAACTTCATTAATAAACATTCCCTTTATTTGATATATATCCTATTTCATTCAACTGTGAATAGCAAGTATCCTCCCAAGAGGAGTAGTTTCACTTTCATAATCATGAACACTAACACCCCTGGCTACCCTTTTCAGTACTAATTGAACTTTCTTTCATACCCATTGATTCATTGATCTTGGAATCAGAGTTGGAATACTCTTTGATCCTCACTCTCACGTCTATATTCTCCCACTTCCAACATCATTAAGTAGTTTCTTCTTTAAGATTCATGCTATCCTAAATCTGGTAGCTTTTATTATCTCACAAAGCCTGGTGACTTTTCCTCCACAATGAGTTTACTGCCCATATCATAATCTCCCTCACTACCTCAAATCTTGCCCTTACACTAGAGATCTTTAACATAAATACCAATGTTCCCTCAAATGTTCTAAATTCCTAGTCCCTAGTTCCTCATTCCATTCAATTCCAATATTACTTCATCTACTCCATATAAAGAATAGTCATATCATTAATCATTCTATGTCCCATGGACATTACATTTTCATATTCAAGATCTCTGACATTTCTTTTTCTGGTTATGATAATTTATCATGTCACCTTTCCCTGTGTTTTACATCTCCTAATGCAGTTCTTTTTCTTCACCATGACCACTAAACTCTATTCCGAGAGCTTTCTCAAGTATTCACCTAAGACTGAACAGTAGTCCTTTGACTAAATAGTTGTTCTCTCCATCTTGACCCCTTGGTGAAGCAGTTTCACTACACAGAAGTCTTTCTCATATCTTTTATTCCCTTGCCCTATCACTGGCTGCACTGCCAAGCCCAAAGCAGGAATTATTCCATCTGCTTTTTTTTAAACCATGACTCATAAGCACTGAACAGAGCTAGAAGACATCACAAAATTCATGCCAACTAGTTTACTACATGTTTGTTATTTAATCTAAATTGGAACCTTGGTACAGCATGCAATCCTTATACTACATCTCCTGAGTCCATATCCTTTCAGTTGCTGGACTCCAAGCCTGGAATGTTCTCCCCCCTCATCTCTACCTCCTGGTTTCCTGGACTTCCTTCAGTATTCAATTAAAATTCCACCTTTTGCAGAAAACCTTTCCCAATCCTTGTTTAATACAGTGCCTTTTTTCCTACTCATTATTTCCTATTTATTCTCCATATAGTTTACTTGTACATAGTTGTTTCCATGGTTTTTTAAATAAAACTTCTTTGTACTGAGAGCTCCTTGAGGAAAGGGACTGTCTTTTGCATTACTTTCTATCCCTAGTACTAAGTACAACATACAGTAGTATCTACTAATAATAAATGGTTATTAATAAATTGTTATTAGCTGACTACTTTTCTATGTTATTCTCTATTATACCCACCATAGCATCTACCTCATCCTTCAAATATCCTATGTACCTTTCAATTAATCCTTACAATGTAATAATCAACCTTGCCCCATATTTCACTTTTAAAAATCTGACAACTCACCAAGAATCCCCTTTACTCCTTTCTTTCCATAGAAACTAAATGTTTCAGGAATTGCCCTGAGATATATATATATATATATATATATATATATATATATATATATATATATATATATATATATATATATATGTGTGTGTGTGTGTGTGTGTGTGTGTGTACATATATGTATGTATATATGTATGTATGTATACATATATATTTCTTTAGGAGTAATTAAGCACTTTGAGTCTTGTGATGTCATTGATTGTCTTCAAGAATCAAGGACAAATAACAGCAAGCATCCTGAAAGCAGAAATTGTTTGATTTTTGTTTTTATCCCCAGTGTCTAACAGAATGTCTGAAATGTAAAAAGCCCTTCATAAATGTTTGAGTAATTCATTACACAGCATTTTTCTTTCTAGCTCCATCCCAAGATCATCTCTCTTAGGTCACATTATATTCTGTATAAATATACATTAAATTTACTGGAAATACTTCTTATATTCTCTCTGTGCCTTTCTAGTCTTTCACAGAATGATTCTTCTGGATCATAGTACAAATTAGGACCAGAAGAGTCTATTAATGAACTGGAAGAAATTCCCCAAACTTCCAGATAAATAGAGTGAAAAGAGAAGAGAGGAGGCTGTATTTGGATGAGCAGGGATCAGCTGATGAAGATGTTTATAGTTTACCTTTAATTTCTTGTCCTTCTGAGATTCACATTAAGTAATAAGGTTACTCATTCTGCCTCTCAACCAATCAGGCTGAGTTAAATACTTTTATGTTTCCTTCATGAAATTCTCAGTGACTTTGGTTGCAAAGCAGAAATAGCTGATATCCAGGGGTGGATTTTTTTTGGTATGCAATTGACAGTGAGGTCCTAAAATGCAGTCTGCCTACTGGATCAGTTCTGTTTTAAACAAATACAATAAAATATTGTTGAAGCAATAGTGGTAAGAATTTTATTATATTTGGAATTAAGCTATACTTTCCATTTAGACTGAAGCTCCACCTCCCATCAAGATCATGCCTTCTACTCTCTTTTAAATCTACACAAATTCAATGAATAGTATCACACCTCTTCTACTACAGTTCACAAGCAGCTTTTCCTTCCCTGACCGCCTATGTCATATCTCACCTGTAACTGCACAATTAGAATCCAATTAAATGTAGTCTCTTTGAGTGTTTGGGAAACGCTTGCTAGATGTTTATTTATTGATTTATTGATACACTGTATTTGGATGGAAAAAGTGGAGTTTTTTGATAACATAATCTGTCTCTGCCCCTGCATTAGAGTCATATAATTTCCTCCCATGGAAACAAATTTCCTTCATACTGAGTATCAGATGGGGATTTTAAACCCAATATTATCAAAGTTCCCAAATGGGCCTCTAGCATGGAGTTATAAGAGTTAAAATTTAGGATTTATGAATGAATAAGACTTTCCTAGAAGGGGGAGGGGAGTAACTCATGGTGTGCCAATATTATTCTAATAAATTTAAGCTGTATGGTTGCAAAGAAAAGGTAATTATCTTTTAATATTTGGAATCAAGTGATGTAGGTTCAAATATTAAAAGATATTTGGAACTTAGGTGACCTGTTAAAATGGAATCATGTATGATTGGTTTTGTTTAGCAGGGAGTAAAAGAAATGTTTGGGTCAAATAAATGATTGATATAGATTAGTTTAGAGAAAGAGTAAAATGCCCAGCAGACTGATGATCTGCTCTTTTTTGCCCCTTTGAATCCTAGAAAAAGTAAATAGGGATAGTCACTAAAGTCACTGAATTCAGGTTGGTGGTACAATGGGGAGAGGCCAGGACTTGAAGTCAGGAAGACCTGAATTTAAATCTTGCCTTAGATATTTATGAACTATTTTATAAAGGACAAGTCACTTAAACTTTCTTAGCTTCTGTTTCATATGTATACTGAGGTACTCATACTCAATAGACTCGAAGGTACCTTTCAATTCAAAATTTATGATGGTTCTACCTTGTACTTACAGTACTTAGCAGAGTTAGGCATATGACAGCAAGAACAACGTTTAGGTCTCTATCCAAGAAATTAGAAGACGTAAATTTGCAGCTCTGCCTTTCTGACCTTGGGCAGATCACTTCTCTGTGACTTAGTTCCTTCATCTGAAAGAAATGAGAAGTTTGGACAAGACATTTTTAAGATTCCTTTCAGCAACTTTTACAATCAGTCTTTCTAATAAAGGACTCATTTTTAAAATATATAGAGAACTTAATCAGATTTATAAGAATATATAACATTCCCAACTGATAAATTGTCAAAGGATATGAGTAGGCAATTTTTAGAGAAAGAAATTAAAGTTATCTAAAGTCATTTAAAAAAATGCTCTAAATCATTATTCATTAGGAAAATATAATTTAAAATAACCCTGAGGTAATGTCTCCAATCTATCAGACTGGCTACTAAGACAGCAAAAGGAAATGATGAATGTTGAAGGAGATGTGGGAAAATTGAGACATTGTTGATGGACTCATGAACAATCATTGTGTTGAGCCTGATGGAACTATATACAAAGAGTAAGCAACCTATCTATACCTTATGATCCAAGAATATGACTACTAGAACTGTATAAGGAGAACAAAAAGAAGGGGGAAAGGAACACATATATATTGATAGCAGTTCTTTTTTGCAGCGGAAAAGAATTGGAAATTGAAGGGATTCCCATCAATTGGGGATGGTTAAGCAAGTTGTTTTAAATATATATATATATATATTCACTATTTACTATATGTATATGTGATGGAATACTACTGTTCTACAAGAAATCATGAACAGGCAGATTTCCGAAAAACCTGTAAAGAATTATATAAACTGATGGTTAATGAAGTAATCAGAATCAGGAGAAAACTATACACAGAATTGCAACATTGTGTGATGACTAACTATTTTTAGACAGCTTTTCTCAACAATACAGTGACAAAAGACCCTGGGCAAGTGACTTAACCCAGTTTGCTTCAGTTTCCTCATTTGTAAATGGGCCAGAGAAGAAAATGTAAAACCACTCCAGGATCTTTGCCACAAAACCCCAAATGGGATCATAAAGAAGGAGATATGACTGATTACTAATACTGTTCATGATCTGTTCATGATCTGCATGCAGCATGATCTGCATTACTGTATCTTGAATGGTCTTCAATTGTAAATCATTTGATATTATAGCATTTCACAATACACCACTACAGGGTGCTAGGTGGCATCATAGAGTTCTGAGTCTGAAGTTAGGAAGGCTTGAGTTTTGAATATTACCTTAGGAACTTACTAGCTCTGTGAACACAGGTGAGTCTTTTAAAATATTTGTTACTACATTTATAAAATTTGGATAATAATACTTATACTATTTATCTAACTGTTTTTTAGGTATAAAAATAATGCTCATGAGACAAACTTTGCAGCAATAAAATTTTAGTTATTATTATTAAGTAGAAGACTTTTATTATTCTGGCAGATGATATCCTCCAGTCTGTGCATCTAGAATGTGCTAGAGGAAAAATGAGTGATAAACTGTTTCTCATGTTAATCAAGTTGTCCTGATTTGTTTTCTTATCTTTTTATGCAGTTGAATGAAAAAGAGAATGATGGGAATAGACAAGAGGACAGACATATAAAGGAGCAGAGTTGATCTTATATGGCAGATGGCTTGTGATGAGTAGAAGGATGGAAAGCATTATCAGGAAAGGCCAACGTCCAATTGATCGCAATTAAATCAGACGTGAGGGTGATAAGGTAGAAGAGCAGTTAAAAGGAAATTTTTGTGTGAATTTGAGCCAGAGAAAAAGAAAAGTGTTTTTAAAATAGTTCTTCATTAAAAATTCAAAATAGAAGCAAGGTTTAGTTAAGATTAAAGCAATTTATTGTCTGTGAGCAGGACTAGGAGCTGCTTATTTATAGATGATAATATATATATTCCCAACAACAATTACAGGCTGCTAAGAAGATGTGTTCCTAAACAGTCTTGGTGGGGCAGTTATATCTAGCCATCACCTCCCTCTCAGAGACACTACTTTTTATTGCTGAAGTTAATCAAGGCATTCTTGGTCCAAGGACACATCGGTTCCTTGAGGTACCAGAAACTTTATGAGATTTCCTGAGAAGCCTTGTCTCTGGAGCTCTCTGACTTCTGACTTACCCTACCTCTTCCAGTTCTGTTGCACATTTTCTGTTCTCAATGATTTTTCAAATTTCATGGATAGCAATAGCCTAAGGAAGCCTCCCTTCTCACCCACAGTGACCTAGAGCTCAAATGCTTGGATGAATCAAATAAGAAGAAAAGCATACTAGGAAGAAATCTGTAGAAGAGAAGTCAAATAAAAAATAGGGGACCAATGACCCAACTTCTAGAGAGAACTTTTGTAGAAGTTTCTATGTTTTTTATTTTATTTTTATTTAAGACAATAGGGTTAGTTTCCCCAAGCCACACAGCTAAGCAATTATTAAGTGGCTGAGACTGGAATTGAAATCGGGTTCACCTGACTATATGGCTGGTGCTACATCCATGTAGTTTCTTTTTACCATCAACAGAAAATACTATGTCTATCTACCTTTTGTTTGACACTCTAATCCTATTCTAATATAATTATTCAATTCCCTGGCCTTAGGTCCAAAAATTAATGATGATATTCCTGACCTTTTTAAATCATATTTGCTTTTATTCAGCTTACTACATTCCAATATATCTATCACCATCATTCTATGGTGCCTATTAGAGCTTCTCTTTTCCTGTACCCTACTATGGACTCCACTATATCCTTAAATTTTTCAATCCACATACCTTCCCTTTTCTTCCTAAATGGAACTATGTCTCTCCCATGAGAAAATCACCCCTCTTGCAACCCTGTCCCCTGGTGGCCAGCCCTTTAATTACTTTCAATACTCTTCATTGCTCTTTCTAGACTATTATTTTTTGCTTCCATTGTGTAAAAAACCTTTTATTTTTTCTTCCAATTTTTATTATTACTTTTTATCTAACCCTTTCTACCCAGCAGAGTTGTCTTCTTCCATTTAGTAATTCAACATCCAACTTTCTCAATTTTTTTAGTACAGGTTCAGTCACATTTTTATACTTCATAGCCTGCCCTCCTTCTCCAGGACAACTGAATTCATGATTACTAAAATTCCTCAGTTCCAGTACCCTCTTTCTCCACTCACTCACTTTTACCTACTGACATGGTCACATTCTAGATATACATATTTCTTGTACCTTAACCATCTCCAACATTTCAAACTTTGAAATTATATTCTCCAATCACTATCTTCTATACTCTGATCTCATTGACTCTTATTCACAGTTACCAAACTCATTGTACTTTTGTGACCTTTGATGCTTTGGTCCACTCACATTCTCTCTCAGTTTATCCCATCCAATATAACCTCCCTTATCTCCATACACAATCTTGAACACATAGTTTGAAATGTTAATAGTTCACTAGCAAAAACCCTGCAATTACAACTTGGGTAGATTGCTGAACTGCCCAGGGTGAGTTTTTCTTCATGTTCTGACTCTCTTCTCTTTTGCAGGGGACCATATGTCTGTTTTTCCCCCTTCATATCCTTATTTTGGTAGTTTTTATAGCATGATAATAATCAATTATATTCATATATCACATTTTAAAAACCTATTCTTCAAATTATTGATGCTCATTTGATAGTATAATCAGTACAGTATTACACATATAAATTAATAATTTCATTTTAGTACTATAGTTTTTATCATACTGACTTAGTCAGATATGAGTAATGAGCATTTTTTGAATCATTTTCCTTCTTTTATTTCTGTTGTGGAGGGAATTCCCATCCCCACCTCATTGGATGTCAACACAGAAGATCCAAAATTTAATCATAAAGTAATAAAAAAGTATTAAACTAGTCTGATTCCTTTAATTAGGCACAAACACCTCTGTGATCAAATAAAAAGTAGAATAATGTGATTGACTGGGTAAATAAATTAGTCATGTCTTTAGGGCTTGAAATAACCTTAAATGGATTATATTAGCTTATGTTCAAGATTTTGAGAGCTATCCAGAAGATGCATGTGGGAAACTTTGGGGTGGGAAAGGAAAGTTAATTTCTCCTTATCACCCTTCCTCATTGGTCATGTAATTTTGAAGAATAGCTATTGATTCAGCAGAAGACACAATGTGCAGTGATCAGAGATCTAGTCCAGGTAGGCATGGAGAGAAAAGGACAGAGAAGGAAACAGTTCCCCAGCAGAAGAGAAGAGAGTCAAATCTCAAAGAAAAACTGAGCCTGAGGAGTCCAACAATCTACCCAGCATCATTTTTGCACTCAAGAAGTGGATTTAGGACTTCACAAAGAGAAAATGTGTCTTAAGAATTTGAAGTGTCAAAGACTGTAAGTTGCCTTTGCCAGAAATTTATGTACATTTTCAGCTCTATACTCTAAAATTGAGCCTACTCTTCCCAAAAATGCCATATGTATCTGTGGTAGAGTATATTCCAACTTTTAGGAGCTAGAGGGATAGGACAGTCATGGAGACATACAGTTAATGATGATTGGATTTAATGTTCTTATTCTGTTATTCTCTTTCATTTTATTGGATCATTTAATCCATTACTATCTAAGACTATCATCATTTGGATTTTCATTTTCCTCCATTTAATTTTTGTGTATTGGATTAATGTTCTTCCTCTTCTAAGTCAACATTTTGTCCTACAATTACCTTTGCTTACACTAATTTGATACTCATCTTATATACCAGTTTGTCCATATCATTTAAGTAATATTTACTTACTCTATTATTTTCTCATCAGTTCAGAGAATCAGGATCACAGACCCTGAGTTTCAAAGATGAAATTGCAAGCAGCCATACCTATGATACATAGAAAAAAATGCTGCAATATCCAAAATACATGTTATAAATCAAGGGTGTTTAACCCAGAATGCAATAGATTTGAGAACATTAAAAAACTAATCCAGTTCTCTCATTTTACAAATGAACAAAATGAGATTCTTAAAATCACTTGCCCAAAGTCACAAAAGTAATAAATAATAGGATTAGAATTTGAACCTGTTTGTTCTGTGGCTACAGAAATTAGAACTAAGGCTGTGCTGCAGTTATGGGGAGAAGTTTATGGGGAGGTATATTTAAAATTGCAAAGATCCAACAAGGGAATTGTCTGCCATTTAGACACTGAACTTTTCATCACTGCTGCAATCTTCATCATTCAGTCTGTTAATGAATGACTCCTGTTCAATTCAGTTCAGACTTCTGATGCTTTGAGAAAGGATTAGAGCAGATGATCATCAATGTCCCTTTCACTTCTGAGATTCTAAGGTTCTTGTGTAATCTGTGGTTACAAGGTCCATTGCCCATGTGAGAGGTAGAGTTGGCAAGAGCTCAAGTGAGAAGAAAGATCCTGTTTTTCTTTCTTCTAGTCTTGAGAGAAAAGACCTGCAATTCTGGATTCTCTTTCATTTCCTAGAGAAAAAGATGTAATGTGGAAAGAAACAACATATGGAGGATCAGCACCTCATTCTTGTTACTAGTGACAGATTACCACATTAGAGAATTTGGGAACTATCCCTTTGAATGAAAACTGGGGCTCTTATCTCTTGGTTGAATTTAATTAGCATATTCCTAATATGAGAAGTCTTTAAGTCTGGTATTGTCTGATATATATTCTCATCTATTTACTTCTACTGATTTCTATTTTCAACCATATTGGATAAATAAATTTATTTACTATGTATTCCTTGTAGAATCTCTATTTGGTAAAGAATCAAGCCTTGGATATATAGTTTTGGATTATCCTTTTCTGTTAAAGACTGACAATCAGGAGTTCAGCTTGAACCTTAAAATTATTTCCCTTAGATTAATAATATGGGGGGATAAGTAAATATAATTTTAGTCCAGTACCCTTTCCCTGTGGAGATTAGAGTGTCTATCTTTGTTCTCAACTTTCTGTTTCCTTTCTTGATAGGAATAAATTTCTCCCTTGGAGAAGATTAGGCAAAGGAGACTATAGAAACAGATAGATAAATAGATCAATAGATAGATGGACAGACAGGCAGATATATACATATATATATGTATATACATATATTTGTATATATATATATGTGCTGTATGTTTGTGTGCATAAACACATGCATACATATTACATGTAAAACACATCATCATACACTTATAACATATATTCATGCCTTCCTGTGGGCCATGTCTAGGCAGACATATATGGCCATAAGAAAGCTATATAGGAAACAAACCATAGCACACCCCACTTTATACTAAATGAATGAGTTTGAATGTTGAGTATGAAACTCAAAGATAAGCACCAAATGTTCAGGATCACCTCAGTACGGAGGATTATATGTTGCTTGCTGGTTCTTTACTTCCATATGAGGACAACATGGTTCGATGGCTAGGTCTTTTAGATTTGATCAACAGGTGGGGGATGATTAACACTTTGTGTCTAGCTTAGAAATTCACGAAAAATGGGAGGAAAAAATCAAAATAATTAGAGAAGGGAGATGGAAGAAACCTCTAAGAGAAACAGGGCTAAATTCTAGTTTTTTTACCCATTTAGTCATTCTAACAAAGCTTGTGACTGGTTTTCTAATAAATATTCTAGGACTGATAGATCCAAATGAAAAATTGTCTTCTTTAGTAACACAACAGATGATTTTTCAACAGCCCTTTTTTAATTTATCTCAAAGGTTGGCACACACTCTTTTGAACAACTTTAATATTTTATTGATTTACTTTCACACAGACTCATTGCCTGCAAATTCATTGCAAGCTACTTCACTGTACAAATATTTGCCCTCTAAGGAATGTCAAAGACTCACAGAATTTTGAAACCAGAAAGCACTAAAATGCGGTTCAACCTCTTTCCAAATAAGCATCTCCCCTATTATACTTGATAAGTAGCCACCAATCTCGCCTTTCATTTAAAAGTTGGGACTCACTATTTCCTGAGAAAAACCTCATTCCACTTCTGTATGCATCTAGTTTTTGATATGTGTCAAAGAATGCATGGGTTGCCCATGTAGATTATATGTGTTCATATGAGTCTATCTAGATATGGCTAACAGAACATAAATAAATGTCATTTAAATATTCTTTGCTAACCCTTCCTGAAGGGAGACATTGATACTAGCTAATAAGGGAGTAGAAAAATTGTAGCCATTATTAGGTTGTGGGATACTCAAGTCCAGGGACTTTATTTTGCCTGAGTACAGTGGAGTTTTTTGTTTTTGTTTTTCTTTGCAAGGCAATGGGGTTAAGTGGCTTGCCCAAGGCCACACAGCTAGGTAATTATTAAGGGTCTGAGACCAGATTAGAACCCAAGGTACTCCTGACTCCAGAGCCAGTGCTCTATACACTGTGCCACCTAGCTGCCCCCTGAGTACAGTGTTAACAGAATATTTAATAGACTTGACCAGATACAAAATATCACCTGAGAGAGTACTGCAACAATACATGCACATTTAAAAATTAGAGATATGTGAATGATACACAAAAATCAATCATAAATAGAGCAAAGCATAGGTGACTAAGGCAAATCAAGTTAAACACTGACTTTGTGCTAGATACTGAATTAATTTCTGGAAACATAAACAGAAGCAGAAAAACAATCTCAGATCTACAGGAGCTTGCCTTCTGGTGAAAGAGGAATAAACACACACAAAAAGGGAGCTAGCTGAAAGGTGGGGATGAGAAAGAGACAAAGGTATCGTATATAGAGATATCATAGAGAAATTCCTAAAGAGTTAGGAGTGAAGCACTGAGAGAAATAAAGACATGACTGACCTGGATTTCAGCCTTAAAATGGAGATTCTAGAATAACCAATCAATTAAATGGAGTGGGTGGAGTGTATTTCTGCTATATGAATTACAGATATGAAAGGGAGCTTTCAGGATACAGAGGTTTCTGGAGCATTACAGAGAAAGTTCAGGAAAGAAAAGGAAGGCATGCAACTAACTGTAAAAGTGACAGTATTAATTGACTGATAAAAATGTAATTTAATTGTAATCATTCATGTGCTACAGCATGTACATAACAGAAAACATGTCAAATGAGCCTAAATCTGCCTTCCATGAACTTTTATCCACTACTCCTAGTTCTACTTCTGGGACAAATAAAGTTATTAAGCTGTATTAATAAAGATGTAATGTCCTTGATACTGCTCTCTTTATACTCTCCATATTTCAAGAGAGATTATAATGTCAGTTGGAGCAATGTAACTACTTTGGTGAAAGGACTTGAGACCAGGGTAAGTTGAAATTTAAATGAAAGAAAAAGGGATGCCTAACCTCAAGACAAAAAGACTTATGGGGACTTGGTATCTGTCTTCATGTATTTAAAGAGCTGTCACACAGAAAAGAGATTAGGTATGCTCTGCTTGTCCCCAGAAGGCAAAACTATGAAAAATGTGTGATAGTTGAAGAGAAATAAGTATAAATTTCATGTAAGAGAAAACATTCCAACAAACAGAGCTTGACCAGGCTTTCCCTAATTTCCTTCAGGCCCCATTAAAATACTACCTTCATGGCCTCTCTTAATTCTAATACTGTCCCTTTTTTGATTATTTTTCATTTATCATTCATATAATTTGTACATCATTGATTGCATGTTATTATCTTCATCATTAGGTTGTTGGATACTCAAGGCCAGGGACTTTCTTTTGCCTGAGTACAGTGTTAACAGAATATTCATTAGACCTCGGCCTGATAGAAAGTAGCACTTGAGAGATACTACAGAAACAACATGGCTAACAATATACAATACGTAACCTGTGCTACAGCATGTATATAATGGAAAACATGGTCAAATGAACCTAAATCTGCCTCTTATCAACTTTTTTTTTTAGGTTTTTGCAAGGCAAATGGGGTTAAGTGGCTTGCCCAAGGCCACACAGCTGGGTAATTATTAAGTGTCTGAGACTGGATTTGAACCCAGGTACTCCTGAGTCCAGGGCTGGTGCTTTATCCACTGCACCACCTAGCTGCCCCCTCTTATCAACTTTTATCCATTACTCCTAGTTCTACTTCTGGGGCAAATAAAGGATATATAATCTTAGGCTGTATTAATAAATATGTAATGTTCTTAATACTGCTCTTTCTATATACAGTATATAATGCCTGAGACAGTGTAGGTATTTATTAGATATTTATTTATTGACTGACTGGATAATGATTTCACCATCATTGGAAGTCTTAAGCAATGTTTGGATGACTATTTTAAAAGAATTTATAAAATAGAATTTTTTGTTTATGTATGAGTTTCACAAATCAATCAAGCTGCAAAACATTTAAAACACTTACTATCATGAATAAATCTTGTTATTTCTGATAAAAAATAAAACCAAGTATCTTACAATCTAATATAATAGGGGGATGATATTATATATATATATATATATATATACACACATATATATGTATATACAAGACATATACATAGTAGATAAAAGTTCACTTTAGAAGGGAAGACACCAGCAAAACCAGAAAAGATTTGCTCTGTAAGTTATATCACCAGAAAATCTGAGGGTAGGTGATAGAGAAAGAAAAGTTTTCTAGATCTACAGAGAAGCCAGAGCAAAAGGTCAGAGAAGGGTTAGAGCATCATATGTGAGAAATAACAAATAGGATGATGTATTGAAGAGTACATGAAATGAATAATATATAAGAATTCTGGGGAAATAAGGGAAGGACAGGTCATAGAGAGCTTCAAATGCCAAAATGAAGATTTTATATTTGAACCTGGAGATAAGGAAGTCCACTTTGAGTGGAATGAATTGGAATACTGACATAGTTAGACCCAAATTTTAAGAAAATCACTCTGATAACTGAATAGAGGATAAACTGATTTGGAGAAATAAAAAAGTCATCCCAATTATCAAGGCAAGAGTTGATAAGGATATGAAGTAGGATGGTGACTGCACAAATGGGGAGGAAAAATAAATGAGAAATGCTGCAGAAAAAGATCAAATACAATTTGGCAACTGATTCCATATGTTGGTTAAGTAAGAAGGAGTTGAACTTGACACTGAAACCTGGCAACTGGAACGATGGTGATATAAGCAATCATCGAGAAGTTCAGAGTTCCATCCAGCTCTGATAGCTTTTTATTCTGAGTGACATGTCTATGGTTGTGTACCTTGGTGCTCTATTTAAAAATATGTAATATTCTTGAACTCCGAGTAAATAGTCACCTGCAAGTTCAGTTTAGTGAGCCTTTAATCACCAGAACAAAACAATGTTTTGTTCTTAGTATTTCAATGTCCATGTGACTAGTCCAAATCACAAAGAGAAAGGGATTGTGGTAAAAGTAGTCTAAGATGTTCCTTAAAGAAACCATGATTAGAGAACAAAGAGGTACAGTCATAGAGTTGTAACATTAATAGAGAACAGTGCCATGGGGTTAAAGAGAGTATTAAACAAGCCTTTGATAATTCATAGTCACAGGATTATGGATTTATATATTGAGGGTCCTTAGAAATTGTCAAGGTTAGCCTCCTTATTTTACAGAGGAAGAAACTGAGATAGGAAAAGAAGAAACAATGTCCAAAGTCACAAAACTGTTATATACACCAATACCCTCTCAAATTTAACCTAGAAGTTTTCTCTTGATTTTGTGGAGAGAAGGGAAGTCAGGAGAAGGTATATTTGATTGATTGATGATATTTTTAGTTGTATGACCCTGGACTGCCACTCAGTCTCTCTATAAATTGGGGATATTAGCAAATTGACTTCACAAGTTAATTGTGAATAAAAAGTGCTTTTTAAAACTAAAGTATTAAATAAACTGAAGACATTATTACAGTCACCATGAATAGTCCCTCCCCAATTATACAGAATTTCTGCTACTCTTTAAAGTTCTTTGTATATACGTGCACTTACACATATATAAATAGATACATAGATTCCTGATAGAACATAAACTCTTTGAAAGTAGAAGCAATTATATTTTTGTCTTCTTATCTCAAATGTTTAGAGGAGCACCATGATAACAATAGGTAGATATTAAGCATTGGTTGACAGATTAATAGAACTTATTAGCTTATTAATAAGATAACTTATTAGCAGCAGGGTGGCTGGTTGAGGGGCCTGGAGTAATGAAGATCTGAATTTGAATCATTCCCTGCCTTAAACACTTTTTTAAATAGCTGTGCAACCCTGAGCAAGTGTACCTCTTATAATCTCAAATTTTTCTTCTGCAAAAATATGGCTAAAAACAGCATCTACCTTTGCAAGATTATTATGAAAAATCATATGAACTAACATAAAAAGTGTACTCCCAAACCTTAAAGTGCTATGTAATACTAACTAGCTTCATGCTATGATGATGATGATGGTGGTGATGATAGTGATGCTGTGGTGGTGATGGTGGTGGTGGTTATGATGATGGTAGTGGTGAATCTCTATTACATAGGCAAAACAAAAAAATCTGGACCTGAATTCTTAGTCAAAATCAGTTACAGTCTATATTTCCAAACCTATTTGATGTCTTACAGTCCTTATTCCAGTTAAATTGGGAATATTATTGGACAATAAACTGTTCTCTGATTTTCTTCTATCTTTCACCTTTAAGAATTCACAGACACTATCTGTTAAGCCTGGAATGTACTCTTTCCACAACAAAATCTTTTGAAATTCTTCTTTCTTGAAAGCCCAACTCAGGAACCACCTCCTCCTTGAAACTTTCTTTGATCTTTCATTAAATATAACTTTTCTTTAACCATATTTCTTGAAGAACTTTGTCCACTTCCTCTACATTTGTTGGTAACAGAACTTCCATTATGCTTCCTTGTATATGTATTATTCCCTTATAATTGGAAATAAGTTCTCTGCCTACAGAAATTTCTTTGTTTTTATTCCCAATGCTTAGACCAAAGTTGTATGTATAATGAATGTTTTTAATGAACCTTTTGTTCATAAAACTGAATTTAAAGGCACACAATGAAAGGAAATCGATAATTTTAATGATTTTAAACCAGTAACAGTAAAATATTTATACTATACTTTTAGGTTTGCAAAATAAAAACATAGATTATCTTATGTGAGCTTTATATCAACTGTGTGAAGTAGGAACCACAAGTATTACTATCCATATTTTACAAATGAGGGAACTGTTAATGGGCTTATTTAAATCTAAATCTTTTTCTTATTGTGAGACAAATCTATCCACTGTGATGATTCCAAATGCCTCTTCCCCCTCCTTTCCCCTCCCCCAAGATTAAACCAAATTTGAATAGGAGGTTGCAATTACAGTTGATGCAAGGGAGATGTTGTGATTGGAAACAAATGTTGAGGAAAGGAAAAATATTACTTGTACCTTTCTGGGGAATGTTGTTGCTCCAAGTAATTCCATTCCAGGATGGGAGTGGCCTTAGATTGTTCACCTTTCACCCAACTTTCCCTTTCCCCCAGCTTCTGGTTTCCAGCTACCTGAGCTTGGCCATTTCTGAGTCAAGCTTATGCTAGTGGGACAGGAAATGACATGGTGGACTTAATAGGACACACACCTTGGGACAGGAAGGACTAGTAAATACCTTGCCTATACCTGAGCCAGGTGTTGGACCACTCCCCAAGCACCATCCTTGTCCAACCCATTTAAGTGCATTTAAGAAGAAGCAATGCCCCTTCTCTCTTCTACTTGACCTTACCTTCACCCACCTTTCAATGATGGCTATCTCTATCTCTTTCTTAGGCCATGTGCTCCCAGTCTAGGCCCTGCTGGGAAACCATAGGTTCCTATACCATGTGACCATACAAAGCCGGTCCTTAGCCAGCCTTTATGGTTCTCTCTGTCTTCTCTCCCTCCCCCCCCCCCAATCTCACGTAGCCTGTCCTCAAAGTCCTTGATATTCTTTCTAGGAGGAGAAATGTTTTCAATCTGTCCATTTTGTAACCTTCTATAATAAATCCTGAGCAGTTTTAAAATCCCAGGGAAGTATGTGAATGAATTCACTATTCAAAGGAACTCTCAGTCTTTAATTAGCAACCCCCAATTCAATTCTCTTCCACTAGGGAGAGAGACTATCTGTTAAACCTGGAATGTGGAACTTAGCTTAAACCATGTAAGAGAGTACTCTCTCTAAGTGAGAAAATAAGAGAACGTTTTGGGGGATAGAGAGAAAGTCTTGCAGGAACATACAGTTTTGAAAATGGAGCCAATCATTTGATATAAATGGAAGGATTCAAAAGCTATAAAAGCTTTAACCAACCTTGACTTTTTGACACAGGGTAATCTCTACTATATCTTATGAACTGTAGTTTTCTGCATAACCCAATGCATCAGACTTCAGGATCTCACACAACATGGGAGAGGAGAGGTATACAATAATTTTGTGTTTGCAGAGGCTGATAACCAAGTAACCAAATAACCAGGATCTGTAAAACTTCACTTCAATGAGGTCTCACCTGATTTTCTTGCTCTTCACACTATCAACGTTTTCAATTCCACAGTACAGGGTAATATTCAATTTAGGAAATAACAGCCAGCAGTTTGTCTTATCGTATAACATTCTCAAAGTCAGATTAAAGTTAATCCTTTCTATAATACTATTGTTAATAATTACTTTTTTCTTTTCACTCTAACTTCTGTATGCTTCAGAATCTACCAACTGTGATTCATTCCATTGTATATGATTTGTATGGAAAAGTGTGGTGGTATGGGAGGTGGGGGGTGGGGTTGGAGGGAGGCAGGAGCTATGGCCCATACCCTGTTTACACAGAGAAGGAAGGAAGTCAAAGACATTCATCCACATCTTTATAAAGCCTCATTCTTCTGGGACTTGGAAGGGATTGGGAGTAGATTCAAATCCATTGAAGATAAGTAGTCTCCCACAAAGAAGAAGAGTTTTCCCACACTCTGTCAAAAGGAAATACTCTCCAGGTAATTAAAAAAAAAAGATGAAGGGAAAAAATCCTGAGAGAGGGCAGTGTAAGGAGGGAGCACTGAATGACTGGTCCAAGATGAATTGTGGAACTTGATTCTGTTCTGTGACTGCCCCAACATAGAAAGAAAAACAGAAAAACATGGAGGGCCAAAAGGGTTTTCCTGGTGTGAAACATAATAATGCATCTGTTTAAGAAACAAATGAAAGGAGCCACATGACACTGGAAGATGGTTCCATTTGTTCAGAGTACTTAAGAATTAGTTCCAAGAATAATTTATCCTTAAGTGAAAAGCAATGTCACCTCAGAAACCACGGCTAATCTCAGAGCCTGAATATGTTGTCTGTCACCCACAGGGCAGTTATGAAAGATGGCCTCAGGTAATTTCCTCCTTCAAGTTGTTGAAAGAATTCTGGAATTCTGGGTTTTGGGGAGGGTTGGTTTGGGGTTTTCTTTTCATCTCTGAGGTCACACACAATATTCTTTATAGGCAATTCCTTTCTTTTTTTTCCATTCCTCTAATCCAAAGGATAAAAAAAATATGATCCAAAACTTGACCACTTGTTGCCCTCGAACAAAGAATGCTAAATGGTAGTTGTTAGTTTTTTCTTTTGAATTTTTTTTAACATTTTTGATTTCAATAAAATTTTATATATAAATGTCAAAAAAATTCTTTCTGATCTTAATAAGAAAAAGGAAGGAGGACTGGACTGGATTTGACCTGTTCTGCAAATGTCGTTTGCTACCTTACAATTTAATCTGGGTCTCATTTTGAAAGAGATCACCTTAAACTCACTATCCTCATAAGGACTCTGAAAGAAAATTCTCTGAATTTAGGTTCAGGAGTCCTGGATTCATGATTTAGATAGACTCTGTGGATAAGTTATACTAACATGTTAAACCAACATGTTAAACCTCAGTTTCTTCACCTGTAAAAAGGGAGTGAGACTTACAGAATTAGTATAGAATACAAACTTGTCAGGTTTTAAACCTGTCCTGAGTACTGAGGTTCAAAACTGCTAAGAATATTTGAGGTAGGTTTGAAGCTTGTTCTGTTTCTCTAGATCATGTAATGTTTGCACTGTACCATGCTGAGTCTTTCCAACAGTTTCCCAATGAACAAGTCACTTAGCCAGGTTGAGTTTCAGTTTCTTCATCATTGAATTAAAATAAAATAATGCATGTAAAGTACTTTGTTAAATTTTGAGGACAATCATTACTATGATGAACATATTAACAAAATATATTTGTAATAATTTATTGCTACCTACCAAACAGATCTATAATGAGACAATTGGCTTAAAAATTGGAAAGCACTTTTAATTAATAGCTCTACTACTATTCTTTTATGCCTTATGGGATGGATATGACATTGGGGTCTCAAAAGCTATTCCAATGGAACATACTCACTGCCTGGGCCTACCAAGCAAGAAAGGCTTTAATAATAGGCCTGAAAATGGAATTTGGAGTGAATCTAAGTTCAAATATTCTTTTTAACAGAGAGGTAACTATGAGGTGAATCAGGTGAGAGGTGACTATCAGGCCAGACTCTTCAGGCCTTTTTTGACTTTGAGAAACTCCTCTTAAGTTTAACCTTATAGCTACTATGTACCAGGAACAATGTGCCAAAAAAATTGCTCTCATCCTCAAAGATAGTGAGGTTGCCCAGAGCGCCCATTCAGCCAGCACAGTTAAAATAGGGAAATGGATCAGTACAATAGTTAGGTACAAAAAAAAAACCCATAGTAATAAATGACTGTAGTAATCTACTGTTTGATAAATCTAAGGATTCCAGCTTCTGGTCCAAGAACTCACTATTAGACAAAAATTGGAAAAGTTGGAAAATAGTCTTGCAAAACTTAGGCACAGACTAACTCACCCTCTATACCAAAATAAGGTCAAAATGGGTAGAGGAGTTAGACATAAAGGGTGCTAACATAGAGATTAGGAGAATAAACTTTCTGTTAGATCTCTGGAGAGGAAAAAAGTTTATGACCAAGTAAGTGAAAGAAAATAGTTTGAATTTCAAAATTTTGACTACATTAAATTAAAAAGGTTTTGCACAAAAAATCCAATTCAATCAAGATTAAAAGGAATGCAGAAAATTGGTAAACAATTTTCACATATAGATTTTTTTGATAAAGGATTCTTTTCTAAAATATATGTAGAGAACTGAGTCAAATTTATAAGAATTAAAGGATTCTGGCCAAGATGGCAAAGAGAAGCCAGGCACTATTTTAAGCTCTCCTATTTTTGTCTCAGAAACAACCCTCATTCCACTTAACAGATTTTGAAGTAACATAACCCACAAAAGAACAAAGAGGAACATCTTCCATCAAGGTCTGTCACTGGGGAGTATGGGGGTGCCCAAGGAATGGAAGCCTTTGTGGTATGTGCTTTGAGTAGATTGGGAGAGATCCAGCCAGCCAGCATAGTTAGTGTGGACTGCTGAACTGCTAGCCCCAGTATTCCTGTGGTAGGTCCTGGTTTTTCCCAGTGAAAACACAGAAACATCCCCAATTTTTCACACCTTTTCCAAAGGCATGGGTGGGGGACTTTCCCAATGACGAATGTCCAGAAAGAATGTCTGATATTTCTAGTCCTGATGGCCTAGCCCACTGACTAGACTGTGAGAGGACAAACAAGATCCAGGCCCAAGCACCAGGAGTGGGGTGGCAGACATTCACATCACAGACAATCCAGAAAAAGTTTCTGGCATTCCTTACTGGTTGGTTCACTAAATAAATCCCCCAGAGTTCCTAACTTCAGTAAACACCAAAGGGTTCTCAACACCAAAGGTATGCAAACCAGTCCCTCCCCTAGCACAAGAGGGACTATTTCCCCTAGAGAAAAATACCATTCCAAAATGAAGAAAGTTCAGGACAAAGCAAAGTCTACTGAATGTTACCTTAAGATAAGGATACTGGCTCAGAAAAGGACAGAAGTGGTGCTATATGTGATTCTTCAGAGGAGAATATGAATTGATCTCCAGCCAAGAAAGATATTTTTAGAAGAGATCAAAAAGGAGTTTAAAAATCAAATGGAAAAATTTGGAAAGCAAATACAAGAGAAAATTAACATGTGCAAGATAAAATTAACATCGCAACAAAAATGAAGAAGAAAATAAATCCTTTAAAAATGCAATTGGATAAATGCAAAAAATAAAATAATTCCTTCAAAAACACAATTGAGTGAATGGAAAAAGATAACAACTCCTTTAAAAAAAGGACCAAATGGAAAAGGAGATACAAAGCTATATGGAAAAAATACCTATCTGAAAAATAAATTAGGACTAGTAGAAGATAATGAATTTATGAGACAATAAGAATCTGATAAACATTTTTTTTTAAAAAAATGAAAAATAGAAGAAAATATAAAACATCTCATTGACAAAACAACTGACCTGGAAAATAGATCCAGAGATAATTTAAACATCACAGGACAACCTGAAAAGCCTGATCAAAAAAAAAAAAGAACCTGGACTCTATGAACTTCAGGATCTAGTTAAGGAGAACTGTCCTGATATCCTGGAATCAGAAGGCAAAACTGTCACTGAAAGGATCCATCAATCCCCTTATTAAAGGGATCTCAAATTGAAAATACCAAGGAATATTGTGGTCAGATGGCAGAATTATCAGATCATGGAGGAAAATCCTGCAAATGACCAGAAAGAAACAATTCAGGACCTGGCTGCATCAAAGTTAAAGGAGTAAATGGCCTGGAATATGTTATTCTGGAGAACAAAGGAACTTGGATTACAACCAAGAATCTGCTATCCAAAAAAACTGACCCTTCTCTTTCAGGGGAAAAGATGCATATTTGATGAATTTCAAATTTTCCTGATGAAAAGACCAAAGCTGAACAGAAAATTTGATCTCAAACAGGAGATTCAAGAGATACATGAAAAGGTAAACAAGGAAAAGAAAAAAAATCTGTTTTAGATTAAACTGGTTACTTCCCTACCTGGGAGGGAAAGTCTCATGACTCTTGAGAATGATAACTCTGTTAGAGAAGAATATACACTTATGCTGAAGGTATGGACATTCATGATGTTGATGGATTGATTTAAAAAAATTAGTACAATAAAAAAGGCAGGGAACTGAAAAAGATGGGAGGAATGGGGTGATAAAATGGAGCAAATACATCACATGAATACATGCAAAGGATCTATAACACTAGAGGAAAAACAGGGAGGAGGTGTGAACTGCCTGAATCTTAATCTCACTGAATTTGACTCAAAGAACAATTAACATATAAGCACTCTCTCTCTCTCACTCTCTCTCTCTCTCTCTCTCTCTCTCTCTCTCTCTCTCTCTGGGGTGGGGTAGGAGAGGTGGGACTAATAGAAAGAAGGGAAGGAAGAAAAAGAAAGGGCAAAGACAAAGGAAGGTGGTGGATAGAAGGGGGAACACATTGAGGGAGGTGGTATTCAGAAGCAAAATACTGAGGAGGAGGGATAAGGTGAAAGGTGGGGGAAAATGCAAATGGAGGTGAGATAGCAATGGATGGGTAATTGTGAATGGGAATGGGATGAACTCTCCCATAAAAATGGAAGGGGATATTAAAATGGATTAAAAACCAAAATCCTCCAATATGCTGCTTACAGGAAATATATTTGAGAAATATATTCGCAAAGTAAAAGTAAAAGACTGGAGCAGAATCTATTATACATCAGCTGAAGTGAAAAAAAAAGGAGGGGTAGTATCCTTATCTCAGAAGAAGCAATTACAATTATATATCTCATTAAAAGGAAAAAGGAAGGAAACTATATTCTCCTAAAAGGTACTATAGACAATGAATTAATTTCTATACTAAACATGCATGCACCAAATAGTATAACATCCAAAATATTAAAGGAGAAACTAAATGAGTTACAGGAAGACATAGACAGCAAAACTCTACTGGTGGGAGACCTCAACTTTCCTCTCTCAGAATTACATCAATCTAACCATAAAATAAACAAGAAGGAAGTTAAGGAGGTGAATAGAATGTTAAAAAAAAAACTTAGATTTGGGGGCAGCTAGGTGGCACAATGGATAGAGCACCAGTCCTGGAGTCAGGAGGATCTAAAATCAAATCCAGCCTCAGACACTTAATAACTACCTAGCTGTATGACCTTGGGCAAGTCACTCAACCCCATTGCCTTTCCACCCCCCAAAAAAACCAAAAAAATTTAGATTTGATAGGCATCTGGACACAATTGAATGGAAATAGAAAGGAATAGACCTTTTTTTCTATATTACATAGAAATTGACCATATATTAGTGCATATTAGTGCATTAAAAACTTCATAATCATATGCAGAAAAGCAGAAATATTGAATGTATCCTTTTCAGATGAAGATATAAAAAAATAATATGCAATAAAAGGCTCTGGAGAGATACCCATAAAACTAATTAGAAACTAAATAGTCTAATTTTAAAGAATAAGTGGATCAAACATTAAATCATAGAAAGAAATAATAATTTCATCTAAGGTAATGACAATAACAAGACAATATTTCAATGCTGATGGGATACAGACAAGGCAGTTATTAGGGTAAATATATTATCTTTAAATGCTTACTTATTTAAAATAAAGAAAGAAGAGGCTGATGAATTCAGCATGAAACTAAAAAAATTAAAGAAAGAACAAATTAAACATTCTCAATTAAATACCAAATTAGAAATTCTGAAAATTAAAGGTGAAATTAATAAAATTGAAAGTAATAAAACTATTGAACCAATAAATAAATAAAACCAAGAATGGTTTTAAGAAAAAATCTGATGAAACAGATAAACTTTTGGTTAATTTGATTAAAAAAAAGAAAGAAGAAAACAAAATTACCACTATCAAAAGTGAAAAAGATGAATATACCACCAATGAGAAGGAAATTAAAGGAACAATTCAGAACTATTTTGCTCAACTGTATGTCAATAAATTTGAGAATCATCTAAGTGAAATGGCTGAATAGTTACAAAAATATATTCATAGGAGTTAACTATGTAAAGGAAGTATAACAATGGAAAAGAAAGAATTTCAGCTAAAATTTAAGTTTTTGAATCCTGAAGAGGATCAGACATAGATTGGGAAACTGAATAAGCTTCTCTTGGGCCTATTCATTACCTTAGATTTTATTCTACTGAAATAATGAAGAGAATAAGAGATATTTTGTTAAACCATACAATTATTTACACAGTTATTGTATACACCATACACAATTCATTTAAAAAGATGGGCAGCTAGGTGGCACAGTAGATAGAGAACTCACCTTGAAGTCAGGAGGACTTGAGTTCACCTCTGAATTTCAACATTTGCTACTTTGTGACTTTGGATGAGTCATTTAACCCCATTGCCTTACAAAAAAAAGAAAAGAAAAGATGTGGCATTAATATTAAAGATCACACTATTGAAAATTGGAAAAGGAGCAGATTCTATAGCTCTCATAGTTATAGGAAGGAGAGATTTTATTTAGCCATCAAGAGATAGAGATCAATATGAAAATAAAAAAGATGAGTTCATACACATAAAATTGAAAAGCATCTGCAAAGACAATATTAGTGCATCTAGAATAAGAAAATAATTGGAGGCAGCTAGGTGGTGCAGTTGATAGAGTACCTGCCCTGAAGTCAGGAGGACCTGAGTTCAAATCCAGCCTCAACCACTTAATTACATAACTATTTGACCTTGGGCAAGTCATTTAACCCCATTGCCTTGCAAAAACTGAAAAGTAAAAAAGAAAAAGAAAGAAAGAAAAAGATTGGTGGAATAGGAAAAAAAAACTTTTTGTATCAAATTATGAAATAAAGATTTGATATCCAAGATATAAAAACAAAATAAATATAACTACTTATTATTTTTTAAAAAAATAATGTTTGCAAAAGTATAAACTGACAGGTTAAAATAAGAGGAAATTAAATACTAAAATAATCTGATCTCAGAAAAAGAAATTGAACAAGTTATCAATGCACTCACTAAGAAAAAAATCTCAAAGGTCAGATGTATTCACCAACCATTTCCAATTCTACATAAACTATTTGAAAAAATAAGCACAGTTCTGCCAAATTTTATCCATGACACCAATACTGTGAAATACCAATACTGATACTTAAACCAGGAAGAGTCAAAACAGAGAAAGAAAATTATGACCAATTTCCCTAATGAATATGGATGTAAAATTTTTCAATAAAATATTAACAAAGTTATTACAGTTAAGTCATCCCTAAGATAACTTACTATGATCAAGTAAGATTCATACCAGGAATGCAGGCTTGGTTCAATATTAGGAAAACTATCAGCATAATTGACCATATCAATAATAAACCTAGTAGAAATCATACAATTATCTCACAAAATGCTGAAAAAGTTTTTGACAAAATACAATGCCCTTTCTTATTAAAAACACTAGAGAGTGTAAGAATAAATTGAATATTCCTTAAAGCGATAAGTAGTATCTATATAAAACCATCAACAATATTATATGTAATAGGGAAAAGCTAGAAATACTCTCAATAAGATCAGGGGTGAAACAAGAATGTCCATTATCACCAGTATTATTCAATATTGCATTATTGTTAGCTTTAGCAATAATAGAAGGAAAAAAATTGAAGGAATTAGAATCAGTAACAAAGACACAAAGCCCTCACTCTTTGCAGATGAAATGATGGTATACCCAGAGAATACCAGAAAAATAATTAAAAAAAAACAACTGGAAACAATTTTGCAACTTTAATCACACTATATAAAATAAACCCACATAAATCCTCAGCATTTCTATTACTAGGAAGATACATAAGAGATAGAAAGAGAAACTCTATTTAAAATACAACATAAAGTACTTGGGAATCTACTTGCCAAGGCACACTCAGAAACTTATATGAAAACAACCATAAAATACTTTTCACCCAAATAAAATCATATTTAAATAACTGTCAATTACTCATGGGTAGGCCAAGCTAATATCATAAAAATGACAATTTTACCTAAATTAAATTACTTCTTCAGTGCCATACAAATCAAACTTCCAAAAAAATTACTTTAGTAAAACAGAAAAAAATAGCTAAATTCATATAGAGGAACAAAAGGTCAAGAATATCAGGGGAATTAATGAAAAACAAAATACAATGCAAGTTGGCCCAGACATACTAGATCTAAAATTATTTTATAAAGTATCAGTTTGGTACTGGCTAAGAAATAGTGTAGTGAATCTATGGAATAGATTAGGTACAAAAAAAGAGCAATAATGACTATATTAATCTCCTCTTTGATAAACCCAAAGATTCTAGCTTCTGGAAAAAGAACTCATTATTTGATTAAAAAAAACTGCTTGGAAAACTGAAAGATATTGTGGCAGAAACTAGGCATAGCACAATATCTCACTGCCTATACCAAGATAAGGTAGAAATAGATATAGGATTAAGACATAAAAGATAATATTATAAGTCAATTGATTTTCAAATCTTTGAAAACAGGAGTAGCTTAGGATGAAATAAGAGATAGAGAATATTTTAAAAAACAAATTGGATAATTTTGATTACATTAAAAGTTTTTGCACAAACAAAACCAATGCAACCAAGATTAAAATAAATGTAATAAGTTGGAAAACAATTTTTACAACTAGTGTTTCTATTAAATGACTCATTTGTAAAATATATACAAAACTGAGTCAAATTTTTAAAATAAAACAAATAATTCCCCAATTGATAAATGGCCAAAGGATATGGAAAGGCAATTCTAAGGGGATGAAATCAAAGTTAACTATATTCATATGAAAAATTGCTCTAGATCATTATTGATTAGAGAAAATCAAATTAAAACACCTTTCAGATTGGTCACTGTCTAGAAAGGAAAATTATCAATGCTGGAAGTGATGGGCAACACATTGTTGATTGAAGTTGTGAACTGATCCAGCCTTTGGAATTATGACCAAAGGAAAATAAAACAATGCATACTGTTTGATCTAGCAAAATCACTTTGGGGGGGGGGGGGTCTGCATCCTGAAGAGATCAAGTAAAAAGGGTAAAAATTCCACATGTGCAAAAATATTCATAGCAGTTCTTTTTATATTGGCAAAGAATTGGAAATTGAGGAGATGCCCATCAATTGGGGAATGACTGAAAATATTGTGATATATGTAAGTGATACAATATTATTGTTCTATAAGAAATTATTGAGGGAAGGGATTTCAGAAAAGCCTGGATAAGCATTCATGAATTGATGTTGATTGAAATGAACAGAACTATAAATATGACAATTCTACCAAAACCAAACAATCTGTTTAGTGCCCTACCAATCAAAATTCCAAAAAATTACTTTAATTAGTTAGAAAAAATTGTAAGTAAATTCATATGGAGAAATACAAAGTCAAGAATTGCCAGGAGCTTAATGGAAAAAAAGTGCAAAAGAAGGTGGCTTAGCCCTACCTGATCTAAAATTATATTGTAAAGCATCAGTCATCAGAACTGTTTAGTATTGGCTAAGAAATAGAGTGGTAGACCAGTAGAATAGACTAGGTGTAAAAGCAGGAGATGATTACAGTAATCTGCTCTTCGATAAACCCAAAGAGTCCAGCCATTGGGATAAAAACTCCCTCTCTGATAAAAACTGTTGGGATAATTGGAAGTTAGTATTGAAGAAACTTAGATTAGACCAACACCTCACACCCTTTACCAAGATAAGATCCAAATGGTTACAGGACACAGACATAAAAAACAATACTATAAGCAAATTAGAAGATCAAGGACTAGTTTACCTGTCAGATCTATGGAAAGGGGAACAGTTTATGACTAAGGAAGAGTTGGAGAACATCACCAAAAACCACTAAGATGATTTCAATTACATTAAATTAAAAAGCTTTTGCACAGATAAAACCAATGTAACCAAGATCAAAAGAAATGTAGAAAATTGGGAAACAATCTTTACAACTAATGATTCTGACAAAGGACTCATTTCTAAAATATACAGAGAACTGAGTCATATTTTTCAAACAAAAAGTCATTCCCCAATTGACAAATGGTCAAAGGATATGCAAAAGCAATTTACAGATGAGGAGATCAAAGCAATCCATAGCCATATGAAAAAAATGCTCTAAATCATTAATTATTAGAGAAATGCAAATTAAAGTTTCTCTGAGGTACCACCTCACACCTCTCAGATTGGCCAATGTGACAAGGAAGGATAATGATCATTGTGGGAAGGGTTGTGGGAAATCTGGGACACTATTACACTGTTGGTGGAGCTGTGAACTCATCCAACCCTTCTGGAGAGCTATTTGGAACTATGCCCAAAGGGCAACAAAAATGTGCATACCTTTTGACCCAGCAATACCACTACTGGGTCTATACCCTGAAGAGATGAGGGAAAAGGGTAAAAATATTATTTGTACACAAAAAGCCCTGTTTGTGGTGGCAAAGAATTGAAAATCCAGTAAATGTCCTTCAATTGGGGAATGGCTTAGCGAACTGTGGAATATGTATGTCATGGAACACTATTGTTCTATTAGAAACCAGGAGGGACAGGATTTCAGGGAAACCTGGAGGGATTTGGATGAACTGATGCTGAGTGAGATGAGCAGAACCAGAAAAACACTGTACACCCCAACAGCAACATGGGAGTGATGTTCAAACTTGAAGGACTTGCTCATTCCATCAGTGCAACAATTGGGAACAATTTTGGGTTGTCTGCAAAGGAGAGTACCATCTGTATCCAGATAAGGAGCTGTGGAGTTTGAACAGAGTTCAAGGTCTATTCCCTTTAACTTAGAAAAAAACAGATATCTTTTTGTATGATCTTGTTATCTCTTAGACTTCTCTTCTTTAAGGCTATGATTTCTCTCTCATCACACCCAATTTGTATCAAGGTACAACATAGAAACAAAGTAAAGACTGACAGATTGCTTTCCGTGGGGGGGTGGGGGGATGGAAGTAAGATTGGGGGGAATATTGTAAAACTCAAATAATATCTTTAATAAAAATTAATTTAAAAAAAGAATTGAACAGAACCAGAAAAAAATTATATACACTAATAGCAACATGGGGTGATGACTAAATGTGTTGGATTTCACCTTAGCAATACAATAATCAAAGATAATTTTAAAAGACTTATGAAAAATAATATCTATATTTAGAAAAAATTTAAATGAAGACCAAGGCATATTATCTTCAATTTTTAAAATTTGTCTTCTGTATTATGTCATTTTTTCTCTCTAATGTTTTATGTCTTTTATTTTGATGTGATTATTTTCTCACAACTTAATCAATATGGATCTATTGTTTAGCATGTTTATAAACGTAGAGCCTATATCAGATGGCTTTCTCTCAGGGGAGAGGAGAGAAAGAGAAAAATGTAAAACTCAAAACTTTGCAAAAAAAAAGATTGGTTAAAAACTATCATTGCATTTAATTGGAAAAACCAAATATTTTTAAAAAGAAGAAGAAGAACAAGAACAAGAACAAGAACAGGAAGAAGAAGTGACCACATGGGTTCCTAGATATCTGAGGACAAACGCATGGAAATATCAAGAAACTGAGTTGCCTGATTACCAGTCAGGAGTTCAAAAAGGAAATTGCCTTATGAGCAGGAAGATGAGCAGTAGGCAAATGGTTTCTTTATCTTATTTGTAACTTTGAGAGGAATGATACTTGTAAGGAAATATAAAAAAAAAAAGAACTATGAGCATGTCTATTAAAGGAAAAGGAAAAGATATGTTAGGAGAAATTGAAAATTCATATTTTACTGGAAGCAATAGGATTTCACCATTCAGTTATAAATTCATTTTCAATAACCTCAGGAAACAAAATTTAATTTAAATTTGATTAAATTAATCTTTTGGATCTTGCTCAGGAGGCAAAGCAAAATGACAAACTGACCAGGACTATGGGCAAAATGAGCCGGGTGATTTGAGTTACTATTGACATCCTTTTTCTCAACTTTAAACAGGATCTTGAGAAGTGACTAAAGTAGGAATTCTTAACTTGAGGTCCATAAAATTAGATGAAAATTTGACTTCTTTTGTAATCCTATGTATTTCTTCTGAGAAGAGAACTACAGATTTCATTGGGCTAACAAAGAGGTCCCTATAACACATATACAAAAACAAATGCACATATATAAATATATGCATGAACACACACACATATACATACACATTCAAGTTCAAAAAGTCAAGGTTAGAGGACTGTCTGGAGAGTTCAGAAGACTGAGGAGTTTGTACATTCACAGTTATTTGAACCAGTAGTTCAGTTTTTCTGTTCTACCTGCTGTCTCTGACATGCACCTGTGGGGCCAGTCTAAGGAAGGGGATGAGAAGAAATGGGAGAGGTATGTCATTTGTATAATACTCTTCTCTTTGTACTATCTTCCTATTAAATTATAAGTTTCTTGAAGAAAGGGGCCACTTCTTATTCATCTTTTTATCTCCTTAAAGACTCAGCAGACAGTAGATATTTTACATATTTTTTTAAATTCTTTATTGATAATACCCAGAAATTTTGCTGGCATATAAAATTGCCTAAGGTTATCTTATAATTAGCTAAGGACAAGAGAGTGGGGAAGGGAGGGAGTTTGCTAGTCTTAAAGAAAAGATACTTGGAGGAGGATCAAAGAAGGAAAATAAGAGAATTATAAGGAAAAGTGGTAGATAATTAAAGATAAATAAATGTCTATTTTTGAGGTTTTGGATTATGGTTGGTAGAGTTTCACACTTTGAGTCATTAGCTCTTGGGTTTAATCATGGTTCTAATTTTTTTTCTTAGCCAAGTGACCTTAGAGAAATCCCAGTTGTTTTGATATTTTTGTCCTCATCTGTTTATTTGAATTATTGGCCTCAAAGCATTTTTAGAAGGAAATTTTTATTGGGGAGTCTGGTTCAGGATTCTCATTTTATTTTATTTTTCCTTTTAAATAAGCATTTTCTATTTCAATTAAAAGTAAAGACAATTTTGACATTCATCTTTTACAAAATTTTGAATTCCAAATTTTCTCTTTCCCCCTCCTCCTTAAGATAATTTGATGATATAGATTATAATTATTTAATCAGCTAAAACATATTTCTGTATTCTTCATGTTGTGAAAAAAGAAACAGAACAAAAGAAAAAAACTGGAAAAATAAAATGAAAATAGTATGCTGAAATCTGCATTCAGACAGACTCCACTTTCTTTCTCTGAATGGAAATAGCATTTTCCATCATGAATTTCTTGGATTTGTCTTGAATCGTTGCATTATTGGAAAGAGCTAAGTCATTTACAGTTGTTCATCACACATTGTTGCTGCTTACTATGAGCAATATTTTTTCTGGTTCTGCTCACTTCACTTTGCATCACTTTGTATAAAAGTTTTTTTCTGAAATCTATCTACTCATTATCTCTTATAACACCATAGATTTCCATTACATCTTGTTCAGCCATTTCTCAACAGATGGACATCCCCTCAATTTCCAATCCTTTGTCACCACAAAAAGAGCTACTATAAAAATTTTTATACATTTAGGTTTTTTCCCTTTTTTTATGATCTCTTTGAATGCAGACCTAGTAGTGCTATTGCTAAGTGAAAGGATATGCATAGTTTGAGTTCCCTTCAATTATAATTCGAAATTGCTTTCCCAAATGGATCAGTTCACAACTCCACCAACAAAGCAATAGGAAAATTTTTTATAAAAAAAAATCATGAACACAAGCATGTTTTAATAAGTCTTAATATTAATATTATTATAATTATCAATATTCTCTTATGAATATTCTCTGACTATCATTTTTCCAGTACTGGTTTTCTCTTAAACATGAAATGAAATCAGAGAATTGGAGAATTAAAAACAAAATCTTTTCAATTTAACTAAATAAATATTATTTATTAAACAAATAATATACTTATTACAAAATATTGTGCCAGGAACTGGACATACAAAGAAAAAAATTAAACATGCACTTCCATTTAGGAGTACAAAGAAAAAAATTAAACATGCACTTCCATTTAGGAGCTTACATTGTAGTAGGGAGATTCTATCTCTACTCTATCTACCTATCTAGCTATCTATATGTATGTGTGTGTATACATACACACACACACACACACACACATATATGTAAATATATGTGTATAAAAATACAAAGTCTACTGTTGGTAGTGTTCATGGTGGTGGGGGGGTGGGGGGGTGGGGAGGGGTGGCTACTGTTGTTCATTGTTATTTGGTGCTAGGATAGGGATTGCACTTGTGATTTCAATAGTAAGAGGAACTTTCAAATGAGGAACCTCCCTCTATTGATACAGACTGGGACCAACTTTACAATTTATAGTCACAAAGGGTTGCCTAACTCTAGAGCATTAAGAGGTTAAGTGACTTGTCTGGTGTCATGCATCCATAGTAAAAATAAAACTTCAGTTCCTGATGCTGAGGTTAATATTCTATGTATTAATCCACTGTATACAAAAAATAAAAGGCTTAATTTCAAAAACTGTAGAATACTAAGAACTAAGGGGACTGGGGGGAAAAGCTTGTATGGGATGTGAGACCTGAACTATCCATCAAAGAAAGCTCAGCAGTCTAAGAGAGAGGTGAGGGCTAGAGGGGACAGCACTTAAACACATGTTATAGGCAGTGTAAAGGTGGAAGATGGGTTATCATGCATGAAAAAAAGCTAAGCAGAATTCATTAAATGGAAAAATAGGTGTGTTTATGTATTTATGTAGCTGTAAGTGAACATATGTGAAGGGAATTCATATGAAAGAAAATCAAATGGATACCAGATTATGGGAAACTTGTGACCTTTTTTCCCTTATTCAGTGATATTTCAAGGAATGCTTTGGAGCTATATTTGTAGGAAGAAGAAATTATTCGTATGTATGGAACTCAAGACTATGGTCCTTCAGGCTTTCAAGGGAAAAAAAATGGGGAGGACAAGAAAACAGAGTGAAAATTGAGAACCCTATGTTTTATTCTAATAGAAAGACTAACATATTTTATACCAGCATATCTTCAATGTAAATTTGCATATTCTTTTTCATAAAAATACATGCCAAATTGCATGAATATGTATGTTCCATTCAAACAGTCCTTACTCTAAATATGTAAATAAAAATCACATTTAGTCTCCATTTGCTTCCCTTTATTTTCTCCCATTCTCTATATTTCTTTCTCTTTGTTCTTTCAGCTTTTGAATATGAACATTTTTAACATAATTTTTATTCATTATCATTTGTGTCAAGCTTTTTTGGCAGTATACGAAATTCTGAGATGAGTTCCCACAAAAAAAGTCAGGATCTATGAATTAAACTCAATCTAAGGATTGCCTTCTCCACAGAGTTGTTGTCTAGTGGAACCTTGGGAAGAATGAATGTCCAATCATAAAAGAAGTGGAAAATGAAACAACTTCTCATTGAAGCTAAGAGGTGTAGCAGATAGAGTGCTGTATTTGAGATCAGTCTCAGTTCCAATCCTGCCTTGAGTCTTAACTGATTGTGAGATCCTGGAAAAAAAATTGCTTAACTCCTTAGTTTCAATTATCATGTCTATCAAGTGAGGATGGGATATCATGGCACAGGGTTGTTCTGAGATGTAAATGAGGAAATATATGTAAAGTATTTTACAAACTTGAGGTTAGATGATGACTCCCTTACAAAATCTCTCTATCCCCATTAGCAATGGCTTATGCTTTCTTATTTCTTGGCTAAATTCCTCAAGAAGATGATCTTTAATCAGTACTTTCACTTCCTTTCATTTTTTTAAATTAAATCTTTTTAATGAAATATATTTTTTCTGTTTCCCATCCCCCTCCCCATGGGGTGGAAGAAAATGCTTAAATATATATAATCAAGAAAACAAATTTCCTTATCTACCATTAAGTATATGTCATATGTATGTTTATGATATCATATACATAATGCATACTCACATACATACATATTCTATACCTTATATTCATGACCTCTTTTATTAGGAGGTAGGTAGCATCATCTGGGGTTATCTGGAGCCTTAGATGATCAATCATCACCTTCATCAAAGTTCTAAGTTTTCAAAGTTGTTTGTTTTTACACCATTTTTGTATAAAGTATTCTGCTGAGGTTCAAGTTATTTCATTCTTCATTCATTTATATAATTTGTCCACTTTATTTTCTTTTACTCTCTTCTTAACTTTCTGCAATTTAGCTTCCATCTCATCATTAACTTAAACTAATCTCATCCCTATTCCTAATGCTTATTCCCTTCTCTTTTCCCACTGACATTTTTCCAGTTACTCAGGCTTGAAAATTTGGTGCCATTCTTAAAGATTCATTTTAATTTCCTCATAACTAATCATTTGTTAAGTCCTGACCTTTCTATCTCCCTTCTCAATAGCGCTCTTATATATTACCATATTTTCTCTAATATTGCCACCACCCTGATGTGGGCTCTCATCACATCTGACCTGGACATTTTTTCAGTCTCCTTTCACCTCACTGTCTTTCATGTACTCTGTAATCCATGCCATTGACCCCTTTCCAGTTCTTCACACAAGATCCTCCATCTTCAGACTTCAGGTATTTTCATTGATAGTCCCTCAAACCAATTGCTTCCCTTCTTCTTTCCAATCCCTGGTTTCCTCTGGTTTCTTTCAAGTCTTAACTAAAACTTTACTTACTTCTAGGAAACCTTTCCAGGCAGCTTCATATGCTAATGTCTACCCTCTAAGAATATCTCCCCTTTTTCCTATATTTGTCTTTTGTGTATCCATGTGTAACATGTATATATGTTTGCATATTGTTGTCCACATTAAATTATTAGTTCCTTTAGGGTAGGGATCAATGTTGTCTTTCTTTGGATCCACAGCGCAGTATATCCACATAGTAGGTGCTTGATAAATGTTTGTTGAATAGCATTAACTTGATTTTCTCCGATCCCCAATTCCTGCCTTAAAAGAAAGATGCTGCAAATAATAAGGAACAAGTTAAATCTTAGCTATATTGAGCAAAGATTTACAAAATACTTTCCTCACAACAATCATGTGAGTGGAATGGTATTGTCATTATTGCCCATTTACTAGACAAGAAAATAGACTCATACAGGTTGACTTGTCCAAGATTATACAGATTATAAGATGACTCCAGAATTTAGGTCCAGCATTTTTTCCTACTGCATCACTCTAACTTCCAAAGGACCCAGGATCTCTAAAAAGACATTCATCAATGAGATAATTACCTCTACCAGGCTATATTCACAGAAAGAGAGCTGGGAGAAGTAACATAGGAAAGCATAGGAAAGAGTGAGCAATTCATCAACAAGTCTAGGAACGTTAACAGTAACACTTCTTTCTCTAGCCACTGAGAAGGATGCTAGAAGGGATATAAATGAAAAAGTGAAATGTTTCTTGCTTTCAAGGAACTAAAAGATTAAGATAATGTTAATTTTGTAATTATAAGGATCCAAATCAAAATTTAAAAATGTCTCAATCGCTTACAAACAGCATGGCCTAATAATATCACTCAATCTCTGTGGGCATCTGTTTCTCCATCTGAAAAAATGAGAGGAATGGACTAAATGATCTTTGAAGCAGTGCATAGAGCATTGAATCTGGAATCAGAAATATTTGAGTTTCAATCAGTCTCAAACACTTATTATTAACTGTGGGGAAGTCACTAAACTCTACTTCCCTCAGTTTCCTCAACTGTAAATTGAAAATAATAATATCTACTACCTAGAGTTGTTGTGAGGATCTAATATGATAATATTCATAAAATGCTTTGCAATGAAAATATATATAATTGCTAGGTATCATGATCGTTTTATTATTATCATTATATCAATGAATTAGGGATCTTTAATTTATGACTCCCAGCACCAAGTCCAATGTTCTTTCTTCCATGCCATGCTGCAGATGTTCACCACTTCAACAGAGCAACCCTAAGTTACTCTTAAGCACATGAGGCCAGGAATGCCTTATGTCAGGTTTTATGCTAAGTATTGGACACACACACACACACACACACACACACACACACACACACACACACACAAAATCCCTACTCCCAAAGAACTCGTATTTTAACAAAACAATAAGTATAGGGACAGCTAGGTGGCTCAGTGGATCAAGCACCGGCCTTGGAGTCAGGAGTACCTGGGTTCAAATCTGACCTCAGACACTTAATAATTACCTAGCTGTGAGGCCTTGGGCAAGCCACTTTACCCCATTGCCTTGAAAAATCTAAAAAAAAAAAAACCACAATAAGTATATATGTATAGAACGTTTATAAAGAGAATAAATTCAATTCAATGAATTGTAAATGTTAAAAAAAAGAAAAGTAATGAGTATTTGTGTTTGCAAGTGAAGTCTTCAATGAGTTGGAGATGAGGAGAGCATGCATTCTAGTCTTTGAAAAGATCCAGAGAGAGAAAGTGAGGTGCCTTTGAACCAAGTAGCTTCAGGGTCCATCACTATTGTTCCTCTGCCTAATAACATATATGGTAATCTCTAGCTGCATATACAGTGCTTTGAATCAATGGTATTTGTTACAAAATTATTAACTGGATTACACTAGATTCCATTTCTCTTATATTTATTTGATCTCCATCCCTGGATGCATACTTAAAAATACATGCAAAGTAATCATCTCAGGGTTGTCATTTTTCATCTTTATAGTCAAATCAACTTTAGACAAGACCCCCAATATCCTTTGGTCTCAATTTTCTTATTTTTGAAATATCAAATATAATACTCATGGGGTTGCTTTGAGGAACAAATGAGATAATAAAGGTCCAAATGAGCTCTAATTTCAATATTAACTCAAATGAATAATTATTGTTAATTAGCATTAATTAAATTAATTAACACCAATGATTTGACTTGGTTAATTAATAGAATGAAGCTGCATGGTGCAGTAGATTGGACGGTAGGCTTGAAGGCTTAAGCTTAAATTCTGCTTCCAACACTTATTAGCTATGTAACCTTTGGGAAGTCACTTTATCTCTCTGAGTTTCAGTTTTCTCATGTTTAAAATGAGGAGGCTGGACTCAATGACCTCCTAGTTCTCCCAGCTCTAAATCTATGATCTTATAATTAAATTATCACTTTACAATTTACAAAGATGATTTACATACATTTTCTCATGTGAACCTCCTAATGACTTTATGAGGTAATACAGATATCATTAAATTTTATAGATTAGGAAACTGAGACTCAGAGACATAAATGACTTGTTAGGGAACAGAGAGCTAATTTGTATCAGGCAGGCAGTTTTGAACCCAAATCTTCCTTAGACCAAGTTCTGCATTCTATCCGCAACACCATGCTGTCTCTAATTCCATCATTATAGCTATTCTCTCCATCAGTGCAGATTTTAATCTCTATATGCTTCATTAATTGGTTTAGAAGAAAAATCATCATATTTCATTTTTATCTTATGTATCACTTTTTTGTAAATTTCTATGTATTTATTATAATAACTAGTTTTATTTTTGGCTATGGGATTTTGATTAACTATTCTTTTTAATCTTAATAGTATTTTTTCAATTACTTGCAGAGTTTTCAACATTCATTTTTATAAATTTTTCTCTCCCCCTTTCTTCCCTCCTTCTCTAGCAAGCAAACATTCACCATCATGTTAAACATATTTCTATGTTAGTTGTGTTGTGGAAGAAGGATCAGAACAAAAGGGGAAAAATCAAAAGAAAGAAAAAACAAATTAAAAAAGTGAAACTAGTATGTTTTTATCTGACCCCATAGTTCTTTCCCTAGTTGTGGATAGTAGTTTCCATCATCACAAATCTTTTAGAACTGTTTTTCATTACTGTATTGATGAGAAGAGATGTCTATCATAGTTGATTATCACACAATGCCATTGTTATCACTGTTTTTTAACAGTAATTGATAACTAATTAATATATAATAAAGATATTTGTGGCTGATTGATGGATTTTGCTCAGCAAAACTGTTTGATGGTTCTCTATTTACAAATGAATAAAATTGAGGTTTTTGGGGGGGTGGGGGGGGAGGGTGGATTGATTTACTGTTCAAGGACAACCATAAGCAGAAGCCATCCTCCTTTCCTTACTTTAGGTCACACTATTCCCTGCTATGTGTACCTGATTCACAGAGACTAAATATTGAAAAGGCCCTCATAAGTTACCTAGACTAATTCAATGCTGAAAAATTATATTTTCAGTAACCTCTCCCTGAAATAGCCATTGGCATATGCTTAAATAATCATAATAATATACAAGGTTTTTTTTCTCTGTTTTTCAAGGGTTTTATACATTTTTTTCTTATTTAAGTCTCAAAGCAGTCATAAACCATAAGCACTATACTTATTATTGTCCCGACTTTGCAAATGGTAATTGACTTGCTCATAGAGACACAGTTAGTATAATGTCAAAGATAGTATTCAAACTCACTTATTCTCTATGCTCTATAATTTCCTGATTCCATCTATGTCCATGTTGCTCTTTGAATCTGGATTTTTTAGGGCAGTTAGGTGGCACAATGGACAGTACAGCCCTGGAGTCAGGAGGACTTGAGTTCAAATATGATATCATACATTTAATAATTACCTAGCTGCATGACCTTGAGCAAGTCATTTAACCCTATTGCCTTAAGCCAAAAAAAAAAGAATCAATCTTTGAATTTAGATTGACTGCTATCTATCCCCTATCTATTGAATTTTTGCTCCATCTTTTACAGCTGAGTTACTACTTATGATCCCTGAAACAAGTCTCTTATTTTACTTTTCTTTCTATAGAATGAGGAGATTACATCTCACTTCTATCTCTCAATATATATTTCTAGCCTTTTCCTGGCAGTTTTCCTAGCTAGTCAGGTAACACAGGTTGAGTTCTATTTGCATAGGGCATTTAAGAACTATTTGCTTAGTCTTTGATGGTCCTATCCATGTCACTATAGTGGAAGGTTGAACTCCATAGAGAATGAGTAGGGATGGCCCCTGTCCAGACTCATCAATTCCCACACATGGTTTAAGCCTTTCAATGTCTACAATACCATAAGAATAAGTACTTGATAGGGGTTGCAATTGTATAATGCTGTATAATGGAAGGTAATCGGCAAATTACTCAATGAGTGTTCACTTCCTAATATATTATAGACACCTCACTGCTAGGAACTGACAGGACAGAAACTGTAGAGTTGTATTTAGGCTAGCTGTTGGGGAAATTTTCCTAACTATGAAGCCATTAACATTCCACCTTCTCTGAATACCATGGTCCGCTATCATATCCAAACATACTGGTTGATTCCACCTCATGTTATCATATTGCTTTAAATTCATTTTTCTTAGAGCGTATCCTTTTACAACAATGATGACTCTTTTATAAAGGACTTTAAAATCTATAGAAAACTTTAATCACAGTAAACTTTTGGAGCAAATACTACATATGTTATGGCCATTTTACAGATGAGATAATTGAAACTTCCAGATAAAGTGATTTATCCATATTTATTCAACTAGTAAAATATCAGAGCTGAGTGCGAAATTCAGGTATCCTGACTCCAAATTCTCTGTTCTTCCTACTATAGCATGATGATTCAATTTTATATGTGTCCAAGATGGGAGGGGAAGGGGGAGAAACAATGGGTATGTCTATATATCTACATATATATGTAAATATATATATATATGCACACACACAGATACCTACATATATGCATAGTCATCCCACATTGTAAGTCAAAGTAGAGCTAGGATAACTTCTTTTTGAAAATAAATTTTATTAATATTTTTATAATTTTCTTTTTTTGGCATCACCATGGTTTCACAAAACTCCCCTTTCTCCCCACCTCTCACAGACATCCCATATAACAAATATAACAAAGACAAAAAGGGGAGAGAAATAACTAATCAATGCATTGAAAAAGATGAAAAATATATGAAATGTAAAACAACTATCGACTTCCTACATCTCGAAAGGGGCATGATATCATTTGTTTTCCAGCTATGCCTGTGGTATTCTCTTAATTTTTTTTTTGTGATAGTTCTTTCCATTTGAATTGATGTAGTCATTTTGAATATTGTTTTCTTGGCTCTGCTTATTTCACTTTATATATAGTAAGCTGAGATAGAACTTTTCATGTTTGACTGCAGTCTTCATATTTCTCATTCCTTATAGCACAGTAATAGTTCATTATATTCAAATACAGCAATTTGTTTAGCAATTCCCCAAATGGTGTGCCTCTATTTTGCTTCAAATTCTTTGCCATCACAAAAAGTGCTGCACAAATATTTTGATGTATATGAAGACCTCTTTTGGTGAGTGAGATATAATTTCTTATATGAACTCTGTATCTCCCACAGAGCTTAGTGTAGTCCCCTGAACACATTAGTTACTCAGTAAATGTGCATTGATTTAATTGAAATGAGGAAGAACAATTAAACAGAAGGCAAATATGAGCATACTGTGGTCACAGGGCATAAAAAACCTGCCTGTTGAGAGCAGGGATTTATGCTGAGAAGTGGTAGATAAATAAAATTGGATAGTCAAGGTCAGTTCAAATTATAAAAACTCAGAGGTTTGATATATTTGTTTAGGGAATGGGGAAACATTGGAGTTTAATAGAAAAGAGGCAATGTTCTAAGTAAACTTCACCTAGTAGTGCAATGAGTTTTACAAAAGTAAAGATTGGAAGTAAGGTGGAGGGTTTGGAAAGAAGTTATAAATATGAATTCTATCAAGCAGTTAGGGTCGAGACCCTACCACTGCTAGTTCAAAGGAACCCATACAGTTAAAAACTCAAACCAGACAATACAATACAGGATTCCATGGTTAGGTGCAATCAGTCTATGGCAAAATTGGGTGTGGGCAGGACTAGGGTTAGAGGCTTAGTGACTTCAGGGCCTTTAGAATTTGGAATATAGGAACAGAGGGTAACTGCATGGAGGACCTAGATACCACAAAGCAGAAGGGGAAGCATAACTTCACAGACATCAGTACCCGGGAACAAAGTCCCAGTTTTCCCACCCATGCAAGTTGTTCTCTCTTTGAGAAAAGAGACAAATACAAAATTATTTCAGAGAAAGTATTTAATGACTAGTTAACTACCCATTTAATTAACTTATTAACTTATTATATGCATATATAGACTAATGTATAGAATATTAATAGAGTAATTATTACTATTTGCTATGCACATTTTTGATGCACAGAATAAAAAATTACTTAGAGATTCCAATCTAATCAAGAAGACAATTCTAAACTATATTAATTAATAAGAGATCAGAATCTTGTCTAAAACAAAGAATCTTTTGTTCAAGTGACCTTGGACAAATTATTTAGCCACTCTGACTTTCAAACTGTATCTGTAAAATAAACCAATTGGTCTATGTAATCTCTAAAGTCCATTCTAGTTCCAAATTCTATGAACTTATAAATTCAAGATACTTTCAACTCGGTGAACCAATATCTAGTTTCTGCTGTATTGCAGATGTGCACTATGATGCTGTCAGCACCTGCCACTACCTCTCAATTCAATCAAAGTAATTAAAAATAATAAATTCAGGGTTGGGGTTGCTTTGTGGATAGGGAAAGTTAGCACTGGAGTCAAAGTGGAATTCAAGATACATCTTTGCCATCTACTGTTTATGTGACACTTGAACAAGTCATATAGAAACAGTTAAGTGGCACAATGGAGAGAATGCCGAATCTAAAGTGAAAAAAAAAACATTTAAATCTAGTTTCAAATAATTTCTAATTCTATGACCCTGAGAAAGTCATCTAACTTCTGTTTGCCTCAGTTTTCTTAACTGTAAAGTGAGAAGAATAATGACACTTACTTTGCAGGATCTTTGAGTGAATAGGATGAGATAATTTATAAGATGTTTAGAGTTCAATGTCTGGCACTTAGAAGACACTATATCATATATATATATATATATAATATACATACATATGTACATAAATATATTCAAAAAATCTTAATTTTCTGCATATTGTGCATGGAGATTAGTAGCTTTAAAAGTCTTGATAAGTCTTCTGGAATATAGATGGACATTACAGTGACTGGAGGTGCTAAGTCCTTCAAAGTTGTTTGTTATTTATTGTTCATCCAGTTCTATTCATCTCAATTTAATTCAGTTCAAATAAGTTTTCCCAAGTTTCTTTGAAATCATTCATTCTATTTTGTCTTACAGTGTAATAGTATTCCCTTACATTCATAAGCTATAATTTTTCAGTTTCCCCAATCAATTGGTATTCCTTTTGTTTCTAGTTCTTTACTACTATGAAAAGAGTTGCTATAAATATTTTTGCACTTATGAGTTATTTTTTTTCTTTTTTAAGTTTCTTCAGCAATAGGCCTAGTTGTAGTCTCAGAGAATTCTCTAATACTATAACTTACAAAGTAGATTCTAATTTGAATTGGTAGAGATAATTTTCCCACTGAGATTTTTGTCTGGCTATGAAATCACAGGTTCAAATCAAATAGAATAAGTAAATTCATGCCATGTTAAAAAATTATGGACAGCTATATCTTAAGCATTGAAATGTAGAGGATAAAAATTACATAATCCCTCTCTTCAAAAAAATCACAGTCAGTTTCAAGGTTACAAACTTGCAAACAAATAACTACAACACATATTGGAATGCAGCAAGTTTATTGGAAGTCAACAGAAAGGGATATTAAAATGGGGCTGGGAATAATCATTTGTAATTTGAGTGAAGAGATTTGGAAAGGCTTCATAAGATATATGGGCTTTTTAAAAAAAGTAAAGGATTGCAAAGATTCAGATTTCAAAGATCAATATATGTGGAAAATCCATTCCAAGTGTGAAATTGGAGATTGCAGAGTATTGGAAAAATCAGTTAATTTCTAGTATTTCTGTTTAGTGATCATATAAAATATATGACAAGGAATAATGTGCAAAAAGAAAGTCTGGAAAGGTTTTTTATTTAATCTTGAATGCTGTTAAAAATGTACTCTTGATTGGACGGATAACAGATTTCTTTGAGCAGAGAGGCCAATGTAATTATTTCTGTGCATTTGGATTCTGTGCTTTAGTAGCAAGGTGAAGAATATTTTTTCAGGGAGGAGAATGGAGGCAAAAGGATTGTCTAGGAAGTCATTATAATAACCCAAATGAAAATGAATAATAGCAATGTTTTGCAGCTAGACTGAATATGCTTTGGCAATTAATTTGATAGGAATGAGATTAAGGTGAGAAGGAAAGAAAGGGCAAGGAATAGATTCATGCCTGGGTGACTGGGAGGTCAGGAAATATAGAAGTTAGGTAAAGGGGCAGGTTTGGGAGGCAGATGATATTTTAGACAAATGATGATGTTTATCCTTATTCTCAAAGAAGACCACGACATCAGGGAGGTAATGCCATGACAAGCATATGAACTGAATTGAATGAGAGGGTGCTAGGCTAAGTCACCAACCTCATTTTCTCTTTGAGAACCATCAGAGTCCAGTGGCCAGATATGAATCAGGATGACTGGCTACAAGGCAAACAGGGTTAAATGACTTGCCCAAGGTCACAAGCTAGTGAGTATCCAATGTCTGAGTGTGGATTCGAACTCCCATCTTCCTATCTCCAAGGCCAGTGCTCTATCCACTGTGCCATCTATCTGCCCTTTGGAGGCAATAGACTTTGAAGAATTGATGTGTCGTGTCACCTTCTAAAGACAGGTCGACAGTCCTGTGGTTCAATTTTACTCATCAGGTGGTTCTGAGAATGAAATGGTTAAACAGATTAGGAAACATTAGAAAAAATGTTCCTATATACTTGTATTCTTGTAGAAAATAAATCATTTGAACAAATCATTAATTCATTCAATAAGCATTTATTAAGACCCTGTGACTGGCTGCTGAGGGGAGGGCATTGGGAACAGAGGGTGGAGAGCACTTTTGTAACCTGGAAATGTGCATGTGCATATGGATGTAAAGAAATAAATAAATTTTAAAAAATAACATCAAGCACTTGTATTGTGTTTTAAGGTTCACAAAGCATTTTACAAATATTTCATTTAATAGTCAAAAAAGTTCCAGGAAGAAGGTACCTTTATTATCCCGACTTTTCAGATGAAGAACTGAGACAGGCAAAGCTTAAGGTGACTTGCTCAGAATTCAAACTCAGGTCTTCCTGATGCTAATTCTAGCTCTCTAGTCAAAATGCAACTTTTCTGTCTTGTGTTTAGAAAGCTATAAAACAAGATTCTGTTTTCAGTTCAAGAGGAAAATCCTTCCAAATGGATTAGAGCAGCTTTTCTGAGGAGACAACATTTAAGTTGAATATTACAGAATGTGTAGGAATTTAACAGGGAAAGAGAAGATGGAACAATGCTAAAAAAAGAAAAAGAAAAGCTTGAGCAAAGCCTTGGATTCAAGGTGGAGACACAGTGCCTACTCCTGGAGTAGAAAGCAATTCAATTTGACTTGGAAAGTAGGTATTATGAAGGTAAAGAAAATGAGCTAAATATGGGGAAATGTAGATTGCTGCCAGATTGGGTAGGGTCTTGAATACAAAGATACATCTATTGCATTGAGTAAATTGCAGTAATCTGAGACACCTGTTCATTTTGTTATCCTCTCCATGATGCCAATAACATGCTATTCACCATACAACCTGACTTCTATATGCCATAGAATCAAAGCATGATAGACCTGAAGGGGTCTTTTATTTCTTGCTATGATTTTGTCAGAAAATCCATTATAGGGGGGCAGAGCCAAGATGGCAACAAGAGAGGAAAGTCTCTTAGGCACTCTCTCATAAAACTTTGAAACTAAGGACTTTAACTAAATTTTCCAGAGACAGAACCCACAGAGGGACCCAGTGAGGCAGTTCTCCTGCTCAAGGTAACCTGGAAAAGAGAAGAAAGTCTCTGCTCCCCGGGTGGGAGGGACAGCCTGCCAGAGGGGTGGCCCACCAGAGCAAAAGAACTTCAGCCTCCAGAGCCAACCCCAGGGCACTGGGAGCCCTGGCTCACAGCAGCAGGGGAGTTTCCTGAGCTACGTCCCGGGGAGCACTGAGCACAAATTGGGGGAACAGCTGGGGACCACTGCCAGAGTGAGCATGTGAAGCCCAGCCCTCAGGGCACACAATGAGCAGCTTGGCCACCCTCAGATCCAGGAAACAGAAGCAGCCAGAGCCGGTAAGCAGGAGCCCCCAGGGCATGAGCCCATTGAATTCAGGGAGGGGAGTGAAGAGAGACTGCAGAGCTCTGCCCCTAGAACAGGAATCTGGGGCTCTGACGACATTCAGACCCTGATCTCAGTCTAGGCCCCCCCCCAATAGAAGAGCAGGGCCACCCCACCTCAGCCCTGTGGCAGATGGGGGGCACATATGGTAATTCACAGACCAGGAGGGAGGATAGAGCCTCACACACTGAGACCCTTGTGGGAGTGCCCCAAAAGCTCAAGAAGCACCTCAAAACCAGACTTAGGCTGGGAAAATGAGCAAGCAGAGAGAGAGAAAAAAGAGGAACACCAACACCATTGAGAAATATTTCACATATGAGCCCAAGAAGGATCAAAATGCTCAGTCTGAAGATGAGGACGCACAAGCCTGCATCTAAAGACTCCAAGAAAAACAGAAATTGGGCTCAGGCTATGACAGAGCTCAAAAAAGACTTTGAAAATCAAATGAGGGAGTTAGAAGAAAAACTGGGAAAAGAAATGAGACACAGGAAAACCATGGAAATGAAGTCATCAGCTTAGTCAAGGAAATCCAAAAAAATGCTGAAGAAAATAGCATGCTAAAAACCAGCTTAAGGTCAAATGAATAAAACAGTTCAAAAAGTAATTGATAAGAAGAATGCTTTAAAAAGCAAAATTGGCCAGATAGAAAAAGAGATAATATAGCTCTCTGACAAAACAAATCCTTCAGACAAAGAATAGAACTCAGGGAGATTGATGAATTTATGAAAAATCAGAAATCAATACTTCAAAACCAAAAAAATGAAAAATTAGAAGAAAATGTGAAACATCTCATTGAAAAAAACAACTAATATGGAAAACAGATTTAGGAAAGATAATTAAAAAATTATTGGAATACCTGAAAGTCATGATCAGGAAAAGAGCCTTGACATCATTTTCAAAGAATTACTACAGGAAAATTGCCCTGATATCCTAGAAGCAGAGGGCAAAATAGAAATGGAAAGAATCCACCAATCTCCCTGAGAAAGAGACACAAAAATAATACAACCCCCAGGAATATTATAGCCAAGTTCCAGTACTCCAAAGTAAAAGAGAAAATATTACAAGAAGCCAGAAGGGCACAATTCAAATATCGTGGAGCTGCAGTCAGGATCACACAAGACTTAGCAGCAACTACATTAAAAGTTCGAAGGGCTTGGAATATAATATACCGGAAGGCAAGAGCTTGGAATGCAACTGAGAATCAACTACCCAGAAAAAATGAATGTCCTCTTCCATGGGGAAAAAAGATATATTTTCAATGAACCAGGGGAATTTCAAATGTTCCTGTTGGAATGGCCAGAGCTGGACAGAAGGTTTGATCTTCAAATACAGGACTTAGGTGAAGCATAGACATTGGAGGAGAAGGGGAAAATATGAGGGACTTAATGATGATGAACTGCATGTATTCCTATATAGAAAAATGACACTGATAATACTCATATGAACCTTCTCAGTTAATAGAGCAAGTAGAAGGAGCTTTTATAGTTGAAGCACAGGAGAAAGCTGAATTAAAGATAAAATATGGTGTAAAAAATGGAGTCAATAGAAAAAAGGGAAATGTAATGGGAGAAAAAGGAGAGGGGGAATAGGCCAAGATATTTCATATAACAAGATTTTTCTTTATCACAATGAACTATTGCAATGTTATGTAAGAGGGGAAAGCAAGGGGGAATGAGGGAATCTTCGCTCTCCTTAGAGGTGGCTAGGAGAGGAAACAGCATATTTATTCAATGGAGTATAGGCATCTGGATTAAGAAGGGGGGGACAGGGGGAAGGCGGGGATGTGAGTGATGGAGGAGAGGATGGACCACGGAGGGAGAGTGGTCAGATATAACACATTTTCTCTTTTACTTATTGCAAGGGGCTAGGATTGGATGACCTGTCCGGGACCATAGGGCCAGTGGATGCTGAGCCTAAGGGCTGGTGGGGGGGCTTGGGACCTCTTGGCCCCAGGGCCAGGGATCTGTCTGCTGTGCCACTCAGCTACCCTACAGCAGAGTCTGAGTGAAAGGAGAGAGAAATTATAGTACATGGTAGTGGAGAAATACGAAAGGAGAGAGTTGTGATCAGCAATGGCAATGGTGGAAAAATATGGAAGTAACTTTTGCGATGGATTTATCATAAAGAATATGATCCACCCATGACAGAGTTGTTGATGTTGGAACAAAGACTGAAGCACATATTTATTATTATTATTGGGGGGGGGGTGCAGGGCAAATGGGGATGGGTGGCCCGCCTGGGGCTGCATAGCAGGGTGATCGTTGGGTGTCTGGGGCCAGATTGTGACCCGGGTGCTCCTGGCTCAAGGGCCAATGCTCTGTCTGTGAAGCACCCACCCCTACTATTATTACTATTTTATTTTATTTTGGGTTTTCTTTTCTTTTTTTTTTTTTTTTGGTTTTTGCAGGGAAGTGGGGTTCAGGTGGCTTGCATGTCACACAGCTGAGTGATTATTTGGTGTATGGGGCCGGATATGGGCTCGGGTGCTCCTGGCTCCAGGGCTGGTGCTCCATCCATTGCACCACCTGGCCATACCTACAATTATTACTAGTTTTTTATTTTATTTTTTTCTCTCCCCTTTACTTTATCACTCAAGGAGTCTATATTTTTGGGGGGAGGGATATTTTGTTTACTCTTAAACAAGAATATTTTATTAATGTATAAAAACATTATTTTTACAAAATGAGAATAAATAAATATTAAATTAAAAAAAGAAAATCCATTATAGAAATGTCATGCAGCAAAACAAATCAGTCTGTCTATTAACTTATATTCGTGTAAGATTGCTTAGAATTTTTATATGTACCTGTAGTCACATATTCCATTTCTGTTAGAGGAAGGACCTGAATACAGATCTTCTTAACTCTAGGGCCAACTGTCTATCCACTATACCATCCTGCTTCTCCCTCAAGAGATCTTAAAGATAATGAAATCCAGTTCCTCCCCTCTATTTGTTGATAAGGAATCTGAGGAGACATATTGAGCATAATTCTCCTGAACAAGATCACACAATTCATAGAAAAGTTGAGACAAGACAGTACAGATCTCTGACCCTATGATTAAGATTTTGTTCCATTATATAATGTGTTTTTTTCTTTAAGACAGAATACATATGTGCATGTGTTTTATACACTTATGAACATATTACTATACATACAATGTTCCCAATTTTTTTACAGTATATGTTGGCATCATATAAATTTTGAAGAAAAAATAAAGGATAAAAATGTTGGAAAGATTCACTTTATGCAGGATAGACAAAGGTGAAAATCCATTTGAGATAACTGTATTCTCAGCTATTAAATTTGTAGGAATTTAAAAACATGAAACATGTCATGACTTGCCAAATGCAAATAGCTGACCTCAGTGTTCCAACTTAACAAGTCCAATTGATGAATTACTGAGTTGTGGACAACTTTTTGGCAGTATTCATGTAAGATCCCAAATGACTTCAATCTTATTCTTCTTTTGCCTTTGGTTAATGTCATCCTTCCACCATTAGAATATTTGTGAGTCCAGATGAGAATTTACTTATAATATCTAAATTTCAGAATTCAAAATGCACACAGCAACTCCTTTTATCAGTTAAAGAATCAGGACTTAATGGTTAAGATTTCTCAAGTTTACCTTGACTGGTCCAGGCAGAACCAAGATGGCAGAGTAAAAGTCAGGAATTGCCATGTGCTCTTCCCCTGTACACTCCAAATACCAGTAAAATAATGAATAATCAAATTCTAGAATGCTAAAACCCACAAAAAGGCTGAGTGAAACAATTTTCCAAGCCAAAACAACTTGAAAGATCCATGAGATGGATCTGTTATAGCAGGGTTTGAAAGAGCCTGCAGCACGGTGCAGGTCCATCCCAGAGTGAACCAGCTTCAGCCATCTAGGAATAATAGTTTGAAGCCTGGGTCCCTGGGAGCATCTGGTCCATGGCAGTGGTGATGGCTTCCAGAACTCTCAGTCCAGGGATTTCCAAGGACATTTGGGAAGTTCAACAGGAAAACTTTACAGCAACAGAGTGAGAATGGAGCCTGAAGTCAGTGCAGAACTCAGTGCAGAACCAACTCCTAGGAACCAGGAGCAGGCTTGTGGAGCTACTTGGTGGTGGCTCAGTCTACTGACAGTAAGGCATTTGAGAAGATTGCAGAGGTCTCTTTGCTATCTATCTCCTAGGCGCGACTATTGCTTTGCTCATATTCAGATTCAGTTTGCAGTCTGAGGTCCCAAATCTCAGGAAAAGGAGCTTTACTGTGATAGCAGAGCATGGTCTTTCCTCATGGTTCCAGGGAAAAGGGGAGTACCTGTGGTCACCCACAAACCAGAGTACAGGCCAGGAGAGTAATCAGAGTCTCTCATCAGACCTTGAGGGAATTGAAGTACCTGGGTGGGGTGGGGGTGGGGGTGGTCTCTGAAAATAGTTGCAAAAACTCTTAAAAACTTGGGACAGTCTTTCACCCTGAAGAAGAGGTCCACCTTAACAAAAAAAAAGTCAAAATCAAGTCATAGGCTTGGGAAATGAGCAACCAACAGAAGGAAAAACAAATCCAACCATAGACAATTGCTTTGTTCTTATGGAGGACCAAAATGCATACTCAGAAGATAACAAAGTCAAAGCTTCTGTATCCAAAGCCTCCAACTAAAATATGAGTTGGTCTCAGGTCTCAAAAAAGATTTTGAAAATCAAGGGAGTGGAAAAAATGGGAAAGTGGAAAAATTGGGAAGAGAAATGAGAGCAGGAAAATCATGAAAATCACATCAGTAGCTTGGTGAAGGAATTACAAAAAATACTGAAGGAAATAACATCTTAAAAGTCAATTTGAATCAAATGAAAAAAGCAGCCCAAAAGGCCAGTGAGGAGAAGACTGCCTTAAAAAACAGAATTCAACAGATAGAAAAGGAGATACTTTGATGACTTTGTGAGAAATATAGAAACAATAAAAGAAAGTCAAAAGAATGAAAAACTAGAAGAAAATGTGAAATATCTCATTGTAAAATAACTGATCTGGAAAACAGTTCCAAAGAGATAACTTAAAAATTATCGGACTACCTTAAAGTTATGACCAACAAAGGATCCCAGACTTCAATTTTTCAAGAAATGCTCTAGGAAAATTCCCCTGATATCCTAGAAGCATAAAGAATCCATTGATCAGCTACTGAAAAAGATCCCAAAATGAAAACTGCCAGGAATATTACAAATTTCAGAACTCCCAAATCAAGAAAAAAATATTATAAGCAAAAAAAGGAAAAAAATCATATATCATGAATTACAGTCAGGATAAAACAAGATTTAGCAGCTTCTACATTAAGTATTTAAAGGACATGGAATATGATATTCTGGAAGTCAAAAAGTTCAAATTACAACCAAAAATCAGCTACCCAGAAAAACTAAACCTACTCTTTCAGGGGAAAAGACAGATATTTATTAAATAGGGGACTTTCCAACTTTCCTGATGAAATGAGCAGAGCTGAACAGAAAGTTTGATCTTCAAGTATAGGACACAGATGAAGCATAGAGAGGATGAATAGGAAAGGATTTAATGATGTTGAATAGCTTGTATTCCTGCATGAGAAGATGAAACTGATAAATGAATCTTTTCTATTAAGGTAGTTAGAATGAGCATGTATAGACAAGGCACTGGAGGAAACTGAATTTGAAAGCATAATATGATGGAGTTAATGGGCGAGAAAGGAATGTACTCAGAGATAAGCAAAGGAGAGGTAGAATGGGGTAAGTTATTTCACATAAAAGAGGGAAGAAAAAGTTTTTGCAATCGAATAGAAGGGGGGAGGTAAAGGGGGACTGAATGAGACTTTGATCTCATCAAAAATGGCTCAGAGAGGAGATAACATATACACTCAGTTGGGTGTAGAAATCTATTTTACCCCAGGAGGAAAATAGGAGAAGGAAGGGATGGGATATAGGGAACAGGAAGACAGGAGGGAGGATGTAGGTGATATAAGAAAGGGGAGCTTATGGGAGAGGATAGTCAGATACAACACACTTTTGAGGAGGGAAATGGTGAAAGGAGAGAGAAAATAGAGTAAATGGGGTGGGGGAATAGAATGGAGGGGAATTATAGCTTGCAATAGCAACTGTGGAAAAAATATTGAAGCAATTTCTCTGAATGACATGATAAAGAATGTTATTCATCACAAAGAAAGAGTCTATAGTGTTTAAATAAGGACTGAAACACATTTTTTTCCTCACTATTTTTCTTGAGGGTTCTCTTTTTTAGTGGAGGGGGCATGATGTTTACTTTTTACAATATGAATATTGTAGTAATGTGTTTCATGCCTACACATTTTTTAACCTTTACCAAGTAACTTACTTTCTCAATGGATGGAGTGGGGTGGGAGGAAGGGAGAGAATGTGAAACTAAAGCTTTAGGAAGTAAATGTTGAAATTTGCTTTTGCATGGAGCTGGGGTAAAAAAAATAGATAAAATAATTTTTTTTTTAAAAAAGAAGTGAAAGTGTCCGGCAGAGGTATGTTATAACCAGTTCAATCTGAAAGCTGATCATTAAATTTTCAGTATGAGTATTCATATTATATAAAAGAGTAAAGGCTACACATGAGAGCATTGATTTATCATTTTGTTGATTGCTAAAATTTAAGAAAGTCTGGAAAAATAGCTGGAAAAATATCAATAAGGCAAATTAAACTTAAAAATGGTATGTATTTTTTCTGAATGAGTCAGTTGTCAAACATTTTCTCAGAATACTATTACATTCAGACCTAATATCAATCAAACTTTATACCTGTTCTTATTCATTCATTTATTCAAAGGAGATCTATTATATAGATGAAGGAATGGATGGATGGATGGATGGATAAAAAAGTATCCATTGAATGTTCATCATATGAGAAGCTCTGGCTAAATTCTGGAGATATAAATCAAAAAAATAAAATAATCTCTGCTCTCAAGGAGCACACATGTTAATTGGGAAGACAACACAAAAAAAAATCCTTCTGCATGATAGATAAAAAGTTCTGGAATTCCTGAGATTGTGCAGTGTTGCAGATGTCAAAATATATGAGTCCTCAGGTCAAATGGCAGTACCAGGGGAATTCATGACAGAGGCAGGGTATATGCGAAGGTCTGGGAAACTTTGAGAAGCAATTTCAGGGGAAATATTAATATGAGGTATTTTTTCCATTTCATCTGAAGGAATAGAGTTATTGACTCTCCTCTCAACAAAGGAGAAATTGAAGGGAGAAGATAATAGCTGATCTTCTAGATGCCCCAAAATTCCATGTAAGTTCTAGGGAAAACCAAATAATAGTTTCTGAAGAAAAATTGACAAAAATGAGGCCTATTATCTTCTCTCAGTGACCTTATACTTCAAAAGGTCTATACATATGTTCATAGACAAGCAAAATACAAATTTCACTATGATATAATAGAAGCAATAAGACTTAGGTTCAGTTCTAAGCTCTGACACATATAGGCTATGTGATTCTGGGCAAGACCCTTAATCATTTAATGTTCTAAACCAATGAAATCAAATTCAAATGGAAATATATCTTTGTCTACAGCATGTTGATTTAGAAAACTACAAGTAAAATTATATTGTTTTGTGTTTTTATTTTTTATTTTATTATTTTTCAATAATTTCATAATCACATTTTTCATATATTTCTCATCAAACTAGAAATTATATTTCTTCTCTCTGTACCTCCTAAGACTATAATTTACAGAACACACTGATTCAATTGATTTGGGGAATTTTCTCATCTGGAAATTCCTGTATCAAGAAAGTCATAGATCTAGTCCCTATCCCTAGTCTACAATGTTAGACAAATTTATATGTATTGAAAACATAGTAGGAAAATTATTGAGCTCACTGGGGACTGGTCATGGAATTATGTAGATTAAGATGAACGATTTTCAAACTTTTATGATTTCAGAACTGCTTCATATTTTTTTCTTTTCTTTTTTTATAATCAGCAGGGGTAAGAAAATAGATCATATCAAACATTCCAGGTTGATTACTATAGCTTTGGGGTAGGAGGGGGAAAGAAATAATTTTTGTTAATATGTACCTGCTGGTTTTATGTTATTTGCTTTACAATAAAAATTTAGATCCTCATGCTATAATTACAGAAAATAAATATTTCATTTAAGAAAATTTTGGCAACCCTGTACCATAAAGTGTAGCCCCTTTATGATGAGCTAATTATCTCTAGTTTGACCTATTCAATTCAAGCTAGAATTACTTTTTACTAGAAGATTCTGACTAGTTTCCAATTTTAAATTATCTTTTTTCATTTTTGACACTGAAAAATATTTAAATAGATTTTATTGATAACTACATATAAAAAATGTACATATCTCTTGATCATTTGTCAACTGAGGAATTGTTCTTATTTTTTTTATAAATTTGACTGAGTTCTCCATGTTTCAGAAAGGAAGTCTTTATCAGAGAAACTTGTTTCAATATTTTTCCCACAATTGCTTTGCTAGCTATATTTTCTCCATCCTGATCCCCCATTTATTCTTTTCTCTTTCTCCTTTACCCTATCCTTCCACAAAAGTGTTTTGCCTCTGATTACTCTCTCCATTCCCTCCCTTTTATCACTTACAAACCCTTCAGCCCATGTCTCCTTTTTTTCATCCCTTTCCTCTCCTATTTTCCTCTGGAGTAAGATTGCTTTCTATATGCAGTTTAGTGAGTTATGTTATTCCCTCTCTGAGTCAATTCTTATGAGAGTAAGGTTCAATCACTCCTTCTCACATTCCCCCCTCTTTCTCTCCACTGTAAAAGTTGTTTCTTACCTCTTTTATGTGAAATAACTTTCCCCAATCTGTTTCCTTTCCCTTTCTCCCAGTACATTCCTTTCTCTCCCATTAACTTCCTCTTTATATTATACCGTCAAATTTAACTCCCTCCTTTGCCTTGTCTATCTGCCCTAATAAATGTGAAGGTTCATATGAGTTCTCAGTATCATCTTCCCATTCAGAAATACAATCAGTTCAATGTTACTAAATCCCTCATGATTTGCCCTTCCCGTCCACCCTCTCCTTGTTTCATCAAATTTTCTGTACAACTCTGGTCATTTCATCAGCAAAGTTTGAAAGTCCCTTATTTCATTGAATATCCACCTTTTCCCTTGGAAGAGTATTTCACTTTTGCTGGGTAGTTCATTCTCAGTTATAATTCAAGCTCTTTTGACTTCCAGAATATCATGTTCCAAATAATACAATCCCTTAATGACTGAAGTTCAATGATATTTGAATTATTTCTTTCTGATTGCTGGCAATATTTTTTCCTTGACTTGGGAGTTCTGAAATTTGATTATAATATTCCTGGCAGTTTTCCATTTTGGGAATCTCTTTCAGGAAGTGATCAGTGGAGTCTTTAAATTTCTATTTTACCCCTATTTTACCCCCTATTGTACTTCTAGGATATCAGGGCAGTTTTCCTGGAGAATTTCTTGAAAAATGAGGTCTTAGACTTTTTTTTTTTTTTGGTCATGACTTTCAGGTAATCCAATAATATTTACCATATCTCTCCTGGATCTGCTCCATAGGTCAGTTATTTTCCAATGAGATATTTCACATTTTCTTCTAGCTTTTCATTCTTTTGGTTTTGTTTTATTGTTTCTTGATTTCTCACAAAATCATCCGCTTCCGTAGCTCCATTCTACATTTTAAGCAATTATTTTCTTCAGTGAGCTTTTGTTTCTCCTTTTCTATCTGACCAATTGTTCTTTTTAAGGCAATCCTCTCCTTATTGGCCTTTTGAACTGATTTTTCCATTTGACTCAAACTGGTTTTTAAGATGTTATTTTCTTCAGTATTTTTTTATCTCCACCAAACTGCTGATTCGGTTTTCATCATTTTCCAACATTGTTCTCATTTCTCTTTCTAAATTTTCTTCTACTTCCCCTACTTGATTTTCATAGCCTAAAGTAAATTCATATTTTTTTGGAGGCTTTGGATGTAGAAGTTTTGACTTTATCTTCTGAGTGTGTATTTTGATCCTCCATAAGACCAAAGTAATTGTCTACAGTTGGATTTTTTTTTCTTCTGCTGTTTGCTCATTTCCCCAGACTTGACATTAACTGTTTGTTAAAAGTGTGTCTCTGATTCCAGACCAGAGGACATACTCCCAAACTTTTGAGGTTGCAACTGTTTTCAGGGATACCCCCCAGAGACCTGTAAATTCTCAGTTTCTCCAAGGTCTTATAAGAGGATATGTCTGCTTTCCTGGCTTGCACTCTGATCTGTGGATAAGTACAAACACTCCTTTCTGTCTTGGAACTGTGAGGAGAAGCCCTGTTCTTTTATAGGCAGTAAGCTATCTTGTGCTTTTGCTCCTTTTCCTGCGACTGGGAACCCAAATTGTGACCTGGATCTGAGTATGGGAAAGCAACAGAGTCCTGCCCCAGGGATAGCAGAGAGAGTTCTGCAGTCTTCCCTGACCCTTTATGACTGTCGGTGGGCTGAGCACTCTGGAAGCAGCTGCCCTGTAACTGCCATCCCAGGTAACTCCCCAATCCTGATCCTGGTCCCTTGGGGTCAGGTCTTGAGCTGAGACCTGCACTAGACTGAGTTCCTCTCCCTCTGGTTCATCACTTTTTCTGTTCTCAATTGTCTTCAGCAATCCCTGGGCTGAGAGGTCTAGGAACCACCCCTTTTGTCACAGACCCAGGTGTTCCCCAGAACTGATTTATATTCTTAAAAAATAGATGATCCCTTTATACTCTTGAAGATTTTTTAGATCCCAAAAGATTTTTGTCAATGTGAGTTATATTTATGGAAATATACTGTTAGAAATTAAAACATTTATTTACATTCATTTAAAACTAACAAAAATAATAAATTTATTCTATGCTACTATATTTCATGAAAAATATATTTTTCAAAACAAAAAAGATTAGTGAGAAGTATGATGCTATTTTACATATTTCTGAAAATCTTTTAATATATTATTTTAATAGAAAATAGCTGGATTCTCATGTTAGATTCTGCATTCAATTTGTTTTGCTTGAAGTACAGGAACAAAAATCTGAGTTCATGTAGATATGTAGTTGGAAAAGGGGAGCCGTTATTTTGATCTAGTAGATACCTTGAAAGTGTCTTGGGAACCCCTAGAATTTTGTGGACTAAACTTTGACAACAATTACCTTGGATTCAAATTGTTCCTTTAACTTCTCTGTATCCTCAGCAAGATTAGAACTTGTTCTGATCTGCAGTTCAATAGATTGAAGGATTTTCTACCCTGAGTGTTCCTTACACTGATGAAATCACACATCTAGAGGATCCTCACTCCAAACAAACAATTTGAGCCCTGATTTAAAGTACTCACTATGTCACTCTTCAAAAACTGATATCTAATTATTTAATCATGCCATAAGGCAACCAGGTGGCACAGTGCATAGAGCACTGGACATGGAGTCAGAAGGATGGCAGTTCAAATTCAGCCTCAGGCATATAACATTTCCTAGCTGTGTGACCTTGAGCAAAACATTTAACCCTAATTGCCTCACATCTAAAGCCATCTCTAGTTGTTCTGATTTATATCAGGCCACTGTACCCAGAGGAGAAAGTGAGGCTGGTGACTTAGCACAGCACCCCCTCACTCAAATCCAGTTCATGTGCTTGTCAATTTATCACCTTACATGATGTCATTGTCTTCTTCAAGAATGAAAGACAAATAGGGGCAGCTAGGTGGCACAGTGTATAGAGCACCGGCCCTGTCAAGAGTACCTGAGTTCAAATCTGACCTCAGACACTTAATAATTACCTAGCTGTGTGGCCTTGGGTAAGCACTTAACCCAACTGCCTTGCAAAAGAAAAAAAAAAAAGAAAAGAAAAAAAGAAAGAAAGAAGTACAAATTGCAGGTGCAGCATCAGTACAGTAAATATGCTCAGAATGGGTAGGCAGTAATACAGTATAAACAAATGAAAATCTAAATGTTCCAAAGAGATATTGTTTAAATTTTGACTTTATCAGGGCAGCTAAGTGGTGCAGTGGATAGAGCACCAGCCCTGGAGTCAGGAGTATGTGAGTTCAAATCCAGCTTCAGACACTTAATAATAACCTAGCTGTGTGGCCCTGGGCAAGTCACTTAACCCCATTGCCTTGAAAAAAAAACTATATTTTGACTTTATGAGTAAAAGCAGTGTCCAAAACAATGGAAAAGATGGTCCTGCCATGCTGTCTTAAACTGACCAAATCTGAATTTTGGTTTGGAAATTGGGGAAGGACCATGACAAATTGGAGTTAACTGACTAGACCTCACTTTGATGGTGAAAGGTATTCTATCATCATTTCCTGATTTCTCAATTAATACTCATCCTTTTTGAACTATATTTTGCCCACAAGTTATGCCCACAAATTACTGTTGAAGAACAGAAAGATAAGGTCCAGAGAGATTTAAGTGACTTCCAAGATCACACAAATACTAAGTATCCTTATATAGGATTTGAACCTAGATCCTCTGACCTCAAAGTCAATGCTCTTTCCAGTGTATCAGGCTGAGAATGTATGTAATTCTTTTCTTCTGATGAAAAGCAGGATAAGTTTTGTTTTTATGTCCCATAAAACCAAGAGAGTCTTGGACATAATTGGTGTTCTAAAAATACTTGAATAGAAGTGAATAATGTACATCTAAGTTTTGTAAAACTTTTGAAGTACTCAGACTTCTTCTCACCATAGTTGAGAGAGGCTATGCCATTACAGTCACATAACCCCAGAGTCCCTCTTTTCTTTTAACAATTTTATTACCCTGTTTCTTGTGGGATTTGAATAACAAAGAGAGAAAATTTCCACAGCATCTATTATAAAAGAAGCTAAGATGATAGCTAGTGGTCATGCTTCTCTCCCCCTAAGTTTGCGTTGTGAATTTGTTCCATTTCCTGCTCCCAGTGATATTATTTTACCTCTTTGTGGATGCAGTTATTCTCTGTATCACCTCAGGGCATTCTTTTCTCATCCAAATATGCAAACTTCCCTCCTGGCTGGATTTCTAAGCAGGAACAACCCCACATTTCCTTTTCATATTTTTTCCCCATCTACACTGAAAACAGTAATTTGACTTCAAACAGTTCCAGTAAATTAATGTGTAGTGGACTTGAGATAGGAGAGCAATTTCCATTCACAGCATAATGCAATGGAAATGATTAGAGGCAAATGAGATTTCAATTGTTTCCAATTGTTTTTTTTTTAGTTTTCTCTATGAAGTTCCCACGTGTTATTGGCTACTGTTGAACACTATGAGCTGCAGATATCCTGGTATACCCTCAAAACAAGGATAGCTCCAGTGTCTTCAGCAAAACTGGGAAGCAAGGATGCAGGTGCCTTGGCTGCATCACAGACAGACACATTTAATGCCTTTACACACTCACTGAAAAGTCTGACTCCCACTGCAAAGGTGAGAAGATCCCTCCAGGAGAGTCCCATTGAAGTTAAAAATAATCTCGACAGTCTCATTAATGAGAAATTCTTAGCAGGCACCAAAATAAATTGAATTTCATGTCAAATAAGTTCATTTTTCACTTCAGACTTAATCCTTGGCAAAAGTGAATCAGAAATGGACCAGTGTTGGAATGAACCTGAGAAATCATTGAACCTAGATTGCTTGTTTCAAAGGGCTATAGAGGTTAAGTAAAATAACCAAGGTCACACAGGTACATAATGATAGAGTGTGAGCTCTACAAAAAGCATGAGTTTAACTGCTTGCCATTAAAGGCTTTTAGGGGTACATGATATGAGTAAAGCCCTAGCTCCAGGCAAGCGACATGTTCTTCCAGCCCCATAATCTTTAAACTTCCCAAATCTAGTAAAGTTCTCATTATATTCCATGAAATCTGCAAGACAATGGGGCTCTCACATGTCCACTAACTGGAGAGATTCATATTCACTTTCTTCATTCTGCTCCCCTTCATAAACCTCTACAGAATTTTATAGGATGATCATAAAATAAAGACAAACTAAAAGCTGTAATATTAGGAGGGAAAGATCTATTGAAAGAATTTGAAATCAGATAATCTGAGTTCAATGATTTTGAAATCTGTCACCATTTTGTGCCTCATTTTCTTCCTTTGAATTTTGTGTTATATTGCTGTTGTCAAGGAAACCAAGATATTTAAGAAACTGTTAGTTAATTTCAACCTAAAATCTTTCATTGTTCCCCTTTTTCAGCACCCAGAAAGATTTCCCTGACTGAAAAACTAGAAGGGCCAAACTTTGATTGTCATAACTTTTTTCTTTTTACTTTAGATTTGTATCGAAGACAAAATGAGAAGAAAAGATAAAGGGAGAAAAGCAGAAGTAAAGCAAGAATAGTAGCTGCAACATTAATAGAAAACTATTCATAGAGTTAGGAAGGCCTGAGTTTAGATCCATTCTCAAAAAAAATACTTGAATAGACGTGAATAATGTACATCTAAGTTTTTATAAAACTTTTGAAGTACTCAGATTTCTAGTCACCTATTTCTTCATCTGTAAAATGGAAATAATAATGTAGCTGCCTCCCTTTGATTTTGTGAGGATCGATAAGATGATAATTGTTTTCTTATATAAAAATTTTATTTGTTTTCCAATTACATACAATGATAGTTTCTACCAATCATTTTTTGCAAGGTTTTGAATTTTATAATTTTTTTCTCCCTCTCTCCCTTCCCTCCTCTCCCCAACAGAAGGCAATCTAATATAGTCTTTACATTTGCTTCCATGATGTGTATAAATCAAAATTAAATATGTTGAAAGAAGAAACAGATCAAACAGGAAGAAAGAGAACATTAGAGATAATAAAATTACATAATCCATATGATAACTTTTAAAAATTGGAAGATAATGATCTTTGGCCTTTTTTAAACTCCACAGTTCCTTCTGTAGATACAGATAATATTCTCTATTGAGAATCCCCTAAAATTGTCCCTGATTATTGCACTGAAGGAATTAGGAAGTCCATCAAGGTTTATCATCAATCCATGTTATTGTTAAGGTATATAATGTTCCTTTGTTTTTGCTCAACTCACTCACCATGAGATGAGTGTTGTTAAAAAAAATAATACTTAGCATAGTTCCTGGTACATAGCAAGCACTATATAAATGTTTATTGTTGCTGCTGCTGTTATCAATTTATATGTGTCACTGTTAAGGTCAAGAGGAAAGGATAATGGGAAAGCACCCAAAAGGGGGCAAACAATAATTTAAAGCAATTATTTCCCCCAGGATTTAATCTCTAGCTAGGGGGCTCAGAGTTAAGAAAAAGGGGTTTTGATTCATTTTTTTAATACTCCAGAACAGAGGGATCTATTTATATTTGGATTGCCTAACAATGAGGTAGCAGTAGTGGCAACCCTAATTAGCTATCATTAGTTAGACACAGCTCAGTCATATTCAAATGATTAGTATGAGAGAAAATTCACGCAAAGAAGTAGGGAGATATAAAAGGGACTCAAAGGAGAGGTCCATCCTAATCTTCTCAAAGGTAGATTTAGAAACTGTAATTGATAGTGCTGCCAGTCTGTTCATTAACAAAGCATAGATATTTTTATCACCCCACTTCAAGCTCTAAATATGATGTACTATGAGTATTTATTTAAGTTATTTCCATATATGTTACATTAAGTTTTAAATTAAATGACTAATCCTATTATCTAAATAATTCAAACAAAAACTCATAGCCCCATAGAATATACAAAGTGACTAATTTATTTGCATTGTAGTCATGTCCAACTCTTTCTGACCCCATTTGGGTCTTTCTTGGCAAAGATACTGGAATGATTTACCATTTTCTTCTCCAATTCATTTTACAAATGAAGAAACTGAAGCAAATGAGGTTAAATGATTTGCCCAAGTTCACACAGCTGGGTTAAGTGTCTGAGGTCACATTTGAACTCAGGTCCTCCTGATCAATAATTTATACCTATTATCTTTAATATATATTAACAGAATCTTAAACAAGCTAAACAAACAGATATATTAATGATCATTAGTCTCTTCTTGGAACTTGAAACCTAAACATTAGAACATGAAACATTTTGCGGAACTGCTGGATATTGTTACATTTCATTCCAGCTGTGAATTGTCTAAACAATGTCAGTTCTCTATCTTCTGCCAGGCTAGGACTTTGGTTCACCTTCTTTGTCCGTGTATCTCTTATAGTCCTCAAATCCATATGGTAGTACTGATGGAACCAAATATTTCTAAACTTCCAAACTCATTCATGTGTCTAGCATAGTTTTGGATGTATCAATCTCAGAATTGCTATTTATTTACTTTGGGATTAGGCAAAACTATACAAAGAGAGGAGATAGACAGAAATCTAGTCTCAACCTCTTCAAGATGAGTCCCCTGTTCTAGTTGTCAGATAGAAGTGATTACCAGAGAACTGGGTTGAGGAAAAGATCACCAGTCACTCTTCCCAAATCAAGAAATTTGGAGTATCTTAACATGCTCTACAAATTAAGAGAGAAAAAAGATAAATGAGAAAGTAGCATCAATGTTTTGAGAATTTTTTTTATTCTTGATTCCCTTTTACTGATTTTTATTATTTGGGGGAAGTTAAGACTGTTTCTCCTGGTTAAGAGGTTATTGAGCTAACTGAAAGCTTTCCCATGGGATCTGAAAATTTATTTAATCCATCAAATATAGCTCAGATAAGAAATCAAAAAGGGAGTTGAGGCTTCCCACATATATGACTTGAAGATGGTTGATAGTTGGTTGTTGCTTTTTTGTAATTGAAGAGGACCAAAATGACATCACTATGTCAGGGTCACTGTAAAGTGAGTCCAACTGGGGCAGAGCAGACTAATATGAGTTCAGAAGGATCTACAACTAGTCAGACTCAAAGAGTGTCTGAACATTTGTGCATCTCATGTTTCTTTTGAGCTACTGCAATTCTGCTTTACTCATAGAGAACAGCACATTCTTAGGTGTGATCATGCCATTCTAAATGGTCCTGTGCCAGTGTCCCGTGTCTCACATCTGATTTCAAAGATCCTCAGAGAAACGTTGAGAGTATCCTTACAATCTGACTTGAGAAAGGATTTATTTGAAACCAACTCTATAAACATGTAAATCACTCCTCTCAATCAGCTCATTATCAACATTCTAAATGTAATTTAATCTTCAATCTGATTTAGTTTACCATTCAAGTTTGTTGGAAAATATTTATTCCCTTATGGGATGAATAATATTATGATTCTGCCTAATTGAATTTGTTCGACTTTTATGACATTGACAAAAGCAGGGGATCGTGAATCTGACTTGTTAAGCTTTTATAGTCAAAAAGAATTTATGAGATTGTAATATGTAAAATAATTATTTCTCTGTCACTTTGATGTAATTTTATCTATAGAAAAAACATTTTAGAATCATACTTTTTGTTCAAGTTTTTATTTGGTTTCTTTGTTTTACTTCCTAAATCTATGCTTACATATAACAAAACTTGGGTTTTACGTCTGTAATCTGCATTATTAGATTTTTGTTCAGCAGCATTAATCTACTATGTGAACTCAAAGAGGAGAAATTTGTTCCATAGCACTACTATAGACATTATATAGACATTAGCTCTTCCTTCACAGTGACTAATAAGAGAATTATTTAGTCAATTTTCCCAAAAAGATAATTTCTCAAAGTTCTCCTCATCCCTGCATACATGGCTGACTAGAGACATCTAAGGGCTCTGTCATCCCAAAAAGCATCTCCAAGCATTAGCTATTACTTATGCTTTACCAATATAAAACAGGGAAGATCTGCAAACCCTCTGTGAAACCCCTGTTATTTCTGGTTTTAACAAGCTGCCAAGAGAATGAAAAACAAATATATGCCTGCCACAGATACAGATTGAAACCTGCCTTTGATATGTAGAATGTAGCAATGTCTCATGATGTACTTTGGAAATTGCATTTACATACCTTTCAGCAGTGTGAAAAAATTGATCAAGATTCTGTGACCTCTAGACGAAAGAATCCTAAGAAAATGCAAAAGGGCTTTATCAGAGTCCAGCTCTTTGATATAAAATGTGTCTAAGACCTCAGGTATTTTTCAGGACAATCCAATGAAGCAGACTTTCTCCAAGGTGATGTTTTGCTCTTCATTCTTAAAGAAGACCATGACATCAGGGCAGCTAATACCACGATAAGCACATGAATTGGATTTGAATGAGGGGGTGCTCTGCTAAGTCACTAGCCCCACTTTCTACTCCAGAGTCATCTGAGTCCAGTGACCAGATAGTAATTAGAATGCCTGGAGATAACCCTGGATGCGAGGCAGTCAGGGTTAAGAGACTTGCCCAAAGTCATACAACTAATAAGTGGTAAGTGTCTGAAGCTAAATTTGAATGCCCATCCTCCTGTCTTCAAGGCCAGACCTCTATCCACTGCACCTGACTTTTTCTCAGCTCCAACAAAAACTAACCCAGTTGGCATTTCAACATATGCTCCAGTTTAGGATCTTCAGACTAGAAATTTGGGCACACCCAGCTTTTATAAACTGGCTCCTAGAATATTGGCAACGAACTTCTGGCTTCCTACCCCATATGTCACCTGTTCTGCATTTCTGATTATGGTAACAAATACTATTCTCCAAGCTCTGATATTGTGAGAATTAGTCCTACCTTTCGATTATAGACTAAACTATTTCAAAGATTATGTGCAATCAATGAAATTGATAGGTATCTTGCTAGAATAAGTATGCCAGCATTTCTTATATACAGAGTTGAAAAATTTAGATTTAGACACAAAGACTTGGCACACTTTTTTTTTAGGGTTTTTTTTTTGCAAGGCAATGGGGTTAAGTGACTTGCCCAAGGTCACATAGCTAGGTAATTATTAAGTGTCTGAGGTCAGATTTGAACTCAGGTACTCCTGACTCCAGGGCTGGTGCTCTATCCACTGCCCCACCTAGCTGCCCCACTTGGTACTCTTAAATCACACTGTGGACCATCCAAGGGTAAGTACATATCACCTGAAAAATGGAATCATCTTGATATTAGTAAACCCATAACCTCCAAATAATCTGTAATGTTTTCTGGAATTTCCTTGGTATATTATCAATTCACTGCATATTTTTTAGGGATTAAAACTTGAGAAATGAAAGGGGACTTAGAATTTATTTTAACAGATGAGAAATATAAAGTTTAGAGAAGTTAAATAATTTTACTAAGATTCTCACAACTAAAGTACCAGAGCCAAGATTTGAACTCAGATGTTATTTGAGAATCAATTCTAATTACCACTCTGATTTCTGTTCTAAGAAACTACCAGCCCTAGAATGGGGCCTGACCCTCAAAACAACCTTTGGGGTATATCAACAAGTTGTTGAAGGAAGCTTAAACCCAGATAGTCCAAACTGACTATCACAACCATAAGGAGTTATAGTCAATCAGGAAACTCAATGAGAGACAGATTCAGTAACCCTTTGACACATACTAGCTGTTCAACCCTGAGCAAGTTTCTAAAACTCTATCTGCTCTTGACAACTTTCTAAGATAGTAAAGTTATGGAGAAGGTGCCACCTGAAATTATAGAGGTAATTTCCTCTTCTGAAAGTTCCATATACCATTGAAATCACGAGTCTAGCTTCCGATCAAGATGGCGGAGAGAAGACAGGCACAGTTCTAAAGTCTCCTGATCTCTTCCCCATCTATCACATGAAACAAACCTCTTAAAAGAAATCCTAAACACAAAGCCCAGAAAGAAAAGCCAGGAGAAAGAACATTTACCTCATGATTTGTCTCCTGCAGCAGCCTTGGCTGAGTACTGGCGGGTGAGTCTGGGCTCAGAGGGAGGATCAGCCCCAGATCAGCCAGATTAACAGCTAATTGGAACGGGTGTCTGAGGGCCCGAGAGCCAGACCTGCTGGATCAGCAGTGGGGCTGGACAAAAGGGGCTTAGGTCCGCGGGGAAGCAGAGGCGCTGGTGCTGGTGCTGTCCCCCTGGAGCTTGGGAAAGGGGCTGCAGGGAGAGGTCTGGTGCAGGAGAGCCTGGGCTCCTCAGGTCTGAGAAACTCTAAGTCCACACCTCCATTGCACTGAGACCTCCTCCAAAACAAACAATTGCAAACTACTTCTGCCTCAGGCCCAGGTGTGTGAGCAAAAGAACCAGCCCAGCTAAGGAATGACCTCAGGCTAGGGTAAAGCCCACCATTGATTGAAGACAAAAGAAATCAATAGCTCCAATTCCTTCCCTCAAGCAAAGGGAGAAGGCCTCTCAACCAGGGTAACAGACACTCCAGATAAAGCAACAAGCACCTCCTACTGGCCAGACAGAGAAACTGCACTCAGTAAAGCTTTTAGCAATCCCAAGCCCAGGTGAACCAGCTCCCCCCCAACTCAAGGTCTTAGCATAATGAAGAAGGGTCAGCGGAAAGGTGGATCCATAGAAAATTTCCTGGAAGGGAAAGACCCCAACTCAGAGAGACCTGGAACCTCTGAGGAGAAAACAATCTGGTCTAGAGCAAAGAAAGACTTCCTTGAAGAAATAAGGAAGGAGCTTAAAAATTTGGGAGAGACAATTAATACCTTGCAACAAGAAAACAAAACCTTAGAAAGTACAATTGGACAAACACAAAAGGAGAATAAATCTCTCAGATCCTCAAATGATCAAATGCAAAAAGAAATTAATTCTCTCAAAACTTCAATTGGTCAAATGGAAAGCTCTTTCAAAAGTAGAATTGACCAATTGGAAAAGGAGTTGCAAAAGGTTAATGAAAAAAACTCCTCCCCCAAAAAAAGAATGGAGTCTACAGAACCTAATGACTCCATGAGACAGCAAGAGTCAGTTAAACAAAGTCAAAAAATAGAAAAAATAGAAGCAAATGTAACAAAACCACTGACCTCAAGAATAGATCGAGGAGGGGAAACCTGAAAATTATAGGACTTCCTGAAAACAGTGAAGAGAAAAAAAGCCTGGATTTAATATTACAGCATCTAGTGATGGAAAACTGCCCTGACATCATGGAATCGGAGGGCAAAGTAGTTATTGAAAGAGTTCATCGATCCCCATCAGAAAAAGATCCTAAAATGAAAACACCAAGGAATGTTGTGGCCAAACTCCAGAACTATCAGATAAAAGAGAAAATCCTGCAAGCAGCCAGAAAGAAACAATTTAAATATCAAGGAGCCACAGTAAGGATCACGCAGAACCTGGCTGCATCAACTCTAAGGGACTGAAGGGCCTGGAACAAGATATTTCGAAGAGCACAGGAGCTTGGAATGCAGCCAAGAATCTACTTTCCTGCAAAGCTGAGCCTTCTCTTCCAGGGAAAAAGATGGACATTTAACGAAATGGAAGAATTCCAAAAAATTTCTGATGAAAAGACCAGAGCTAAACAGAAAATTTGGACATCAAACAGGAGGTTCAAGAGACACATGAAAAGGTAAAAAAAAAAGGGGGACAGTAAAAGGAAAAAAAGTGCAGCCCAGTAATTTGAAACTGGCTATATCCTAGCATGGGGGGGGGGGGCGCTCTCATAAATCCTGAGAAATGTAACTCTAACAGAGAGAATATACCTAGCCAGAAATGATGGACATCCATGACCTATCAAGCAGACTCCTATCTAATGGGATGTAACTAACTTTAACCCCATTTGGGAGAAAGACTCCAATAACTCTCAGGAATTTTGACTCCATTCAATAGAATTTACTGAACTAGAAGGGACAGACACTCAGAATTTTCTATGACTTAGATAGAATGATCTAAAAAAATACACTACCTCCCTAAAAAGGGGGACAGGAAAGAGACAGGAGGAGGGAGGTGATTGAATGGGACAAATCTCATTACACTAAGAGGTACAAAAAACCTATGGTAATAGAGGGGAAGAAGGGAGCAGAGGAGAAACACCTGAATCTTATTCTCATCAGACTTGGCTTAAATTCAACCTACACACACTCAGTTAACTTATAAAACATCTAACCTTTCAAGTATTAAAAGGGGAAAAGGGGAGGGGGGGAATGGAGAAAGGGAAGGCGAGTGGGGGAAATAAGGGGAAATAACAAAAGGAAGAGAAGGGAAAAGGGAAAAAGGGAAAGGGGAAAGAAAGGGGAGGGTGTGATATAGGAGGGCAAACACACTGAAGGGGGTGGCATTCAGAAAAAAATACTGGGGAATATGGATAAAGGGGGGGAAGGGGGAAAAACACAAACAGAGGCAAGATAGCACAGAGGGCAATAAAGAATTAGTAATCATAACCTTGAACGTGAATGGGATGAACTCTCCCTTAAAACGTAAGCAAATAGCAGAGTGGATTAAAAATCAGAATCCTACAATATACTGCTTACAAGAAACTTATTTGAAGCAGAGAGATACATATAGAGTAAAGGTAAAAGGTTGGAGCAAAATATATTTTGCTTCAGCTGAAGTAAAAAAAATCAGGGGTAGCAATCCTTATCTCAGACAAAGCAGCAGCAAAAATAGGTAGCAATAAAAGAGATAAGGAAGGAAACTTTATCCTCCTAAAAGGTACCATAGACAATAAAGTCATTTCAATATTGAATATATATGCACCCAGTGGAACAGCACCCAAATTCTTAGAGGAGAAGCTGAAAGAACTACAGAAAGACATAAACAGCAAAACTCTACTAGTGGGAGACCTCAACTTCCTGCTATCAGATCTAGATAAATCGAATCACAAAACAAACAAGAAAGAAAGAAATTAGGGAGGTAAATAGATTGTTAGAAAAAGTAGATATAGTAGACTTATGGAGGAAACTGAACGGGGATAGAAAGGAATATACCTTTTTCTCTGCAGTACATGGAACTTATACAAAAATTGACCATGTACTAGGACATAAAAACCTAATGATGAACTGCAGAAAGGCAGGAATAGTGAATACATCTTTCTCAGATCACAATGCAATAAAAGTCACATGCAATACTGGGCCAAGGAGATATAGACCCAGAGCAAATTGGAAACTGAATAACCTCATCTTAAAAAATGAGTGGACCAAAAAACAAATTATAGAAAAAATTAACCATTTTATCCTAGATAATGATAATAATGAAACAACATAACAAAACCTATGGGATTCATTCGAAGCAACTGTCAGGGGATATATTATAGCTCTAAATGCTTATATGAATAAATTGGAGAAAGAGGAAATCAATGAACTAAACATAAATCCTCAACTTTTCTATATATGTCTAGCAAGAAACAGCAGGAAGAGCTAGAAAGAGAAATCCCATTCAAAGTAACCTCAGACACTGTAAAATATTCTGGAGTCTATTTGCCAAGACAGACTCAGAATCTTTTTTGAAAACAATTATAAAACACTTCTCACACAAATTAAATCAGATTTAAATAACTGGGTAAATATCAACTGCTCATGGATAGGTAGAGCTAATATAATAAAAATGACAATTCTACCAAAACTAAACTATCTGTTTAGTGCACTACCAATCAAAATTCCAAAATATTGCTTTAATGATTTAGAAAAAATTGTAAGTAAATTCATATGGAGAAATAAAAAGTCAAGAATTGCCAGGAATTTAATGAAAAAAAGTGCAAACAAAGGTGGCTTAGCACTACCCGATCTAAAATTATATTATAAAGCATCAGTCATCAAAGCTGTTTGGTATTGGCTAAGAAATAGAGTGGGGGACCAGTGGAATAGACTAGGTGTAAAAGCAGGAGAGGATTATAGTAATCTGCTGTTTGATAAACCCAAAGAGTCAGGCCATTGGGATAAAAATTTCCTCTTTGATAAAAACTGCTGGGATAATTGGAAGTTATTATGGAAGAAACTTAGATCAGACCACCTCACACCCTTTACCAAGATAAGTTCCAAATGGTTACAGGACATAGACATAAAAAACAATACTATAAGCAAATTAGAAGATCACGGACTAGTCTACCTGTCAGATCTATGGAAAGGGGAACAGTTTTTGACTAAGGAAGAGTTGGAGAACATCACCAAAAAACCAATTAGATGATTTCGATTACATTAAATTAAAAAGCTTTTGCACAGATACAACCAATGTAATCAAGATCAAAAGAAATGTAGTAAATTGGGAAACAATCTTTACAACTAATGATTCTGACAAAGGACTCATTTCTAAAATATACAAAGAACTGAGTTATATTTTTAAAACAAAAAGCCATTCCCCAATTGACAAATGGTCAAACGATATGCAAAGGCAATTTACAGATGAGGAGATCAAAGCAATCCATAGCCATATGAAAAAATGCTCTAAATCATTAATTATTAGAGAAATGCAAATTAAAGTTTCTCTGAGGTACCACCTCACACCTTTCAGATTGGCCAGTATGACCAGGAAGGATAATGATCATTGTTGGAAGGATTGTGGGAAATCTGGGACACTATTACACTGTTGGTGGAGCTGTGAACTCATCCAACTCTTCTGGAGAGCTATTTGGAACTATGCCCAAAGGGCAACAAAAATGTGCATACCCTTTGACCCAGCAATACCACTACTAGGTCTATACCCTGAAGAGATGAGGAAAAAGGGTAAAAACATTATTTGTACCAAAATATTTATAGCAGCCCTGTTTTGGTGGCAAAGAATTGAAAATCCAGTACATGTCCTTCAATTGGGGAATGGCTTAGCAAACTGTGGTATATGTATGTCATGGAACACTATTGTTCTATTAGAAACCAGGAGGTACAGGATTTCAGGGAAACCTGGAGGGATTTGCATGAACTGATGCTGAGTGAGATGAGCAGAACCAGAAAAACACTGTACACCCCAACAGCAACATGGGAGTGATGTTCCACCTTGAAGGACTTGCTCATTCCATCAGTACAACAATCAGGAACAATTTTGGGCTGTCTGCAAAGGAGAGTGCCATCTGTATCCAGATAAGAAGCTGTGGAGTTTGAACAAAGTACAAGGACTATTCCCTTTAATTTAGAAAAAAACAGATATCTTATTGTCTGATCTTGTTACCTCTGAAAATTCTGTTCTCTTTAAGGATATGATTTCTCTATCACACCCAACTGGGATCAAGGTACAATATGGAAACAAAGTAAAGACTTACTGAGTGCTATCTGTGTGTTGGGGGTGGGAGGAGGGAAGCAAGATTGGGGGAAATTTGTAAAACTCAAATAATATCTTTAATAAAAATAAATTTAAAAAAAGAAATCACGAGTCTAGTCTTTATCCTTAAAGAGAAGAATTATTTTTAAAAAACTACAGAATTACATAATCTATATCTATAGAATCATGGAAGTCATCTATTTTCACTGGTAGTTGAATAGGTAGGCCATTGAAACATCCCTCTTAGACACAATGTTCACATGTAGCTAACAATTTTCATATTAGCCCACCTGGTTTCCTCCTTACATTGCTCTTCTCAAACTAAACTTTTGATAGCACCAATCCCTCTGCCTGCAATGCCTTCCATTCATCCAAACCCTCACCATTCTTCAAGGCAAGGCTTGATCCACCTTTTCTCCTCTCCCCTAAGCCACTTCTGCAAGACCACAGGGATTTAATTGCCTCCTCTGATCTTCTTCAGCCCTGATTGCCTACCCTACTCACTGAGGTCTTGACACACACAGACATACATGCCTATTTATATTTGCCTATGTTTTTATTATTTGCTTCTGGTTTTATTATTATGATACCCTGGTGTGTTCTCTGTCTCATGTTCAGTTGTTTCCTTTGCACATAATAATCACATGCCATATGGCAACCTATTGAGGAACCTCACCTTCCCAAACTGGTATACAGTTTTCTATTGTTAACACCGGTACAAGCTTGACCTGATATTGTCTGAGCCCCACTGCCAAATAAAAAAAAAGGCAGCTGGTTAAACCCTCATCAGTTATGTGTTAGGGTTCTTTCTCAAGTATAGGTCGGACTACATGGCCAGATTCCTTTAAATTAAGAGATTATCATTGTTTGATCATTGGTTACATCAATAGATATGAGTGGAGGTATTTGAATATAGTGTAGCTTTTAAGATGTCAATACCTTCTCAGTGTCTCTCAGAATGTTCTCTGATATGTGTGTGTGTGTGTGTGTGTGTCCTGATGTATATCTCTAAGATCTTTATTCCTTTCATTCCACAATAGTATGGTAGAGTAAAACTATCACTGGATTTCTAAAACAATCAGTGGAATCAGTGGATAGAACACCGGCCCTGGAGTCAGGAGTACCTGAGTTCAAATCCAGCCTCAGACACTTAATAATTACCTACCATATATGAGTCCTTAGAAGCTATTTGTTCTTTCTGACCTCCATTTCATCATCAAAAAATAAAATGTATATGGGGCTCAAAGAGTTTTTTAAGGTCATTTCCAGCTTAAATCATTTCATTCAATAGGCTGGCAACATTCTTCAGATACTAAAACAATAAGAAAATTCTCCTAAATCATAGATAAACCCTTTTTGGAAATTTGATAGGAAATTATGAAGATTGCCACAATCAGAGGGAGGACTCACACTGATTAAACCAACTTAAATTGTTTTCCAAATACCAATAAAACATGACTAATATTGACATTATACCCTTGCAGAATTAATTTAATTGCATTTATACATGCTATGTGATTTTCTCATCAAAAACAACCTATAGAATAAAGCTAGGAGGGCCATATGTTATTGTATCCATTTGACAGATGAAAAATCACAAAAAGGTCAAGTAGACTGCTTGAAGTCCCACAGTGAGTCATAAATGAGTTGGGAATAACATATGTGTTGTTTCATTTCTTGCTTATAATTTTCTTCAGTTTATAATACATTTTATGCAGAGGAGATTAAAAACATTAGAAAAAACATTATCAAGCAATATTGACAACATATAGGCATCTATAAAATTTCTTATGTGTTTAGTCCCTTCATTGGATTTTTCCCTTCATCAAAAAATAGTTGTTCCTGGATCACTGTCACTTCCTTCAGCAAAATGTCTTTTTAGGACTAATAAATCCCCCAAGCAAGGCAGTTCGTTTCTTTTTTAGTTAATAAAAGGAGGGATTGGACAAGTAATCTGAGCCTTTCTGTCTAAGTAGTACAGTCACCTTTGCTAGGTGGTGCAGTGCTTGGAGCACCAGATCTAAAATCAAGAAGACCTGAGTTCAAATATGACCTCAGATACTCTCTGGGTGACCCTGGGAAAGTCATTTAACCTTTTTTGCTTCAATTACCTCATCTGAAAATGAACTGGAGAAGGAAATGGCAAACTACTCTAGTGTCTTTCTCAAATAAAATCCCAAAAGTAGTTACAAAAAATCAGATACAACTGAAATGATTGAACGATAACCTTCAAAACCCTCCCACCAACATTCCATACTTCCATAAGAACATGAGTAGTTCTGAGTTCTGCTTTTGTTTTTTGATGGGGCAAGATGTTTATTGTTTAAAAGAACAGTTTAGACTTTAAAATATAAGTACACTTACATTTTAGAACTGGAAGGGATTTGAGAGATCTCATATCTTCATGAAGAAACTGAGACCTAGAAAAGTGATTTAATTTGTACAAGATCCCACTACTGGTTAATAGGACCATCAGGTGGCAAGCCCAGGCCTTCTGAATTTTAATACAAAACTTTATTATAATGCCAATCCAAGATGAGAAAGGATTGAACTTTCTTTTAATTTCCAAAACAATCAGTGGGCACTTGCGGACTTATTGAGTATCTGGCACTATGATAAATTTTGGGCATGTAAAGACAAAAAGAACACCAGTCTCTCACCACAAGGAAGTTGCAATCTGATCATGGGAGACAACACATCCATATGAAAGGCTCTAAAATATATACAAAACTTGATGAAAGGTGATGGGAGTGAGTGATGAGGGTTGGAGGCACAACTGACTGAAGAGGAAGGAAGTCCGGAAAAAGCTACCTTTCTGAATAGTGCATAGGATATTTCTTGGCAATAGATACTTGAAAAATACTTGTTGACTTGCCTTAAATTTTTCAAGCTTCCCTAGGCAGTTGGAGCTTAGCAAAGCCCTTTGTGACTAACTGCTGTCCATAGCACATTATTTACATAGCCTTCCAAAATGGATAGAAACTGGACTTGTGATTCCACTGGTATAATTTTCTGGTGAGAAAATCTCCCTCCCATTGTAGTTCAGCACCTGGTTTAAAGCATATAATCTTAGGGTGCTGCCTTGAGTAATGAGAAGGGATATGACATACCCAGGGTCACATAGCCAGTGTGTGTACTGAGTGATCTTGGCTCTAACATCAGCTTTCTATTCTTTGTCTCTCAACATTGTTTTCTATGCTTCCCTTCTATGTTTGACCTTCATCCCCTTTTTGTCACTTTTGAGGGTACTGGCATCCTATCTGTTACCCAGACTCTTAGTCTAGGTGTAATCTTTATCTCTTCATTCTCTTTCATCCTCTATATTCAATCTTTTCCCAAAATCTCTCAGTACATTAGAATTAATTTTGAACTTCATTTGCAACTTCTATCTTATAAACCCTCTTTCCTCTTAATACCACAATTGTCCTGAGTCCATCACCTCATACCTGAATGATTGCAATAGCCTGTTGATTGGTCTCATTGCCTTAAATTTCTTCCCAGTCTATCATCCACACCACTATCAAATTGATCTTTTAAAAGTATGGTATTATTATAACACCCTACATCCATTCAGTAAACTCAGATAGCTCCCTATTGCCTTCAAGTTCAAATATAAAATTTGTTTGACTTTTAAAGTCCTTCATGACCTAGCTTTTTCTTAATCTTCCAGACTTAGTTCACTTTACTTCCATTCACATATCCAAAGATCTAGTGATTAATTACTTTGCTATCCCTCAACAAAACATGCCATCTCCCATTTCATGAATTTTCATTGAATAATTCCCATTCCTAGGATACTCTCCCTTTGTGTCTCAGTCTTCTGGATTTCCAAGCTTCCTTCAAGTCTCAAATAAAAATGAACCATCTAAAAGAGACCTTTCTTGATTTTCCTTAACTTCCTGTCTCTTCCCTTTGTTTATTATTTCCAATTTATCCCATACATATCTTGTTGGTGTATATAGTCACTTGCATTTTTTCTCCCTGATTAGATTGTAAGCTCCTTGAAAGCAGGACTGTTTTTTGTCTTTCTTTGTATTTCCAGAAATTAGCACAGTGTCTGGAACAATCCAGGAACACAAATAATGTTTATTGACAACCATATCTATAATTACTCTCTCTTTCTCTCTTTTGCACTTGGCATACTCTGTATGTCCCAGCATGCATTTATTTTTTCAATGCTACTATTATCCTTCTATCCCACTCTCCATCAGAGGGAGTAATCACAGACAAGGGGACAGCAAGAACCATAAAATCAGAGAGTATTAGAGCCAGAAGAGACCATAATGACAATAGTCCCACAGCAGCATGAGATTTAGAGCTAAAAGGGACATAAGACCTCATTTAACTAAATTCCTTTTATTGGATAAACTAGATACCTAATACCCACAGAAGTGAAATGATTCCCCAAAGTTAGAAAACTTGGCATGACTAGGACTCAAATAGGAAAATGATTTTGAAAGTTGAAATGGACTTCAAAAGTCATCTATTTCAACCCCCATCCAAGTCAGTAAAATTGTCTGCAATATCCCTGGCAACTGTTTATGCTATTTCTGTTTGAAGATTTCTAGTTCTAAGAAATCCCTGATGCCTCCTGAGGCATCACATTCTATTTTCAAACAACTCGAATTTTTAAAAAGATTTTCATAGCATAGACCCCCAAAGCTACCTCTTCATAACTTCCACTCAATGATCCTAAATCCTCTTTCCCATTGGAGCCAAGCAAAGTCTAATCCCTCTTCCATATAACCAAATCGTTAAAAGTAGTTGAATAGGCCCAAGAAATTTCCCCTCAATAAGCAATTTTCCCAGGTTGCTTGTTTCTACAACTTATCTTTAAACGACATGGTTATGAGTCCATTTGCCTCCATGGGAACCATTCTCTCTGTTCATTAATGTTCTTTCTAAGAGTGATGTCTAGAACTTTGATAGTCTGGTGGAAACAAAGAGTCTGGGACTCGTATTCCAAGTGACCTAGTTTCAAAGTCAACCTTTGACACTTAGAAGGTATGCAATCTGGTCTTACTACTTAGTTTTTTCATTTGTAAAATGGTTATAATAATACTTTTAATGCCTATCCCATAAGATTGTTGTAAGGATTAGTTTAGATATTCAAAAAGCATATGAAAACTTAAAATGTCATGTAAATATCATCAATTCATTATTAACCTCAGTTCCTAACATAATAGAAATCCATCATAGCATTGGTTTTAGCATTGGTTTTAAGGGTTTTGGGGGGATAGTGTGGGAAATATACTGACTCACCAATCCCCAGGACCAAAATTTATTGGAGGCAATTTCAGACACAGCTGTGTCCTTGTAGGTTTTTCTTCCCCTATATTCTGAACTCTTTGCTTTACCTTGGCTGGGATAAGCTGAGAGAAATCTCTTGCTAGCATAACACTTTGCTGCTATTTGTCCCAGTTACACAGGCTCTATTGTGTGCCTGCCAAGTTTTAAGGCAGATAAAAATCATTTTGATTTGGTGGTTCAAGCCATATATGTACTCTGTGTGGTCTCCCATTTTCTGCCTTTGCAAGCGTAACAATATAAACTGAGAGATATTAACTAAAAACTGGGGAGGCCTGTTTTCCTCTGAAAAGTCAAGTCTTCAAATAATGCAGGGAAATGGGTATTTGCAGACTGCCAAGGTTCTCTCCCTGCCCCCTCCCACTCTGGGTCAGGAGAGAAACTGCTCTAGGAAAGCAGCTCTTTAAGAATAAAATTCCTCACTCTATTTCTTACTTACAGCAAACCTTATTGCTTGGGCAGTCAATAGCTTTGGAGAATGCAGTCTAAATGTATATCGTGTTTTGGTTCATCCTCTTATCAGTGAGGCAGCACAGCTGAAAGGATAAGATCTAACAAAGAAGACAGTAACAGGATTGAATGGATCAGCTGGATCATTCTGCCAAATGCATCCCTTCTTCCCCCGCCCATTCTCTCCATCCCTAATTTCATTTTAAAGTTTCATTTTAAAGGTCATACAAGGGCTGAAATTTCTATTTTCTTCTTTGGGAAGCTGTTTCCATATATTAATGTTTTTTTTTATCATTCTCTAGGAAGTGTCCCTCCAGGAATATGGTGCAATTGTAAAAATAATAACAAAATAGCTCACATTTATCTAGCTCTATAGAGAGGCCAGGTGGCATAGTGGATAGAAGTCCAGGTAAGGAGTCAGGAAGATCTGAGTTTGAATTTGTTCTCAGGCTCTTGCTAGCTCCAGGCAAGTCATTTAACTTGTTTGCCTCAGTTTCCCTCAACTATAAAATAAGCTGAAGAAGGAAATAACAAATCAATCCAGTATCTTTGCCAAGAAAATCTACTTTATCTAATTTGAACTTCACCATAAGTATAGGAGGTTGGTGCTATTCATGTCTCCATTTTGCAGATAAGGAAACTGAGGTTTATTGTGGTTACATGACTTTTCCAAGGACATACAGTTGGTAAGTACTTAAACCCAGATTTGAATTAAGATCTTTTTGATTTCAGGTACCCATTGTGTCAGCTAGTTGCCTCAAATATCTTTGCAGCAAAGTCACTAGACCCAATTAACTCACAAAAATAAAAAAAAAACAATTTGGGGAACTAATAATTTTTGTAGAATCTCAGAGCTGTAAGGGGCTTTAGAGATTATTTATTCCAATTGAACTTTGTAGAAATTTCTCTCTAAAACATACTTGACCAATGGAAGAGTATATATACACACACACATATATATATATATTATATATATTATATATATTATATAATTTATATAATAATTAGCATTCATAAAGTATTTTAAGTTTCATAAATTAAGTGACTTGTCTTAGGTCACTCAAGTAGTACTAATGGTCAAAGGTGTAATTTGAATCTAGCTTCTTTGCTTCTAATTCTGTACCTTTTTCATTGTACCACAGTGAAACAGTTGGGTAAGTTGATTTCTAAGGTCTCATTCAGTTCTAGATACCTATTAATTTAATATTCATATTATAATACCAAATTTGGCCAATTTCTTTACTGTTCAACATCCTGCTAGCTTATGATTGCTCCAAAGCAAGAAATCCTCCCCATGTGAGAGAGTGCTGCCAGTTTGAAATTGTCTGTGTCAACAAACCAATGGATAAAGAGGAATCTCAAAAACATGCAAACTAACACTAACTAGACGTATGACTTCATTAGTATATGAAATGCAGATCAGCACTTCCTCTGTAATTGACCTTAGCTGTCCAGAGCATTGAGATTTTAAGTGACTTACAAAGCTAGGGTCACACTAACGATGTCAGAGACAGGACATGAAGTTGTGTTTAGGCCAATTTTCTATACACTACATTGACCCTCATGCAAACTAATAATATAGGGAGGAAAATGTAAATACTCTATTGGATGTGTGAAAGTGACTCTAGTCATGATAATAACAGACTATCAAAAAGATATGAGGCTACAATGTAAGAAAGTAGGTAAGACTCGAATCCATATCAATTAGCAGGAAAAACTAATTTTTGTTATGGAAAGATAGATCTTATATTTTATGTAGGCATTTAAAAATATTCTTCTGAAAGGAGGTTCACAAACTTCACTAGACTGTTCAAGGTGCCATAATACACACAAAAAAAGATTAAGAACCCCTGTGCTAGAGGAACTCTGACATCTAAATTCTGTGTTATCTAATCTATATACATCAAGGCATAGTGGATAAAGTGCTAGTATTGGAATCAGATAGAATTGGGTTCATATTCTGCTTCTGATACTAGTTGTGTGACCTTAGGTAAATAATATAATCTCTTTTTAAAATTATTTTTATTTATTCCATTAAATATTTCCCAATTATATATAAAAAATTTTAACAATTTTTTTAAAATTGAATTCAAAATTATCTTCCTTCCTTATATGTGTGAAATCATATAAAACATATTTCTATATTAGCCATTTTGCAAAAGGAAACATTAAACAAAATGAAACAAAAATAAGAATTTTTTTTAAAAAATGAGTTATAATCTGCTTTTCTAATTTATCAGTCTTCTCTCTCTGCAGGTTCATTGCATTTTTCATGATGGTTCCTTTGGAATTGTCTTCTATCATTGTCTAAATCAGAGTATCTAAGTATTCCACATTTGATTATCCTTACAATATTGCTGTTTCTATATATAGTGTTCCAGTTCTATTCACTTCAATTTGCATTGATCCATATGTCTTTCCATGTTTTTTCTGGAAGTATACTTCTTTCTTATACCACAATGCATACCATCACTAAGTATACTATCCCAATCAACCTTTTCAGTCATTCCCCAATTGAGGGGCATTCCCGTGATTTCCAATTCCATGTCATTATTAAAAAAATGCTGCTATGAATATTTCTGTACAACTTTTCCCTATTTTTTGTTCTCTTTTGACTATAGACTAAGTAATGATCTTGTAGGAATCAAAGGGAATGCATTGTTTAGCTCATTGGGTAGAGTTCAAAATCGTTCTGCAGAATTGTTGAACTAGTTCACAACTGTATCAACAATTCATTTGTATTTCAGTTTTTCCCCCATCCACTCCAGGAGTTATCATTTTCCTTTTCTGTTATACTTTCTTTTGTTGATGTATACATTTAGAGATAGAAATTTTCCCCTTGATACTACTTGGGCTATATCACACAAATTTTAGTATACTGTCTCAATGTCATTCTATTTAATGAAATTATTGATGTTTTTCTATGATTTGTTTTTTGACTCACATTCTTTTTAATTAGATTGTTTAGTTTCCAATTAATTTTTAAACTGTACTTCCATGACCTATTAATTAATACAATTTTTTGCATTATGATCTGAAAAGGATGCACCTAATATTACTGCTTTTCTGCATTTCATTGTGTATTTTTGTGCCCTAATATATAACATGTTTTTGTGATAGTGATATAGCTGAGAAAAAAGTATACTTTTTTCTATTCACATTCAGTTTTCTTCTGAAATTTATCATATCTAATTTTTCTAAAATTCATCTCCTTAATTTTTTTTATTTAATTGTATTTTTTTGCAAAGCAATGGACTTAAGTGACTTGCCCAAGGTCACACAGCTAGGTAATTATTAAGTCTCTGAGTCTAAATTTGGACTCAGATACTCCTGGCTCCATGGCCAGTGGTCTATACATTGCACCACTTAGCTGTCCCTCTTATTTATTTTGTGATTTGATGCATTTAGAGGGGAAAGTTGAGTTCCCCGAGTAGCATAGTTTTACTCTTTCCTTCTGTAATTAATTTCCTTTTTTATTCAAGAATTTGGATGCTATGCCATTTGGTGCATAAGTATTTAATTTTGATATTACTTAATTGTATTCATCAAGATGAAGTTTTGCTTGATAATTTCTTGAGTGATTTTTAGCTCTTTCTTCGATCATGGTTTTCAGATAATCCAGTAATTTTTCAATTATTTCTCCTTGATCTAGTTTTCAGGTCAGTTTTTTTATCAATAGATATTTCATTTTTTTCTTCTTTTTTTTACATTCTTATCTTGTTTAAGTCTTTGTTTTATTGTTTCTTGTTGTCCTGTGAGTCATTACCTTCCACTTATCAATTCGGACTTTTCAGAAATTATTTTCTTCAGATAGTATTTTGTTTTCAGACAGTACTTTCACACAGTATTTCTGCTTTTTTTAAGGAGTTATTTTCTTCAGTATTTTTGTGCCTATTTTATCAAAGTGTTCATTGTCTTTTCATAATTTTCTTTCTTTGCTTTCATTTCTTTACCTATTCTTTTTTTTTCTTTCTGTCACTCTGATTTTGAAAATCATTTTTATCTCCTCCAGGAATTTTTATGAGCTTCTTTCCAATTCACATTTTTCTTTGAGGCTGTGCTTGAAATTGTTAAACCTCATTGCTTTTTTTGTGAGTTTTTGATTTGATCTTTCCTAACACTGTAGTAATTTTTTATGGTCATGTTTTTTGTTGTTATTGTTATGATTTGCTCATTTTCCCCACCCCGTTTCTTGAATTACTAAACTTGAACTCTGTTCTCAGGATAATGGTAGAGGGAATAAGGATGCTTTTCAAGTCTCAGGCTTTTTCACACTGCAGTTTTCAGATCTAGTTCTGGGAGAATTTGTACTCTGGTCACTATCCAGTAAAAGCCCCTTATCCCTTGGGATTACATCTGATACTGCACTATAGGGCCACTTCTCCCTTGGAATCAGAAATGATACTGTTCTTCCATGTCTCTGATTCCTTGAGACTTCTCTCAAGAGACAGCATGGTATAATGTCCAGAATAACAAGTCAGAAGGCAGATATTAAAATCCCAACTCTCTGCCACTATGTGTGGCACTATAGCTGTGTAACCAGGATAAATCATTTCACCACTTTGTAGCAATTAGGTGATGAAGTGGATAGAGCACTGGATCTGAAGTCAAGAAAATATAAGTTCAAATTTAACCTCACATTTACTATCTTTGAGATTCTGGGTAAGTCCCTCGACCTCTGTTCCCCAGTTTCCTCAGTTGTAAATTCTGTTTTCCTTTTTTATCAAATGAGATAATATTTGAAAAATGCTTAACACAGTATCTGACATAGGGTAGGCATTTAATAAATGTTTTTCTTTCTTTCCTCTAAACTTCAATTTCCTGATCTGTGAAATGAGAGGGTTAGATTGGATGATCTCTGAGTTCTTTTCCAATTCTAGAACAATGATTCTACTTCCATACTCTAGTTCCTAATTCTATTGTTTTGGAACAATGGAAGAAAGTCTAATCCCTCTTTCCCATGACACCCAATCTTCAGCTGTTAAAAGACAGTGGCAATATCTCTTTTAATTCTCCTTTAATAGTAGGCATTCAATAAATGTTTACTGCAGCTGCTGATAACATATTGAAAGAATTTCTTAGCTGTGTTTTTAATTTTCTCAATTCAATTCAATTGAATTCAACATGTATTTACCAACTCCCTATTGCATGAATAATCATTCCTATTGCTTCCTAAGAACACCTTTAACGTTTATTAGTATGCTGTTGGTGTTATTAGACTTCCTACTGAACATGGGTTTTCCAGACATAATCTGTTAGAAACCCTACAGGAAAAGGCTTTCTACTTTAGCTTTCTATAATGATCAGCAAGCTTTTCTGCAAGCTATAATAGCACTGAATTTTGACTGTTCTGCTGCATTGTCTACTCAAGTATGACTATCTGTTGTTGGCATAACCTAGGTTTTCAGGTGACTTCCATGGATTATTTGTTTGCATCTTTCCAAACAGTTTTATTTCACAGGTTTCATTGGAACTTTAAGGAATATATGAGTGTGTTTACATATACATATATAATATATGTATATATGTTTGCATAACATACATGTGTTAGAGAGAAACTATATTTCAATATAATTAGTTTTCTATATAATCTTATGTATTTGATTTATTTAAAAACATTATTCTTAGAAGGGTCCTTAGATTTCTTTGGACTGTCAGAGGAGTCCAGGACATTGTAAAAAAGTTAATAAGGACCCTTGATATAAATTATCTACTACAAACTAATACAAAGATTGTGTGAGGTTTGTTCTCTTTTCTGCTCTACACAGGCAGGGTCTCAGAATCATATTTTCAAATGTTTCTATCAGACTAAGGAACACTGATTTCTCATTTCTGGCCATTAAACCCCAGGAACTTGGAAAGTCAAGTACATGTCCACAAGAGAATTCCATTCTCCCAGGAACCCTAAAAATGAGGAGCAGAATTTGGGATTCTGCATCAGAAGAAAACACACATTCACAATCCAGGGGGAACAGATGGGAGACACTGCTAATAATGAAAGGGCAAGAATTCCTTGGCAAAAGAGATACAGTCACAAGTGTCTTGGAATTTTTGTCACACTCAGATTCACAACCTTATTAATAACCCTGGAGAAGAGCTCAAGACAAACCACTTTCAATAACCAACAGAGAAAAAAAGAAGTGTCCATTCTGGACATTCTAGGTCAGGAGGCTTCTTAGTTTTTTGTATGTGTCAATGACCTCTTTTCAACCTTGGTGAATTCTATGACTCCTTCTCAGAATAATGCTTTTAAAGGAATAAATAAAACACATAGGATTAATAAGGAAACCCATTATATAAAAGTACAATGATCAAAATATTTTTTTAAAAACATTATGGGCCACATATTAAGAATTATTATTCTGGGAGATGTAGAGGAGTGAGTTCCTAACAATGATGCTCTTGATATTGTTTGGTAAGCATTTATTGAGTATTTATTAAGTATTTACTATATGCCAATCACGAAGTGGGAAGGGAAAGTGCAAGGGTGGGGGAGAAGAATGAAAAAAAAAAAGCCTAGAAAGATAGGAAGGGACCAGATTGTGTAATACCAAAGAGAAAGCTTTATATTTTATCCTAGAGGTAAAAGGAAGTCCCTGAACTTTATTGAATCAAGGGAGGGGGGAATAATGTGCTTTCAAAAGCATAAAGAGGATAACATGCACTTTAGGGAAATCATTTTGTCAGATGTGAATATAGATGACCATTCTCAAGTTGGCACATGAGTTTAATGTAACTATAGAAAGATTGGCAGCAGAAATAATAGTTCCATAGTACTGAAGGACTATGAGAAAAAAAATTTCAATTAATCACAAAACCTCTGATTTGAAAGGAGTCTCAGAGTTCAGTCATCTAGAATGAGAACAACCAATGCTTGAAAAAAAAATTCCTTCCACAGCATGCTCAACAAGTGTTTAACATAAAAATCTCTACTGAGTGGGAGCACCTTTCCTCCCTAGGCAGACCATCCCATTTTGGCAGACTTTATTAGTCAATTATTCTTTGTATCATACCAGAGTTTGCTTTCCTACACCTTCCACCCATGAGACTTACTTCTTTTGAATCCAAGCAGAACAGTTCCATTCTCTGTCCTTATGAGAGGCTCTCGAATATTTGAAGAGTTATGTCCCACCATCCTCAAAGTCTCTCTTCTCCAGCCAAAATAATATTCAACCAAGATTCCCAGGAACTAAGCATAGAGATTTCTCTTAATCATTCTACTCCATTTAATCTAAAATTATAGATCTTGTTAGGTCCTAGAAGAGTCACAATATCACAAATTTATGCCAATTCAACATATATATATATAATATATATATATATATATAAAGCTATAAATTATTTAGCAAAAGAATATGACTTATTATAATGCAGAAACTGTCATGGGGCAACCAAAATATTTAATTATCATTTAATGACTGAATCTGAGATTTTATTCAATCCTGAGAAAAATCTCTTTCTACTAAATGGAGGTCAGTATCTTCTCTGTAAACTTAATATCCTAAATGCACCTTATCTGGTGCAAAGGGAAATTAAGTGACTTGCCCAGAGTAACATGGTCAATAAATATTTGAAATCAGTCTTCAGCTCAGATTTTCCAAGATTTATCACACTCTACTTCAATTCTCTTCTTTCCTACCATTAATTAAATATTTCAAGAAAACATTAAATGATAAAAGGTACACAAAGGAAGAACAAATTGAATTTTTGTTGCAATGAACTCCTGAAAACTACAAAAAAAGGGATTTTTTTTTCACATTCAGAAGCTGCTTCAAGGAACTACTTTGATAACTTACTCTTCCTTCTGCAAGAAGTAAGATAGATAAAGGGAAAAGAATATAAATCTTGTCCTTAAATTCTCCTTTGATCAGATGAGAGGGAACTGATGTCTTAAGTTTTACATTCAGTGCTGTTCGCATCAGGGTATAGAAACATACAATCATGGGGCAGACTTTGTATAGTAATCCAAAGGATGTATCTGTTAGAAAAATAGAAGCTTTCATCAACTTTCTATTTTTCCATTATTCTGAAAACATTTTACTGAGAGAGATGAGATTTGTTCTACATGATTACCTTATCATAATCCCCTGCTCTTTATTGCTCATTATTGTACATCATTCTTAACATTTCAGTAATTTTATGTTAATACTTTAATATTTGCACCAAAAGTGTCAAGCACATTTACAAATCAAATGAGAATGTTAACTTTAGAAAACTTCCTATCTCAGTCTCATTTTGTTCTTTTCCTATCTCTTCTAGTCTCTTTTGTCACTCAAATAGAAGCTATGATAGGTAAATAGGTAGGTAGATAGATAGATAGATAGATAGATAGATAGATAGATAGATAGATAGATAGATAGATGGCAGAAGCAGGATTTTTTGGCTCACTTGACTCTGCATTTGCAACAATCCCTGGTTTCAGTTACATGGAACAAAATGCCCCACATCTTAAATCTATCACTACAAATCTCACTATTATGCTGGTAGCTCAAGTTTGGTTGGATATCATCTCCCTCAACCTCTTCTCCCTTTTCAATGGAGTGTTGGCAAGTCAAGAAGTGAACTCTTTCCAAAGCCTTCCTTACTAGAGGGAAGAAAATAGACCATTTTTGGCTCATTTAACTCTGCATCTGTTTCTCTGCCTATTTTCAACTCCATTTAAGAAAATGTTCCTATACTGGATATCTCCTTTTCTCTCCACCCATTTGTTTACCTGATTCCTTCTGTATGTTGTCTCTCCCATTAAATTGTAACTCCTTGAAAGTGGGAACCATCTTTCTGTTTATAACTTGTATCCCTTAGCACAGTGCTTAGTACATAGCAAATGCTTAATAAATATTTATTAAATTGGATTGATGGATAAATATAGAGAATATATATATGTACATATAAAATAAATATAGTCATGATCACAGATTCATATTGAACTAATTGGAAGTATCCTACAGAACTGGGAGACTTTTCATTTTATCTCCTGATAATACTGCTTTTAGATTCCAGGAAAAAAGGGAATATAATTAATCAGAGTTTCAGATAATAAAGGTAGTGAATCTCAAGATGAAAAGGACCGCTTTAACCATGAAGTTCACTCTGAACAGGAATTCACTCTGCCATACATTCAATGAGTGTTTAATCACCATTTGTTTCAAGAACTCCAGTAAGAAGGAATCTTTTGCTTCCCAAGCTAGCCAACTGATAGCATTCTTCCATTCCTCTAATTTTCAGGAAACCTAAATTTCCTTCTCTGCTACTTCTGCCCATTGCTCTTAGCTCTATCCTCTAGTAAAGAGCTTTTACCTTCTAGATATTTGAATTTCTGACAATTCTTTAATTTCTTTGGAAAATAATTCATAAAATGTGCTACAATTTTTATGAATTTTTAATGACTCCTCTAGGGTCCAATAAAAGCTAGGATATCTATTATCCATCTGATTCTGGAGCAAATAAAAGAAAATTAAGTTCAAAATTCTACTATGTTGCCAATGTTTAGAGTCCAAATTTTATTTAATTAAAAATATAAAATTCTCAGCCCATATAAAAACAGGCAGCCAGATAGATTTGGTCCTCAGGCTATACTCTAACCTCTGGCTTGAATGATGTATCCAGATTGTGTCCATTGTCAGTAACAAGCCTAGCTAGTTTTTCAGGGAGCCTTGTGTCAGGACCCTTGGGAACAAATGGATGAAAATTTTTACCAAAACAACTCAGAAAGTCACCTAAGGCACAAAAAGATTGTTATTTTTTATCAGAGGAAAGATCACAGCAAAACATAAATCAAAAGATCTTAAATGTGCAAGGAACCTCAGGTGTCACCTAGTTCAGACATAATTAGTAGCAATATCTATAACATCTCCAGCAAGTAGTCAACTTCTGTTTGAATGAAAGACATGATGATGGAGATCCTTGTTTCAGTTACATGGAACAAAATGCCCCACATCTTTCTCTGGGGATGGTTCATATTTAAAAATTTGCTTTTTTTCTTACAAGGAATCTCAATTGGCATCTCAGCAACATCCATACAATTAGTTTTTCTTATACAGGGCCACACATCTAATAGATATCGTCTAGGTGAAAACCAACAAATACTTAGAGAAAATTATTGTTGTCCCTAAGTCTTCTCTTAGCTATCATCATATGGCATGACCTGGAGTCCTGTTATTATTCTTAGTCGTCATCATTAGTCCTTTTCTGTTTCATCAATATCTCTCTTGAAGTGTAGAACACAAAACAACCCAATATCTCATGTGTGATATGACCAGAATAGAAGACAAGGGGACGATACCTTCCTGTGTTCTAGAGCATGATTTCTTAGGCATTTTGCATGTCACAGAACTTTTTGACAGATTGATGAAGCCATATAAGCCTCTTCACAGAGTAATGTTAAAAAATCATAATCAAATGATATGCTAAATTTAGAGATTATTGAAAACAAATTCTTATATGGAACTATGTTAAATGTGATTGTACATATATAACCCATGTCAGATTGTTTTCTGTCATGGGGAAGGGGGAGAGAAAGGAGGGAGATAGGAAAATGTAGAACTTAAAAGCTTACAAAAAGATGGATCTTCAATCTTGATGGAATTGCTCATTCCTTCAGTGCAACAATCAGGGACAATTTTGGGCTATCTGCAATGGAGAATGCCATCTGTATCCAGAGAAAGAATTGTGGAGTTGCAAAAAAGACCAACGATTATTACCTTCAATTTAGGGAAAAAACTGTTGTATTATGTGATTTTGCTATCTCTTATACTTTATTTTTCTTCCTTAATGATATTTCTCTAATCACATTCAACTGAGATCAATATATACCATAGAAACGATGTAAAGACTAACAGAATTTCTTCTGGGGGCGGGGGAGAGGGAAGCAAGAATGGGGGGAAAATTGTTAAACACAAAATAAGTAAAATCTTTATACAAAAAGATGGATGGTGAAAATTATCTTTATATGTAATTGAAAAGATAAAATAATATTTTAAAAATAACTTAGAGGGGTGGCTAGGTGGCTCAGTGGATAGAGCACCGGCCCTGGAGTCAGCTGCACCTGAGTTCAAATCTGGCCTCAGACACTTAATAATTACCTAGCTGTGTGGCCTTGGGCAAGCCACTTAACCCCATTTGCCTTGCAAAAAAAATCTAAAAGAAAAGTTAGAGAAAATAAAGATGCATCATCTTTGCCATTCAAGTTCATAGACCCCCTAGAGTCTATCCATAGACACCCCCATCTCATGAATGTGTCTATGGACCTCCGATTTAGGCACTTTATATATAGAAAATAAACATCCATGACCATTTTGATTTCCATATCATATTGTTAATTCATGGGAATTTCATTAAAAATTGCAGAATTTTTTCTTTTAATTGAGAGTTTTTCTTTTTATATATCACCTTTATTTCCAAATACATCTTCCCTTTTATACACCCAAAGATCCATCTCTTATAACATTTTAACATGATAGTAAATATGTTAATTAGAAAAACTAACATATCCTCGAAGATAGCATATGCAGTTTTCTAAACCCATAGTTCACCTCCTCAAAGAAGATGTCTTTCTCTTATTCTCAACTTTAGGGCCAACTTTAGTCATCATAATTACATTATATTTAGCTTTAATTTTTTTATTCTTTACAGTTATATTATTGTAGCTACTGTAAATATTTTATTTGTGGTACTTTATGCTTTGCTTTGAATCAATCCATGTAAATCTTCACATTCATTTCTACATTCTTCATAATCATCCTTTCTTATAGCTCAATAATATTCCATTCTATTCATGTACCATAGTTTATATAGTATTTAGATATCTACTTTGTTTCTATTTCTTTTAAAGAAAGTTCTACTACAAGTATTTTGGTGTAAATGAAGATTTTCTACTTTTGGCTTCTACTCCAAATCTTTTTTTCTTTCACTTGATCCATTTGTAGAGTCACATCTGGGTGACTTTAATGCTAGAGCTGTCTCAGATTATCAGACATGGAAGACAGTTCTTGGGGGTAATGGAGTTGAAAACAGTAACAGCAATAGTCATCTACTACTGAAGACTTGCACATCTCAGGATCTCTTCATCACAAACACTGTCTTCCATTTACCTAAATGCAATACTTCCTAGAAGTATTATAGCAAACACTGGCATCTTTTAGACTATATGATCATAGGGAGAAGACATAGACAGTATGTAAATGTCAATGTGTGCTGTAGAGTGTTGGACTGGTCACAGACTCATCCTTTCTAAGCTAACTATTCACATTCAACCAAAGGCAAAACAACTACTTGAAGAACTGCTGTCAAGGCATGAGAGTTTCTGAGTGGAAACAGGTTTTTTTTGCCAACTTGGAGGGAAAACTGAGCCAACACACAGTTGGCAATAGTGGAACAGAAAAAGAGTGGGCAGCTTTCAGAGATCTGATGGACAGTACTGCATTTTCTCATCTGGGGCAGAACACTCATAAACATTGAGTGGTTTGATGAAAATGATGGGAAAATACAGAAGCTGCTAAATGAAAAACAAGAACTCCACAGGGTTTACCAGCAGGACAGTTCATCCATTTTTAAGAAAGCAGCAAGAGTAAATTACCAGTGAAACTTAGACAGTGGATTATTGACTCAGTAAGAAGGCAGATGAAAATCAGTTTAATGCAGACAGTAACAAACCAAAATGTTTTTATGATTCCCTGAAGACTATTTATGGACCAAAGATCTATGATTCATCTCCACTACTCAGTGATGATGGATCCACATTGACTAGCTATATGAGCATGATCCTAGAGAGATAGGTTGAACATATCCATATTGTTCTTAACAGACTATCATCAATCAATGCAGAAGCCATTGGTTGTTTTCCTCAAATTGAAGTCAATCAGTCCTTAGCTGAAGTTTCGACTGAAGAAGAGGTTTTTGAATGCCATTAGGCTCCTTTCAAGTTGTAAAGCAGCTGGTGCTGATTCTAGTCCAACTGAGATGTACAAGGTGGGGGCTGCTCATCCAAAAGTTGATTGAAATTTTCCAGATTATATGGCCTGAAGAGACTATCCTCCAAGAATTCAAGACTGCTTCTATTGTCCATCTCTATATAAGTAAAGGAAATAGATTGTCCTGTGACAATCATAAGTATAGTTCTCTTTTAGTCATTGCTGGTAAGGTTCTTGCCAGAGTCCTTCTTGATAAGCTGATCCTTCACCTGAAAGTTGGTCACCTCCCTGAGAGCCAGTGTGGCTTCAGAAATGGTCAAAGAACAGTCACTATGGTGTTTGCTGCCCAACAACTCCAGGAAAAATGTCAGTAACAGAACAGAGGTCTGTATACAACATTTGTAGCTCTGACCAAGACCTTTGATACCCTCAAGTCATGAGGGTTTATAGAAACATGTCAAAATTTGGTTGCCCAGAGAAGTCATCAGTATTGTACATCAATTTCATGATGGCAGACATGCCTGTGTTGTGGATAACAGATAATGCTCTCAAGATTTCCCAGTCACCAATGGAGTGAAACAAGGATATGTCCTTGCTCCCATGCTTTTTAGCATGATATTTTCAGCTATGTTATCAAAGCCTTCAAAGAGGATGAACATGGCCTTAAGGTCAGCTACTGTACTGATGGAACATTCTTTAACTTGAAATGGCTACAAGTCAAGATTAAAGTAGACAGAATATTGGTGCATGACCTTCTGTTTGCTGGTGACTATGCCCTCAATGCAGCCTCTGAAGCTGAGGTGAATTCTCTGCTGTTTGTGTTAATTTTGGTCCAACAATTAAAACTAAAAAAACCCAGGTATTCCATCAGCCAGCACCACACCATCCATGTGTGGAATCATAAGTTACATCAAATGGAGAAGTTCTGAGTCCTGTGGACAAGTTCACTTACCTTGGCAGTGTTCTTTCCAGGGACAAACACATTGAAATGAGGTTGACACTTGCATTGTCAGAGTTAGCTCAGTATTTGGGAGGCTCCAAAAGAAAGTTTGGGTGAGAAGAAGTATTAGACTAACTACCACATTGAAGGTCTACAGAGCATTGTGCTGACTTCACCACTGCTATATGCCTGTGAAATCTGGACAGTTTATAAGTGCCAGGTCAGAAAACTGAATGGCTTACATTTAAATTGTCTTAGGAGGATTCTGAAGATCACTTGGCAGGAGAAGATACCAGATACTGAGGTCCTTTTTTTTTTCAGCTAAACTGTCTAGCATTCAAGTGTTACAGCAAGAGAGTACAACTACGATGGGCTGGACACATTGTTAGAATGTCAGACATACCTTGCCTAAGAACTATTTTATGGAGAACTCACACAGGGCAAGCACTCACAAAGGGGTCAGAAAAAGCTATACCAGAACACCTTGAAGGTGGAATTGATTGTATAGCATGGTCTTAGGACCATCCAGCATGATGTGGCCTCATCAATGAGGGTTTTGTGCTCTATGAGAAGGGCAGAATTGAGCGCCTCATAGGAAATGTGACATATGCAAGTTTAGAGTGCTCACTCCAGGTGTTCACATGGACTATTTGTGCCCAACCTGTGGCAGAGCATTCTGAGCTCATATTGGTCTGATCAGTCACTGTTGGACACACTGTAATTTGTCTAAAATATAGTGATGTCATTTTGGTCTTCTTCAATAACAAAGGATAAAAATCAACCAATAGTGTGTGGATAGCCAGGTTATTAATTAGGTAATACAACTGTTATTTTATTTTATAAATATAAGATGTAGGGAAAATAAAACATAGTCACATGGAGTTACTTGCCTCTGGTCATACAACTTTAAGTGTCAGAAATAAGATTTGAACCCAGATGTTTCATGATCCCAAAGGTAACACTGTAACTACTTTTTCACAATGATATTCATACACAAATCAAATGAAATAAATTTAACTTTTATTACATTAATTTAATGGATGTGGCACTCACAATTTCCTTCAAATCATTAATAAAAACAATGAACATTATAAGACCAAGAACAGATCCCAGGGCACTTGACTAGTGACTTCCCTCCATGTTGATGTCACTGGAACAGTAATGATTCTTTGGGTCCACTCCTTTTGCCTAAGTATGCTGCTTTCAAACCTACGTTATTTAATATCATCCACAGGGGAAGTATGAGAAAAATCTTTGAAGTAATAGTTTTAATTAAGGACATACTTAATTTCATATTTTTCATAACATGCTTATGTAGACAGGGAAAGTATGATTATTCCCAATTTATAGAAGAGGAAGGTTGTAGATTGATGCAAGACAATTCTAAAGATAGAATTTGAAGGCAGATAGAAACATACTTTTTTCCTTTATTATTCTTGTTTGTTTGCTTTTTGCTTGCATTTTCCTTCACAACATGACTAACATAGAAATATGTTTAGCATGACTGCTCATGTATAGCCTTTATCAAATTTTTTGATAAATCCTATCCCTCTTCAGGGAAAGAATTGATGTAGCTGTGAATGCAGATTGAATCATACTTCCTTATTTTCTTTATTGGGGAAGGTATTTTTTGGTCTATGTTTCCTTTCACAACATGACTAATATAGAACTATTCTATATGACTGCACACTTTTTCTTCTCATTGAGGAGGAAAGAGGAGAGAGAATTTGAAGCTCAACTTTTTAAAAATGAATGTAAAAATTGTTTTTATATGAAATTGGAAAAAAGACTCATCTAGAACAAAAGAAAGAAAGAGGTATCTAGCAGTCATCTAGTACAACCTTCTCATTGTACAATCAAGTATCTAAACTCTAGAATGGCTAAATGATATATTCAAGGTCACACAGCTGATCCCAGTATTATAAGTTCAGGACCTCTGATTCTAAAGACAAATATTAAATACTATAAAATGTAAGCTAGTCACATAGTCAGTATGGGTCAGAGATAAGATATAAATCCAAGTTTTCCTAATTTGAAGATTGATGATACTCTAACCACTAAGCCTAACAATCTCTCCTATACTGTGCCCAAATAATGTAGCAATGGAGAGGACAGGATCCATTATCGTTATGATATACACAAACTGTGATGAAGGGGAAAGGAGAATAAAATCTTCCATAGTAATGATTATTTTTTGAAAAATATGCTATAAATCTATATTATATGAATTATAAATAATATATTATATAAATCTAGATTATCTATAATATCTAGTTAGATATTAGAATATTTTAATAACCAGAACATATTCTCACTAATCATCCTTAATAATGGTTTATATGCAATATGAACATCAGCTGTTGCTGTGCAGTGCTGTTCTAAATTCTTGGCAAGACTCGTGGATTAAGAGCCATATTCTGGTTTAAAACACCCAGTGAAGTGTCATTGCAAGTGACTAATGGTTCTATTATCAGGGACTTAAAGCTCAGACAGTGTCTGTCTCCTCCCTGTACTAAGACCAAGCACGGTTTGTACTTCATAAATAAGACATAAATCAGGTCTACCCTTGAGTCAAACAGAGTAGCAAATGTGAAGGGTTAATTACTTTGGCCAAAGTCACTCTGCCCACCCATTATGCAAAACTAATCTTTTTATAAAAGTTCATCAGAAAAGGGTTGATACTAATTCAAAAGTAATCTAATGCAGTAAGGGTACTGGCCTTGGAGTCAAGAACCCTGGGATCTTTGTCCCAGCTATTGACTTCCTGGTATGATGCTGGGCAGGTCACATCAGCTCTTGGGAGCTGACTTTGCTTATCTGGGAATTGAAGAGTTAGAGCCATATCATCTGTTCTAAGAGTCTTTGACTTGATGGGCAGGTACTCATATGAAGTCTAGCCAGAGAAGATGTTTTTCTTGAACAGTAAGTAACAGAGATGATCTACTGGCACATAGTTGTTACCTTATATAGCATAAATTTCAAAAGTTTGGGACACATGAAAAAAGAGCAGATTTGGAGTCAGGAGAACTCAGTTTTCACCATATCACCTACCCTAATGAATTATATGGCCTTTAGTACAACACCTAGACCACCATCTTCAGTTCCTTCTTCTATAATATGAATAGAATTCTTCTTTCCTTCCTTCCTTTTTCTTTCTTTCTTTTTTCTTCTTTTCTTCCTTCTTTCTTTTCTTTCCAAAGAAGGATTTTACCTCTTAGCTATTTAATCCTAATTTAATTTAATTTAATTCTCATAAGATTTAGAAATGAAAGCCACTTTAGGAATTATCCCCTCATTTTACTGATGGAGAAACTGAAGTGACACATACCAAAAGCAATAATTAGAAAAGTCAGTATTTGAACCTGTCTCCTTTATTTCTACTTTTAAAAATTAATATTTTATTTCCCCATTAAATGTAAGAACAATTTTCAAACTGTGCTTTTTTTAAATAATTTTGAGTTTCCTCTCTTTCCTTTCTCATCATTGAGAAGGCAAAGAATTTGATAAAGGCTATAAATGAGCAGTCATGCTAAACATATTTCTATGTTAGTCATGTTGTGAAGGAAAATGCAAGCAAAAAAAGCAAACAAACAAGAATAATAAAAGAAAAAAAACACTATGTTTTTATCTGCCTTCAAATTCTATCAGTCCCTTCTCTGGAAGTCAATAGCATTTTTTATAGATTGATCCTTGAAAATTATCTTGGGAACCCAGTCTCCTGACAGCAACCAACCAAGCAATCAAAATGCATTTACTAAATAGTCCATGATGTTGATGCTAAAACTTATACTTTTCTATCTACTCACAGAACATTGGAAGAACTCCCCCTGCAAGTCATTGCTATGGTTTTTTCATCTAGCTAGTGGCATAGTGGATAGGGGCATCTAGCTGGTACAATGGATAGAGCACTGGTCTTGGAGTGAGGAGGATGGGAGTTTGAATCCATCCCCAGACACTTGTCACTTACGAGCTATGATACCTTGGTCAAGTCTCTTAACCCTGATTGTCTCACATGGTCTTCTTTGAAAATGAAGGACAAATATCATCATAGTGGATAGAAACCTGGACCTAGAATCAGGAATATCTGAGATTAGATCTGACCTCAGACACTGTTTTATCTCTTTTGCCTCAGTTTCCTCAAGTGTAAAATGGTGATAATAAAAGTATCTACTTCTCAGGGTTATTACAAAAAACAAATGAGAAAATTGCAAGAAGTAATTAGCATAGTGTCTACAGATATTAGATGAAGGTTTATTCCCTTCCTTCCCTTCTCTGCCTCTGCAATTCATTTCCAAAAGGAGATAACAGTAGTTCATGAACACCTTGTAGTAGCTATTATAAACCTTTTATTATATAAGACCACCTCTAGTACTGGTGAGTAGGAAGAGATATTTTTAAACTGAGATGTTTGGAATCAGGTAGTAACTAAATGTTATTTAAAGATGTTTAATCTACAAACGTGTGTGTGTGTGTGTGTGTGTGTGTGTGTGTGTGTGTGTGTGTGTGCATACTATGGACCAGGCATCATAATAAGCCATAAAGATACAAAGATAACATATGGTCCCTCTCTTCTAGGAGCTCATATTTTTTTTTAAAAAATTCATTTGAGTCAATGGGGTTAAGTGACTTGCCCAAGGCCACACAGCTAGGCAATTATTAAGTGTCTGAGATTGGATTTGAACTCAGGTATTCCTGACTCCAGGGCCAGTGCTCTATCCACTGCACCACCTAGCTGCCCCAGAACTCATATTCCAGTGAAGGAGATTATAGGTATATGACTACATACATACAAAATGATGATATCATTTGTCCTTTAATTTTGAAGACCATGACATCAGGGAGGTGATGCCATGAGAAGCAAATGAATTGGATTTGAGTTGGGGTAGAGGGTAGGGGGTGGGGGTGGGTGACTGTGCTAAGTCACCAGTCTCATTTTTTCCTCCAGAGTCATCTGGGTCCAGTGAGCAGAAAGGAAACAGGATGATTGGAGATGGTCCTGGATGGCAGGCAATCAGGGTTAAGTGACTTGCCCAAAGTCACACAGTTAATGAATGTCAAGTGTCTGAGGCTGAATTTGAACTTCGTTGCACCTGACCTTAAGGTTGATGCTCTATCCACTGCACCCCCTAGCCTGCCCCACACAGAGAAGACTATTCATGCAAAATTTTATATATATTCTTGGAGGGGAGGCTCTGGAAGTGGGATACACTGGGAAGAAAAACAGGGAAAGTGGAGTGTGAAATGGAAGGGTCAGTAGAAAATTTCAGGTATGGAGGACACAAAGTCAGAAGATAGTGTCATTTTAGAGGAATTACAAATAATCTAGAGATAACAGTGTCACTGGGAAGTAAGGAAGGCACCAGGCTAGAAAGAGCTTTTAATGAAAAAAAGAAGAGTTCTTATTTGATCATGAAGCTCAAAGGTCATTGAGTCATTGGAGCTCAAGGAACAAGGGCTAATATAGTCAGACATATGTTTTAGAAAAATCGATTTGGCAGCCAAAGCATGGAGAAAAGTTAGAATGAATTGCAATACTCTAAGTGATTGGCAATGAGGACCTGAATTAAAATTGTATAGGAGTGGAGAGAGGAGAACATAGAGAAGAGAAGGGTGCTAATATCTTCCAATTATAAATTGGAATGTGAAAAACACATCTCTGAAGATGCCATTCCCCTAGACCATATAGGCCACTAGGTGGCGCCACAGTGCGTAGCGTCAGGACCATCTGCTTTTCAAATGTTTTAGATATTTAATAGTTGGATAACCTTGAGCAATTCATTGAATCTTCATTTTCAAAATGGGAACACCACCTCATAGGGTTGTTGTCTGGAACTTAGTAGGAATCAAATAAATGTTTATGCCTCTTCCCCTCTCTCCCTCAATTCCAACACATTTGCCTATGGCTACAGTGGCCAAGGTCCTCTTTACCTCTTTGGACTCAGTCATCCAGACCTATGTGTTGTCACTGTCTCCTCTCTAGAGGAGAGTGAGGAGGGTGACTTTGCACAGACCAGCTTCACTTAAATCCAATTCACTTGCAAGTGAAGGTATCACCATTCTGCTGTCATTGGTCTTTGAGAATAAAGGACAAGCAGAAACAACTGTAAAACAATTGGATAGGGCTGGATAGCTTCTAAATTATCTCTATGGTCTTTTTTTGTTTGTTTTTAGTTTTTGTGAGGCAAAGTGATTTGCCAAAGGCCACACAGTAAGTACCAAATGTCTGAGTTCAAATTTGAACTCAAGTCTTCCTCACTCCAGGCAGGTGCACAATCCACTGCACCCTATATCTTTCATTTTTAATGCTATAATGCTATTTATTTGTGGAAAGGGAAATAATTTTATTTATAGTATATTTCCCATTCTCAGATCAAACATGGTCATCTCTATTCACCAGACACTGTTTATTAATTGCTCTATGTACAGGTTATTTATAAACTAGGTATTGATAAAGTTGGGTTATAATAATTATAATCTCCCAGGAAATCTTATGCATATTTGAAATACATGCCCCAATGTGCTTCCCCAGAGGACTTTATTTCTTCATTTTAGTGGAGGCTCACTTTGCCTTTTCAACCTCACCTAACCAATATGATAATTTTAATTAGCAAAGACAAAAATGAGCTTTTAAATTTAAAGGTGAACATGAGTCAACAGGACATTATGCATGTAGGTTGCAAATAGTGACTAAAGGTGTGATCACATCTAAGTAACACCTCAGCAGTAGATTAATGGAAATAAAATTTGTTAATATTCCCCAGTTACTGCAAAGAAAAAAATAGCTCAACAAAATGTAACTGGTGGACATCCTTTGAGAGTACCATTATTCAATGGAAATCATGATTTAATATAAATAAACTTGGTGGGGCAGGTGACACCTAAATACTACTTTAAAGTCAGCATAATAATCTGTGCAAATCCAAACTCAAACTCTAAGTAGTTGTAGAACCCTGAAAAGTCATTAAACCACTGTCTGCCTCAATTCTGAAATGATGATTGTAATAGACACTGTTTTGCATTGTTGTTATAAGGATCAAATGAGATAATGCTTGTAAAACCTTTGCCCTCCCCCTTTTAAAAGGACAATCAATATGACCTCTCTTTTTATTGCTTCTCATCATAATGTAATAGAAACAATGCTGAACCAAAATTTAGGAGTCTTGGTTCTAGTCCCATCTCAGACATCTAATTAGCATTGTGAGCTTAAATAAATGACTAAACCATCTTGTACCTCAGTTTTTCCATCTGTCAATAAGGTAAGCAAATTACATGACCTCGATTGTATCTCCATAGTAATGTTTTTTATTATAATCACTTTGTGCTAAAAATGTAAATTATCTAAGGTTGAGTCTGTCTTTGTATTTCTTTCAGCATCTAACTGTATTTAACAAATGACTAGCTATAATTACATGATTTTATGACTCATTTTCTTATTCTCAAGTGAGAGAACAATTTGGTCTTCAATTGCGTGATTGGTCCAAGCTAATTCCCTAAAGAAATGTATTTTTCTTTGTTTTGGGTACTAAATCAAACACCACATGTTTAGGGAGAGTGAAAAGGAAAATCTGTAACACCCACAAGACTGGCCAATCAAGGGCCTTAACAGGTCAGAGGTACCATAGTCTACAAAGAACTGAGCACATTACTCTATATTCTTAGAAAGAATTCTGAATTTGAAGTTAAGGACCTGGGTTCTAATCTCTGTGCTATCATCATTCACTATTCATGTGACTTTGAGCAGGTCTCAATTCTCTGGCTTTCAGTTTGCTATCTTTTAAATGAAAAGGTTGAATGCATGAGCTCCAAGGTCCTCTATAATACTGAACATATGATTCTTTTACTTTCCAATGCGCAGCTTGTCCATCATCTCTGATTTTCAGCTTTGTTTATAGACCCTATTGCTTTCTTTTTTCATTTTTTTGCAAAGCAATGGGGTTAAGTGACTTGTCTAGTATCACACAGCTAAGTAAAGGAGTAACTGTCTGAGACTGGATTTGAAATCAAATCCTCCTGACTCCAGGGTCAGTGCTCTATCTGCTGTGCCATCTAACTGTTCCCCTTCCCCCTATTTTTTTCTTGTTTTCCCAAACTCCTTGTTTAGATGTAGAATTAGATGACCATAGGAAATATACAATTCCATCTCTTATTTTTACACAGAGAGATAAATTGAATTGACTAAAATCATACAGAAAGTCAATTACAGAGCTGAAATTATGACCCATCATTTCCAAATAAAGTCCTTTCCCTTAAACTCCCCTGCCCTTGTTTTATTTCGTTGTTCCAATTATGTCTGACTTTTTGTGATCCCATTGAGGATTTACCTAACAAAGATTACAGGAGTGCTTTGCCTTTGCCATTTCCTTCTCCAGTTCATTTTACAAATGAAGAAACTGAGGCCAATAAGGTTAACAGATTTGCCCAGTCACATAGCTAGTACAAATCTAAAGTTGGATTTAAATTCATGTCTTCCTGACTCCAGGTCCAGTGCTCTATCAACTATACTATCCCCCTATGTAAATTAGATATATCCTTTACAACTAAACTATCTATAAAAATCAACTACATACAAGATGCTGGACTAGTGCTATGGACAAAAAGCTATGAACAAATGAAATGAGAAGAAAATAAAATATAATATTAAAGAAATGAAATAAAACAACACCTAACCCTCAAGGAGCTTAACAATTAAATTATAGTTTTAGAAGAGAAATTAGAGATATCTATTCCTGAGTTTCTTTACTTATGATTCATAATCTTATTTGTATAGCTTGATCACAGTATTTCAATATAATTGTTTCCATTGCACCTTTTGCACATAAACAAGTTATTTGAATAAAGGTCCATAGTTTTTACTAGATTCTCAAAGAGGTCCATGACATGAGAAAGATTCAGAACCTCAATCTAGTTTAGTCACCTCATTTTTGAAGTTGAATAAACAGAGGCTCTGAATGGTGAAGGCACTTAACTGAGTACACACAGAATATAAAACCCATGTCCTCTGATTTCAAATCCAAGACTTTTTTCCACTATCATCTTACCTCTATCAAACAGAAACAGAAAGAAGGATACAAGGTAGAAACTGATCATTATAAAGGAGAGATCTGAACAAAATGTTGGGAGGAAGAGATCACTTTTGTAATTTTTAGAGGGTTTATCATCATAACAATAATAACAGCTAGTATTTATATAAAGCTTGAATGTTTAAAAAGTGTTTTATAAATATCTCAGCACAACAACTCTGAAAGGTATTATAGTTGGAAAAAAGTGAAGCAGAGTCACACAAATAATAAATATCTGAGACAAGATTTGAATTCAGTTCTTCCTGACTCTAGGTTCATTGCCTGTCCTGTGTGTTTCCCTGTCTTTGATATCTATGCTCAAATGTACTTTTTCAAATTCAAACTTGTTTCAATGCATTTTTATGTGCAATAATAGAAGCCTAGACGTTGAGGGATCTATCATGGATACAATCACTATGAAGGCCCTTTTACTTCCATAGACTATCATTACCCATCCTCATGTGCTCACATCAAGGTTCTTTTGCTATACTTCCATTAGATTTTTTCTTTTATATTCCAGGACCTGAGTATAAATTTCACCTTCTGATTGAAAAATCAGCAGGCTAAACATCAAAATGTGAAATCTATTAATCTAGCCAAGGCTATAAGAACCAAATGCCCGTCTGATTCAAGTTTCTTTATTCAGTATCCACAACTTCTCACAGGATCTGTGAATGAATTTCATGGGGAATCTGTGAAAAAAACTAAACTTAAACTCCAGGTGAGTTTTTTCATTTACTTAACTATTTAAGGACATTACTCTGAGAAGGGATCCAGAGATTTCATCAGACTGCCAAAAGGGTTCAAGACGCTCAAAAAAAGTTAAGTACCCTGATCTAACTCTTAACTGGACATTTAATTTCTTAATTTCTTATGTAACCTCTTTCTCACTATCATAGCCAATTTGAAAATTATCAAGATATGTTTCTGTAAGGTGGTGGTAACTGATAGCCTTGTCATAATTTAATTCAATAAGTATTTATTAATTCCCTTCTATGTATCACATACTATATTAGTCACTAAAAATATAAAATATTTCAAAAAGTTCTTATCCTCAGTGATCTTACTTTGGTGGGTTAGGATGGGAAGATGGAGAGGGATACATCTTCTACTTAGAAAAATAAATATTAAATATATTATGCATATATGTGTATGTACATATGTGTATGTGTGTGTGTGTGTTTGTGGAGAGAAACAGTGAGAGAGAGAGAGAGTATAATTTCCAGGATAGTTCATGTCTAATATGAAGGATAATTTGATAACAATAGAAATGGTTTTCTATCATGCATCATGTATAGAGTGAGATATGGATGTGGAGGGATGGGTTGACATTGGTGGCTAAGGAGGAAAAAGCATTATTGACAGCCAAAGGCTAGGCAGTCAAAGACTTTGAAGAGAGGGTACTAGATTGTCATAGCTTTTAATATGATTTTGGTCATGTGTAACTGAAAACCACAAAAAATTATATTCACCAAAAATTTCCCTACTTCCATCAGGGTAAGAGCCAAATATAGCAGCTTTTTCTAATATTCATTATCAGACAGAATGAAATGTTCTTGAAAGAAATATTTTAAAGGGAGGAGAGAGGGGGAGGAAAAGAGACCAGAGGAATCCAAACCTGTGTCAGGAAGTTGAAACATGTAGCAATGTGACAGAGTTGAAAAAGAAGTGGGGAGGGATCTAGAAAGAACATTGAATTCAGTATCAGAAGACATGGTTTCAAATCTCTAGCTTTGCTGCTTATTACCTGGGGGCATTTAGATAAGCCACTTAATTTCACTTTGGCTCAGATCCTCCAAATGGAAAATGAAGAGGCTGAATGAGATACTATGAACCACTCTGTGGTCCCTTCTAGCCCTAAATATATGATTCTAGGATGGAATAGTGACTTGTTGAAACTGTGCCATACTCCTTCCTGTAACAGATGGATCTAAACCTCTTGTGTCATCTGAAAAAGAACATCTAGTAATGGTTATTAGAAGAGATGTGTAATTGTGGTTAGTAACTATCTGCTAAGAGGAATCAAGAGTATTAAAGCCTAGAGAAGACTAAAGGGAACATAATTCCTACTATGGAGAAGAAAATTAAGGTTTGTTCTGGTTGACATCAAAGACCAACATTGATAGCCATTTGTGGAAGTTGGGTTCAATTAACTGGAAAATATCTTAAGTCAAAGAGGAATGGTTTGCCCCATGCTAGATATATCAGGTTATTGTTTTTTCTTCTTTTCTTTTTAAAGATTTTATTTATTTTAAGTTTTACAACTTTTCCCCTAATCTTACTCCCCCCCCCCGAAGGCGATTTGCCAGACTTTACATTGTTTCCATGATATACATTGATCCAAATTGAATGTGATGAGAAAGAAATCATGTCCTTAAGGAAGAAACATAAAGTAAAAGAGACCGCAAGATCAGACAATAAGGGGCCAGCCAGGTGGTGTAGTGGATAAAGCACCCGCCCTGGAGTCAGGAGTACCTGGGTTCACAGGTCTCAGACACTTAATAATTACCTAGCTGTGTGGCCCTGGGCAAGCCACTTAACCCTGTTTGCCTTTCAAAAACCTAAAAGAAAAAAGATCAGACAATAAGATGTCATTTTTTCCCTAATTTAAAGGTAATAGTCCTTGGTCTTTGTTCAATCTCCACAGTTCTTTCTCTGGATACAGATGGTATTCTCCATCGCAGACAGCCCCTGATTATTGAACTGATGTAATAAGCAAGCCCATCAAGGTTGATCATCACCCCCATGTTGCTGTTAGGGTGTATAATGTTTTTCTGGTTCTGCTCATCTCACTCAGCATCAGTTCATGCAAATCCCTCCAGCTTCCCTGAATTCCCGTCCCTCCTGGTACCAGGTTATGATTGAAGGGATTCATGTTTAAGTATAGATTGGACTACCTGACTTCAGAAGTCCCCTCCAATGTTGGGATTCTATGATTGTGTAGTTTTATTTTCTAAGAGCCTAGTTTTTCTGTTCTACAAAATGGATTGTGTGTTCTCTAGGATCCTTTTTAACTTTCAATTCTATGAAACCATCATGCTAATTTTCCTATTACAAATGGTAACTCAACCTTAAGTTCTACATGGGGTTGACTGATGAAGACACATTTCTCTCCAATGCAAAAAGGAAGAGTAGGATACTGGATATCCAGCGTTTCCCAAAAGCCTTCAGTAAGATATCCTGTATTATCAAATGTGTCTTGTGTTTATTGATCTTGCTGAACTTCCTCTTCCCTCCTTTTTTTCTTTTAAAATCTTTCTTAGGAAGTAAAGCTTGCTAGAGAGGTGAAAGAAAGTATATATTCAGACATGAATGATAATGACAACAAAAGATATAAATCAATATAAATGAATGAAAATAAGCAAATTAGAATGGAAGCTCCTTGAGAACAGGATTTTGTTTTTATTTGTGTCATCGATGCTTAATATAGTGCCAGCTGGATATATTCATCTTCACTGTTTATCATCAAAGGAGCTTACTTTCTGCTGAAGCATTTTTCTAATTAACTGAATATTAGAGGGGTTGAAACAGAGGAGTCCTCAGGCAAGATGATGGGACTACTAATTGGTTAATTGAGAAGTAGCTGCCCTCCCTGTAATTTACATCAGCAAGTTGGGTCTTTTTCTGGGACTCTAAAGGACTTGCTTTTTGAAGGCAAGGGAAGGGAAAGTTGATTCTGCTTCTTTAGCCTCTAGCCAAGAGCAGTGATGGCAAATTGCTTCAGAAGCATATAGTATGTGTAACTTGCCTATAATCTCAACTCTCTACCTCCTTTGTACTATCCTCCTTAATTCTATTGCTTTTCTTTTGATGATTATCTCCTATTTATCATGTCTCTAGCTTGTTTATAGTTAGCTACTTGCGTCTTGTGTCTCCCCCACCCCATTATACTGTGAGAACTGTTTTTTTTTCCTTTTATTATAACCTCAGTACTTAAAACAGTATCTATCTGGAGAATAGTAAGCACTTAGTAAATGCTTGTCAACCTGAATTAATTGGCTTAAGTAAATAAATGAATGAATGCAATGAGGGGGGAAAAAAGAAATAGAAAAATATGGAACTGAGACCTAATTTCATCTTCCCCATTCCCAGATTCAATTGTCTACATCTGCTACCCTATAAAAATGTAAAAATGAAAGGATAGCCAGGTGTGCATGAGGCTTGCACTCTGAAGAGATTTTTTAAGAGTCATGGCAACAGGCCACTGTTTCTTTGAGATTACTGTAACAGGGGCAGCTAGGTGGCACAGTGGATAAAGGCTCTGGAGTCAGGAGTACCTGGGTTCAAATCCCATCTCAGACACTTAATAATTACCTAGCTGTATGTCCTTGGGCAAGCCACTTAACCCCATTTGCCTTGCAAAAACCTAAAAAAAAAAAAAAAGAAATTACTATAACAGAAGATCATACACTTAGAGCATAGAAAGGCCTGGAGTCTGTCTACCCCAAAGATCCAATATTTTTGTTTGTTTCAAGGCAGATGGCCTAGCAGGTAGAGCACAGTGGGTCTAGAGTCAGGAAGACCTAAGGTCAAATCTAAACTCAGATGGATGCTATCTTTGTGACATTTTGCAAGTCACAACCTCTGTCTCAGTTTCCTCAACTCAAAATGGGAATAGCATCTGTCTCATAGAACTGTTGTGAGTACCTAATGAGATATTTGTTAAGAACCTAGCACTATTTATGACATATACTAATCTTATTAAATTCTGGTTCCCTTCCTCTCTTCAAAGCTGCCTTTTGAAGTTAAAGAAACATAAGAATTCCTTCTCAAAATAGAGTATGGAGGGGGTGATAATTATAACTGAAAGATGCTAAATTTCAGGAAAATAAATGTTTTATCTATTTGATTTCACAGATTCCATAGAACTACATTAAGAGCTCTGTTTGCCTCAGTTTCCTTAGCTGTAAAATGAGCTGGTTGACTGTTTGGTTATTGTCCTTTGTTATCAAGGAAGATCAAAATGACATCACTGTATTAGAGACAAATTACAGTGTGTCCGACTGACTGATCAGAATAACATGAACTCTAATGGTCTATCACAAGTTAGGCACATATGAACACCTGGGATGGGTATTCTAAACTTAAAGATGTCACATTTCCTTTCAGCTGCTTCAATTCTGCCTTCTTCATAGAGTACAGGACCCTCACAGGCCATGCTGGGTGGTCCTGTGACACTGTCTCCCAAGCTCTACATCCAGTTCTATAATTCTTCCATGAGACCTTCAGGGTATCTTAGTATCGCTTCTTCTGACCCCCTTGGGAGTGCTTGTCCTGTGTGAGTTCTCCATAAAATAGTTTTTTTGGCAAGAATATGTCTGGCATTCTAACAACATGTCCAGCCCATCATAGTTGCACTCTCTGTAATTATGTTGGAACGCTAGACAGTTTACCTCAAGAAAGGACCTCAGAGTCTGGTATCTTCTCCTGCCAAGTGATCCTCAGAATCTTCCTAAGATAATTTAAATGGGTGGAATAAAATGAGCTATTAAAGCACACCAGTATCTTTGCAAAGAAAATTCCAAAATGATCTCAAAGAGTTAGACATGATTGAAATGACTGAAGAACAACTAACTTATCTATCCTGGAAAACTACAACTTCCCCTACAAAAAATATCAACCACAAATTTGTCACACAAAATATTCAGGGGAGAGTGAAGTAAAACATATATTGCTCCTCCTACTGCTTCTCAGATAGCCAAAGAACCAGCGATGTTTGAAAGAGACATGTCTATGTCCATATCTTAGCATACTCAAGACACTACAAGCATGCCCTCCCTATATTCAAATGTAGGGATCAGGGGTCTAACTGTCAACTTAATTATCCAAAAAAAATGTCATGTTTCTTTCTTTTGCTCAAACTCCTACCCTATAATGAACCCATTTGAAGAGGAAGTAGAAGTAATTTCACAAATACAGGAAATACTCTAAGAAGAAATTCCTATTGCAATGCAGATTGACTCTTGACCTATAATTTAACAGAGTTGCCTGGGGCACTGATGAGTGACTTACCTAGGTTTCCACCAGCCAGAGGCAGACCTTGAAGACTGGGGGGCGGGGGTCTCCCTGTTTCCAAGATGCACTCTTTAGGCACTAGCCATCAGGCACTACATTTTACCAAATTGGTAATACCACAAAAAACCTGTAAGTCAGTTCTGCTGTCACCTGCTTTCTTTTGCAAAATAAATTTTATTAATATCTTTTGTTTCTCATCACCTTGATTTCTGTCTGCACTCTTCTTCCCACCCCCATAGAACAATCCGATGTAACCCCCCAAAAAAGTACATTTTTTAAGAAAAAATAAAGAGAAAGAGAAAAATTAACAAAATCATTCAATACATTAAAAAAAAAAAGGAATGTTCCACACTAATGGCATCCCCAAACCCAAACGATTGAAAAAGAGTAGGAAAAAAGTATCTTTTCATGTCTCTTATTTTGGGATGTGTTTGTTTTTCTTAATTTTGCAACTTTCATTTTTGATTATTCTGTGATTATTATTTTCATTTACATTGTATATATTGTTTTCTTGGCTAGGTTTAAAGTTCGACCTTGTAGCAGATCACATTAAATCCTTTCATGCTTCTCTGTGTTCATAGTGGTAGTCTTTTGTTTTGCACAATAATATTCCATACATTCATGTATCAACATTTGTTTAGCCATTTCCCAATCAGCTGAGCTAGCACATATTTCAAATCATTTCAAGATGAAAGTATGCTTTATTCCAGGCAATCTCTATAACAATTTCTTGTCTTGCCTTCTGTTGACTTTTATAAAAATAATATCTGATTCCTGAAATGAATATCTTCCATTTTCCATGTGTCTATATGTTTAAGTCCATCCCTTTCTTCAAAGTCAAATGCATATGGCTTCCCTTCCCCATAGATTTTCTCTAGAACCTATGAAGTCTTCCCTAAAGCTCCCAGCTTAAAATGATTTCATATTTCCCTTTACTTAGACTTTCCCCCACCTTTTTCCCTTAACTCCTCTCCCTTCTATCATAGTTATCCATAAAGATTAGATAGTAAGCGGGGTGAATAAGGCAATAGTCTTTTTGTTTACAAATTGTATGCTTAATAAATATTTAACAAATCTTTATTGAATAGATGAATTAAAAGAGATATTAAATGTCAGCTATACATATCATGTTGCATGTGTCCCATCTACAGTAGCTCTGGTAGTTGATAGTCCAATATCCTGAGTACCTCTAAATGATGGGGAGCTCGTTCCCTAATAAGTGTTGAGTTCCTTGCCTTCCCCTTTCCCCTAGATATTCTTCAGAATTCATGGGGGGGGGGGTCGTTGCTGCTAGATCAACATAGAGAAATGGCTTTGGGTTCTAGCATAATGATAAATGGCTTCTAACAAAAGCAATCAGAAACATGAATGAATATGGGTTTCAACAGAGTTTATATCCATTCAAAAAAAAATCATTTCTGATGCTGCAATGAAAAATCTGCTGCTGATAAATCCTGGATTTGAGCAAGGCCAGGAACTTAACCAAACTAAAGTCTATTTCTATTTCTCTAGCTGCTTTCCAGTTTACTACTGATGATCTCTTTAGTTATTATATCTGTGCATTATTAATTGGTAATGTTGCTCCTGGCTGGTGATGAGTGTATGCTTGATGAGTCAAATAAATCAATCTAACTAGTAAAGCAAAATACCTGAATTGGAATGAATTGAAAGCATGACTTTAAAAGGAACAAAAAGACATTCATTTTTCCTCCAAGCATTCTTTTTTCTCTCGAAACAGTATCAGATCAGAAGTCCTGTGATATTCCCTTTCTAAGCCCTCTTTCTATTTTTATACTCCTAACTTTTCTTTATTCTTCCCTTTCTTTTGCCTCACTCTTTTTGTTCTTAATTCTAATCTTTATCTCCCATCTCTTGTCTCTTTCTCCTCTTTCCTCCTTTTTTCCTCCTGCATTTTCTCCGTATCTCTTTGAACCCCTCATCCTGCATCCCTCAAATCCCTTCCCCTTTCTTCTTTTCCCTTCCCTTCCTTCCTTCTTTTATTCCTCCTACTTCCTTCATTCCCTCTTTTCTCCTCCCTCTTTTCCTTCCTACTTATCTCTCTCCTTTTCTTCCTTCTTTCTTTCCTTTTTTCCCTTCTCCCCTTCTATCACCTTCTGCCTTGTCTTTCCTTTCCTCCTCCCTGCATTCTTCTTCAGCACGTGAATTTCACAGCAGAATTAGGAGCTTTCTAGATATCTGACAGAATAGATGAGTTTTTAAAACAGTGAAATGCTTGAATTGTAATTTCTGTGAAGATGGGGGTAGGGAGTTTGAAGGGCACACTCATGCTGTGAGCATTCTTTTCTCCTCCTTTGTTTCTGCCAGGTGAGGAAAAAGAACTATTTGTAGTACCTTTATGAGTAGGTTGAGTAGGGGTGGTATAATTTAAATGGCAAAAGAAAACTCACTTCTCTTCTCAATCATGAGTTTTATCTTTCATTGATTTGGTAGACCATTCAGACCAAGATAAAATGAACAGTCCTCCCCACCTTGGAGCAAATTCCTCAACACATGTTGCTACAAGCCCATACGGTATCTCCAATGCATTCTAGTGGAGAAAGATAAGACAAATGATAGAGAGGCAAAAGAAATTCAGAGTCTCCCCCCCCAACTCATTTCTCCTAAATCTCTCTTTTCTCTAGATGGCTCTTTCTTTTTCTCTTCTACCCTCTCTCCTCCCCACACCCTTCTTTTCTTCCTTCTTTCCTTGGGTTTACTCTCCATTTCAATATCATTTTCCAGATGAAAGAGTTCAGAATAGACAAATAACAACAAACCAATTTCACCCCCACCCACATATATACCACAATTATTTCATTTCATTTCATTTTTATATTTGTATCCCCAACATTTACCATGTTAGCTGGGAAATAGTGGGCAATTTGATGCCTCACTCACAAAGTTCACTTTAGTCTTAGACTCAAAATTTACACAGGTTAATAATAGGGCATCTTTTTTTTCTTTAATGTTACTAGGTCCTGAGATGAACCCTTGTGGACAGGGAGACATTTTCCAGAATCTAAATGTATTCATTTCTGGCAAAAGATCATGCCTGAGAAGACTAAGACTTTCAGGGATTCTTGGGCAGGAAAGTCTTTGGGAGAGAAGTGGAAAATATTTCCCTTGAGAAGCAGGAAGGAATAATCTTTGGGTATTAGTATAAAGAATACATTGTATATAAACAACCACACTAAAGATATGCCCCCCAAAAAGTAGATTTTCTTCTGCCTGAAAGACTGAGTCAAACTTAGAAAAAATCTTGCATTTTTTTAAATTATTAGTAAGTCTCCAAAAGACAGGAATCTTGAATTTTCCTTCTTTTGCTGTAGGCTAAAAGTGAGTCAAGGCACCACTTTTATGTCTGAACAAAACTGGGGAATAGGTTCATGTGACTTCCTTCATTTATTCTTTCTTCTATCCCAAGGGAATTTGCACACAAACTCATCATAGAGGAGAGTGATGAATGGAGGATAGGGGCTTCCTTTGAGAGGAGATAAGATATGACCGGATCTGACCAGCAACCACCATATTCCAAAGGCTTCAGTCAATGGAGGCAGTAATTTTCTTTTTGGGCTTTACCACCTATGTACTTGTACCACCTATGTACTTGCAAGACAGACACATCTGACTATATTAATATGTTGCTTAATTTCTGGTCTGCCAGATATCCTTTTCTTTTTCTTCATTTCCCTCCCTATTTCCCTGGAACTTTTTTTTTAACTTTAGAAAAGTTTAGTTAGGACAATGAAGTATCAGGGAACATGACCTATTCATGATAAAATATTAATTCTATTTCAAGGGCCATGACATCACAAAGATCACAAAGCCTAATAATTTTTAAACTTGGAGGCATTGATAAATTCAGTATAAGAGCCTCCCTAACTCATTAACTTCTTGATGGAACTCCTATTTTCCTGTACCCAGAAACACAAAGATCTGAGAAGCTATGCTTACTATGTACCTTCCATTATTCAAAGACTTTTTTGATTGTTTTTATTTTTGTTTGAGTATTGTTGAATATTCATTGACTCAGGAATATTAACTTTTCCTTCTTTTTCTGTAGGCTAAAAATGATTCAGGACACCACTTTTGTCTTTTGTGAAGACTGGGGATTAGTTTAATGTGGTTTCACTCATTTATTCTTTCTCCTACTCCATGTTATATATAATCAGTACCTGAAATAGTATTTGAGCCAGATGGGACTGTAATGATCATTTAGTTAATCTTATAAGTATTTGGCATATAGAAAGGGTTGAATTTATGAGTAATTTAGAAAATAGAAAATTTTGGAATTGCCCTATGTGAACAATCCCATGGAGAGTATATAAGGTTGAGTTGAGCTCTCCTGGCCACTTTCAGTGACAAATGGGGCTCAACCTTGAAGAACCTATACTTTGGGATAGTATAACTATTAACTTATTAGTCCTTTGGTCAAATAAAGGACCTAGGCTTCCCCTAGACTTCATTATGTTAAAAAAGAATTGACAACTGAGTCTGGAAGGGTGGTCTACTAAGTATACTTTTTTCTTTAATTTTTAATTTTTATTTATTTAAGGCAATGGGGTTAAGTGAGTTATCCAATGTCACACAGCTAGACAATTATTGTCTAAGGTGGGATTTGAACTCAGATTCTCCTGACTCTAGGGTTGGTGCTCTATACATTATGCAATCTAACTTCCCATACCAAGCACACTTTAAACAGATCTATCCAATGCTCTCTTTTCTTTCTTGTTAAACATATGGAATCTCTATGAAGCTGTCTATCAATTTCCCAAGAAAGAAGGAGGAGCTGGGGGCAGAGCCATGATTGCCACAGGAGAACAGCATTTCCTAGGAACTCTCTACAAAATATTTCAAAAAACCTTAAAATTATGACTATAAATTTTTGAGAGACAAAACCCACAGAAAGATCCAGTGAGGCAATTCTCAAGCCCAAGGTAACCTGGAAAATAATGGGAAGGCTCTGTTCTATGAGGGTTGGAGGAGGTAGCAGCACACCAGAGTGAAGGAGCTCCAGTCTCCCAGGAACAGACCCAAGGTGCCTAGGTCCCTGCGAGCCCCAGCTCCTGGCAGAAGAAGCAGTTTCCTGACCTGCCAACCCAGGGAACACCAAACACATCTTGGAAGTTCAGCAGGGAAACCTCTGCCAGAGTGAACAAGAAGCCCAAGAAGCATGGCCCTCAGAACAGCCCAGAATCCAGGATATAGAAGCAGATCCACAGAACTGTGCAGCAGGAGCCACCTGGCAGCTGCTTCCAGAGCACTCAGCCCATAGAAGGTAAGGGAGTGGGGGAAGACTGTTGAGGTCTCTCCTCTGTCCCTGGGACAGGACTCTGGAACTTTGCCCAAATTCAGATCCTAGTCACAGTCTAGGCCCCCCATACTCTCATAGAGCAGAGACCCTCCTCACAGCTCTGGGGCAGAAGGTTGAGCTTGTGGTCATCCACACACCAGAGCACAGGCAAGAGAGAAATCAGAGTCTCTGAATTCCATGCAAGAGTGTTCCAATAATATTCAAGCTCAGGAAGCACCCCCAAACCAGAGCACAGGTGAGGAAAATGAGTAAACAGAAAAAAAGGAATCTGACCATACTTTGGTCCCATGGAGGATCAAAATACACACTCAGAAGATAAAAAGTCTACGTTTCTGCAACTAAACACTCCAAGAAATATAGAAGTTGGGCTCAGGCTATGACAGGACTCAAAAAAGATTTTGAAAATCAAGTAAGGGAGGTAGAGGAAAAATTGGGAAGAGAAATGAGAGAGATGCAGGGAAAACATGAAAACCAAATCAGCAGCTTACTCAAGGAGATCAAAAAAAAAGCTAAAGAAAACAACATGTTAAAAACCAGTTTAAATCAAATGGATAAAATAATCCAAAAAGTTAATGAGAAGAAGAATGCTTAAAAAGCAAAATTGGCCAAATGGAAAAGGAGAGAAGAAAGCTCTCTGAATAAAATAGCTCCTTCAAATGTAGAATGGAACTAAAGGAACCTGATGACTTTGTGAGGAATCAAGATAATACAATATCAAAAGAATGAAAAACTAGAGGAAAATGTGAAATATCTCATTGAAAAACAATGCATCTGGAAAACAGATCCAGAAGAGACAATTTTAAAATTAATGGACTACCTGAAAATCATGATAAGGAAAAGAGATTTGGCTTACTTTTTAAAGAATTTCTACAGGAAAATTGCTCTGATATCCTTAGAAGCAGAGGGTAAAATAGAAATAGAGAGAATCCACAGATGTCCTCCTGAAAGAGATCCCCCCCTTCCAAAAAAAAAAAAGCCCAGAATATTGTAGCCAAGTTCCAGAACTCCCAAATCAAAGAGAAAATATTACAAGAAGCCAGAAGGAAACAATTTAAATATTGTGGAACTATATAGTCAGGATCACACAGGATTTAGCAGCATCGACATTGATGGATTATAGGGCTTGGAATATGATATTTCAGAAGGCAAAAGAGCTTGAATTGCAACTGAGAATTGCCTTCAATAAAGAAAAAACACTTAAATAACTGCACTGAGACCATGAGATGGATAATTCTAGCCTTAGGTTATCCCCATTCTGAGCTCGGTTTGCTCAACCATAAAAGGGACATAAATAAACTTGCATTAAATGTCTCACAAAGTTATTAGGAGATTGCCTTACAAATTTCTTGGGGGTTTTTTGGTTTTGGTTTTTTTATTTTTGCTAGGCAGTGGGGTCAAGTGACTTGCCCAAGGTCATACAGCTAGGTAATTTTTAATTGTCAAAGGTCAGATTTGAACACTGGGTTCTCCTGACTCTAGAACTGGTGCTCTATCCACTGTACCATCTAGCTGCCCCTGACTTACAAATTTCAAACATAATGGGATCCTATCGTTATTATTATTATTATTATTATTATTATTATTATTAAAGTCAGTTGTTAGTGAATAGATAGCAGAAGCATTTGGGAAGCAGAGACATTTTCTTGCAATACCACAATGAAAATAATGATAAGGGCCTGTGGAAGCTCAATAGACAAAATAAAATGGAAAATTTTCCCCCTACTATTGGGATTTGTTGTGTCTAATCCCATGGGAAAAATGATAACAGTATCAGAAAATGTGGAGCCATAACTGGAGTACTGGAGAAGGAAAACCTTCAGTGGGAAAACAAAAGGAGAAAAATGTCTAAAGAAGAGTCTGATTTGGACTTAGATAATTTGAGAAGCCCTGGCTTTGCTACATATGATGGGAACATGGGAAATTTATTGGGTCTCAGTATCTTTAAATGGTATCTTTATGGTACTTTGTGGTATATTTTTTAAAATAAGGGGGGACTAGTTAACCTCTCAGGTCCATTCCATTTTTAACCAGATGTTTTTACTTATGATCTTCTTGTCCTTCATTCTAAAAGAAGACCATGACATCAGGGAAGTGAGGCCATGACAAGCACATGAACAGGATTTGAATGAGGGAGTGCTGTGGTAAGTCAGCAGCCTCCCTTTCTCCTCTAGAGTCATTTGGGTCCAGTGGCCAAGATGACAGGAGATGGTGCTGGATGGGAGGCAGCGATAAGTGATTTTGTCCAAGGTCACATAGCTAGTAAGTGTCAAGTGTCTGAGACAGGATTCGAACTCCTCCTCCTGACTATAAGATAAATACTCCATCCACTGGGCCACCTAGCTGCCCATTATGATTTTATTATCTTCCCATTCTCTATCATATGTCTCTGTATATCTTAAAAGGTATAAAACAGTTGTAATAGATTGATACCCAAAGTTGGATAGGTGTCCAAGGCATGAAAAGTAAGTAGAAACAAACACTTTGTAGTTTCTGCAAGTTAGAAACATCAGCTGATATTCCTTCCCAAGTGAGGAAATGCTATAAATATAAACATTTTTTTCTTTGCCATCATTCCTAAGAGTTATTCCTCTGATTCTGCCATGCCTTCTAGGAAAATACTGCTTAATATACATTGTAACATACCATCTGATAAACACTAAAGTAGCATGCCTTGATTAAAGCACATTGCTCAACATAGAGACTTGCTGGTCATTGAGTCAATGTGTTCATACTGTTTAAAAGCTGTATGATTCTTTTGTATCCTCTGCTGCTGATCCTGCCATTTAGGTACCAAAAGCAAAAATTGGGAAGATACTTTATCCATTTGCATATTAAAATCTAAGTAATTATTTTGTCCAGTGACCAGTATATGTAGTACTGGAAAGATTCAAATACATTTAACCAAAAAATGCTTCTGTGCCTAATTAATGGAGTAGTAACTTCATTGTCAGAGGACCTTGAGTAAAATTTTATAATTACTTGAAAAAGCTCAGATTAACCCTCCTGAAAAGGATGATGAAAAGCATGTTGATTCATTTAATACAAAATGCATACTCATGATTGTGCACATGAGAATGAAAGGACTATAAATGGGAACATGACAAAGTAACTAGACTCAAAGTCAAGCGATCTGAAATAAAATCTTAGCTATGTCCCTTACAAGCTATATGACCAGGAACAGGTCACAACCTTGTTGAGCATCTAATTAAAAAAGAATAGACAATAATAATATTTCTGTTATTAATTTCATCAAACTTTAGTTGCTAGGAAAAAACTCTATACACTTTAAAATGCAAGCTATCACTGAATGCAATTTTTTTACTCTCAAAAATTTTCATTATTTGAAAGATCTAGAGATCGGAGCAACAATTAATAGATGTATGTAAGTATGTATGTATGTATGCATGTATTAACCATTGCATGCATTAGAGCACTGTGAAGACCCATTAGGAAAATAACTCAGCATAAGGCCTAGCAAATTGCAGGAGTTTAATAATATTGATTGATTATCATCAAAGATGAAATCAACAGGCCTGAGCAACAGCTTATATGGGTGGGTAGGAGATAGGGGAAATCCAGAATGACTCTGGGGTTGTGAACCTGAGGATCCAGGAAGATGGTTCTCCCTCTACAATAATATGGAAGGTAAGAGTGGGAATGTTTTGGGGGAGTTCCATTTAGGAATATTAATATTTAAGATAATTAATGGACATTCAGTTCAAGATATCAGAAAGACAGTTGGAGACATGAATTTGAAGATCAGGAGAAAGATTAGGAGAGGGAAAAATAGATTTGAATAATCAGCCTAAAGATGATATTTAAATCTGTGGGAGCTGATGAGATCAAGTGAACTAGTATAGAGGGAAACAAGAACCTAAGAAAGAACCTTAGGGATACCTGTGGCTAGAAGACATGATCTGGAGGAGTATCCAACAATAGAGACAGAAAAGGTGTGGTCAGATACTGTATTTTCCCATGTATAGAACACTCCCATAAATAAGATGCACCTTAATTTGGGGGCTTGAAATTTGAAAAATAAATCAAAATGATTGAACTCAAATTTTATTCATCATAAAATTCATACAATTCCTCATCACTGTCAAAACTTCTATCCAGGGGCACCTAGGTGGCGTAGTGGATAAAGCACCAGCCTTGGAGTCAGGAGTACCTGGGTTCAAATACGGTTTCAGATGCTTAATAATTACCTAGCTGTGTGGCCTTGGGCAAGCCACTTAACCCCATTTGCCTTGTAAAAACCTAAAAAAAAAAAAACTTCTATCCATTGGCTTATCCTTATCTGTATTTTTTGTTTTTGTTTTTGTTTTAAGTTTTTATTAATTTATCTTTGATTTCCAAGATTTCCTTTATGGGGCTTAATGGAGGATCTTTTTTAATAACTTTTTTCATTATTTATTTAAAGCAATGGGGTTAAGTGACTTGCCCAAGGTCACACAACTAGGTAATTATTAAGTGTCTGAGGTCAGATTTGAACTCAGGTCCTCCTGACTCCAGGGCTGGTGCTCTATCCACTGTGCCACCTAGTTGCCACCTTCATCCATGTTTAATGACAAATCACTGTCTTAGGAGAGGATCTAACTATTCTCTTGCCTGTGTTCTTGTCTCTGGTTGACCACAAGCACTCCCTGGGCAAGTCTGGTACCTGTACACATTCTTAGTTCATTCCATTTCATGAACCTGAAGCACCAATTGGGTCCTCCTTTGAAATCACTAACTTCTTTTTCATCAGAAATTCTTGCCTCATACTGAACCATCTTTGTGGACAGAAGAATTCAAATTACCCTTTGCTCTTCAATCCATATCTTCAATTCCCTCTCTAAATCAGTCCATTTTGATGACTAGCCTCTTATGGTCTGCTTCTGCCATAGACTTTTCAGTAGGGTTTCTTCTTCTGGTAACCAGTCATTCTTGGATTGTTTTCTTAGTTGGAGGAGGACCAAACTTACATTCAACAGCACGGTTTCCATTCACTTTTTCAAACTGGTTCCCTTTTAACTTGAATTTAATACTGTATGAAAATCTTTTCTGAATGTAGCAAATGTAGTGGAATGTAGCAAAACATAATCTAATATTATAGTAACAAATGAGCACAAAGACAAGTGTGGAAAAAGTGGGAAATGCAAGTAAAAAAATCTGCAATGAGTGCAAAAACAAGTGGGATAAGCAAGTAAAAATATCTACAATCACTGTATAAGAGGCTTCCAATTTTTAGACTCTATTTTTTTAAAGGGTGTGTCTTATACATGGAGAAATACAGTAGGTGAGAGTTAAAGCAGGAGAAACTGGTGTCCTTAACCAGAGAAAACAGAATATTAACTAGGGGAGAATGAGCAACAGTCAGAAGCTGCAGAACCAATAGGGAGAATAATAGAGAAATTGTCATTGAATTTAACAACTAAAATATCATTAGAAACTTTGAAGAGATCGGTTTTGGTGAAATGATAAGTTTGGAAGCCAAATTAGAAGGGTTTAAGGAAGGAATGAGAGAAGAGAATGTGGAAGCACTTATTGTAGAGTCTTCCTAAGGAGATTAGCTACAAAGGAAAGAAGATATTTGTAGACAGTAGAAAAGAAGCCAGTAGAGAAGGAGAGATTGAAAACAAGTGAAAGTAAGGATGACTCAGTGGGTAAACTATAAAATGAGATGAAATGGAATGGGATCACTTGAACAGGTAGAGGGATTAGTCTTGCTAAGAAATAAGGTTATTTGATCATGTGAAACAAGGTTGAAGGAGGAGAAAATGGCAGAAGGCCTCTAAGACAAAAGGGAAGAAGGAGCTCATGTTGAATGGCTTCAACTTTTTTTTCCATAAAATAGGAGACTGTTCTCAACTGAAAGAGTGGGTGAAGGAGGAGCCATAAGAGGTTATAGAAGGGATGGAAAGGTTAAGAATTCTTGCAACTGTGAAGAGTGGGATGGTAACTTGATAAGGGAGGTTTATAGGATTAACAAGGGGCAGAGAGGATCTAGTTGAGGCTATTTAACATAAATTAGTAATGGATTCTATCAATATAGTTTGGTGCTTTTTCTCCACCTTCTTTCAGCAGCACATGTGTAGGAAGGATATTCAGTGACTTCAGTGCAAAGATAGACAGAAAATGGAGTATGTGAGACAAATATGCCTCAAAAATAAGCAGTGAGAGAGGTGAAAAACTTAGTGACTGTGAAATTATCACTCCTAGACAACTTGAACATTTTCTTTATAAACAGAATTGAAGAGACCCCCCCCCCACCCCCCCACCCCCCCCCCCCCCCCGCCTCAGGGTGGAGCCAAAATAACAGAGTGAAGCTAACATACTTCCAGAACTTTTCCCTACCAAAGATAAATGAAGCCTCTGCATGGACATTAAGGCTACAGATCCCACCAAGAAAAAGAGAAGGTCAAAGGAAGTTTTCAATGGTAGACAACAGGAGGATCTTCAGTGGAGGTCTGTCTCTTTGGGGGGAAAGGAGAAGTAAAGTCAAGTGAGACAAGAGTAGGGGAAAGTCAGCAGGAGGCTTTAAGTCACAGTACAATACAGGTCCTGACAGCCTGATTACAGCATAGGTCCCAGAGACCTAGATGGCAAGCTAGCAGTGAGGGTTCCAACCCCAAACAACAGGCTGAACACTGGCAATGCTGAGGTAAAAGGCAGGACTGGATTGGGAACAAAGTACTACATAGGCAAAACCTGGACATAAAGGAGGAAGCAAACCTCTGAAAAGGCAAGGTCTGGACTGCAAAGGCCAATCTTGGCCAATAACAAGCCAGGGATCAGACTCAAATCCAAAAGCTCATCAAAAACTTAAAAAAAAAAATTAAAAACCAAAGAAGAGAGGAAGAAGAAAAATGTAAAAAAGAAATGACAATCATGCAGGAAAATTATGAAAAATTGACTAAAGAAATCAATTCCTTTAAAAGTAAAAATAACCAACTGCAAAAGGAAATACAAAAGCTAATTGTAGAACATAAAACCCTAAAAATTAGAATTGAACAAATAGAAACCAATGAATCTATGAGACTACAAGAGTCCATCAAATCAAATAAAAAGGCTGAAAAATTGAAGAAAACTTAAAGTACCTTTTAAGAAAAACAAACCACCTGGAAAATAGATTCAGAAGAGATAATTTGTCAGTCATCAAACTACTAAAAAACCTAGATAAAACAAGAACTTGGAAAACATCATGCAGGAAATTATCAGGGAAAACTGCCCAAATCTGCTAGAACAAGAAGACAATATAGCAATTAAAAGAATGCATACAACCTCTCCAGAAAGAGATTCTAGAATAAAATCTCCAAAAGTTATACCCAAATTCTAGAATTCTCAAATAAAGTAGAAAATTCTGAAAGCAGCAAAAAGGAAACAGTTTAAATACAAAGGAAACATAATCAGACTCCCACAGAACATATCAGCCTCAACATGGAGGACATTGAATACCATAGATAAGATGGCATGGAGTACCATAGATAGGAGGGCAAAAGACTTGAGATTACAACCAAGAATTTCCTTTCCTGCAGAATTCAGCATATACTGTCAGAATGTTCAATGAAATAGAGGACTTCCAAAATTTCCTAACAAGACCAGAAATAAACAGAGAATTTAATCACCAAATACATGATGCAAGAGATGTATAAAAAGGTAAATGAAAAGGGGAAGGACAAAGCAAAACAAAACAAATGTTAGACAAGCCCATCAAATTGTATAGAACCCTAAAAGGGGAGATATAAAACTTATAGCTCTTGAAAATTGTACTTCACTTAGGATCACTAAAAGGTCAAATATAATTGAAGAGATTGGACTTAGAGAATATGGGTATTGTTGCATCTTGTCTCTCCATTGAAGAGGTCCAAGATGACATCACTATGTCTGAGAAAGTCAGAGGTGTTTACTCTAAGCTTCAGTGTCTCAGTTTCCTTTGACCTACTCTAATTCTACTGTGCTCACAAAGCTTAGCACTTTCTCTGTTGAAGGCATCATAAACTGGGTAGTTCAGAGTCAGTGTTCCCCATAACTTACAATCAATTGCAAGTTTTGAAGGGAGACATTGAGAGCATCCCAGTATTTAAAGTCCTTTGAGATTCTTATAGTAAATTAAATCAGGGTTGGACTTAATCCATACTTAACAAAGGGTTAAATGCCCTGGGTGGGGTTGGGGGGCGGAGTGAGATTCTTATAGTCAAATAAATCAAGGTTGGACTTAATTCATACTTTACTTAACAAAGAGTTAAGTAGTGGGAGAAAGTATGCTGGGCAGGAAGGGTACAAATAGTTCATGAAATAATTTGACTTTGAATGATACTTTGGCTCATGAGGATTGTGTGCCCTTGGAGGGTACTTGAAAAGGGGGTGAGGTAAAAATGATTATAGTTTGATGTAATTTAAGACTTTTGAAAAGTGTACTTCTAATTAGAAGGAAGAGATGATACTTAGTGACTCTGATGCAATGTTGCTTATCAAACAATCAAGCAGTTAATTTTTGGTTTCCCTTTCTGTGACCCCTTTATTACATGTAATTTTTATTGCATCATTGTCTGAGAAGGATGCATTTATTATTTCTGCATTTTTGCATTTCATTATAAGGTTTTTATGCCCTAGTACATGGTCAGTCTTGGTATAGGTGCCATGTACTGCCGAGAAAATGATATATTTTTTTCTATCCCCATTAAGTTTTCTCCAGAGGTCTATCATAGCTAAGTTTTCTAAGATTTCATTCACCTTCTTAACCAAGGGGGCTTTGAGGGGGGAACTTTATATCTCTAAATGCTTATCTGAATAAAATAGAGAAAGAGGAAATCAATGAATTGTGTATGCAAATAAAAGGTCTAGAAAAAGAACAAATTAAAGATCCCCACTTAAATATCAAATTAGAAATTCTGAAAATCAAGGGAGAGATTAATAAAATTGAAAGCAAGAAAACTATTGATCTAATAAATAATACTGAGTTAGTTTTATGAAAAAGTCAATAAAATAGATAAACCCTTGGTTAATCCAATTTTAACAAGTCAACCAAATTACCAGTATAAAAAATGAAAGGGTGAACTAAACACCAACGAGGAGAAAATTAAAGAGATAATTTGGAGCTACTGATTTTATTTAGGTGCAAAGTGCTTTATAATTGTTTCTCCAGATGAATTTCGTTACTATTTTTTCTAGCTTGGTAAAATAGTTTTTTGGTAGTTTGACTGATAGCAAGGAGATTTTTAGATGATTTTCTTGGGTTCATCTAAAAATACTCTTTGAAACAATGTAAAAGAAGGTGGTTGAGCTCTACGAAATCTAAAACTGTACTATAAAGTGGCAGTCATCAAAACTGCCTACTACTGGTTAAGAAATAGAGTAATGAGGGGTGGCTAGGTGGCACAGTGAATAGAGCACCTGCCCTGGAGTCAGGAGTACCTGAGTTCAAATCCGGCCTCAGACACTTAGTAATTACCTAACTGTGTGGCCTTGGCCAAGCCACTTAACCCCATTGCCTTGGGAAAAAACCTAAAAAAAAAAAAAGAAATAGAGTGATGAATCAGTGGATTAGAATAGATTCAAAAGAAACAGTAGTAAATGAATATAGTAATCTGCTGTTTGACAAACCCAAAGACATTAGCTTCTAGGATAAGAACTCACTATTTGACAAAAATTATTTGGAAAATTGGAAAACAGTATGACAAAAGCTAGGCATAGACCCACATCTCATACCCTATACCAAAATAAGATCAAAATGGGTACAGGATGCATAAAGGTACATAAAGGGTGACACCACAGATAAATTAATAGATCAAAAAATTATCTATCAGATCTATGGAAAGGGGAAAAATTTCTGACTAAACAAGAAATAGAGTACATTTTAAACTGCAAAATGAATTATTTTGACTATATTAAATTTAAAAGGTTTTGCATTAATAAAATCAATGCTGTCTAAATTAAAAGGAAAGCAGAAAGCTGGGAAACAATCTTCACAAGTAGGAGTTCTAATAAAGGTCATTTCTAAACTATATAGAGCATTGCATCAAATTTATAAGGTTGCAAGTCATTCCTCAATTAATAAATGGTCAAAGGATATGAATAGACAGTTTTCAAATGAAGAAATTAAAGTCATATATAATCATATGAAAAATTCTCCAAATCATTATTGATCAGAGAAATGCAAATTAAAAGAATTTTGAGGTCTCACCTCACATTTATCAGATTGGCTACAGTGACAAAAAGGGAAAAGGATCAATATTGGAGAGGTTGTGGGAGGATTGGGACATTAATGTATTGCTGGTGGCTCCAACCATTCTGAGGAAAAATATGGAACTACACCCAAAGAACAATGGCTAAACAAGCTATGGTACATGAATATGGAATACTATAGTTCTATAAGAAGCTATAAATGGTAGGACACTAGAGAAGCATGGCATGAATGATTGGATCTGATGCCAAGTGAAGGGAGCAGAACCAAGAGAACAATGTACACATTAACAACAACATTGTGAGATGATCAACCCTAATGGAAACAGCTGTTCTTAGCAGATCAGAGAGCTAGGATAACCCTATTTGACCTACTATGGACAATACTAGCCCTATCCAGAGGAAGAAAAACAAAGCAAAACAAAACAAAATCCTTCAGAATCTGAAGAACACTACATTCACTTAAAAAAAAATCTCATATATTTCTTTCCCTCAATCCTAATTCCTCATACCAAAAATTACTAATCTATAAACATGTTCAACACAAAGGTGTATGTACAATATTAACCTGACTGTTCACTGCTAGGGGGAAGGGAGTGGGAAGGGAGGGTGGAAGGAAATTTTGTAACTTAAAATATACATATGCATATGGATGAATCCTGAAAAAACTTCATAAAATGTTTTTGGAAAAATAAAATATAAAGTAAAAAAAGAATTGAAAGGTAATGATCATGGGAAATATGAATAATATGACAAATTAATTTGATTATATTTTGAACAGGAAATAATTTGTTACAATTTATTTGAATCTTTCTGTGTATGGTTAGACTTTTTAACTTGTTGGAGCAAATACTGAAATTAATATGAGAATCAATAAAAGATTAAAATGAGAAACACCTTTGATTTACAATTAAGAGCATGTCAATTTGACCATTTAATTGGGTTATTGAGGCCCCAAAATGGGAAATAGATAAAGGAAGTGATAACAATACCATTTGTAAGAATATAGAAGTTTCCCTGATGAAAATAAGTTGCTCTAACAAAATGGGACACCAAAACAGCTCAAAAGCTGTCAGTCCAAAAAGAGAGACATGACAACAATAGTTAATATTGATTTAGAAGAAAGAACATTGGATTTGAAGTCAGAGGATTTATCTTCAAATCCTCACTTTGCCTTTATTATTGGTATGATCTTGGGCAACTCATTTCATATCTCTCTCCCTCATTTTATTCATCTATAACATAAGACTAGAAGAATATTAAAAGAATATTGTTTATCTCATAATAAAAACTAAATGAAGGGACAGCTAGATGGCACAGTGATAGAGCACCAGCCCTGGAGTCAGGAGGACCTAAGTTCAAATCCGATCTCAGACACATAATAATTACCTAGCTGTGTGTCCTTAGGCAAGTCCCCAATGCCTTGTTTAAAAAAACTGATTAAGATTATAAATACACATGTATATACATATTTGCATGCATAAAATGCACAGTATCACCTTGAAAAACAGTGAAAATTATAGTCATCTTTTTTTTTTTAGGTTTTTGCAAGGCAAATGGGGTTAAGTGGCTTGTCCAAGGCCACACAGCTAGGTAATTATTAAGTGTCTGAGACCGGATTTGAACCCAGGTACTCCTGACTCCAAGGCCAGTGCTTTATCCACTATGCCACCTAGCCGCCCCTGTCATCTCTTAATAAATAAAATTTCTCTATCATATTTATATCAGCATCTGGTCTACAATTCAGTTTTAGAGAATATTGAGAAGCTGTGACTTAACAATGATCTACAGACAGCAAGTTAGAGTAGGCATATGAATATAAGTTTTCCCGATTTCAAGATTAGCTTTTTTCTATTATATTACTCTATCTCATTCTTATTATGAACTTTATTACTATAAAAACAAAAAAATTAAAAGTTGACCAAAAGAATGTTAGAAACAAGTAACACATATCTATTTTCTTCTACAAGTAATATATTTATCAGAATGATATGTACAAGAATAGCAATCATAATGAGGCATTGAAAGGGTAGAGAAAGACTGCTATAGAATATATTACACAGTAAAAAGACATCATAAAGTTGACATAAAGATGAAGAGAAATAAGGAAATAGATAATTTCAAAAAGACATGAAAAGATTTATATGAACTGATGCAGAGTAAAGTGAGTAGAACCAGGAAAATAATTTATAGCATAACATCAATATTATAAAAGCAATTTTTGTAATTTTTATAAACAGGAAAAATATTGAGAAATTTCATAAACAACAAATTATAGAATAGCAATATCATTGTTTAAAAAAACCTTTGAAAGCTATAATATCTATGTTCAATGTAATGACCATTAATAGTTGTAGAAGACCTATTATGAAACATCCTAGTCATTACAGAATAATAAATTTAGGATGGAGAATGAGACACGTCAATGTATACATGTGTTATATATATATATTTATACACATAAAGTCATCCATGGGCATTTGTATATATATATATACACACACACACACACACACAAAAATTCATATATTTGCTTGCTTAGGGAGTTGGCAGAGAGAGAGGGAGAGACAATTTATTTCTGCCCAATTAAAAAGTATAGTGATGAGGGATCTACAAATGTTAAAAGTTGCATATACTTGTGAATGAAATCACTGTATTATTAATTTTACTCAGGTTTTTTTACAAGAGACATTTTACAAAGTTGTAGTAAAAACAAAAAATCAATAAAAACTTTAAAAAAGAATACAAAGTCCCTCAATGCTTATTGTTTGTTTGATTATTAAAAAAAATTATTTGTTAGAACAAAATGCTACTTTAAAGCCTCTCTCACAACAAACAAGGTAATCCCCATGCATGTGTCAAAATGATACTCTGTTCTTTGAAAGATATAACAATACAGACAATGCTTTTTTACAACTGTTTGATCACATATTCAGATGAGAAAACCAATGTTCATATAAGGGAAGAGGTTTATACAAGTTTAAAGGGCGAATAATGTCGGAGACCAGGACAAGGGCTTCTCTCCAAGTTCAGTGTATGTTTTCAATATACCATGTTCTCCCTCATGGACAAATCTTAGGCTGAAAGTCACTCCAAAAAAACAAAAGAAAGCAAAACAAAACTCATTTTAAATATAGGAATGTTATCCTTTTTACAGACTTTTGTTTTTCTTTTTCCTGACCTTAATTGACTGATGAGAACAGTGCTTTTTCTTCCTCCCCTTCTTCCTTACACCCTGCTATTTACCACAGGATTGTTTTCCTTTGGAATGAATTGTAATCTCCTTCCAGGAGGCAGGGTTTTAGTTAAATAGTCCTTCTGAATATGTAAAATGACTACAGATATTTTCTTTCCTGCATTTTCCAACCCAATAAATAAATGAAACAGGAATCATGTAGTTAATCTTTTGGTTACATCTGCTACAGCCTTTTAAATGTGTTTAATCTACAAACCTTTTAGAGTATGTACTCTAGTTATTGTATAGATATCTTTTTGTAAGTACTTGCTTAGAAAGTTCACCTCTGATATTTCTCATGATTTAAGTCTCCAGGCTGTCTTTTTCCCTTAATGGTTTTCCAACTTTGGAGCTCTGCCCAATCACCACCAATCTCTTTCTCTGTGGAAACTGTATCTCTCTGGTCGCATTTCTCTTTCCTGAACTGCCAGTCTTTTCTTCAACATATTAATATTTTATATATACTTTTTTTAGAGTATAAGAGTTTCCTAGGGTTTTGAAAGGGACATTGGTTTTATAAATCTTAAATCCATATATTAATTAGACTAACTTGGTAATTATGGTTCCCTCATGACAAATAAAATGGTTTCTTCTTGACTATTGTCAATGTAAGAAGTTTCAGGATATGGAATCTGAAGAAGAAGAAATAGTCTGGTTTGATGGAAAAGACACAAAAAGTTGAGGGAGGAAGAGAGAGAATTTGGAATTGATTTTTTTTAAAAGGACACAAAGGGGCAGCTATGTGGTACAATGATTAGAGCAGTGGCCCTGAAGTCAGAAGGACCTTAGTTTAAAACTGGCCTCAGATACTAAATAATTATCTAGCTGTGTGAGCTTGAGGAAGTCATTTAACCCCATTGTCTTGTAAAAAAAAAGGAAAAAAAAAGACACAAGACTGTCAAGATTACTGAGTCCCAGTTTTCATATTTACTAACTGTTTATCTATGGACAAGACATACATCCTCTCTAAATTTATATTTCCTCCTTTGTAAAAGGGAAAAATAACTGCATTAATAACTGTTTCACTTAACTACCAAGTTGTTATGAGGAAAGTATTTTATAAAAGCTATAAAGCAACTCATAAATTAAATAAAATAAATGAATGAATGAACAAAAAAAATTTATTAAATGCTTCTAGGGATGCAAAAAAAAGACAATCCTTCCAAGAAGTCATTCATCATGACAAAATTTGATTTATGCCAGGGATGTCAAGATGGTACAACGTGAGAAAAACAATAAAAATAATTAATCATATTAAAAACCGTGAGTGTTCCAATAGATCTAGAAAAAGCTTTTAACAAAGTAGCATACTCATATATGCTAAAGACTCTACAAACTATAATGTTTTTAAAACTATAAAAAGCATCTGTCTAAACGAAAAAAACAAAAACAAGTATCATATGTAATAGAGATATGCTAGAGCCATTTCTAACAATTAAAGGAGCAAAGCAAAGATTCTCACACTTGCTACTATCATTTGATATAGTTCAGGAAATGTTATCAATGATAATAAAACAAGGAACCAAAATGAGAAATGTAGATATGTAAAGAGGAAATAGAATAATCCATATGGTAACATACTTAGAAAAATCTAGGCAATCAGCAACAATACTTATTGAGATTATAGCTTCTGTAAAGGAGAAGGCTGCAAAATAAACTTTCTAAAATCAACAATGTATCTATGCAATAATAACAAAAACTAAGAGGCAATAAAAAAAAAGAGAAATCGCATTTCAAACAACTGCAAAATGCATTAAATTTCTTAAGAACAATTTACCAAAGCACATAAAATATTTGAATAGAACTAATTATGTCTTGTATTTTTGATTTTTTATATTTTACATGTTTATATAATACACTATAATATTTAAAGATTTAATGAACAACCTCAATATTCAGAATATTTGAATATTCAAAGAATAATCAGTATTCAAGGTTAGATAATGCCTATGTAATGAAAATTACAATCCTACCTAGGTTTACTCACTTTTTTTAGGCATTAACAATCAAATTATCTAAGGAATACTTTATAGAATTCAATAAAATAATAACGAAACTCATTTGGAAAAATGCAGAGCCTAAAATATTAATCGATGTAGGAAGGAAGGAAGAAATGAAATGTCTAGACCTCAAATTGTCATAAAGCAGCAGCTATCAAAACTATCTGGTATTAATTAAAAAACAGAAAGACACATTAATGAAATAGACTAGACAAAGAAGAATTAGAAATAATGAAACTCAATAATCCTGTGTTCAATAAACCAAACCAAAAAAAACCATAAATTATTTAAGAAAGACTTCCCTATGTGATTTCTTAAAACAAACTGTTGGGAAAACTGGAAAGGAGTCTGGCAGAAATTTGACCTCTCTTTTCTTCAATAATGGATATATGATGATATTAAATTTCGTACTACAAAATACCTGAAAGAGAAGTTGTTTATTTGCCTCTTGAAGCTATAGATAGAAAATGTATCTCAAACAAAAAAAGGGGGGGGAGAGAAATAATTGCAAATGATAAAATAAATAAACTTGATAACATAAAACTAAAAAGCTTCTGCATAAATAAAATTAATGCCTCTAAGTTAAGAAAGCTGCAAAATGGATGGGGGGGGGGAGAGTCTTTTCAAATTTCTCTAATAAGTCTTAAATCAAATAAGTGGTAGTAGATAGAGACCTGGTCTAGGAGTCAGGAAGACCTTAGCTGAAATCCTACCTCAGATATTTACTAGCTCTGTGACTATCACTTAACCTTTCAGACTCACTTTCCTCTTCTGTAAATCAGGGGTAATAATAGCAACTATCTTACAAAGTGTTTTACAAACTTAAAGCATTATATAAATCTAGTTATTAATTAACTGAAATGCATATATATATACATATATATATATATATATATATAACATAATATGTATAGTTACTCATATGTAGGCATATGTGTAAATATGTATCTCCAAAAGCTATTCTTCAGTCAAGGGATAGGACTCAACAATTCTCAAAAGAAATAATTCAAACTAAAATAAGCACATGAAAGAATGGTCCAAATCACTTAAACTAAAAAAAAAAAAAAACACACATTGAAAGTGAGGTTTCATCTTGGATCCTATAAATTGGGAAAATAAAATGACCCCAAAATGGCAATAATTTGAGTGGTCGTGGAATGACGACAATTGTTGCATTATTGGTGGAACTTTGAAATGGCAAAATTACTTTAAAAAGAATTTGGAATTATGCACAAAAAAGTGACTAAAATGTCTACATCCTTTGAACTCAAGACTCCATTACTGGGCTCATACCCCAAGAAAGCCACAGATAAGGAGAAAATCCCCAGACATAATAAAATATTTATAGCAACACCTTTTGTGTGTGTGTGTGATAGCAATGAATTGAGAATACAGTTGAGGATACCTATCCATTGAAGAGTGGCTAAATAAATTTTGATTAATGACTATATTGGCTTATTTTTGTACTGTAAAAATTGACATGTTAAAGAGAAGCATTGGGAGATTTAATATAATCTGATACAAAATAAAGGAAGCAGACTAGAATATAATATGCAAAATTATTACAACAATGCAAATATAAAGATCAAAAACATACATACAAAATCAAAAGTAAATGTTGCTCTGAGGTACCTCCTCACATCTTTTAGATTGACTAAAATGACATAAACAGGAAAATGATTAATGCTGGAGAGGATGTGGGAAAATTGGAACACTAATGCACTATATTGATGGAGTTCTGAACTGATCCAACCATTCTGGAGAGTAAATTGGAATTGTGCCCCAAAAGTAATAAAATTGTGCATTCCCTCTGATCCAGTTAATACCATTACTATGTCTATGTCCCAAAGAGATCATAAAAAGGGGGAAAGACCCACATGTACAAAATTATTTATAGCAGCACTTTTCATAGTGGCAAAAAATTGGAAATTGGTGGGACATCCATCAATTGAGGAATGGCTGAACAAGTTATAGTATACGAATATTATGGAATACTATTGTTTTGTAAGAAATCACAAGTGACTGGACTTTAGAAAGGTCTGGAAAGATTTGTATGAACTGATGCTGAGTGAAGTGAGCAGAATGAGAACAGTGTAAACTTTACCAGTAACTTTGTAAGATGATCAACTATGATGGAAACAGCTCCTCTCAGCAGTTCAGTGATCAATAACAATGCTAAGAGATCTTTCTACATTCAGAGAAAAAAGATAGAGTCTGCCTGAATAAAGAGCAAAAGAATTACTCTGTTCACTTTTCTATTTCTCATGTTTCCCCCCCATCCTAATTCTTCTTTCACAATATGACTAATATGTTAAACATGATTATTTATGTACAATCCAGATCAGATTGCTCACTGCCATGAGAAGGGAAGAGGAGAAGGAAGGGGGTAGAAAAAATGTGAAACTCAAAAACCTGCAAAAGGATGAATGCTGAAAGTTTTCTGTGTATGTAATTGGAAAAAATTTTAGAAAGTAAATGTTGCAAAATTATAAATGGGTAAAAGAAAGTGTTGAAAAGATAAACATGCCCTACCTTTTTGTAGTGGTTGAAGGTCTGCAAATGTTACATACCATCCATATCTTTACAGAATTTTTTTTTTAGTCATTCACTCATGAAACATTTATTAATCATCTACTATTTACAAAGAACTGAGGCATATGCTAGTGGATTAGGAAAATAAACAGAAGTCCTCTTTAATTCATCCTCTACACAGTTGTCCAATAAACACAAATCTGACCCTGTTGGTCTCCTACTAAAATTTTTTCACTGGCTCTCTGTTTTCTGTAGTTTATACCTCTCAACTTGGCTTTTAAAGCTTTTCATACACTGGCATCTACCTACTTTTTCCAGTCTTATTTAATATGATTCCCCTTCATGAAGTTTACACTCTAGTGAAAGGAATTTGCTGTTTCCCTGCCTAGTTCTTCAACTTTGCCTTTTAGAAATCCCTGTTTTTCTGTATAATTTCCACAAGGCCTTTCTTTTTCAGCTCATTTTTTAAAATTTATTTTTTATTCTCATTTTGTACAAATTTTTTTTACATTAATAAAATATACTTGTTTATAAGTAAACAAAATGCCCCTCCCCCCATGAATATAGATAGACTTGCTTGGGTGAAAAAGTAAAGGGGAGAGAAAAAAAAATTAAAATTAAAAAAAACAATAGTAATAATTGTAGGTATGGCCAGGTGGAGCAATGGACGAAGCACCAGCCCTGGAGCCACGAGCACCCGAGTCCATATCTAGCCTCATAAACCCAATAATCACCCAGCCATGTGACATGCAAGCTACCCGATGCCCACTGCCCTGCAAAAACCAAAAGGAAGAAAGAAAAAAAAAGACCCAAAATAAAATAAAATAGTAATAATAGTAGGGGTGGGTGGGTGGCAGACAGAGCATTGGCCCTTGAGCCAGGAGCACCCGGGTCACAATCTGGCCCCAGACACCCAACGATCACCCTGCTATGTGGCCCCAGGCAGGCCACCCAGCCCCACTTGCCCTGCACCCGCCCCCAAATAATAATAACAAAAAATGTGCTTCAGTCTTTGTTCCAACACCATCAACTCTGTCGTGAGTGCATCACATTCTTTATGATAAGTCCATCACAAAAGTTACTTCCATATTTTTTCAATGTTGCCATTGCTGATCGCAACTCCCTCCTTTCTTCTTTCTCCACTACCATGTACTATATTTTCTCTCTCCTTTCATTCTCACTCTGCTGTAGGGTCCCTGAGTGGTGCAGCAGACAGATCCCTGGTCCTGGGGCCAAGAAGCCCTGAGCCCCCATACCACCCCTTAGGCCCAGAATCTACCTGGCCCTATGGTCCTGGACAGGCCTTCCAATCCCAGCCCCTTGCAAGAAGTAAAAAAGAAAATGTGTTATATCTGAGCACTGTCCCCCCCATGGTCCATCCTCTCCTCCTTTATTCACATCCCCACCCCTTCCCCCTGCTCCCCCCGCCTTCTTACTCCAGATGTCTATACCCCATTGAGTATATATGCTGTTTCCTCTCCTAGCCATCTCTGATGAGAGCAAAGGTTCCCTCATTCCCCCTTGCCTCGCCCCTTCCATATCATTGCAATAGCTCATTGTAATAAAAAAAATCTTATTATGTGAAATATCTTGGACTATTCCCCCTCTCCTTTTTCTTTCTTCCTTTGCAATTCCCTTTTTTTCCTATTGACTCCATTTTTACACCATATTTTATCTTTGAATTCAGCTTTCTTCTGTGCTTCAACTATAAAAGCTCCCTCTACCTGCTCTATTAACTGAGATGGTTCATACGAATATTATCAGTATCATTTTCCTATACATGCAGTTCATCCTCATTAAGTCCCTCATATTTTCCCCCTCTCCTCCAATCTCAATGCTTCACCTGAGTCCTGTATCTGAAGATCAAACCTTCTGTTCAGCTCTGGCCATTCTAAAAGGAACCTTTGAAATTCCCCTGGTTCATTGAAAGTCCATCTTTTTCCCTGGAAGAGGACATTCAGCCTTGCTGGGTAGTTCATTCTTGGCTGCATTTTAAGCTCTTTTGCCTTCCAGTATATTGTATTCCAAGCCCTGTGTGATCCTGACTGCAGCTCTATTATATTTGAACTGTATCCTTCTGGCTGCTTGTAATATTTTCTTTTGACTTGGGAGTTCTGGAAATTGGCTATAATATTCCTGGGGGTTGGTTTTTTGGGATCTCTTTCTTGGGGGGATCAGTGGATTCTCTCCATTTCTATTTTGCCCTCTGCTTCTAGAATATCAGGGCAATTTTCCTGTAGTAATTCTTTGAAAATGATGTCAAGGTTCTTTTCCTGATCATGACCTTCAGGTATTCCAATAATTTTCAAATTATCTTTCCTAAGTCTGTTTTCCATATCAGTTTTTTTCAATGAGATATTTCACATTTTCTTCTAATTTTTCATTTTTTTTGGTTTTGAAGTATTGATTCCTTATTTCTGGTAAATTCATCAATCTACCTGAATTCCATTCTTTGTCTGAAGGATTTGTTCTCCTCAGAGAGTTTTCTTATCTCTTTTTCCATCTGGCCAATTTTGCTTTTTAAAGCATTCTTCTCCTCAATACCTTTTTGAACTGTTTTATCCATTTGACCTAAGCTGGTTTTTAGCATGCTATTTTCTTCAGCATTTTTTTGAATTTCCTTGACTAAGCTGCTGACTTCATTTTCATGTTTTTCCTGCATCTCTCTCCTTTCTTTTCCCAGTTTTTCTTCCAACTCCCTCATTTGATTTTCAAAGTCTTTTTTGAGCTCTATCATAGCCTGAGTCCAATTTGTTTTTTCTTGGAGTCTTTAGATGCAGGAGCTTGTGCTTCCTCATCTTCAGACAGTATTTTGATCCTTCTTGGGCTCATTTGTAAAATATTTCTCAATGGTCTTCCTCTTGTTTCTTTGCTTGTTCATTTTCCCAGCCTAAGCCTGTTTTTGGGGTGCTTCCTGAGCTTTTGGGACACTCCCACAAGGGTCTCAGTGTGTGAGGTTCTGTCCTCCCTCCTGGTCTGTGAATGAACATAAGAGCCCCTCTCTGCCACGGGGACAAGGTGGGGGGGGGGGGGGAGACTGGGATCAGGATCTGAATGTGGTCAGAGCCCCAGAGACCTGTTCCAGGGGCAGAAGACAGAGCTCTGCAGTCTCTCTCTCTTCACTCCCCTCCCTCAGCTCAGTGGGCCCATGCCCTATGGGCTCCTGCTTACCAGCTCCACCTGCTTCTGTTTCAGGGTCTGGGCTGCAGAAAGACCAAGCTTCTTGCTGTGTGACCTGAGGGCTGGGCTCCAAGTGCTTGCTCTGGCAGAGGTCCCCCGCAGTTCCCCCACTTTGTGCCGGTGCTCCCTGGGGTGCAGCTCAGGAGACTCCCCCGCTGCTGTGAGCTGAGGCTCCCAGCACCCTGGGGCTGCCTCCAGGAGGCTGAAGTTCTTTGACTCTGGTGGGCCACCCCTCTGACCCTGGGGAGTAGAGCCTTTCTGCTCTTTTCCAGGTTACCTTGAGTAAGAGAACTGCCTCACTGGGTCCCTCTGTGGGTTCTGTCTCTCGAAAGTTTAGTTAGAGTCTTTAGTTTATGAGTTTTTATCAGAGAGCTCCTAAGACTGGATCCCTTCATGTCCCCATCTTAGCTCCACCCACCCAGAATTTTTAATTATATAAATCATTTTTGATGATTTTCTCTTCTTTCTCCTTTTTTTCTCTTTAAATACTATTTATTAAATGTGATAGCTCTCAAGGAGAAAGTGGAGAAGTCTACTTGGGCAAAAATTGGTAATATAAAATAGTTATTAAGAAAATGTTTTCAAGGGGTGGCTAGGTGGCATAGTGCACTGGCCTTGATCAGGTCTCAGACACTTAATAATTACCTAGCTGTGTGGCCTTGGGCAAGCCACTTAACCCCATTTGCCTTGCAAAAACCTAAAAAAAAATGTTTTCAAAAAAGAAGATAGTTCCTGCCCTCAAGAATCTCATATTCAATAGGCAAAGACATCACATATACGTAAAAGTTGACCCTGAAAGGGAGTTTTGTTCTGAAGAGAAGAAATTGGGGGGGGAAGGAGTTGGCGGGGAGGTGGAACAGATGTAGTAAATATGTGGGAGAACCTTAAATGGCCCTGGTAAATGACTAGATGGCATGTGAAGCTGAAACAGTGACTATTAGTTTTGTTAAAAAAAAAATTCACTCCCTTTGGGGCAACTAAGTGATGCAGTGGATAGAGCACCAGCCCTGGAGTCATTAGGACCTGAGTTCAAAGCCAGGCCTCAGACACTTAATAATTACCTAGCTGTGTGACCTTGGGCAAGTCACTTAACCCAGATTATCTTGCAAATAAACCAAAAAATTTCACTCCATTGGAATTTCAAGAGGCAACTAGGTGCAGAATAGATAAAGCACTGGACTTGGAGTCAGGAGGCCCTAAGTTTAAATTTGGCCTTAGATACTTAATGTGTGACCTTGGGCAAGTCACTTAACCCCATTGTCTTCCCCCCCAAAAAAAAATTCATTCCCTCTTAGATTGATCATGAGCTCTGGTTTAAGTAGAGTATGTAAAAAATTCTTGACTGGGGTTTTTTTTAAGGGACTTTATCCCATTTTTTTCCATTTTCAGGCTCAAAAGAAAAACCTCAGGGTTGTTTTGATGTGCATTTCTCCTAATAGTAATGATTTGAACAAAAATATTTACCCTAAAATCTTTGAGTTGATTTGTTGTTATCCTTCATTTTCGAAGAGGGCCAAAATGACATCTCCATGTTGTACTCAAATAATAGTGAGTTGACTATGACTGATCATACCAATATAAGATTGGAAGACATTACCACAGGTAGTCAACACGAACATTTGGGGTGGATTCTTTTGTTTGTTTTGAGCTATTTCAATTCTCATAGAACATAACACCTTCTTAGATGAAAGCATGCCATGCTGAGCAGTCCCATATCATGGTATCAATTGCAAAATTCTTCAGGGAATACTTGAGAGTGTCCTTGTATTTCTTTTTCTGCCCATCATTCAGGTCCATGCTTGTGTGAGTTCACCACAAAAAAAAAAAAACCTTTTAGGAAAACATACTCTTGGAATTCAAACAACATGATCAGTCCATTAGAGTTGTACTTTCTAGAGGAGAATATGAATGCTTGCCAGTTTGTCTGAAGAAAGGACCTCAGGGTGTGGTTCTTTATCCTATCAGGTGACCTTTAGAATTTTGCTAAGACAATTCAAATGCAAGCATTTCAGTTTCCTGGTATAGTTCTGGTAGACTGTCCAGGTTTCATAGGAATACAGCAATAAGATCAGTACAAGGGCTCCATAGCCTTTAGTTTGGTAATCGGTCTAATATCTCTCCTTTCCCACATTTTTCTTCAGGACCGTTCACACACTGAGCTAGCTCTGGCAATGTGTGTGTCAACCTCATTATTGTTTTGTACATACTTGTAAAGTGTACTGCCAAGGTAAGTGAACTTATTCTCTGTATTCCAAACTTCTCCATTTGCTGTAATCATGGTTCCATATATGACTTGTATCGTGTTGGCTGATGGAACACCTTTGTTTTCTTGGTGTCAATTATTAGGCAAATTTAGCCCAAGGAGCAGAAAACTGATTCATACTTTGTTATATCTCAAATTCAGAGGTTGCAATAAGGGTATAATCAATTTGAAAAAAAAAATGGTATGGGTGATGTCTTTTGATTGCTGCATAAATTGTATTTAAGAGAAACAGAGTTGTAAGAAGACTTTGGCCTCACTCTTTTTTCCAAAGTCATCACAGTTCAGTGGCAGGAAAGAGTTAAAATGACTAGTGATGGTTCAAGATATAGTGTATGACCTTGGTGTCCTCAATGATTAACCTAGTTCTAAGTGTCTTAGAGCATCTCCTTCAGCTGCCTTCTTGACCACTGTGAACAAATTATTCTCATCTGCCCATTCCAACAGGGGAAATTGTCACATGCTTGAGATAATTCATCATTGGGTTTGAGCCCATCTTGGTTACCTTCAATCTGGATTAGCCAGTCTGCTGAAAGGATTTACCAGAGTGTGACCACTACACATTTTAGAGCTTCTTGAAGTCCCAGGTGAGAGTTAGTCAGATAAGCTAGAAACCAAAGTGGCTCTGAAAAGGATTCAGCAACCCTCACACCAGAGGTACTAGCCTTTCAGGAACACATCCAACTTTCTAAAATCATTGAATAAATCTGATTCTGGATGTCAAAGAACAAGAACCTAACACACTCACCTCTAAATTGATTACAGTGTTTTGCCCTCAAGAGATAGAGTAATTACTCTCTCATCCACAAAAAGGGATAGATATATTTCTTGTTATGAATATTATTTTATTTTTTAATTCCATGTAAAGATAGTTTTCAACATTCATCCTTTATATGTACAATCATGTTTAGCATATTACCATGTTATTCATGTTGTGAAAGAAGAATCATGTTTAGTACCCTACCATTCAAAATTCCAAAAAATTACTTTTATGAGTTAGAAAAAGGGGAGAAAAAAACCATGACAAAAAATTAAAATAAATTTTGAAAAATAAAAATAGTATACCTTGATCTACATTCAGACTCCATAGCATTTTTTCTCTGCAAGTGGATGACATTTCCCCCCACAAGTTTTTTTATTAATGAAAGATTTTATTTATTTTGAGTTTTACAATTTTTCTCATAATCTTGCTTCCCTCCCCCAGCCCCCCCCACAGAAGTCAGTCTATTAGTCTTTACATTGTTTCCATGGCATACATTGCTTTTAGTTGAATGTAATAGCAGAGAAATCATATCCTTAAGGAATAATAAGAGATAGAAAAATTACATAAGAAGATAATTTTTTTTCCCCAAAATTTAGTCTTTGTTCAAACTCCACAATTCTTTCCCTGGATACAGATGGTAGTCTCCATTGCAGATAGCCCAAAATTGTCCCTGATTGTTGCACTGATAGATTGAGCAAATCCATTAAGGTTGATCATCACCCCCATGTTGCTGTTGGGTGTACAATGTTTTTCTGGTTCTGCTCATCTCGCTCAGCATCAGTTCATGCATATCCTTCCAGGCTTCCATGAACTCCCATCCCTCCTGGCTTCTAGTAGAACAATAGTGTTCCATGACATATTATTTATATATATCACAGTTTGTTAAGCCATTCCCTAATTGAAGGACATTAACTTAATTTCCAGTTCTTTGCCACCACAAACGGGGCTACTATGAATATTTTTGTACAAGTGATGTTTTTACCCTTTTTTCATGATCTCTTCAGTGTATAGACCCAGTAGTGGTATTGCTGGATCAAAGGGTATGCACATTTTTGTTGCCCTTTGGTTGTAATTCCAAATTGCTCTCCAGAAAGGTTGGATGAGTTCATAGCTAAACCAACAATGCATTAGTGTCCCAGATTTCCCACATCCCTTCCAATACTGACCATTATTCTTTTTGGTCATATTGGGCAGTCTGAGAGGTATGAAGTTGCACCTCAGAGATGCTTTAATTTGCATTTCTCTAATACGTAGTGATTTAGAGCAATTTTTCATATGACTATGGATTGCTTTGACTTCCTCACCTGTAAATTGCCTTTGCATATCCTTTGACCATTTGTCAATTGGGGAATGACTTTTATTTTTGAAAATGTGACTCAATTCTCTGTATATTTTAGAAACGAGTACTTTGTCAGAAATATCAGTTGTAAAAATTGTTTCCTAATTTACTGCATTTCTTTTTATCTTGGTTAGAGTGGTTTTTCTCTGCAAAAGCTTTTTAATTTAATGTAATCAAAATTATCTAGTTTGTTTTTAATGATGTCCTCCATCTCTTCCTTGATCATAACCTGCTTCCCTTTCTATAGATCTGACAGGTAAACTACTCCTTGATCTCCTAGTTTTCTTATAATATTGTCTTTTATGTCTAAATCCTATATTCATTTTGATTTTATCTTGGTATAGGATGTGAGGTGTCTAATCCAAGTTTATTCCATACTAACTTCCAATTTTCCCAACAGTTTTTATTGAAGAAAGAATTTTTGTGCCAATAACTGGAGTCTTTGGGTTTGTCAAAGAGCAAATTACTATAATCATTTCCTGCTATTGCACTTAGTCTATTCCACTGCTCCACCACTCTGTTTCTTAACTAATACCAGACAGTTTTGATGACTGATGCTTTATAATATAATTTTAGATCTGTAAGGTTAAGCCACCTTCTTTTGCCCTTTTTTTTTCATTGGATCCCTGGACATTCTTGAATTTTTATTTCTTCATATGAATTTATTTGAAACTTTTTCTAACTCATAAAAGTAATTTTTTGGAATTTTGAATGGTTGGGCACTAAACTAATTTAGTTTTGGTAGAATTGTCATTTTTATATTAGCTCAGCCTGTCCATGAGCAGTTGATGTTTATCCAGTTATTTAAATCTGATTTTATTTGTGTGAGAAGTGTTTCGTAATTGTAATTCATTCAAAGTAACCTCAGACAATATAAAATACCTGGGAGTCTACCTGCCAAGGCAAATTCAAAAAATTCTCGTACAAAAATATTCTTAGCAGCCCCGTTTGTGGTGGCAAAGGATTGGAAATTAAGTGAATGTCCTTCAATTGGGGAATGGCTTAACAAACTGGTATATGTATGTCATAGCACACTATTGTTCTATTAGAAACTAGGAGGGGTGGGAATTCAGGGAAGCCTGGAAGGATTTGCAAGAACTGATGCTGAGTGAGATGAGCAGAACCAGAAAAACACTGTACACCCTAATAGCAACATGGGGGTGATGATCAACCTTGATGGACTTGCTCATTCCATCAGTGCAATAATCAGGGGCAATTTTGGACTATCTGTGAGGGAGAATACCTTCTTTATCCAGAGAAAGAATTGTAGAGTTGGAACAAAGACCAAAGACTATTACCTTCATTTAAAAAAAAAACAAACCTTATCTTATTATGTAATTTTGCTATCTCTTATACTTTATTTTTCTTCCGTATGGGCATGATTTCTCTCCTATCACATTCAACTGAGATCAGTGTATACTATGGAAACAATATAAAGGCTAAGAGAATGCCTTCCATGGGGGTGGGTGGGGGAGAGAGTCAAGAATGCGGTAAAAATTGTAAAACTCAAAATAAAATTTTTCAAAAAAAAGAAAACAATTGCCCCACAATTCTTTTAGAAATGTCAAGAGATGTATTTCCTCATCACCCCTTGGGTCCCCAGGCATGGATGGATTCTGTGGAATGAACCTATATATTAAATGACAATTCACTGAACCAGCTCAAGTTCATAATAAAAAAAAAATGATCCAAGAAAATTAGTATCTTTTTTCTTTTCTTCTGGAATTTTGGAGCTTTTAACCATAAACTAATCTAGGATAAATTAATATCACACATATTTGAATAGATCTATAAAGGATAATGGATACTTCACTCATTAGAATGCAAACTCCTTGTGGCCAAGACTATTTAAATTATATCCTCAATTTCTAAAATAGTAGCTCACATAGAATAAGTTTTTGCTAAATTCTTTTTAATAGCTACTTACTACCTGCTTGCTAAATTCTGTTTTTATCTACATTTTTCTTTTCTTTTTTCCTCTAGGTTAAAGGTCTGGTCCTGTCCTTTTACAGAATTCTTCAAAACTTAAATCAAGATTCTGTTTATGGAAAAATCAGATGTAAATTATATTTGCCTGTGGCCAGTTTGGAGGATTATCTAGCTGGAGAAAAAGATATTTTACTAATGACTAGATTCTAGCTCCGAGGACAAAGATATATTTTATTTATTTTTATCTCCCCTATTAAAAAATGTTTGTTGTTTTGTTGACTGAATGCATGGATGAATAAATAAGCATTACTATGGTACTCCTTACAAACTGTTTTGATATTTTAGTTGCTTTTGAATGATTCTGAATTAGGGTCTTTCACAGGATATAGGCAAATTTTTTAATAGGCCATCAAATTTTTACTACCAAAAGTCTTTACTCATGAACTTAAGAAAAACAAACAATTATGTTTAAAGACAGGATAAATTTTAGTCTATTTCTTGATAACTTTCAAGAGTTAGATGCAGGTCTGGGTATACTTAGTGGAATGTAGGTCACACTTTTGCAGATGCCATGCCCCTTAGATGTGACTGTTTACCATTAATCAGCAGGTGGTGAGAAATGTTCATTTTTCTGTCAAAATGTAGGTGGTAATCTTGGGCAGCTAGGTGGCATAGTGAATAGACCACTGTGTTTGGAACCAGAAAGATTCATCAATGAGTTCAAATCAGCCTCAGATATTTAATAGTTTTGTGACCTGAGCAAGTCACTTAACCATTTTTCTCAGTTCATAAAATATAAAATGGACTGGAGAAGGATATGGCAAACCAGTATCTCTGCAGGAAACCCCAAATGAAGACACGGAGAGTGGGATACAGCTCAACGTCAATGGTATTACCACAGTTAACAGGTAATTCAGACTAGTATTTTGAACAGCATACATAGAACAGCAATTCACAAGGCATTTAAAAATGAGTTGGAAAATATAAAGATTTTTTCTTAACTTTATTTGTAAAAATGAGGGAGAACCAATCAGGCAGACCAGTGAGATACATTAGAGAGGACAATGAACTTGGAGTTGGGCAATTCTCATTTCAAATTCCAATTTAGGCATTTATTTACTGGGTGAACCTGATTAATCAATGAACTTCCCTAGATCTCAACTTCCTCATCTGTAAAATGAGAGAGTTGTGTGGATTTGATGGCCTCTTAGCTCTAGATTTATGATCCAAAATACTTGACACTCCCTTGCCCCACAATAAAAAATGAGGAAGAGTTTTAGCACTTAGGTCTCAGAGGGTAGGACTAGAACTGGTAATTATAAAGAGAATGATTTTAGAGTGGAAAATCTGCCTAAAAATGGAACAGATTGCTTAGCAAAGAGTGCTCTGCAACATTGGAAATTTTTATGAAGAAGCTCAAAAGACAGTTGAGGAAGGTTCTAGTCAAATGTGGGTTGAACTATACCAGAGTTTTCAGACTTTGCTAATTAACAAAGACTTTTAAATTGTAAGAAACATTATTTGGCAGATGATCACAGCCACACCCATTGATTCATTTTAACTCTATTCCTCACATTTTTCCCCCTTTGTCATAGGATTTCATCTGTGTGGGGAACTTCCTCTATCATTTTATGGATGGAACATCCCAGTTATCTATTATTAGACCAGAAAGCTGACTAAAAGTACTGAGAAACATGGTAGGGGAGTAGATAGAGAGCTCAGAATTTAGGAAGTTCTAGATTAAATTCCATGTCACACACATACTGCCTTAGAACTCTAAGTCTGTTGTTGTTCAGTTGTTTTCTGTTCTCTTTGTGAACCTATTAACATATGTGAGGAATGTGGGGGTGTTTGGTTTCCACTAGAATGACAAGGGAGATTGTTAATTTATATTACAAAGACTGGAGTCTGTCTGTATTGGTGCCTATGGGCCTATGGGCAGGCATGTGAGTATAAGACAAACGAATTGGCCCCCAACCTGATCAAAACTTGAGATCAGATCAGGTCTGCCACATCTAGTTCTGAGTTAACCCAGGATCTGTGTCCTTCATCTTTTCGCCTGCTCAAGGTACTGTTTACTTCCCTGTGCTCATTTGTAAAATGACTGGGGGGGGGCGGGGAAGAGAACATATGGAAGTGAATATTTCAATTAGATTGTGACCCTGGCCAAAGACTGGCATGAAGGGAAGAGGAATAGGCCTTTCACACTGCATATAAGACCCAGTATTGCCATAATTTGGGGCCTCTTTCCTTTAAGAGAGATGATCCATCTTTGCAAAGATGTATCAATAAAAGTCATTTTAATCACTCTAGACTAAGTATAATGATGATTCATTGATAACACATATATCTTGGCAAAGACACTAGAGTGATTTGTCATTTAATTCTCCATCTTATTTTACAGATGAGGAAACTAAAGCAAACAGGGCTAAGTGACTTGCCCAGGGTCACATACCTAGTAAGTCTTTGAGATAAGATATCCATTTATATAATATTTTACATATTAACCTTGTAATATAAATACTGATAGTATTAGTTTTACTAAACTGTTGTTATTCAGTCATTTCCAGTCATATACAACTCTTAATGACCCCATTCAGGGTTACATTCAGGTTAACAACTAAACTGGAGTGTTTTTCCATTTCCTTTTTTAGTACATATAGATAGGTTAAGACAGACATTATAATAGATGCTTAATACATGTTTATTCTTTTGATGAAGGAAACTGCCAAGGGACAAATTTAGGCTCCATAGGAAAGGGACTACGTCTTCCAAAGTTGAATGCACTGCTGCATAGGAATTTTTCAAACCAGACTGAATTGCCACTGTTGACTCTAGAAGAGACAATTTTCCAAGAATTAGGTAGACTGTAGCTATTAAGATCTCTTCCATTTCTGAGATTCTGTTAAGGAGATGTCAGATAACTACTATGAAATCATTAATAATGCTTGTCAATTGGTGGAGTAGATATTTTATACTTTATTCACAACAGCATCTGCATATATTTGAAAAATCTAAATTTGCATGTGTGCCCTGTGGGTATATACATTTACACATATAAAACTGAAATCCCATCTAATTTATCTAGAAGTTATCTTCACTGAAAATACCTGTCATCAATACAGACTATTTGCTTCTTTAAAATTTGTACTCCAGTTATTTAAAGATGTTGGGAGTTTAAGGACTTTGCTCTAGGTCAAATGGCCATTATTATCTGGGGTTGGGCTTGAAGCCAAGTCTTATGGAGGCTAAACAAACCTGCTTATCAATATATAAGCACCACATTATCTATTTCCTCAAGAGAAGCAGATTTGCTTATTTATTACACTGAGACATTTCATGAGATAGCAGATACTGTTTCATAGATTCCAATCTGGAAATCTGATTAAAGCTTTGTATGCTTTTGGATGTAGAGCTCCCTGGGTTAGAGGGTCATCCTATTTGAAGATTCTATTCAATACTAAATGCTTCAAAAACCAGTAAGTGAAATACTCTGTTTACACAATTATACACTATGTCTACCACTTTAAAAGAGGAAGGCTTCCGAGTTCATTTTAATAGATATGTACTCCGTCCTCTACTCTGATTCACTGCCATTAGATTCAAACTCTGAAATCATGAAATTCCTTGACTTTCTTCAGGTTGCTCTGTTCATTCATCATCTAGGACTTAAAAAAATTCAAACTGGGGATCAATTCATTCGTTTGCACTCAATCTTTTTTATTAAGAGGCATTCTGGTTGGAGGGACATTTGAATATGGAAAGTTTCATCTGAATTCAAAGATGTTTTTTATTTGGGATGTATCTACAGACCTTTGAGGGAAGGTAATGGAAAAATGAAGAGATCAGTTCTTTTACCAAAATTGTGCATGTGTCCATTAAGTATTGAGGTGTTGGGGGGAGAGAGTTGACTGTGAAGCAATGGACCACAACTAGCTAGAGAAGTGAATCAATTTCTCTAGATGAGCAGGGAATAGTATTATATTTGACATTTAATAACTCATATTTCTCTGTTGTTTTAAAATTTATTAGTCACTTACCTCACAACAACCCAGTGAAAATTACTTTTCTTTTTTTATAACACATACCCCATCTGTAAATAATGCAATATGGAAACACTGTTAATTCTCATTTTGAATATTGGTTCAAAAACAAGAAAAAGCCAAGTTCCTTCCCCTCTTTAAATTCCTACCCTACATATTCTTTTTCTAAAGCAGATCTTGTTATAATTTCTTTGATAACCTTATAGGAATAGTAACATGTGTTTTAGGTACTATATATTTTCTGCAAAGAAATATATTGTTGTGTTAAAAGTCTTTCTTTCCAGAGAAAATACTTATTACTTCATCTTTTTGGATAGGATTGAGATATAAAAGATTCTTAGAGTCCCATTAAATTTTCAATCAAGTGGAATCAAAGCTGACATCATCAATGTTTCCTAGTTTCCTGAAATCAAAGTTTAAGGGAGAGGAAATGCTGAACACGTCTCTCCTCTCTTTCCACTGTTTGGATGGTTTTCTAATATGTTTAATGAGTATTTTACATTTATGATTATTTATGTAGTAAAGTCACCTCACCTTCAGTAGAGTGTTCTGCAGACAGTAGGTGCTTTAAATATATTCATGAATTCTCAAAGCATGGGTGCCTCAAGTCTCCAGACTCCTTGAAGTCTAGTCTGAAACTCATTTACATGGTAAAGAAACACATACATAACAGAAGTACACACTTTAGGTATTACAGGATTGATAACTCTAGAATCTATGGGGGTGCTGTATCCATTGTCTCAATCAATTTTCTTTTTTTTTTTTTCCAGGGCTGCAGAGGAGATGAATTGCTCCCTTAGATTATGGGAAGGTCACTTCTTTTGGTGATGAGATGGGGCTGATGGGGCCAGCTTGATGGTCATTTTCACCTCCCGGCGAGGGGGAAAGAAGACTGCACCTTGCTGTCACTAGCATCAGATGACAGTGCAGTCCCTGGATCTTTTAGTTAGGCAGTGGGAGACGGCAGCAGCAGCAGCATCAATAATAGTGGCTGCAGTCACTTCATGATCTTGGAATCTGGACTGCAGGTGCGCCCTCTGCAGCAACCAGGAATCATTAGGGTCTTCCAAACAGCCCTCAGGAGCCAGGGAAAAGTGCATTTCTTGTGGCAGCAGGCATTAGAATTGAGCTGGTATCACTGAGGCTATATCTGATTCTGTTTGGGGGAAAAGTTGAAAGGAACCAGTTGAAATACCTTAGATTCCTGGTACCTCACTTTGAATATATACCAACTTCTTTCTGAGAATACAGCTGTTTAAGCAAATGTCTTAGAAGGCTCAACACCTGACCCCTTAGGGAATTCTTTCATCTCCTCCTCCAGTCTCTTGAAATTTTACATTTGAGTAATAAAATGACACAAAGACAGTTTGATTCTTCTTTTTTATGCATGCAAAAAGCAAACCTGTTTATGAACTGGAAAACTACTTCTACCAATGCAAGCCAACCCCCTTATATATATATATACATATATACATATATATAGTATATATTATATATGTATATAGTATTATGGACCTATGTATGGGTGGATGTATGTTTATATATAGTGGATAGAGCATTGACCTTGGAGTCAGGAAGAGGAGAGTTTGAAACTGGTCTTGGACACTTGGCACTTACTAGCTGTGTGATGTTGGACAAGTCACTAAACCCTGATTGCCTTGAATTCAGTTGTCCTGATCCATATCTAGCCACTGGACCCTGATGCTCTGGAGGAGAAACTGAGGCTGGTGAATTAGCCCAGTATTCCCTCACTCAAATCCAGTTCATGTGCTTATGGTGATGTCACCTTCCTAATAATGTCATGATCTTCTTTAAGAAGGAAGGACAAGCTTCATGTGTGGAGAGAGAGAGAGAGAGAGAGAGCAGATACATATAGTCATGGAGTTATCTAAAGCATTGAAAAATTGAAAAGTTAAGTGACTTATCCAGAGTCATGCAAAGGCAGCAACTTGACTCCAGGTTTCCCTTTGAGTTTCTCTTGTGGGCTGCAAGAGAAGTCTTCAGTAGAATATTCTCTATTCGAAGTTGGGAAGTTATAAGCTGTTGGAAAGTGGCCCGGACACGTCTGCTTTTGCGTTTTCCAGGAATGGGGAATAGGGAGAAGGGAAAGGGGGGTAGAGCAAGAGGAGACTTTTGTTGAACTTTGAACCCTTCCCTCCACTCTAACTGGGAAAAGAAGGTCTTCTAAGTAAAGTTGGAGGCGAGCTAGAACCTCGGACTTCACACCTGGCATCCAGTAGCCAGTGGAGACTCTCAAAAGGACAGTGGCGGGGAGAGAGGAGTGGAAGGGGGTGGGGGTAAGGAGAATAGCGAAGCTGGATATTTAAGACCACGGGAGAAAGCCCAGCAGGGAGTTCAGGCTTCTTGAGCAATTTCTCCAGGGAAGCGTGCTGTAGGTGCAGACATGGCATTCTTATCTTCACTAAAATAGATTCGGGATGATCTCCCACCTTCCTCGAGACCTTATTTTATTTTCCCTCTGAATAACCCTTTTCCTTTTTCGTTCGTCTGTCGCTTTTAAGGTGACTGGAACGTTCAGTTCCTCAGACCTCATTGGATGATACTAATGGCTCCCCTTTCCCTTCCAATGTTCTAAACTGGTGGATATAGCGGCACGTTTGCTCCCTAGCGCTATGTTTATCGCCTGCTTTCTTCCTTTGCTTCTCACTACGACTTACACCCTTTCCCACCCCCCCACCCCCGATCCCACCCCACTCTCAGTCTCCTCCAGGCCCTGGGCTAAGCAACAGAATTCTGGACAATCCTAGCTCTTCCTCTCTCGGGCCAGTTTGCAGTGCAGACAGTTAGGGCTCTTTTCTGCCCCCCCCCCCCAGTTTGCTCCTCCCTCTTTCCCTGCTTCCCCCTCCCACCTTCTCCCACCCCTGGCTTCATGGATCCCAGAGTACCTAGCGTAGGGGGGGATTGAGAAGGTTGCTTGAATCCTGGAAACCTCAAGTGGAGTCCTTCAGTTCTCCTTAGAGGAGTCAGGGGACTGGGAACCGCCCCCATCTTCTCCTCCGTGCCCCCGCCCCGCAAGCCCAGAAGACTCTCAGTCAGACCTGGCTTTGCCCTGGCCACTCTGGGCCAGCCTGGGGAGGACAGGGAAGAGGACTGAGGAGCGACCAGCTGCAGCCTTCCGCTCCCTAATTAACTCCCGGCGCCCACCTCCTTTCCGATCCCTCCTGCGGGACGTTCCGCCACCCCCTCCCTTACCTCTGCCCCTCCCCATCTGGTCAGCCCGGCTCCCCAGCCCCGCTGAATGGAGTTCTTCGGTGAGCACTGCCCCAGCGGCCGCTAGCAACTTCCCGCCAGCCACCGGACACCCCCCAAAAGCCCCCATTTTTCAAAGGATGCAGCAGCGCCGTGGGCGGCTGGGAGACCACGGCTGCGGACAGACCAGCCTGGCGCACAGCAGTAGCGGCGGCGGCGGCGGCGGCGGCAGCATTGGGGCGCCGGGGCGGCTCTGGAGGAGCGAAGGCTTCACAAGTGAGAGGAGCCCCGGAGGTGGTGCCGCAGAGAGCCCCGGGCTCTGCAAATAATCGGGGCCGCCTCGCGCCCAAGGGGGCGGCAAGAGGAGGAGGAGGAGGAGGAGGACGAGGAGGAGGAGGAGGACGAGGAGGAGGACGAGGAGGAGGAGAGGGAAGTCCAGTTCTTGGCGCTGCGCGCGCGGCGTGCAAAGAGAGGGGCTGCGTTCCTTCAGGCTCCCCTTACCCCAGAGGCTGGATCATGCTCGCCCTCCCCGGCGTCACCTTCCGAGGAGGACGAAAGGACTAGAGCTTGGCGCCCTTTCCCAACTCCTCGGGCTCCTTTTTCTCCCGTTGGGTCTTTCTGTTAAATATCGAGGAACTGCCCCCTCCCAGCCCCCCGGGGCGCTCCATCCCCTTCCCTCCTCTCGGCCGCGGCTCCCGGGTCCGGCGCGATGGAGCTGTCCGACGTGCGCTGCTTGAGCAGCACGGAAGAACTCTACACCATTCACCCGACACCCCCGGCCAGCGGCGGCAGCGGGGGGAGCGGCGGCGGCGCCGGCGGGGGCTCGCGACCCCAGAGGCTGCTGTGGCAGACCGCGGTGCGGCACATCACCGAGCAGCGCTTCATTCACCAGAGCGGCGTCTGCGGCGGCAACGGCAAGGCTGGCGACCCCGGCGGCCCCCAGCAGCACGCGCCCCCCCTCCGGCAAGCCCCGGCCCTCCCCCTCTACCCTCTGGGCCCGCCGGGCCGACCGGGCTCGGCCGGGAAGGGCGGTCACAACAACGGGGGTGGCCCCACCAGAGTCTTCCCCGAACGCAGGGGCAGCAGCGGGGACCTGGGATTCCTGCACCTCGACTGCGCTCCCAGCAACTCGGATTTCTTTCTCAACTGGGGCTACACCTACCGAGGGGTGATCTTCCCCACCCTGCGGAACTCCTTTAAGTCCCGGGACCTAGAGCGTCTCTACCAGCGCTATTTCCTGGGACAGCGGCGCAAGTCCGAGGTGGTCATGAACATCCTGGACGTGCTGACCAAACTGACCTTGCTGGTGCTCCACCTGACCCTGGCCTCGGCCCCCATGGACCCCCTCAAGGGCATCCTGCTGGGATTCTTTACGGGCATCGAGGTGGTGATCTGTGCTCTGGTGGTGGTCCGGAAGGACACCACTTCCTACACCTTTCTACAGTACAGCGGACTGGTGACCTGGGTGGCCATGACGACTCAGATCCTGGCCGCGGGTCTGGGCTACGGGCTGCTAGGGGACGGGATTGGCTATGTGCTCTTTACTCTCTTCGCCACCTACAGCATGCTGCCGCTGCCCCTCACCTGGGCCATCCTTGCCGGGCTGGTCACTTCTCTAGTGCAGATCGCCCTGGAACTAATCATCCCCCGCTTGCCGGTGAATTCCATCAACCAGGTACCTCCCCTTCCCCCTTCCCTGCCCCCGGCTTCTGGGGAGCCTGGAGAATGTTTATGAGTATATTCTTCAGTGCGTGACGGAATAGACTAAATGACCTCTAAGATCATCTTTCCAAGATTCTAGGCTTTGTATGGGTAATGCTGATTTGACAACTCTTGAACAGTATCATCCTCCTGTCCCTTCACCCCCTCCCCCTTTTTGGCACTACGGAAAGAGCAGAGGGGAGGTGCCCTTGTTCGTAATCTAAGCCGAGAACAATAGCGATCATTAAGAAACTGTGTAGTAGTCCAGGACAATATCTTTAAGGCTCCTTCCAAATTAAAATTCTTTCTGACATGTATTGAAGTGTTGACTATGGGAGGACGTGATTCAGATGCTGATTGCGCTAATTACCTATCAGTGTGACCTTAAGTCATTTCTTTCTGGGCCTCAGTTTTCCATCTGTAAAATGTGGACGTTGGGATCATTCCAACTCCGAGTATTTCTGACCTTTGTCTTCCATGTTCCCAATCCCCAATCCTTTTTTCCCCATATTTCTCTTCGCCCCCCCCCCCCTTCCCCTATTCTTACAATGTTTTCTAACTGGGAAATAGTTTCTGAGAACTTTTGGACCTTTAAGAAATCGCAAAAGAGCAATAATAGTGGTATTTTATGTGTGTATAATATAGCTTTTCATGTTTATTCTCTCTTAATGAGGACCTTCTCCCTTTAACTGGGTGAAGTTCAATTCTTTGAATAAAGAAAGTGGGAGGTGGGGGGAGAGGAAAAAGGACTGGTGTTTCCTAGGAGGGCAAGCTGAGTGATTTGAAACTTTTTCAGGCTAAAGGATGATCTTCATTCATTCCTCCCCTAGCTCTGAATTTCTGGGATAAAAGTTATTACTACATTTGGATAGGAAACTCAAGGTGAAAGATTTCTCCACTTCATTCAACTAAACCCAGGAAATAGAGTAATGCTCCAATTATTTCTTTCCCTGATATATCTGTAGTTGAAGACTATAAGAGGGGCAGCCCTCCCAGGGTGACCAAAGTCAAGGAAAAGTTATATTATTATTAGAAATTTGATTGTGTGTAATTTTTTCATATTGTTTCTCTTTTGCTCCATTAAAACCTATAAAAGTTCATTTTTACATAGTATTTTGTCTTCCTCATATTTTGCATAGCTAGTGAACAGACATTGGTGAATGCTAAACATTAAAATCATTCAATAGTACTGAATGCATGCTTTTTTAAAACTTTAGTGCCTCTAAAATGCATCACACATCATTGGGCTTCAGGTTATGTTGTCAGTTTGGTATTATGCTTTTCCTTTGATAAGTCTATATATCCACATTTGCTCTCATTACTCATCTGCATGGTTGTTTTTAGAATACATGGAGTTTATTATGTATGTGACAATGGGCATGGTTTGGTTAGATCTGGGTACATTGACCATAAAACTTATTTAAAATAATAAATGAGTAATTTCTAGAAATCCTAACCTTCAAAATTAGCTTCTGATAAATTCACTATACTCTTTGGGGAGTATTAAGGGTAGGTAGGGGGATCCTTTAGACAACAGCATTACAATGTTTTCTCAAATGTAATCACAGTCCTGTCACTTTTTGGATATGGATTCCAACAGTTTGAAAATCTCTTTCCTACTAAATAGCTCTTTCTTTCTCTGCTACTCTCACATGTAAAAAATTAACACTGAACAAATCATTGTGGAGTATGTATTAGAGGGGGGAAAAATGAGAGAGACAGAGACAAGGCAGAGGAGAAGGTGACTTTATGCTTTTTCTTCTATACAGTTATTTGAAGAAATTATACCTTGAGGTATAATTGACAATTTTTTTCATATTATATTCTTTCTTAATGGCACTTATATACTTCATTTAAAAATTAAATAATATTGGGAATAGAATGTCTCAGGTTGTTTTCAGGTGGCAAACTTAATAGTTTCAAAGAACAAAATATTTATAAATTTTTAGTCTCTATGTTTTTTACAGTGAAATAAATCCATAAATTCAGTCACTATCTTTACATGCCATTCACATGTTACCAATTAGTGGCTTAACCTTTTTTACCTTTACTTCGAATTCACTGAAAAATGAACTTTGATCCATAAAATACATGCTAACTTGTCTTCATATTTTGATGTTATTGTTTTCTAATGCACATTAACTGATTGGTTAGCATGCTATGGTTATTATTAGTGTCTTGGGGTGTCTGACTGTCCTTAACCTTTGGTGACAGTCAAAGGAGCTCTCCTACAGCTGTAGGTGCTGAATAGTTTTGCTTTCTACATTTTTTCCCTTTGGCTCCCTCTAGTGTTCTCAGTATCTTTCCAAAATATCCCACCCCTTTTCTTTTAAATACATTTGGGCTGATGATTTATTTTCTTCTATTCTTTTTTTTTTTAAGTGATGTCTCTTGAGTTTATCTTCATGCACTCAGTGATTCCCCAAACTTTTAAAATGCACTTTGGACCTTATACTAAGACAATGACTTTGAATGTAACATCACTTTTAAACTTTATACCAGGAATTCTTATCACTTTATAAGACTTATTGTATAAGATCTGGCAGTCTTATAAAGCCTATAAACCCCTTCTCAGGATTTTAAAATAATAAAACAAAATTTTCAGAATTAGAAAAAAATGAATAATGTTGAATTATCTTTATAGATAAATGACAGAAAAAGTTCACAGATCCTAGGTTAAGCTCTCCTGTTCTAGGTACCAAAATATCTTCTAAAGATATTCTTTTCATTTGACAATATCAAAAAGTCAAATGATATGATAAGTGATATTAACAAATAGAAAAAAATGGTAACTTTTTCTAAAGCATACTTAGAAGGGTTATGATTTCATGAGTGACATTTCTCTACCAAAGTGACACTGAAGCCCCATTATTTGCATAGTAAATACTCTTCATGAATTGTTTTTGGACACCTCATACATCCAAATGTGCCCATAATTTTGTGACTTATAATTCGTAATCATAATTTTGTTCAGATGAAACCATCTAAACTTTAGCTATAGTTGTTCTCAGATGGAGAACACAAATTAATTTGCCACTGGGTTAACTCTCACTTTGATTCCACTGGCATAGCATTCAAGAACTCCTGGATCACACCAGCACTATTATGAGAGATGGACTTTAGTGCAGAATATATTAATTGTATATGCATGCAAACACTCATTTAAGTATGTGGAATGTAAACATCTTAGGGGTCCTAATAGTAATTTCTGTGTAGTAACTCTGAGATTTATTATTCCGTATAACTATGAAATTTTTCACAAAGTGGATACCTAAAGGTAACACCATGTATGATGCATGAGTGAACATTTACTGAAGGAGCTAAGGGAAAGCTACTGTTATACAAATGACTGAAATGCATGCAGGAGGGTGTTCTGCAGTAACTTCATCATTTCTCTCAGCAGGGCATGGGCTTATCAGCTGACAGCCACAGACCCTGGGATCCCATCCCATCTCAAAATTAATTTTGACTTCCATTAAGAGAAGTGCTCATGTTAACTTAGCATCTTCAAAAAATCAGGAAACAAAAATAGAGCTCAGAGGCAATGCATTTTTAACAGCTGTTTTATCTCTCTGAAAATACAGTTTCTAAAAGTAAAATAATATCAGTAATTGTTTCTACTCAAGTCAGTTCTGTGAGAAGCTCTCTCCTCTCCAAGAAGGAAATCAGATCTGTGATACTGTAAAATTAATGAACCTATAATTCTCTTTCTTTATAAAATGTAGAAAGAATAGGTCTTAGTGCACTTTACCAAGAGCTAAGAGTAGCAATGTTTCCTAAAAGAAACTCTCCCAGGATTACACAAAGACATAGTTTATTTCTCCACCCCCCCCCACTCCAAATACCAAGGTTAGAATAAAGTCATCCCTTTCTTATCTGCAAACAAAGAGTTACATCTCTAAGAAGATCTACCCTTCCTGCTGCTTTCTTCTTCCCCAGGGAGAGTGGAAAAAGTGATTAATTCCCCAAGGGTATGGACCATTCAAAAGGCTCATTTATTCCTCTGCTCACCTGAGCTCTGTCATTAGTTGTAAAACTGATGCTCCCCAGAGTAGCACTGTCTTCCCAAAGGTGTATCAGTTTCATGCCAACAAAGGAATAGAATGTATCTGATATAAGCCAAGGACAAGCATTTCTTTGCCCTCTCTCTGTTTCTATGACTGACTTCCTACTCATCTTAGGCTGATAAATTGCCTTGTTGTTTTAGTTTATCCGTTTTTCGTAAATATACATAAGAGCACCAGGGACTGATAATTTTGACTAGAAGGGCTACTAGAAGAAATGGACGTGATCTAAATACTATTACCAATAGTTTTAATATTTTTTTAATGCTAGTGAGAATTATAACTCTCTGGTATTTCACTGTTTCCTAAATATATTCAACAGCTGTGGGTGGAAATCATTTTAGAGGTTGGACTTTGATATTCAATTATAGTTCATAGAAAAAAAGCAATGATCTGAGGCTTTCCTTTGGTGAATCCAAAAATGTACTTCATTAATCTTCTGGTAACATAAGAGTGGTGAAGTGATTTGTCTATGTTAACCAGACTAATAAAAGGCCATCCAAATAGGAAAGGACTAGTTCTTACCAAGGTCAAATATCATGGGGAGCTGAATTTAGCACATGACTGCTAATCCTATTCCTCTTTCCACTCCAATCTCAATTTAGTCCCACTGAACAATTTTTTTAGGAATCTTTTGGCTCTGAATTGGATGAAAGGTATCTATAAATTTGTGCATGTATGTTGTGTGTATGTTGCTTATATATAAATCAAGATTTGACTTGGCATAGAAACCAAACCATTGGAGAAAATAGCCAACTTTTAAAATAATTTTTAAGGAAAGAAAAGGCCAGTTTAACGATATAAGTATCTAAAATATCTTACTCAGCTCAACTTATATCATAGAAAGAAAATTCTCTATTTTGTGCTTAACAAATGTTACATTGCTTAATCACCCCAGTCTGAGTTTTGAGATAGTCTTTTCAAAAGCAAAAAGTAAATGTTCTATAGCTGAATAAGTCTAGACCCCAGCTGAATTGATCACTACAATTTATAGACTACATTTATTTGAAAAACCTATGGCATTCTGCCTGTACATTTTTCTTCAGCAAATTCTTAAAGGTTTTTAAAAAATGATTGCAGCATCCCAGCATGCCTGAGGGAACAAAAATACCTCTCCAATAAACAGATTTGAGTGTCAACCTTCCCAGGGGGTTCCTATGGATGCCAGAGAACAGAAATATTATTCTTTTACTGGTGAAAAATATCTTGAGACTATCCTTTTAAATTTCCTTTGCTAGATGCAGGGTAGAAGAAAGGATTTTAGCATATGATGGCTGTGTGACAGTTCAAAGCATCTAGTTAAATTTCTCCTGATTATTCTCTGCCACCTTTGCCCTGCCATTTCCTAATGGGTTCAGATTTTATAGGTTTAGGGCAATTCATAAGATGATGGTGCAGCTGGCTTTCTTCTTGATTGAATTATCAGTTTGCTTTTCTTCATTTTCAGTAGCATCACCTTACTGATATCTGTGGGTCAGAGAATAAATATATTCAAATTGGGGGTTGGGAAAAGCTCCTTGAGTGAGGGGTGTAGATGAATGGCTCTGAGGGGGTACTTTTCTTCTGGAGCAGCTGCAAGGAATGTCCTGTTTAATAGTGCAAACACATTAGTCATATTTACACTTTGATGATTGATGGCATTTTAAGAGCTCATCAAAAATGAGTGAAACCAAGCATAAAAATGAAAGATGCACACACATACAAAAAAAAAAATCACTTATCCCAAACTCAGTGCAGCAAGGAGGCACTTTTCAATCGAAGGTCACTACTGTGATCAAACTGATGTGACATTTTGCTGTTTTCTAAATACTTCCTGTGATCCCAATCTTGTCATTTCATTAATCCAGATGTTTTTTTTGTCTGATTCAAAGTATATGCACAATACAATCGAATGATCATGTCAAAAAAAAACTTGTCTTTGTGAAAGAAGCTAGGCACATATTGACCCAGTGAAGCACCCATAGGCAGGATCTTATCAGGAATCTTTGGATGATCAACATACCAGTTCATTTGACATCTTGACTGTGAAGTGTGGAATCTTCTTCTTTTTCTTCTTTTTGTCTCCCCCTCCCCATTTTGTCCCCCCCACCTTTAAACCAAGAGGAAAATTTAAGGTGGAGAGGGAAAGAATGTTGTGGTACGAAAGTTTTGACTTCAGATTGCAAGAGAATGGCTTATGGATTATGGAAATTATACCTTCTTCAGTATTTTTCAAGGTATCCTGAGAGGCAGAATATTCTTGGGCCTAGGGTGCAACAATAGAAACTGGAAAATCAATCTAAGAGTGAGTGAACAATGCTTCCTGGGGAGTTATAATTGAATTTACACACTCAAATCATATCATGTGAGTTTGTTTATAAGGAACTATTTTAAGAAGTCAGGTTACTTAAACAGCACTTCCTATGTCAGTTTTTCTCACTGCAAAATTTTTCACAGTCGGCCCTACTGGGTAGAGGAAGAATACAGAATAGATGAATTAACTACTGTGGTGCCAGACTATCTGGGGATACAATGCAGCATCCCTGTAGGAATGAAAGCATTTTTTTCCATTTAAACCAAGGGCCATGGACTGTTCTCTTGAAGATGTTCTATCTGGGGTTTATTGATGGACTGTGCTTAGATGAATTTGAATTTGCTGGTCTCTTTGTAAAATGTACATTGAAAATTGAGCAAGAATGTATCTGATTCAATATCTGAAGTGCATATTTTCCCATTTATACTATTCACATGTCCAGCTTCTGGAATTTTATAGTCCTTTTTCATGCCTTAACTCCAGTGTTTCTAATTGTACAAATGTCTTGCAAGAAGAATTCTCTCATAAATCAAGATTAAGAGGTAAAGTTCTGAAGGGGAAATTCCAAATTTCAGCAAAGACATGAAGCTAATCCATTGCTTTCCTCCTTCCCCACAAATTGCCCTGGCCACTTTGGGATTAGTAATTCTTAAAAATTCAAGGTTATATCAATTAAAAGAAAAATTAAATTATACTCAAGAACCATTTTATTTTGAAAAATGAAGGGTTATTTTTCATCTTAGCTGATTTTATAATCAACTGGAATAAACATTTCAATCTCTGTTGTTTGGGATTGCATTGCTATGATATAGTATCTCCTAAATTTATGAAATCATAAGGGTAATTAAAATCAATTTTTTCCCTTTGGCTCAGAAGGTAGAGGGAAAATGTACAAGAGAAACTACTTTGTAATGAGTAAATTTCTTTGCATAGGATGACAGTGATAAGAAGGGACTGGCCTTGGTGACTGGGTTTAAGAATCGTCTACTACTGCAGGATATGAGTAAGAATAGGCAAGTCATTTAGGCTTTTAGCACCCTAGGAAACTTTCTAAGAGTATGTACTATAGATGAGTTACAGGTCAGCATGGGTGGATAGATAGATGTTCTATATCTGGAAATTCCCAAATCCAAGAATTCTCAGTTCTAAAACAAAACAAATAACAGCAAAAGAGTAAATTACAGGGATTTAAATTGTTTCTCTTATGGAGAAGGTATCTGAAGAATATGATAGCTGTCTTCACAAAGGAAATGGGAGAAGTGTAAATCTAGAGCATTTTCATTCCAAATATTCAAATGAACTATTTATGCCTCTACCTGTGGTCCTCTTCTGCCTTTATATTGAACTGAACAACCACAGTCAAACATACTACTTTGACCTGAACATCATGATGTCATTGTTCCTCTTCATGCATGAAAAATGAACAGTAATAGCTGTCTGCAGAAGAATATGATTCTATAACAGGCTCAGGGAACACCAACCCTCAGGCCATATAAGGTCTGAAAACATCATCTGATCTAGTATTGCCGAGGCAACCACAGGGAGGACCCAAAATTCATTAAATCTAGGAGCCTTTTAGCTATGAATTAATTAAATGTTTGACCAACTATAGCGGGCTTATTTTTTAAGTTGATAATTTTGTATGACCCTCAAATGGTGTTATAAATATCCAAATGGCCCCATCTCTGCTCTAGAGCATAACTTCAACATCCTGTCATGCACATAGTACACTGGAAAAACACATTCTGGTTGTGGCCCTTATCACCTGTGTGACCTTAGTCACATAACTTTACTTCTCTAATTTTCCATTCCATATCTGAAAAGTCAGGTGGTTAGATTAGATGACCTTGAAAGTCTTTCTAGCATTAAATACATGATTTTTTTTTTAAATTAGACCCAGGAAATGACTTTGATTTCATTCAAATATAATTGGATTCAATTTGATATTTATTTATTTATTTATCACAGTGGGGTTAAGTAACTTGTCCAAAGTCACACACACACACACAGAACTAGATAATTTTTAAGTGTCTGAGACCAGATTTGAACTCAGGTTCTCCAGACTCCAGGGCCAGTGCTCTATCTACAGTGCCACCTAGCTGCCCCTTGATAATTATTTATTAAGTTATTGCTGTTTGTAAAATACTCTATTTAGTGCAAGAGATATAAAGATGATAGAAGACTCAATCCATGGTCTCAAAGAATTGGTCCATCTAGTAGGGGAATAAAAAAAAATACAAAGAATGACAAATAGAAGTATTATCATTAATACATAAGAAATGTTCCAGTTTTAAGAAGGGAAAATTATTTTATAGTCAAGGGGTATTGGAATTACTTAACAATTGGAATAGGAAAAGCTTAGACCCTGGGATCAGAAGATTTAGAGCTAGATGAAGAAATTGAGATACAAAGCAACTATGGCCTTCTTCTCAAGGTCATACAATCAGTCAGGCCCATTCATTAATTGCCTACTTTATAGAAGGCTCTATTTTAAGTTCTAAGAATACAAAGGGAAAAAAAAACCCAGTCCTCAAGGAGTTCATTTTAATAGTAGAAATGACACAAAAATCACTATGCAGATATAAGATATATGCAGGGTAAATAATTTTGGAAGGATGGTACTAAACTGGAGAGGAATGAGAAGAGGGACAGATGAGGAAAAAGACAGATAAAGACTGAAGAAGGTAGCAATTGACCTTTTTTTTAAAAAAATTAAATATGTTTGTTTTGTATTGCACCTTGGTCTCCCTATTTCACCAAGGCTGCAAGTGCAATAACTATTAGTGGTCACTCATGAGTCTAATATTTATGGTCTAAAAACTTTAACCTGCTCTGTATTTAACCTAGGTCAGCTCATCTCTCCTTAGATAGCCTGATTGCCTTCCACTCCTCACTCTTGGGGGGAATTGGGGAGGGTCTCATCATGTCTGTATCAGATGAATGGAGTTTTGCCCTTTTATAGTATAAGTTTCCTCAATTCAAGTGATAGAACAGCCTACTAGCAGGGGTTACAGGCTTACACCATTATACTCAACTTGAGTTGAGCTTTAAAGGAAGCTAGAAAAGCCAGGAGGGAGAGGGGAGAAGGAAGAGCATTCCAGACCTAGCGGTAGGTATCAGAGCTAGGACTTGAACTGAGTTGCACTGCCTTCAACCCAGACTCCTTTTTACTAAATAGTTTAACAAGATAGTTAACTCTCCTTACCTGAGAGTGTTCAAATAGAGGCTAGTTGAGTCACTGTCATTGAGATTCTTGAAAAAATAATAATAGTTTAAGGGTTTTCTAGGAGCCTCAGTGGATAGAATGCTGAGCCTGGAGTCTAGAAAACTCCTGTTCCTGAGTTCAAATCCAGTTTCAGATATTTTTTTTACTAGCTGTGTAAACCTGAGTGTGTCACTTAATCCTATTTCCTCAGTTTCCTCTTCTGCAAAATGAACTGGAGAAGGAAATGGCAATTTGGTCCAGTATCTTTATCAAGAAACTCCCAACTGAGGTCATGAAGAGATGAACAACCAACAGAATTTTTGGTAAGAGTTCCTTGGGGTTCATTATAACTTGAAGAATCATTGATTTTGTGATCTTCACATGAAGCAGAATCTACCAAAGGCCTTATGTTGAGCATCAATGGACATAAGAGGAGACTTATCCAAGCAGGAAAGCATCAACCTAATGCAGATGATCCAAATTCATTCTGGGTCTAACAGAATTGCTAACAGAAAGGAAGAATTTAATGGACCATCATCTTCACAGGAGGAGTGAGACATAGGTAGATAATGTGTACTCTGCAGTTATGGGGTGCTTAGTCTAGTCCCAAATACTTAGAAACCTTTGTGATTCACTTTTGAATGCAGTAATTATTTGCTGTAGGTTTGTCTATGACACTTCTGGAGCTCTCACCTGTTCCCAAATTTAAGGGCTTTGGGGATTATATTTAAGGGGTGAATAGAGGAAGGATATTATTGTTGCCAAACAATGGGGCTCAATCAAGGTGAAGGCATATTTGGGAATTTTGGAGAGGGAAGTAAAGAAGCAATATTTGTTAGTTAAAAAAACTTAAATTAAACTTGGACAATTGATTCACAGTCCTTACATGAAAAAAGAGATAAAATAAAATCACCCTTTAATAAAGTGCCAGTAGATCCTCAATTCTCACCTGTGGCTCCAAGAAGATGTAGCTTGTCCAGTGTTCCTACCCCTTAAAACCCCCTCAGCAGATGGGCTAAACCAGGTTGAAGGTAACTGATAGCCCATCCTTGAGTTATAATAATATCCAACTCAAGCATGTGAAGACTCCAGCAGGCAAAATCGGTGTATGAGAAAAATTCTAAAAAATGTTCTAAAAGCCTTGAAGGTGGTGGAAGCAGGTACAGTGGAGCACTTAGAACTTGTACAGACATCAGAGACACCAATGGGGTCTACTACCATGTTTCCCGCAAAATAAGGCTGGGTCTTTTGTTAATTTTTGTTCCAAAAGACATACTTAGAGCGTATTTTGTACAATAATCTCTATTTATCCATTTATTCATGTCCAAAAATCTACATTTATTTGAATACAGTCTCCTGGAACCTTGTCATAACTCTCCAAACCCTGAATTCTGACCTGAACTTCTTGGGACTCCATTTCCTGTAGAACCATTATCTTCAATCTCTCATATCCAACAATAGAGGTCTCCTAAAATAAGCACTTCTTGTCCATGTAGCCTGCCTGCTTGTAGTGTGTTGACAGCACAGCTGCCAGTGATTTTATCCCATGAATTCTTCACCAAAGTCGTGACCTTTTGTAAACTAGGCTTCATAAAGTTTCCACACTGATTTCTTTTCATTTCAATGTAATCATTGATTTCCATGCACAAATGATCCTTAAATGATTTCTATACTGCTGTATCAAGAGTCTGGAGAGAGACAGTCATTTCCTGCAGAAATCATTATTTGATCTATTCTTTTAACTTCAAAGAAGTTCCTGTCTTCAGCATGGTGAGTACTGCCTGAATCCCAGACTTGCAGACCTCTTTGGCCACCTTGCAGAATAAGTGACAGCATTAAATGAATCCACTTTCTTATAATGGCTTGTGTGTGTACTAGGGTTTTTCAGTTTCAATGACATAAATGCCTGAAACATGTTCAATCTTATTTTTCTTGCACTTAGTATTGATTAAAGGTGAGGCTTTCTTTCCAGCCAGATTATGTGTCTGTACAACAATTGGTCATTCTACAATAAGTTCCGAGTTCATCTGTTTACATAGGCATTTACCTCTTGTCCAAAGGAGCCCTCTTGATTATTTATAAATAATTTATATTATTATTTATTTAAGCATTGTCAATAATATTATTTATTTATATTTACCTTTAATATTAGTATTATTTTGTAATAATTTTTAATATTTTATAAATAATACATAATTTATAATAATTACATTAAATAATATTATATTTTAAAAAATATTGATATTATTATTTAATAACATTATAATTGTCTGTTTTGTGTTGCAATGGATGTACTAAGTTCGTCCCTCTGGCTGGTGATATTAACTGGGGCTTATTTTAGGGATAAGGCTTATATTATGAACATCCTGGAAAAATCTTGCTAGGACTTATTTTGGGGAAATACAGTAGTACATCCTTTATTATCACAGTGTTTCTGAAATAGCTTACTACTGGATTTTGCTGACTCTGGAAGAGAGTAAGACTGGTCTGTGCAATTTTGCTTTACTTGTGTTCGATTCTTGCAAATAATATTATCACCTCATGATGCCTTTGATCCTCTTTGAAAATAAAGGATAGGGGCGGCTAGGTGGCACAGTGAATAAAGCATCGGCCTGGGAATCAGGAGTACCTGAGTTCAAATCCGACCTCAGACACTTAATAATTACCTAGCTGTGTGGCCTTGGACAAGTCACTTAAGCCCATTGCCTTGAAAAAAATAAAAAAAAGAAAAGAAAGGATAACCAACAATAGCAACAACGACAAAAACAACTACTACTACTATTATTGCTTTCTCCGCTATCACCATTATCACCACCATTCGCCACCACCACTGCCACTACTCCTATTACTACTTTATCATTGAATGGACCCTGCCTCACTTAAACTGAGAGCTAATAAAGACTTAGTTTAAAAAAGGTCAAGGTCTCCCGCTGTATCTGAGACCATCTCCAATTGTCCTGATCCATATCTGAGCACTGGTCACAGAGGGCTGCAGAGGAGAAAAGTGATTGGTGATTTTGCACAGCCTTCCCTCACTTAGATCCAATTCACATCCCTGATGTCTTCAAGAAAGAAGGAAAAACTCCTCTTCCTCATTCTATACCTCCTCCCTCTTCTTCCTACTACTACTACTACTACTACTACTACTACTACTACTACTACTACTACTACTACTACTACTAGTACTACTACTACCACATCTACTGCTACTGCTGCTATTACTGCTGCTAATATGTCTACTTCTGCTTCTTCTACTACTATTGCTGCTACTGTTGCTACTGCTACTGCTACTACTACTACTACTACTGTTACTACTACTCACAACATCACTTAGGTTCTTTATTCCATGAGTAAACTTATCCAGGTAGCACTAGTCCTTCTAAGACTTCCAGTCCTTCTGGGACACAAGTTACTTGACTTCAGGAAGGACAGGGAAGTATAAGAAGCCTGGAAAGGCAGAAAGTGGGCTAGTGAGAAAGGGCTTTAAAGGACTAACAGGTTTTGATTTGATCCTAGAGGTCTTGTGGAGACCTCCACAATGAAAAGAAGATCCGACCTACACTTTAGGAAAGTCACTTTGGCAAGTGAATAGCGGATGGATGGAGGGGAAGAGATTTTAGCCAGGAGATCAGTGAGAAATGTCTAAGTTATTTCTAGGAGTCAAGTTACTTGACTTCTATAGGTCTCATTTTATTCAATTGTAATGTAGAGTTGCTTGGACTAACTTTCCTTGAAATTTTAGATTTCTATGACTCTTAAACTAGTAACTTCAGTTATTCAATATTCACTCTAAAAGTGGATTTCCCCCTACTTTGTTTCCCAAATCATCTGTTATGATAATTGTTAGAGGGAAATTTTAGAAGAAAGGCAGAATGGTCACGGGAATGATTAATAGCAATCAAAGTATTGCTGTTTTCCAAGAAAAGCAGATGCTTGAGTGCTCAATTTTTTTAAGAATGTGAAAATTAATTCTCCAAATTTAATCATCTAAAGTTTAATTTTCTGATACAGATATTTTGTTAATTCTTGATTGTTACATTTATTAACCAAATACTCCAAAAATGGGTCCATTTCAAAGAATTACAGCTAAGTTGGCTATTGATAGTTTTCCTGTGGATTTGATTTTTGAATGTACTCAAGAACTTGGTAGATACTTATTATGTCATTCTCTGAAGGAAAGAATATGTCCAGACCTCACCCTGCTACTATATAGAAATTGTTAGCTACTTCCTCTGCCTCTTTCTTTACTCCATCTTTTCATCCATCTAAAAATTTAAAAAAAAGAAGACAGCATTAGTCACCAAAAGGGTACTCCTTCCTCCCTCAAATGATATTAATTGTACCTCCAGAGTTAATTCTGAACTACTAATATACAGTCAATATAGAATAAAGAATCAGAAATGTTTTTTTCCACTACATACATGTCAAAGAACACATAAATAAAGACTGTAGAGTGGAAATAGAAAGCTCGTATATTTATTCAGATGATTTATTCTAGTTCAAAACCAACTCATTGAAATCATGCCATACAGAAAAAACTTATGGATTTGAATTAATTAAATTATCTATCTTCCCTGAATACATTAATGAAATAATTGATCATGTTTTCCTGCCATATAAATTTGTCTATAAAAGGTGGTATTCATTCAATAACCTTTTTGAAAACTTAAATACACAAAATATTGTGTTAGGCACAAGCAATAAGATAATCATTGCTTTTATAGAGTTTCTAGTTTAGTAGGGAATTTGCTTTACTTTCAAAACAATCTAATATTTCACTGTAACTAATACAGAGTATAACTTTAAAATATTATAATGTCACAAAATTCCAAGTGAAATGAATAAGACAGGGGAAACCAGAGAAACCATTTGGAGGATGCTGGGGCTGCAGACAGCAAATAGAGTTATTCAAAGATGAGATGGACTTCCTTGGGAAGTAGCAGGGGTCCTCCCCTCATTGGATATATTCATTTATTTAAAAAAAAACAGTATATGTCTTAGAGGGAATTGTTTTTCAGATATGAGTTGAACTAAGTGACTTTTGAGGTCCCTTTGAGCATTGTAATTCTTTGTGCTTTCTATGTACTTCCTGAAGAAAATAGAAAGCAAGTTTCTTGAAGACAGGTACCATTTAATTTTTTGATCTTTTATCTTATCCCAACTTATCACAATGCTCTGCACATAGGAGTAATAAATTACTATTTATTTACTAGAATTAAATGAAATAGAATTTAATTCATTCATTCAATATATTAACATTAAGTCCTTGTGCTTTTTTTGCACTGTGCTACCACTGGGGATAGAAAAAATAAAAAGTGAGCAATCCCTGTCTTCAAAGATCTTATGCTTTGTTTAGGGAGAAAACCATAGATTCATGGATAAGCACAGCCAAAACAAATACAATAGAATTCAGGTGGAGAAGGGTAGTTATATAATGGGGAATCTGGAAAGGTCTTTTGGGAAAGATGGCAATTGAACTGAGCCTTGGAAAGGGCAAATAATTTTTCTGTCAGGTTAAGGGAAAGATGGAGATATGACAAGCGTGTTGGATATCCTATGCATAGGAAACTCACATTTTGACTGGAACAAGGAATGTTTAATGGATAGTAATGTAAGACTGGTCTGCAGTGATAAATTAGAACCAGGTTATGGCTTTAAATGTCAGAGGGAAAAGTTTGTATTTCATTCTAGAAATTTAAATTCTACTATCATGGTATGGTTGAAAGTGTAGTATAGTATACATAGTCATATAAAGTAATGAATTTAGAGTCAGGTAATGTGGTTGTATATCCTGGCTCCCTGTTTAACTGTTTGTAAGTCTCAAGTCCTTTGGGACTTCAATTTTGTCAATAGTAAAATAAAAGAAATAGATGAGATAATCACTGTTTCCTTCAGAGTCTAACTCCTATAATCATATTATTTTATCATTCTGGTTTGATGAGTTAAATATAATAGCAAGAAATGCAGTCGTGAATAAATGTAAAATAAAATAAAATGTAAACTTTCCACTTTCCACTATTACATTTCTTGTTATTATATCATCAATTTAGTTTAGTTTAAGCACATATTATACTATACAGAATCAGTTAAATGGAAATATATTTTGTCAACTGTTCATATGGAAATGCCCTGCAAACTTCACTATGATTCCACAGTGTGACATGACTTGATATGATCTTAGGATAATTTCAACAAATTCAATTCCAATTTAAGGTCCAATGGAGTAACATTTATTAAATGCAAAGAACTTACACTAGGTTCTGATAATGCAAAAATAAAAATTGCACAATCCTGGCCTACAGGGAACTGATGTTCTAGTAAAGGAATAAGAAATGTGTACAAAAAAGTAATGATATAAATTAGAAAAGAGGTAGGTGCTCAGGAGAAGTCATGGAAGTCTGCATCCAAAGTAAGGCAATATATAGATTAATACCTATATGTTTGAATCAGAGCATATCTGAGATATCATTAATTAGTCTTGACACCTCAAGTTGGGAAGAATATTGACAACTAAGAATGCAGGCAAATGTTATCAGAATGGTGATAGAGATGGAAGTCTGCTGTGTTAGGATCAAGTAAATGAACTGGAAATGTTTAGATAACAGAAGACAAGAAATAGGGGTGACATGACTTTTTAATCCATATTGATTAAATGGTATGGGGAAGATAAAGTTGTTCTGCTTGAACTCAACAGCCAGAACTAAGAACAATCTGTAGAAACTATGAAGAGGCAGATTTCATCTCAGTATAAGTAATAATTCCACAGCGTTCTCTTCTGATCCTTTATTTGGGCAAGGAGGTATCCCTAGATTCTTAGAGACTGTCAACAGAGTGCAAGTTCTGGTAGGTTCTACTATGTTTGAAAGACTTTGAGTCTAATCCCAGCAACATACAGAATTCATCTTCTGAGAACCTGCCTAGAAAAGTATGGAGAAGCTTGTCTCCATACTTCAAGTTCGACACTTAATCATTAATTCTGTGATTTATCTATGAAACAGAAGTGGTATAGACCATAAATAACTGGACTTGGAGTCACAAAGATCTGAGTTTGAATCTATGAGACCCCAGATACTTTACTTAATATCTCCCAGACTAAATTTCTCTGTCTATCTATCTGTCTGTCTGTCGTCTGTCTGTCTGTCTATCCATCTATCAAGTAATGATAATAACAGCACCTATCTCTAAGGTTTTTATGAGCACAGGGGATATTTAAAGTAATGAGAAAATTTAGTGACAAAAAGATAAGCTCTGTTCAGGTATATGAAAGGCTATCATGTTTCAGAAGCATTCATCTTGGTTTATTTCTGCTCATAGGGCAGCATCAAGAGCAGTGAGTAGAAGTTTAAAATAAACAAATTTGGGCTTGATGTCAGAAAATACTTGCTACCCATTTGACCCATCTAAAATGGAATTGGCTGTATCTAGGACTATTGGATTCCTTTTCCCTGGAGCTCATTAATCAGAGGTTTGAGGATGATTAATTAGGCATTTTATAATGGCAATCTCTTTTGGGATAAGAGTTGGACTAGATGGTTGGTGAGGTCAGTTCTAATTATAGACTTCTATATTTCTGCAGTAAAAGAAAATTGGCCAACTCATTTTTTAAAGTCCCTGCAAAGAGTATCTTTGAGCCATACAACTCATCCTATCTTCTGATTTTTGTTTAGAGTGAGAATGTCAAGACTGATAGTTCTTCTAATAACAAGAATCTTCAAATTGTAGGACATAGATTTATTTTTTCCCTTAGTTCTGTGAAAACTCTACATTTCAATATAATCATTTCCTTTTGAATGAAATATATTTTAGGTTAAAAGAATTGGCAGTGGCAGATTGACTTAGCATTTTTAAGTCCTTTCAATATTTTATAGAAGACAATGACACGAATTTTTTTGTGAATCTGGCTGAGCCCAGGACACTGGTGGAAGGGACCCCGGAGCACAGGTCATCTCTAAAGCCCACCACCCACCTGAAGAGGGTGACTAATGTTCCGGTAATATTTCTCTCTTATTTTTTTTCCACAGCAAAAATTTCAGCAGGTGTTGGGGGGGGGGAATCCCCCATCTTTCTATCTCACTCTGTTATCTTCTTAATTTTCTCATAGTTTTTGATTCATGATTAATTACCAAGTTCATGGGGTGAACATTTTGTGATCAGTCATGAGTAAAAAGTCTGAATGGCAGCTTTTTAAAATGGAAGTTTAGGATCTCAGAACTGAAAACTTAAAAAAAATCCTTTAGAAACCATAGAGTTCAATTTTTCTCTGAAGCATGAAAACTTTCTACACATCCCAACTCAATCTCATCTTTCCTTGAAACTTTCCAGTGAGGGCTCCCAGGGGCAGCCAAACTGTTGCAGCTCTCCCTTAAAATGAAGTCTAGAAATTCCTTCTTACTTACTTACTTACCTTACTTACTTATAAAAAATGGTTTGTTTCACATTTAAAGATTTTCACTGCCTTGCTTATCTCATACTATGCGCTCCTAATGCATTCTATGATCTAACTACAATAACCTACTTGAAATGTCTTAAACATAATTCTATCTTTCATTTTAGTGTATTTTTATAGGATCCTTATAATATTTATTTAACACTTTCCAGAGTGACCTCACTTATAGATTAACAAATTTCCTCTTCCTTTTTCTGAACTCATGGCCAAAAGTACTATAACTCATGCTTAAATAAAAATAATCTTACACATATGAATTTTCACTTTAAGGCACATTGCAGCTATAAAACAGATTACAGGAATACTTAAGAACACTGGATGGCAAATGCAATGCTCTTCTTAGGGAGTCATTTAAAAACAATCACAAACAAAAAATAGAATAATTTAAAAAAATACAACCACTAAAGGACACATTTACAGTAGGAGAGCTGATACAAGAATGCAAAACTTCACCTTGTTAGACCTTAGCTGGGAAGATGAATTGAAGGGGGGGACAGAAAGGAGAAATAGATAAAGGATGTGATCATAATAGTCTAGATAAGACAACATGAAAGTCTGAATAAATGACAGCAGTAGAATGGAAAGAAGGGATATTGTACATGGAGAATTGATATGGCTAAAATTATGTGTGACAAAGGCTATTTTGTTTTAGTTAAAGAGGATTTTTAATAGATTCTAAGGATTTCTTCTGTGTGAGACCTTATTTTAGGGCAGATCATTCTCTTCAAGACAATGAGTCTTCTCCATGGCCACATAATATTTCAAAGGCATAACTGAAGCTCAGTTCTTTCTAACTGCCTACTCTCAATTATATCATACCTCATCATATGGAACCTCAAACCTTGTACATGCCCCTATAGACTTTTGAACATCTAGGAAGACAGCCTGTTTATGTGCCTATGCACTACATAATTGCTAAATAAATGGCAGGAAATGTTCAGGGGTTTTTATTCATTTAATTTAATAGGTTATACTACTAGGTACTGTATTGAATTTTTTAAGGAAGTTAGAGATATAAATTTTATTGAAATCTTATTTTAAATATTCAATAGTCACTTTTTAAGAAGCGTGTGAGAAATGTTTTTCTAATGTGTTCAGAGAGAATAGTTTAGCTTTGATCAGTGAAACATTTATTGATAATAAAAATTAATAATAGCTAATAATAATAATAATAAAATGTAACATTTATATAACAGTTTAAAGTTTGCATCTTATGACCTTCATAGTCTTTTTATTCCTTCAAGTTTCCACTTATTTATCTTCCTCTTCCTCCTCCCAACTTCATTTAGGTTTTCCCAATCCTTCCATTTGTTCATGTTTATTCCTTCTTTAAATTGTTGCTGTTTAGTCATTTCATTTGTGCCTAATTCTTCATGACCCCATTTAGGGGTTTTCTTGGCAAAGGTACTGGAGTGACTTGCCAGCTCATTTTACAGAGGAGGAAACTGAGACTAATAGGGTTTAATGACTTGCTTAGGGTCACATCCGAGACTAGATTTGAACTCAGTAAGATGAAATTTCCTGATTTCAGAACTAGGTCCCTATCCACTGCACCACTTGATTGCCCTTTTCTAATACTTGTGTACATATTACTCCCAAGAAAAGGTAAACTCCTTGAGGAAAGAGAATTCTTTGAGTTTGTCTCTATTTCCCTATCACTTAGCACAATGCTTCTACTTAATGACACTTAATAAATGTCAATTAAAGTGAATTATTGTTAAACAATGCAAAGTAGTTTGTAAATGATTGTAGACCTATTACTATGGCTTAAAAAAGATGGCCCAGCTTCTTGAAGCCAAAGTACCTTGTAAATAGCAATACTTTTGGCCCAGTGTGCTTAGCCATCATCCCAAGAAAAGAATCTGGTAATAATGCAGTATGACAACTCTTCCTCCAGGTGCTATCTCCCCAACTACTGAAGACCCAGAAAAGCAAGGTCTTGTCACCAAAGTTCTGCAAATCAAAATGATAGGATTTGTCAGTGGAATGATATTTAAGTACAAGCATATCTATCTCCTTTGTTACTGCACCATGGAATTTTCCCATTTCACTTGCAGTTGAAACCTTTCTTAAGGGAGGTCTTCCCCATTAGAAAGTAACCTCCTTGAGAGCAGGGGCCATGTTACTTTTTTTTTTTTAGGTTTTCGCAAGGCAAATGGGGTTAAGCGGCTTGCCCAAGGCCACACTGCTAGGTAATTATTAAGTGTCTGAGACCCATATTACTTTTCAATTTGGAGTCCCCAGAATTTAACATAAAGCTTTAGCTATAGTTAAATGCTTCGTTTATTCATTCATTGGTATAATTCAGATGAATAAAGCTCTTAGACTATAGAGCTGGAAGTTATCATAAAGACCATTTAATTTAAATATTTCATTTTGTGATTAAGAAAACTGAGGTAGAGAGAGGTTAGATAACTTGGCCAAAGTGGCATTGGTAATTAGTAACTGAATTCAAATTTCAATCCAGAGTCTCTTAATTTATGTTCAACCCTCTCTGGATTACATCTTGTAAAATCTCATAATGGCAAATTATTTTTGATTTTTAAGTTGTTCTGATCATGTATTAATGTCCTTGGTATGAAGAGAATGAATCAAGAGAAGTAATGAACTATAATAATAAAATTATATGATGCTAGCTGTCAGCAATCAATAAGCATACACTAAGTGTTCAGTAGTTGCTAGGCATTATGTTCTACCTCAATGTTAGGGAATTTTCACTGAATTACAAAAGAACACTTTGTTTCAGTTTTTGCACTTGATAAAATAGAGTATATTAGGAAGAACCAAGGACAGAAAAACTTAAGCTACTCTTACTATTTATCTTGGACATTATAAGGCAGAAAGAAAATTTGGTCCCATTTTCCCGTGTCCTTACAACATTCCCTTCCTCCCTCCAAAATATAGCATTTATGTATTTTATACCTTTTCCCTTCCTTTACCTATTTTAAAAAAAAATATTTCCCAGCTTCTCATCTCTCTCCCCAGAGGCTATATATCACATACAGTTGCAGAATAGATTTTTTTGTTTTACAATTCATTATTTATTTTAGTTTAGTTTAGTTTAGTTTTTTTTGCAAGGCAAATGGGGTTAAGTGGCTTGCCCAAGGCCACACAGCTAGGTAATTATTATGTATCTGAGGCCGGATTTGAACTCAGGTACTCCTGACTCCAGGGTCAGTGTTCTATCCACTGAGCCACCTAGCTGCCCCTTGTTTTACAATTTAAAAAAAAATTTTCTGTAAGATGGAAAGATGAAATGGAGATGGTGATCAATGGTGTCTTTTTTTGCCTTTATGCATAAGTGCTAGTAGGAATGAATTTATGACTGCTATTAAAACCCATGGGCAACCCAGTATCCTCTTGACATACTGTGACCCTTTATGACTTTTATTGATTTCCCCTTCCCCCAACAGGAAGATTCCCACCCAAATCCATTATTTCATCAGCTCTCCTGGCATACTGTCCAATCGTCTGCAAGTCAGCATCTGTTACAGTGCCACCTCCCTCCCACCATATATGTTGGAATGATGCCACTCTGAAGTCTATTGATCAATTAGTGAGCCCTTTCTATAGCTTTCATATTGTGAGAAGACCCATCATGTTACTCACTCTACTACTGACTCCTCTGCCCTGCACAATTCCTTTCTGCCCACCCTAAAGGAGTATAAAACCTGAATGAACACATTCCTCAATGATTAGCATATTCACACTCAATCATACCCTCCCTGTCCCAATGATTATGTGCCTCTAACTGTCATTATGCAAAGCTTATTTTCTCCACACACACCCCCCCACTATCTACTCCTATATTCCTAACATTTTTTAAGGCAGTGGGGTTAAGTGACTTCCCCAAGGTCACACAGCTAGGCAATTATTTAAGTATCTGAGGTCAAATGCAAACTCAGGTCTTCCTAACTTCAGGGCCGGTGCTCTATCGACTGTGCCACTTAAGTGCCCTCTATTCCTATCATTACTAAACTTATTCCCTTTCCCTCAACCACTGACCTACTAAAGATCTATCCAGTCTTTCCTTTGTGCTTTCTGGAATGCCTGTTCCATAGTGAACAAATATGTTTTCCTCTTACCTTTTTTTCCCTTTCTCATTCCTTCTTTTTCCTTACATTCCTAATAAAAAGAAATCCCTGGTTATCATTTTGAGCACTAGGTTCACTTTCACTTCCTGATTTCAGACCTGGGTCCCTATCCACTTGCACCACTTGGTCGCCCTTTTCTAATACTTGTGAACATATTATATTACTCCCAAGAAAAGGCGAACTCCTTGGTCATGTTAGGGGAGATGGAATGTTCCTTCCTTCCCATTACCACTTAATAGACTCTAGCTTAACCATTTTTCATCATTCAGTAAACTCTCTTATGTCATTGTACTTATTATTGAATATACTCCTGGTATGCAATCTGTCCCAAAAGATAGAGAATAACAAACTCCTATTAGAAATGACAGAATTTTAGGGAATTGCCTATTTAAGGATCACATAAATACAAAGGGGCCACAGGTGTACATTGTCCTGGCATACAAGATTTATGTACTTTCTATCCCAGTGAAAGGAATTAGGAACCATAAAACATCAGTTCTGGCAAGAAATTTATAAATTAACCAAAACCTCTCATTTAAAAAATATTTATTTGTTTGTTTTTCCAGCAGCACACAATGGTAGTTTTAACCAATTGTATTTTTTGCAAAGTTTTGAGATTACATTTTTCTCCCTCCATCCCTCCCCTCTTTCTCTAACAGAAAGTAATCTAATATAGGCTCTACATGTGTAACTATGCTAAACATAGATGCATATTAATCATGTTGTGAAAGAAGAATCAAATATAAACAGAAGAAAAAATTAGAGAGAAAAGGCAACATAATGCCTAAGACACCTTTTAAAAATTGAAAATAGTGAGCTTTGGTGTGCATTTAAACTTCACAGTTTCCCCTCTCTGGATATGAATGGTATTTTCCATCACAAGTCTTTTAGAATTGCCTTTGATTGTTGTACTACTGAAATAAACAAGTCCATCATAATTAAACATCACCCAATGTTGTTGTTAGTGTGTATAATTTTCTTCTAGTTTTCACTCATCATTAGGTCATGTAAGTCTTTCCAGGTTTTTTGAAGTTCCATCCTTCATGATGTCTTATAGAACAATAGTGTTCCATCACTTTCATATACCATAATTTGTTCAGTCATTCTCCAATTGATGGGTATCCCTTCAATTTCTAATTTTTTGCTACTACAAAAAGAGCTTCTATGAATATTTTTGTACATCTGGGTTTTCTACCCTTTTTTGTGATCTCTTTAGAATAAAGACATAGTAATGCTTTTATTGAATCAAAGGGAATGCATAGTTTTATTGCCCTTTGGGCATAATTCCAAATTACTCTCTGGAAAGATTACATCAGTTCACAATTATACCAGCAATGCATTAGTGTCCCAGTTTTCCAATATCCTCTCCAACATTGATCATTTTCCTTTTTAGTCATTTTGGTCAATTTGATAGGTGTGAGGTGGTACCTTAGAGTTGTTTGCCTTTCTCTTATCAGTAATGATTTAGATCAATTTTTCATATATCTATAGATAGCTTTAATGTCTTCATCTGAGAATTACCTTTCTGTATGCTTTAATCATTTATCACTTGGGGAATGACTTATAAAAATCTCCTCATTTTACAGATAAAGAAAGTGGGGCCTAGAGACATTTAGTGATTTGTTCAAATTCCTAGTATTTAGAATTAGAAGATACTTTGGAGATAATTTAGTTCAACTATTTCATTTTACAGTTGATGTAACTGAGGATTTATTAATTACCTACTGTGTGCCAAGCATTATACTAAACTCTGAAGATATAAACAATGAATGGCATGTAATCAGTAAGTAGAGTTAGAATTTGAAGCCAAGTATTCTGTCACAAATTCCAGCATTATTTATTCTACCATGCTGATTCTTTCCACAAGATGCTAAATTTAGTGACAGAATCAGAGCTAAATCTCAGCTATCTTATTCTAGGACATTATATTTAGTAACTATGACTTTATTGACTTGAATTCTTTGACTTTATGCGTGTTTTCCTCAAAAATAAACAATTTGACCTGTTTTATTCTAGTTTCATCAAACCTTATATGCTACCATTACATCACAAGGATGGTTTCTTTGTGCAAGAGAGGACAGCTTCTTTGTTTGTTTATTGAATCTGAAGTAGCAATAACAAATTCCAGTACTTCTCTGGAATTGCTGGATTTTTAAAATATCCATATTGTTTTTCCTTTGATGCTCTTCCAATTGTCCTCTAAGATGAGGGGATGGGAATAGGAGGTAAGATCTCTACAGAGGAGCAAAAGAAAAATTTGTAAAAAGGATTTTTTCTTCTTCCATTAAATAGCAGTGTTTGGAAAGGTGATATTATCTCACTTAAAATAAGCAGTTGGTTTCCTAATTAAAACTTCGTGTCTTCTAGGAAAAGGTAAAGTCTTCTTACTGGTAATTTACTCAGAAATATGGTCTTTGTAGTATGTTAAACAAAGTGTTTTAAGGAAAATGTGTACACTCCTTTTCATATATAAGATATCTAAAAACTTCAGAATAATAGATATCCAATAAAAGAGGTATAGGGAAGACAATTATACAATGTTCTTTAATGATTATCCCTGTAAGATGAATTCCAGATCACAAATTTACAGGGTCTTAGAAACAGAAAAGACCAGAGAGACTCAGTTTGTATCTGAATAAGACTCCCTTCCAAAGCATGGAGGCAAAGAAAAGATATAAGAAGAGAAAGCATACATCCTAGAAGAAGGAAAGGCACATGCTCCACTGTTTTTGGAGAGATTGGATGGTATCAGAGTTGCAGACAATTTCAGACTTTTTTATATGTTGAATAATTTTGCTTAACTTTTTTTTCTTATCAGTTTTAACTTTTTTTTTAAAAGGCAAGACAGAAGGAAGAGTAAAATATTATAAAACTGAAGATACTGTTAAATCAAAATACCAGAAGGTTTTATATTTGATCCTAGAGGTGATAAGAGGCCACTAGAGTTTATTGCTTAGGAGAATGGTATAGTTAGACATGTGCTTTATGAAGATCCTTTTGATGATGACAGCTAAGGAGAGGACGAATTTGAATGGGAAGAGATTTGAAGCAAGCAGACCATCTAGTAGACTATTGCAATAGTTCAGTCATAAGATAATGAGAGTCTGCATCAATCTGGGTGGTAATGTGCAAGGAGAAAAAGAGTGTCATATATGAGAAATGTTACAAAGGATGGATGTGGGTTAAGGTTAGAGAAACTAAGGAGTTCAGGATGAACCTCTCTGTTGTTAGTTGAATTACTTCTTCAGGAATGAGGAAGCTAGCAAGAGTAAAATTTTAGGAAGTATAAAAAGGTTTGTAAAATCCACTGTGGGTAGTTAGGTGATACAGTGGATAGACTAAAGGATCTAGATACAGGAACCTCATATTCATGAATTGAAACCTGGTCTCAGATACTAACTGTGTGACCTTGGGAAAGTCACTATTTTCTCAGCTTCTCATCTATAAAATGAACTGGAGAAGGAAATGGCAAACCCTTACAATATTTTTGCAGAGAAAACCCCATAAGGGGTCAGAAGAGTTGGATATGACTGAAAAATGACTGAGCAATAACAACAGGAACAGAGCATCTGCTGCAAGTTGAGTTGATTAGAAAGGGATAAAATGTTTATTTTTCTGTGGGGGTCAAATTGAGATCATGTAACATAAACGTGCAGTGGATTCAGTATGTGCAATTCTGTGACTTTTTACAGTTTGCTTTAGCACAATTAGAGTCAGAACAAAGTCAGTAATTTGTGGATGTTAGCCAAGGCTGGCACTTAGCAGGACCAGGTCTTTGACTGGTTAAATGGGAAAGGGACTCAAGAAAAAGGAACAGTATAGGGTTAAAATAATTCACAAAGTGTCGAGATAAGGAAGGGAAGAGAGAATAGCTAGGTGATGGTCTAAATAATTATGGTCACTGGGAGGTTGAAAACATGGCAATAGAAATTATGAGGGAGAGGTGAAATGACAACATATTTATGAGCAGATAAAATAATTTCAAAGTTCATGAATATGGATATAGAACACATTTGGGTTATGGCAAGATCAAAGACATGATTGCTGCTGTGTGAAGCTATGATGGGGTGTAGGAATAGGTCATGGGAAACAAGCAAATTGGAAAAGTGGAAAGTTATGGTGTTTGAGCTAGGAGCAATGTGTATATGTGGAAATCTCATAATATACGGAAAGGATTTTGGTGGAAGGACGTGACTTAAGGCAAACACTGAGTTCTCATTGAGGGAGGAAGGAGAGTAACTTTAAGTCAGAAGGAAAAAAGCCACCAATATCTTGATAACAACCCTTTGAAGTGGGCAATCCAAATATTATTCTCCCTATTTCATGGTTTGAAAAGTGAAACTTTGGGGTAATTGATTTAACCATGGTTACACAGTCAGTAAATATCAGAAATGGAATTGGAATGAAAATTACCTGATTTTAAACCCATTGTTCTCGTCAATGTTTCATACTCATTTTATTACAAGAAAGCCAATGACAAACATTTGTTAAATGCATACTTTGTACAAAATTTTGTACCAGACATAAATAAAACAACCCCTTTTTTTCAAGTAGCTTACCTTTACTAGGCTGTGGAACAGAATATAGACAGATTACAAGTAGAATTTACTTATGTTTTGCAAGTCCATTTTTGTTGGGTGAACTTTTGGTACAAGATAATTAAATGTGGATGAGAATGACAACCATTGGAAGGGAACAAGGAAAGCTATATGTCAAGGTGGTACCTAAAGAAATACACTCCAGATATGAGAGATACCTTGCATATATGGACAGAGAAAAATGAAGTTTCAGGATTTGTTACTAGACCAATTTAGCTGAAAAGCATAGTATGTGAAGAAAAGGAATGTAAGGCTAGAAAGCTAGATCTGGTTAGATAATGAAGAGCAATAACAGTTAAAGTAAGGAATTTGCATTTTATGTGGCTAGATGACTCAAGGAATAGAGTCAGGAAGACTTGAGTTCAAATGTAGCCTCAAATACAGATTCTGTACAAGTCACTTAATTTCTATTTATTTCAGTCTATTGGAGAAGGAAATGACAAATCACTTCACTATCTCTCCCAAGTAGACTCCATGGGCAGTATAGTTCATGGGGTCATAAAAAGTCAGACATGACCTGAACAATAACAACAATTTATGCCAAACATAATTAGAGACCACTGAAGACATTTAAGCATTGGAGTAACATAATTAGACATGTCTCAGGAAAATTATCTTGGCATAATCATGTGGAAGATAGATTTCTGTATAAAGTAAATTCTGGAACATAGGGACCAAATAAGAAGTTTTTTTAAATAATCCACATGTGAAAGGTGATGAAGTACAGAATGAGAGTGCTAGTCATGTGAGTGGAGAAGAGATAGATAAAGGAGTTGTGATGATGGTAGAAATAAGTTGGAGAACAGATCAAATATTGGGATGAGGAAGATGAAAGACTTCACTAAGATTTTTTAATATTTTATTTTTGTTACTAAATTTTTGAGATCCTACTAATATGTAAGATCTCTTATTTGTTAAAATATTTATAGCAACATTTTTTTTTTGTAATAGCAAGGAACTGAAAACACAGTGGATGTCCATGGATTGATAAAGAGCTAAACAAATTCTAGTGCATAAATGTAATGGGTTTTTTTACGTCTCTGTGAAAAATTATGACTACTAAAAATATGAGGAAAACATATGATCTAATTCAAACTGAAATAATCAAGCCAGTAAAATAATAAATGCAATAACTATGAGATGCAGATAAAAAAATAGCAACAACAGTGAAATGAAACTAAATGTAGTAAAATTTTAATGCCCAAACTTGACATTAAAGAACTTTGAGAATGTACCTTCTTTTTTTAAAAACATTTTATTTATTTAAGGCAATGGGTTTAAGAGTGACTTATGGGGCAGCACAGTGGCAGAGTGGATAGAGCACCGGCCCTGGAGTCAGGAGTATGTGAGTTCAAATCCGGTCTCAGACCCTTTATAATTACCTAGCTATGTGGCCTTGGGCAAGCCACTTATAACACCATTGCCTTACAAAAAGAAAAACTTTAAAAAAAGAGTGACTTGCCCAAGGTCACACAGCTAGGCAATTATTAAGAATCTGAGGTCAGATTTGAACTCATGTCCTACCTTACTCCAGGGCCGGTGCTCTATCTACTGTACCACCTAGCTGCCCTGTACCTCCTTTTGCCAAATTAGAGGACAGATGTAAAATTCTACACATGATGTCAGACCTAACATATGTTTTTTTTTTCTCTTTTTTTTATTCTTTGTTACAAAAGTTTCCCTCTGGAAGAGAGAAATAGTTTAAAAATCATGAAGGAAAACAAAATTATAATTCAATTTTTAAAAAATCACTGGTAATTACAGACAGTGGAAGTCTTAATAGGTCAAAAGTCTGATTATAAGGGATTGAGACTTGAGTAAGAAATGGAGACAGTGAGAGTAAATTATTCGAGAAGTTTTACAGTGTAAGGGAAGACAGATGATGACTTGAGGGGATGAGAGGGTCAAGCAAAGGGAATTTTTTAATGGGGTGACTATTAGCATATTCAGAGGTATCAGGGAATGATCCAGTAAAAACAGAGAAAATGGAAAAAGGGGGAAAATGAGGGAAAGATTAATGAAGTAAGTAACAGAAAAGATAAACAGGGTAAAGGATCAGGGTAAGAATAGAAGAGTCAATCTTGACAAAATTAAGTTCATCTCTTCCTTAGAAACTAGAGCAAAGAAGAGGATATGGAGTTTAGTGAGTTTTTGTAAGAGGTTTTGACATGTTTAGTAAGATAGATGACCAAATTTATGATGAATGCTCTTATTTTAAAATGGGAGATGAGGTCAGACACTTCTAAATCTTTTGAATAAAAGCCATAAGGTTCTCTAAAAGCCTACACATCATGTACCCTTGGTTTGGAATTTTCCACAAATGAACACTTCATAGATTAAATATCCTTTTACACTTAAAACAATTATAATAGCCCAAGAAGATATCATTAGGACTCAGTTAAGTTCTCTTTTGTTTAAATATTGAAGGAGGCAAATAATTTATTTCAAAGTCCACGTTCTTCACTTGAACCCACATTTAATCCAGATGATCTGCTCCCTCAGAATACTCAAAGATGGAAAATATTTGTGTTTGTAATGAAATTTAAATCTTAAACTTTCATATTGTTTAATCAGATGGGCTAGTCTAATAGTATAGGACAATTGTATTGGTACTGCTTTTCATAACAAAGGGGAAAAAAAGGAATTCAGGATCGAAAGGCCCTTAGACTTAGATGGGTATGTTATTTGACCCTGCTCAGTTTCAATTTCCTTATCTATAATATAGGAATAATAATTTTTGGCCTAAAAATTGTTACTAGAATCAAGTGAGATAAATGAGATAGTATATATAAAGTACTTTGAAGTTGTATGGGCTTTATACATTTTTTGTAACAATGATATTTCAAGATGCTGTGGATCTTTAATCTCATCAATACAGGCATCAAGCCAGGGCACTATGGATAAAGCACTGGTCTTATAATCAGGAAGATGGGAGTTTGAATTCAGCCTCAGCACCTGACACTTGGACAAGTCACTTAACCCTGATTTCTTTACATTCAGGGCCATTTCCAGTTGTCCTAATTCATATCTGACCACTGAACCCAGATGACTCTGGAGGAAAAAGTGAGTCTGATGACTTAGCACAGTCCTTTCACTCAAATCCAATTCATGTACCTATCTTGGCATCACCTGGCTGATGTCGTGATCTTCTTCAAGAATGAATGACAAACATCATCATCATCATCATCATCATCATTATCATCATCATCATCATCATCAGATTACTACCTCCTTATTCTGAGTAACTCTTGACCATGTAATTCCACAAATTCCCCATGAACGTCCCAACCAATTTGCTCAGGACCTTCTTCTAGTTCTTTTTAACATTGTGAAGATAGCAAGCAGAGTTTTAGTTACCCCTAACTTGATGACCAGTCCACTTTCTTTTCTAGTCATACTCCTCCAATCACATCTTTTCCATAGTTTCTCTGGCATGGTTTTGGGATTTTGATGTGTTCATGTCCAGCATTTATATGAATGCTACAGAAGGTTAACGTTTTGTAAGAAATGATGAATAGGAAGAGTTCAGAAGAGCACGAAAAGATACGAACTGATACAGAGCAAGGCAAGCAGAATCAGAAAAGCAATACATAATTGTCTGGTCATTTGGTCATGTCTGAAACTTCATGACCTCATGGACCATGGGATTTTCTTGGCAAAGATACTAGAGATATATTTCCATTTCCAGTGAATTAAGGTACCTGAGGTAGTCTTTGAACTCAGATCTTCCTGACTCTACAGATCTTATGCTCTATCCATATATATAAAACTGTCGGTACACTATGATAATAACAACATAAATATAAAGAATAAAAAATGAAGTGAAATGGTAGTTATAATAACTGTGCTTGACCTTGCGAGGAAAGAAGATTCAATGAGATGCAATAAGATGAGCTGCTATATGATGGGCTGAGCTGAGCTGAGCTAAACTGAAATTAGGTGACATTAGATGAGAAATGAGGTGAGATTAGTTTAGAAAATGAATCTTCTTCCTTGCATTGTAGAGTTTGGAGACAATGGGAATGGTAAAATGCCCACTGTCAGATATGATTGATAATTTTTCCAGTTTAATAAGCTGTTTTTTAAAAATCAGTGTTATAAAGGATACTTCATGGGGGGATGGGGAGAATCATCAGTTGTGATGCAGAAACAAATACCTCAATACATTTATTTTTGAAAAGATGGCTTAATTTTAATATTATTGACATTTATTATTATTATTATTATTATTATCATTATCATTATTATTCCCCTACTCAAGTTATATAATCTGTTTTCTCATCTTGGTGTAGATTGGATCCTTGAATCTTAAAGTCCATGATAGAATAGCACAAAAATCTATGAATCCTATCAAGTTGGAGTGACTTAAAGAGTTCCTTAATGGATTGTGTATTTGTATACTCTAAACTTAACTCAGCTTCTACAGATTCATCAGAAGGTTAGCCTCCGTAATGATTTTATTTTTCAGTTGCAACACCACAGGAAAATTACTTTAGAAAATAGATAGGAGCCAGCTTATCAGTAGGAGCAAACATTGATGAAATAATGAATCTTTAAAAGGATTAAAGAAGATTTTTTTTTGAGGAGTCCAGGTCTTAGATCCTCTACTCCAGTTGCCATTGTCCATCTTGCAAAGTGAAACAACTTTCTATTTGAGGATTTCTAAAATTCTGAGGGTTAAAGTGAATTAATAGCCACAATGACTATACATCAGCCAGAGAATGACTCAGGGGATTGCTAATTGTCTATATAGAACTTGTCACCTCTAAGCAAAGGGGTCAAATCTGCCTGCAGGTAATTAGTGACTGAAAATATTAACTGACAGTTACATTTTGGACTTTCTGACAGAAGCTGGTTATCTCAGTGCATTTCAGGGACTGCTATCAGGAATATGTTGCTTTCTGCATCTCTTAACTACAGGCTTTTATTTGGCAAAGTGCTCAGTTTTTATATAGTTAGTATTTGATGACATTGAGCCCTGCCGACTTAAGAGTTAAGGCAGTTGTTCAAGTCTAAAAATTTACTGTTAGGTTTGAAAAAATCTGAGTTCAAGGGGCCTGAGTTTTCCAGAATTCTGACTCAAAAATCACAGAATCAGCATTTAAGGGGGACTTAGAAGCTAATCAGTCTAACTTGACAAATAATTCTTTAGGCAGCTGGCTTGACAAATTTCCATTCATTCACCATCTGAAGATTAGAAGTTAAGGGGAACAAAAGAATCATTAAATATGCAGTGGTTTTCTTCATAGACTTATATATTCTCAAAGTTAGAAAAGATATTTGAGGTATCCCAGTTCAGTCTCTCAACCAATACAGTAATGTCTCCTGTAGCCTGTTTTCCATCTGGTTAGCCATCCTTTGATACTTAACACTTTTTTCCTTATATGAAAGTCCTTGTCTTCAGATACACTAACAATGGCTTGATAAATCTATAAATCTGTTTTCTAACTAAAGACAAAATACTGGCTAAATCCATAGAAAGTTCCAATGGACATATGTATGAATATGTAGGAACTCTGTATCTCTGTTATATAGTGATTCAAATGAACAAACATTTCTTTAGTATTTAAATATTCAAGATTGTTTTTAAAAGGCAGCAAGACAATTGAAAGCTGGGCAATATGCATTTTGTTAATAAGTTTGGTGGAAAGAGTTTATGTGGCCTAGGTTCTGAGGGAACTAGGTTCTAATATCACTGTGGGACCATGAGTAGCTTCACTTCTAGCCTTGGATTCCTCACTTGTAAATTCATTACTTCAGACTAAATGAATTCAAAGGTTATTTCCAGTCCTGACATTCTGTTAATCTATTATCCAAATCAATTAAAATATTTATTAATCATATGGTGTTCTAATTGTCATAGTAGATAGAAAGTCAGGATTGGAATCAAAAAAGATTCATCTTCCTGAGTTCAAATCTGGCCTCAGACACTTACAAGCTGCGTGACCCTTGGCAACTTAACTCATGAGGTTCCTCATCTGTAAAATGAACTGGAGAGGGAAATGGTAAACTTGCCAAGAAATGGTAAACTTGCCATGACCCTCAAATAGGGTCATGAAGAATTGAACATGACTGAAAAATGACTGAAAAACATCAACCCAGAGACTTTAAAAATGTTTTATTGACTAGTTTTACTTTAAAATAATAAATAATTCCAAATTACCTTCCGTCCATGAATAGTCTCATAACAAAATAAATGATTGAGCAAAACAACATCATAGTAGTTTCATCTAAAAGAGCATGCCGTTATTTTACAACTGTGCTCCCCAACACATTATTTTTTGATTATTCTTTGTTTTTAATATTATTTCATTTTTTAATTCAAATTCAAATGAATTTCAATTCAAATTTCAATATTTTTCACTGCAAAGATAGTTTTCAACATTCATCTTTGTTTAAGCTTTTAAGTTTCATATTTTTCTACTTCCCTTCCTTCCCTCCCCCTCCTGATGACAGAGAGTAATCTGATACATGTTATATACATGCTCACTCCTGTTTAACATGTTTCCATATTAGTCATGTTTTGAAATAAGAATCAGATCTAAAAAGGGAAAAACATGAGAAAAAGAAAACATACAAGTTTTAAAAAGTGAAAATATTATGCTTTGCATAATTCATTCAGACTCCATAATTTTTCTCTGGATGTGAATGGCACTGATGTGTAATTGTACACATCCTAGTTGTGCTCACTTCACACAGCAACAGTTCATGAAAGTCTTTCTCAGATTTTCTGAAGGTTGCCTACTACTCATGATTTATTTTAAAACAATAACATTCTATCACATTCATATGCTATATCTTTGCATATGTGTGTACTGTATAAACAGCAAAAAATACCCTAGGTTCAGAAAACCTAGGATATGAATCCTGTTTGTGTGATGATTAATGATTTGTTTTTCTCCAATCTTCTCTGTGACTCAGTTTTCCTCTATGTAAAGTGGAAGAAAATGTTTCTTGTTGTGAGGGTCAAATGGGGTCATATGTCTATCCTTCTATCCCATGCAGTGGTAGCCTCAATACCATATAATGTTTAGTATGGATATTAAACATTTTACTCAGTATTTAAAAAGAAGAGAAGAATAAAATTAAGCCTAACATTGAATGCAAACAAGGATCATTTGTGAATTTGTTAATTATTCTTCCTTATGATCTTTTGATACGGTTTGGTCCTTGGGTTTAGTTACATTTTAAAAATAATTTTTATTTTTACTGTAGAACTGTAGAACATACCCAGCATTCTGTAGTCACTCAAAAATATTTGGAAAATATTTTCCCTCCATTAATAAGCTTTTCTTGAGAAGTTGTGGAGGGTTGTAGAGTTTTATGATGTTCTTCCTTTGAAGTGTTTAACTAGACTAGAAGTTTTTGTTCTGAACAATGAATCTTTGGTCATGAATGAACCAATCAGCTGGCCTTCTCTGATATTTAATATTAAGGAGATTTGCAATCATGTAAATAAGTATAGTTCTTGTGAGGGAACACATTTTGTTGAATTGTTTCAGTGATGATTGCTTCTCCATGATTCCCATTTGGGGTATTCTTGGCAAAGAAAATGAAATGATTTGTCATTTACTTCTTCAACTCATTTTTACAAAGAACTGAGGCAAATAAGGTTAAGAAACCTACCCAGGGTCATACAACTAGTAAGTATCTGGGTCAGGATTAAAACTCATTAAAACTCAATTCAGGGCCAGCACTTCATCTTCTGTTCTTATGAGGGAATAACTACTCTTTGTTTTTTGTTTTGTTTTGTTTTGTTTTGTTTTATGTTTTTGCAAGGCAAATGGAATTAAGTGGCTTTCCCAAGGCCACACAGCTAGGTAATTATTAAGTGTCTGAGGCCAGATTTGAACTCAGGTACTCCTGACTTCAGGGCCGGGCCAGTGCTTTATCCACTGCGCCACCTAACCGCCCCAGGGGAATAAACACTCTTGTGTAATTGTATTAATTGTTTATGAAAATTAATATAAGGGGGCAGCTAGGTGGTGCAGTGGATAGAACACTGGCCCTGGAGTCAGGAGGACTTGAGTTTTAATCCTGACCCTAGACACTTAATAACTGCCCAGTTATATGACCTTAAGCAAGTCACTTAACCCCATTGCCTTAAATAAAATAAAAAAATAAAATTAATATAAATTTTTTCTGTCATGAACTTGTAATGATATAATTAAAAATATTTCTCATCCCTTACACATACCTTGGTGCTACCTGAGCTGTATGACTTAAAATAGAACCTGGAGTAAATAGTTGGCAGAGATGATGATTGGTCCTTTAGCCACTCACTAAGTTCTATACCTTTCAGTTATCACTTCTCTTTAAATGAACTAAGAACTAAAGACATGAGCAACCTAAGGGGAAAGTATGTAGGGGCAGTAGATCAAGGAAGCAGGTGGATTAGTTCTTGGGAATCCTTTTGGAGAAAAGAATGTAGGACACAAGAAATCAACTCTTAGGCCTAGAAGTGCCTGTAGATGTTGAATCTGGGCAAAAGGCCTGAATATCCTCAAAGTACCTTAAATAGGGGGGTTACAAAGAGACAAAAAAACACAAATGAGGTAGATGAAGACTACAATTGTAAAAGTATATTCTATTTCCTTAAGAACCCTTAGCACCAAATACATTTTAAAAGAAAATAATCTTAGGGTAAGTGACTATTTTTTTACGTTATTTTTAATTCTCATTTTGTACAAATGTTTTTTTACATTAATAAAATATTCTTGTTTACAAGTAAACAAAATACCCCTCCCCCCATGAATATAGATAGACTTGTTTGGGCGAAAAAACTAAAGGGGAGAGGAAAAAAATTAAAATAAAAAGATAATAGTAATAATTGTAGGTATGGCCAGGTGGCGCAATGGACAAAGCACCAGCCCTGGAGCCACGAGCACCCGAGTCCATATCCAGACTCATAAACCCAACAATCACCCAGCCATGTGACATGCAAGCCACCCAATCCCCACTGCCCTGCAAAAACCAAAAAGAAGAAAAAAAAAGACCCAAAATAAAATAAAATAGTAATAATAGTAGGGGTGGCTGGGTGGCAGAAAGAGCATTGGCCCTTGAGCCAGGAGCACCTGGGTCTGAATCTGGCCCCAGACAAACAAAGATCACCCTGCTATGTGGCCCCAGGCAGGCCACCCAGCCCCACTTGCCCTGCACCTTCCTCCAAATAATAATAACAAAAAATGTGCTTCAGTCTTTGTTCCAACACCAACAACTCTGTCATGGGTGGATCACATTAGTTATGATAAGTCCATCACAGAAGTTACTTCCATATTTTTCCAACGTTGCCATTGCTGATCGCAACTCCCTCCTTTCTTATTTCTCCACTACCATGTACTATATTTTCTCTCTCCTTTCACTCTGACTCTGCTGTAGGGTGACTGAGTGGCGCAGCAGACAGATCCCTGGTCCTGGGGCCAAGAAGCCCTGAGTCCCCATACCACCCCTTAGGCCCAGAGTCCACCTGGCCCTATGGTCCTGGGCAGGCCTTCCAATCCCAGCCCCTTGCAAGAAGTAAAAAAGAAAATGTGTTATATCTGACCACTCCCCACCATGGTCCATCTTCTCCTCCTTTATTCACATCCCCACCCCTTCCCCCTGCTCCCCCCCCCTCCTTCTTACTCCAGATGTCTATACCCCATTGAGTATATATGCTGTTTCCTCTCCTAGCCATCTCTGATGAGAGCAAAGGTTCCCTCACTCCCCCCTTGCCTCCCCCTTCCATATCATTGCAATACCTCATTGTAATAAAAAAATCTTATTATGTGAAATAGCTTGGACTATTCCCCCCTCTCCTTTTTCTTTCTCCCATTCCATTTCCCTTTTTTCTATTGACTCCATTTTTACACCATATTTTATCTTCGAATTCAGCTTTCTCCTGTGCTTCAACTATAAAAGCTCCCTCTACCTGCTCTATTAACTAAGAAGGTTCATATGAATATTATCAGTATCATTTTCCTATACATGCAGTTCATCCTCATTAAGTCCCTCATATTTCCTCCCTCTCCTCCAATCTCTATGTTTCACCCGAGTCCTGTATCTGAAGATCAAACCTTCTGTTCAGCTCTGGCCATTCCAAAAGGAACCTTTGACGTTCCCCTGGTTCATTGAAAGTCCATCTTTTTCCCTGGAAGAGGACATTCAGCCTTGCTGGGTGGTTCATTCTTGGCTGCATTCTAAGCTCTTTTGCCTTCCAGTATATTTTATTCTAAGCCCTACGAGCTTCCATTGTAGTTGCTGCTAAGTCCTGTGTGATCCTGACTGCAGCTCCACGATATTTGAACTGTGTCCTTCTGGCTGCTTGTAATATTTTCTCTTTGACTTGGGAGTTCTGGAACTTGGCTATAATATTCCTGGGGGTTGGTTTTTTGGGATCTCTTTCTTGGGGGGAACGGTGGATTCTCTCCATTTCTATTTTGCCCTGGGGGTTGGTTTTTTGGGATCTCTTTCTTGGGGGGAACGGTGGATTCTCTCCATTTCTATTTTGCCCTCTGCTTCTAGAATATCAGGGCAATTTTCCTGTAGTAATTCTTTGAAAATGATGTCAAGGCTCCTTTCTTGATCATGACTTTCAGGTATTCCAGTAATTTTCAAATTATCTTTCCTAAGTCTGTTTTCCATATCAGTTGTTTTTTCAATGAGATATTTCACATTTTCTTCTAATTTTTCATTTTTTTTTGGTTTTGAAGTATCAATTCCTGATTTCTGGTAAATTCATCAATGTCCCTGAGTTCTATTCTTTGTCTGAAGGATTTGTTCTCCTCAGAGAGTTTTCTTATCTCTTTTTCCATCTGGCCAATTTTGCTTTTTAAAGCATTCTTCTCCTGCATAACTTTTTGAACTGTTTTATACATTTGATCTAAGCTGGTTTTTAGCATGTTATTTTCTTCACCATGTTTTTGGATTTTCTTGACTAGGCTGCTGACTTCATTTTTGTGTTTTTCCTGCATCTCTCTTATTTCTTTTCCCAGTTTTTCTTCTAACTCCCTCATTTGATTTTCAAAGTCTTTTTTGAGCTCTGTCATAGTCTGAGCCCAATTTCTGTTTTTCTTGGAGTCTTTAGATGCAGGAGCTTGTGCTTCCTCATCTTCAGACTGAGTATTTTCATCCTTCTTGGGCTCATTTGCAAAATATTTCTCAATAGTCTTCCTCTTATTTCTCTGCTTGCTCATTTTCCTAGCCTGGGCCTGTTTTTGGGGTGCTTCCTGAGCTTTTGGGACACTCCCACAAGGGTCTCAGTGTGTGAGGCTCTGTCCTCCCTCCTGGCCTGTGATTGACCATAAGCACCCCCCTCTGCCACAGGGCCGAGGTGGGGGGACCCTGTTGTTCTATGGGGGGCCTAGACTGGGATCAGGATCTGAATGTGGTCAGAGCCCCAGAGTCTTGTTCCAGGGGCAGAAGACAGAGCTGGGCAGTCTCTCTCTCTCTCTCTCTTCACTCCCCTCCCTCAGCTCAATGGGCTCATGCCCTGGGGGGGCTCCTGCTTACTGGCTCTGTCTGCTTCTGTTCCTGGGTCTGGGCTGCAGAAAGACCAAGCTGCTTGCTGTGTGCCCTGAGGGCTGGGCTCCTTGTGCTTGCTCTGGCAGAGGTCCCCTGCTGTTCCCCTCCTTTGTGCCCAGTGCTCCCCAGGGTACAGCTCAGGAGACTCCCCTGCTGCTGTGAGCCGCAGCTCCCAGCTCCCTGGGGCTGCCTCTGGGAGGCTGAAGTTCTTTTGCTCTGGTGGGCCACTCCTCCAACCCTGGGGAGTAGAGCCTTTCTGCTCTTTTCAGGTTACCTTGAGTAGGAGAACTGCCTCACTGGGTCTCATTGTGGGTTCTGTCTCTTGAAAGTTTAGTTAGAGTCCTTAGCTTATGAGTTTTATCAGAGAGCTCCTCAGACTGGATCCCTTCTTGTAGCCATCTTGGCTCCGCCCCCAAGTGACTATTTTTTAGTTCAGTAACTAATGATGAATCAAGATGTTTCTGCAAACCCAATTACCCAATAAAAATTGCCATAGTTACCAGAACAATACATGACACATTCTTCATGCACTTACAAAAACTTCTTTAAAATGCTACTGCTACCCAAGGTCACTGTAATTTGTGATACCCCATATGAAGAAAGGTGTAGGAAAGGACTGAAGAATAGATTTAGGCAAATGATTGTAGGTCGACATAATACCAAGATTGCTTTTCATATGGAAGCCAAGAGTATTAAATCTAGATTCATGGGGACCAGGACATGACTCTTAATTATTATGTACAAAACCCTTCTCTTCCTTGGGCTTCAGTTTCCTCAAGTGTAAATTGATGAGAAATTAGAACTTAATGACATTTCAGATTCTTCCTTGTAATCTTTGTTCCCACAGTAACTTTCACCTTGATTTATGAACTCAAATTATATAAATTCTGATTGTCTCATTTTACTTCTTCAGTCTATCTCCTCTCTATCAGGAGGTGGGCAGCATATTTCTTTATCAGTCCTTTGTAATTATACTGGATGATTGCAATCATTGAATGGATTTCTTAAGTCTCTCAGTTTTTCTTTAAAATGCAATTGGATACATTGTTCTGATTCTGCTTTATTTTTTCTGTAGCACATCATATATGTCTTCCCAGGTTTTTCTGAAACTACTTTCTTCACTATATATTCTGGCATAGTATTATAATATCTTTTCTATAGCCCTTCAGATACTTGAAGACCGTTATATCCCTCAGAGCCTTCTCCTGACTCCGCTAAAGGATCCCTAATTCTTTCAAATGATATATGACATAGTTTCAAGTCCTTCATCATCTATTTGTTCTCTACTAGTTGATGTCCAGTGTGTCAAATTTACTCACTCACAAAATATGGCTACTAGAACTAAACTGGTAGTCCAGATATGGTCCAAAAAAGGGTAGAGTACCATAGGACTATCAGGTCCTTAGCCCTGGATGCTTTGTTTCTCTTAAAGTAGCTGAAGATTGCATTAGTTAGCTTAACTGCCACATCATACTGTTAAGTGGTTCTGTGGTTGTATTCTACTAAAATTCCAAGATTTTCTGATGAATAGCTTCCTTTTTACTGCTCCATCATCTTGTATTCATGAATCTGATCTTTCAAACCAAGTATAATACTTTCAGATTTATATGATTGAAGTCTATTAGAGTTTTAGTCTGACAAGATCTTTTTTGGATCTTGACTATTGTCCAGTGTGATAACTATTCTTACCATCTATATGTCTTCTCTAAAACTGATAAGCATGCTTTTAATACAGATATTCAAATCACTGATGAAATTGTTAAATAGCATAAGGTCAAGCACAAATGCTAACTGGAGATCACTGGCTAAGATAGCATGGAACCATTAAAGGCAATTCTTTGGATGAAAATCTTTATTTCTAAGTGCCCCCCCCCAACTATCCTGTCACCTAGCTCAAATTTTCTGAATTTACCCACAAGGAAATTATGAGAAAATCTACCAAATTCTTTGCTAAAATACAAATAAACTGTATTACAGCAATACTTTTTTGTACTAGCCTAGTAATTTTTTTAAAAAAGAAAATGACTTAGCTTTGCTCATTATAACCTACTCTTCATGAAGCCAGGCTGATTCTTTGTGATAATCATTAATTTGCCTAATGTTTTTTAACTTTTTCTAGCATTTTTATAAGTTTTCTAGGAAAATAAAATCAAATTTATTGTCTTATAGTTTGCAGACTCCATCTTTTTTCTTTTCTGTCCTCCTCTCTTCTCCTTCTCTTTCATCTTCTTTTTTTCTCTATTCTCCCCTCTCTCTCCTTTCTTCCCCCCCCTTCTTTTTTCTTCTTTCTTTCTTTTTTCACTCCTTTTTTTTCTTTTATTTCCCTCTTCTCTTCTTCCTTTCTCCCTGCTCCAATCTTCAGTGATTCTCTGCTGTTAACAAACCTCCAAAGATAATATTTCAGGAATCATCTCAGCCATTTCTTTTATTATCTGAGTGTCTATTTGAGACTGGTGATGACTCCATAAAGATGCTTAAAAAACCGAAATAATCATTATATTTTGCATAGTTTTCAGTTCCTTACTGACCCTTTTTGTTCTTGCTTGTCCTATCCAAATATTTCCCTGAAAAGATAAATAGTAAACAAAGAGTTGATCAGCTTTGCCATCTCTTCATTATCTATAATCAGCATCCCATTCAATCCTAGCCATGATCCAAACTTTTCTCCAATATTCTTTTTTCTCAATAAATTTTTTAAAAACCTTTTTGTTTTGTAGATTTTTCTTCCTAAATCATCCTTTTTGAAACTTGTCTTCATTTGTTTCTAGTTTAGTCTTCTAGTTTTGCAAGAGTCCTGAACATGTAGTGGTTTAGCTGAAAAAGGGATCTAGAAAATTAGGTGACTCCAGGCCATTTTCCTCCTTCATTCCCTTAACACTAATGCAATCTTCTTGAAGAAAAGGATTTTTTTCCTTCTTTTGTTTTTATCTTCAAGTTGCCCAGCAACCAGTATTGCATCTTGTTAAGCCCCTATACAACAAATACTTGTTGGTTGTATTGGGATCAAACATAACAAAGAAAATATCTATTTCACATGACATTCTTTCAAATTCTTAGTATCATTGTCATAGATCTAAAGTTAGAAGGCTACTCAGAAGCTACATTTTACAACCACTTCATGTTATAAATGAGGAAACTGAATTCAGTAACATTAAGTTACTTGATGAGAATTGTACAGATAGTATTAGTTAGGATTTGAACCAAGGTTGTTTGACTCCAAATACAATACTCTTTCCATTTTACCACCTTGCCTACCCATTTATCTTATCCTGATTCTTCTTCAGGAAAAACAACACCATTTCTTTCAACTGATTTTCATCATTCTAATATCTCTCCTTTGGATGTTTGCTCGTTCATCAATGCCCTTTCTACAAGGTGATATGCAGAACTAAAAACAGCAGTACAAGTATGGTCTGAACAGGGATAAGGGTAAGGCACTACTCTTTTATCCTTAGTCCTGACATTGTGGATTCCTTAATGTAGTCTAAGGGCTCATTAGGGTTTTTTTTTGTCTGTCCTATTACATTGTGAACTCACCTGGATATTTCAATGTCTGCTCTACCCCTTCAGACAGGGTTATGGGTACTAAGGGGATCTGTGAAATGGGTCTTTCAATAAAAGCCCTTCTCATACTCCTTCAGTTCAGCTATCAATCAGATATTATTATAGCAAAAATAGCTTAGACTTAACCCCTAAACCCAAACCCAATCTATTAACTTTTTTAAAAAAGTGATCCTGGAAAAGGATTTCTTTGTGTTATACAGAATTCTAGTTGTTCTGTTTGAAAGGGGAAATAAGGAAGAGCTAAAGAAAAGGTAGTGAAGTAGATAATTCAATAAATGATATACCAATGACAAAAAGATTTCATCCAAGAGAGAAGCAATTTATTCCATTCTCGCAGGCAAATACAAGTTCATTGATTCATTTTAGCTCTCCTTATACAGCACTCTGAGATAAACTGCTTGACTTGTCCCAGATGAAAAATTAATTTAAGTCAACTTCTATTTTTGGCTCTAAAGCTATTTTATTTTTTTGGTTTACATTTCCTGAATGTACAGAACTCATTTCCACATCAGCTGTGAAAAATGCCTTCATATAGAGTATTTCTAAAAGGAGATTTTATTGTCTTTATCATATATAACAAATACATTCTTAGGATTTTTGAGCTGAAAGAGACATTGGAGGCATCCTTTCAAAATGCTTTAATTTTATAGATGAGAAATCTGAGATAGGGGAAGGAGGAAGTGATTGATTTAAGGTTTTAAAAAAGCTATGAAGTGCCAAAGCTGGAACTGAGTCTAACTCTTGGAAATTTGATCTTTGGACCATACAACTACTTCATTGTTCTCTTAGAAATATTGTTGTTAACAGGTTATTGTTTCCAGAACTACTTTAAAGGGAGAAGAGATTTTTTTATGTCTATTAGTTTTTCTTTTTTAAATAAATGTTTTAATCAGGAAAAGTATGTCTTCTCTTCTTCCTTCTCCCCAATTAAGAAAGAAAAAAATCCCATCAGAAATATGTATAGTCAGGCAAAACAAATTTCTGCTTTGATCATGCCTTAATATAAGTACATTACTACATAATCCATAAATATATGTATTTATATCCATATGTTTATATGTACTCTCTCTCTCTCTCTCTCTCTCTCTCTCACACACACACACACACATATATATATATATGTATAAATGCAGGCCTATATACAAAATATGATGAATGATATTGTGCTATAAGAAGTGATGAAATAGTTTTAGAAAAATTTTTGAAATCTTGTATGAGTTGATGTTGACTGAGGTACAATGACATTAATAATGTAAAGTCAAATAACTTTGAAAGATTTAGGAACTCTCATCAGCATAATCATCAAACAAAATTTTCGAGAGTATATGATAGAATATGCTACCTACTTCCTTATTAGAGAGAAGAAAATCTTAGTGCAGAATAATGTTTCTTCTTACACATGAATATATTTATCTACAAATAATGCATTTGTTTGTATTTGTTTATGTGTGTATTTGCATACATACAGCCATGTCTCATCTTATTTTTGTACTGAGTCACCTTTCTAAGAGAAAGCCAGTAGTTTTTTTTTTTATTATTATTAATGCTTGGAACTATTGTTGGTGATTATGCTGAAGACAGTTCTTAGGTCTTGAAACTGAGATGTCAATAAAGTGCTTAGCACAGTGACTGGCATATATTAAGGAATTAGTAAATATTTCTTCCCTTCTCTTCCCTTCCCTTCTCTCTTGTTTGTCTTTATAATATTGTTGGCATTTTGGAAATTGTTCACTTGATTCTTTCCACTTCTCTCTGCATCAATTCAAACAATTCTGCCTGGTTTTCTCTGTAATTGTTCCCTAATCATTTCTTACAGCACATTTTCAGTTATTTTTTAAGTCATATCCAACTCTTCATGACCCTATTTGGGGTTTTCTTGGCAATGACACTGGAGTGGTTTGTCATTTCCTTTTTTTATTTATATACCTAAATATATTCAAATGTTTCCTAATTTATGATCACCTCATCAGATTCCAAATCCTGGACCATGAGAATCAAAGAAGAATTTCAGATTGGTAGAGTAAAGAAAAGATATATTCAATTTTAGACTCTGGAAATGGGGAAAATTATAGGAGGGTGAGATGAATAGCAGAAAGAAGGAAAAGATTATCAGAGGATTTATGAGAAGTACTTTCAAGGGGTGGCTAAGTGGCATGGTAGATAAAGCACCAGCCCTGGAGTCAGGAATACCTGGGTTCAAATCCGGTCTCAGACACTTAATAATTACCTAGCTATGTGGCCTTGGGCAAGCCACTTGACCCCATTGCCTTGCAAAAAAAAAACAACATAAAACAAGTGCTTTCAAAATAAAATTTCTAGGAATAATGTTATATTGTTCTACTGACAGGTTCTGCTTGCTCTACAGAAGTGAGAGAAAACACAAAGTTGAATAAAAGGGAATTCTAGGATTTGAGGACTTTGTGACAGAATGCAGGATAAGAGGTACATTCTCTGATGCCTTGTTGCACCAGTGATCTCCTCATCATGGATTCTCCTTTCACTGATGAATTCTGAAGCACATCAACACCTTCTCATCATATGATTCTCTCCCATGCTCTTAAATGAATGACTTTAGGTATATTAAAAACTTTGCAATACTTGGCACCTTATGTGTTCTTTTCCATCACTGTCATTGCCGAACCAGAAAACCTTGCCTAAAACTGAGAGTAGGTATTCTATTTTTAATTTTTTTGTTCTTTACTAAAGAATCCGTCCTCTGGGATCAATATACTAGTGATGAATGTGTTCTAGAGTGAACTAATAGTTAGCTGTTAGCAGACATAATGTGTTACCAAAATCTTACTGGAAATTTTTACAGCTTGATAGCATTTACCATTGTTTGTTTGTACTCAGCTGTCAAAACCATCAAGATGCCCAGAATCATATTGATATAAAGGTGGAGCATTAACGCCAGACTTTAGTAGACCATAAGACAGGTATACAGATACAAATGATATAAATAAAAATTTGATAACTGTACAAGAAGTGCAAAAAATACTTAGATCAGATGGAGTCATCATTTAAAGCTGGGTCCATCATTCATTCATTAACAAAATAACCTTCAAGTGCTTATTTTATGTAGAACATAATGCTGGATACTAGGGGATTTATATACATATATATCTATATATCTCTATGTATTTAAAACTTAAATAAGGAGCAATATGACAACATGATCCCTTCATGGGTTTAGAGTCCAACTGAGAAGACATCAGAGAAAAGTTAAGATTTTAGCTGATTCTTTAGGAAGGAATGTAGTGCTACTATGTGGAGGAATCATGAGCATTCTTAGAATAAGGAAGGAAATAATCATGGATGAGAAGGTGTGAATTTGCAAACAGTACATATTTTTGTATCATATCTGATATTAAAGGCAATAGTGATAGTGGTGGTGATTATTTTTTCACATGTAAAATTATTATTTAATATTATGCATATATATACTTATCTTTCTGTTAGTTATATCTATATGTATTAGCAAAACCAGTAGAATGTAATTTTATTGAGAGTAGGGCTATTTCATATATATATATATATATATATATATATATATATATATATATACACATATATATATATTGCTTGTATATATTTATTTTCCTGTTTTCTCTTCTATTAAACTGTAATCCTCCTTGAGAGCAGGAAATATCTTTTGACTTTTTTTCTATACTCATCTCTTAGCATAGTAGCTGTCATAGTAAATTGCTTAATAAATACTTACTTGTGCTAATAGTGATACCAGTAGCCCTCATAGATACTAGTCTATATTTATATAATACTTTAAAGTTCACCATTCACCTTTCTCACAACAACCCTATGAAATAAGTGAACTATTCCTATTTCATTACTGGGGAAATTGAGGCTTTGAGAAATAACTAGTTTCCCCAATCCACACAGATGGTAAGTATAAGAGCTAAGATGAGGAATTAAGTCTTTTCCCTCCAAGTTCAATATTCTTTCCACTATACCATGCAGCCTGCAATATGGTGGTGGTGGTGGGGAAAGGTTCTGAGGGAGTGTCTATTAAAAGCTGGAAAAGTTGCTTAGGGGACAGATTGTAGAAATCCTTGAGTGCCAGGCAATGGAAAAACATTACAGTTTCTGAGAATTTGAGAGATGTGACATCATTCATTCCCTTGTTTGTTTATTGTTATCATTATCAGTGAACACCAAGTAACTCAGTACTTATGTTCATTTATATAAGCAATGTCTTGAATTTATCAATTAAAATGATTGCATAAATAAAAATTAAAATCATTAATAATCCTGCATTACTTTGGTTTCCTGAATAATTTTTATGTATTTTATTCATGATTTTCCTTCTTTTGGTTTCTTAATTTTGCCTTATTTTCCCTTCTCTAAAACCTAATCAGCCTGTGTGTGTGTGTGAATATATATATGTATATTTATATATGTATATGTATATATCAACTGATAATAAGAAATATGAATGATGTGTAAAGATCAATTTCTCCATGAAAGAAAATCCACTATTTTAACAAAATACAGTGGCAACCATCCATCATCAGGTTACCATCTGGTCTCGGCATCTAGCCAAACTATTCTGTGGAAATGATGACAAGTCTTTTGGAAACCATCATTTCTGCTATTTGGCTCAGAGAACTGAGGGCCATAAAATGGAAGAGGGTGTCATTGTTCTAGTTTGATGATGATGAAGAAGAAAGAGGAGAACACTGTATGGTGTGATGTTGATGATTTATTTCTGAAACTTTTTACTGTAAGAAAGTCAACAAATTTTTTCATACTGCTATCTGAAAAATTAACTTTACTGAGTCAACAGACAGTGGGATCTGCTATAGATTCTTTAATAATAGCAATTCTATCTCTATTTTTAATTATGGGTTTTATGAAAATATAAGCTCCTTGAAATTTCTTGTTGTATTTAAATCCCCAGCATCTATTATAGTTCTTTCAACAAAGTAAGCACTAAAATATTTTTGAAATTAACTGAATTTATATCACTATGTTGTTAAGTTTGGGGGCCACAAAGAAAAAATGAATATGACCCTACCCCAAAGAGTTTACATTCTACTGGTGTTGAGTAAAATGAAACATATATGCAGATAATATACAATTCATCATTAGAGATTAGAGATGAAACCAACAACTAAGAAGATAAGGAAAGTTTTCAGTAATTATATATGTGATCTGAATCGCAAAGGAAGTCAGAAATAAAAGTGAAAATGAAGTGCATTTCAGACTTGGGTAACAAATTGTGAAAGGGCATAAAGATAGGAGTTAGAGTATAGAATTTGGGTAACATCAACTAAATTAGTTAGGGTGGAACTTAAACTTCATGGAAGGATGTGTACAGAGATAGCTGGGCATGGAAATATATTACAGTTAGTTCCAGTTTCTTGGAAAGCTGATCTCTTGACCTCTGGAGAGTTGAGTTGCAGGGAATATGCTGATAGGATAAATATCAGCACTAAGTCCAGCATCCATAAATTGAACCCACAAGAGTATAGAATGGATGGTAGCAATTAGATTACCAACAGAGCGGTTAAAATAGAGCCGATCTAAGTAGTAAATTAATTGGATCTATGGCAAATCTAAGCAAGATGAGGAGACTTGTTTTGTTTATTTGTTACTTTTTAAGAGAGGGATAATGTCACATAATAGAAATAACTATAATAGAGATAGGATAAAATCATAAGAGAAGTCTAAACAAAGTGATATTTGAAATCTGAAGTTGGGAGAAATAATTTCTTACTGAAGAGATCAGGAAAAGCAGTTTTTCAGAGTAAAAAGAAGACTGAAATCTCTTCTATGAAATAATGCATTAAAAATTTGTTAATAGTATTTTAGAGATCAAAACCCTGAAAGACCTACTAAGGACAATGCCATCCACATCCAGAGGAAAAAATCATGGAATCTGAATGAATACTATGTTCGTTTTTTCAAAACTTCTTTTAAGTTTTTCCTTCCTATCTCATGATTTTCTTTCTTTCCCCCTTAGTTATAATTTCTCATACATAAAATTACCTAATATGTAAATATGTTA